>NC_140030.1:38188204-39388204 GCF_963513975.1 Fringilla coelebs | reverse complement strand
TATTTAATGCTGAAAGGATAGTTATTTTGAAGACTGTAATATAATGAGAGGAAAAAGGTTCTGAAAATGTGTGAAGGCTATTGTTAAAGTTTTAGTATTGTTCAGCAATGTGCATGCTAAGAGGATCCAAACTACACAGAGGCTACAAAAATTTGCTTTACATGCTATTTATAGAGTTCCATCACCTCTCAGTGTAGCTGATTAGAATCACTTGTAGCTATGAGAATGATTGTGTAATCAAAGACACATAAACATGGTGGATTTTTAATTATTCACACCTGCACACATTCTAAACAGCACATCCTGCTGTATCTTTCAGATGCTCTAAAAACAAACATTCTGTTCTGATTCAGTGTGCTATTTTTAAACATCCACAATTTGTTAGTTAAAGCACAATTGTCACATTGCTTTTTTTTTTTCCTTAAATATAGCAAAAAGCTCTGTTTATTATGCAGGGAGATGTAATTTTTTGTGTCATTTCATTTGAATGCATTGTTTAATCAGAACTGAAAATAAAATCTTTGGTGTGGGACTCTCAAAAGAAATCTAAAGGTAAAAGAAAAATGGATTAATTGAATATATATTTCATCCAGCAATTCAAAAATTACAGAATTCCCCCAAGACATTAATTCAATTCTTTGAAGAGAGTTCTTTAAAGAGAGCTGAAGACATACCATTACCTGTAATGCTACCTGTAATTCTGTGTTAAGACTAAGAATTGTGGGATGCTGAAGGAAAACAATTCTCGTCATATAAATAGTTAGACAGTTCTAACACCTAATTGAAATCCTCTTTTCTAGTAGATGTATCAGATAAAACCCAAAGGAACATTCCAGTGCATGAGTTCCTGCCTCACAGAATACATAAACAGTCCTTACAGAGGTTGTAGAGAAGCCACTCTTACAGGAAAAATAGCCATGATGGTGCTTAATAAGCAAGTGCTTAGCTTCATGCTGCTATCTAGACCAACTCTGATTCTGTAATTTGTCTTTGTCTGATTCAGAAAAGGCATCTGACTTGTGTCTTCCACTCTCTGCTTGTCTGTGTTAACTACACTGGGACACCAGCCCACTGCTGTCTCATAAGAGTAATATATCTAGAGAAGAGATGCTGATATTTTGTTTTGACTGTGATTTTATATGAACTGTCCTTCGCTTCTGTTTTTTCTCTATGTCTTATATATTCAAGGAACCCCTGGGAGTCTGCTTGGACTGTCCAGGCACAGCAAGGTTTACTATTTGAACTTACTGAGCCCCAAGGAGGCTGTTGGACACACTCCAAGACAGTTGTCATAGCCACAGAATCCTGATGCTCTTTATTTGTATATGTTCCCCTATGTCACTCCCCCCATGGTGATAATTCACATTAGACCTCCAGGATGTTGCTGTTTCTGTGCCTTAAACTCTGTCTACATCACCTATCATTATTTTCAGGTCAAGCTACAGCCAGACCTTTTGCTTTTATGGTTAGTCGGTGCTGCTGCTTTTCACATTACCTCATCTGGCTCCCTTTCTGTGAGAAAAAGCAGAGAAGAAACTCATAGCCTAATACTTTATTAGCTCTCTGCTTTCTCTTTTCCATCTTCCCTCTGGGTGGGCATCTTTTCTCAATGTTTTTTTTTCTTTTCCATTCCTATCCAAATAGTGATAAAAAAGAAAGACCTGCCCAACAACGCTCTAACTCTCCCCCTAGATTTCTCCCCTCTCCTTTAATGTTTATAACCAAATTTTTAACATTCCCTCCACTCATAAAATGCATACATTACCTTAAAATCCACCTGTGCAGTACTCTCTGTAGAGGTGGTGGTGGCAGTTCAGCTCTGAGCAGCATCTCCAAACACAGCAGGACTGAGCTACCAGAGAGAAAGAATTCCCTTCTGTTGTGGAAAAGAAGCAAGAGGGAGGTGGAAAGTCCGAGTCACCCAGAGGGGCTGTGGCTCCAGGATATGTGGTCACCCATTTTTTTCCACACCAGGTTACTTAGTTCAGTCAAAGCCCAAAGGCTGCAAGTGCCCCCAGTTTGTGGCCTTGCCACCAAGGCAGGTGGCACGAGGGCTGTCCACAAGTGCTTGTGCAAGACTTTGCTGATGTAGCTGCCTAGAAGTTGGTGGATTTAGCCCAAGAACAAGTAACCTTTCACAAGCCTTCCACAAGCAGCAAGATCTGTCTAAATTTTTATTCCCTTGTATCTAATGCTGAAAGGACAAAAATTAAAAAGAGTATTGATGAGGTCTGTACAACATTTTAACAATTTCATCATTAATTCTAGCAAAAAAAAAAAAGGTTGTGTGAATGCATTTCTCCATAAAGCCCTGACTGATGGAAGGCTGAATTCAGCTCACATGTGAGAAGACCCACGGAAGGTTTCAGCTCTGACCTGCTCACGCTCCTCTTCTTCTCCCTCTTCTGAAATGCACGGGCTGCAATTTCACCCACTGAACATTTTCTTCAGATAAAGCAGTTGACTGTGAGGGTGTCCAAGCTCACTGCTTGCTCTGTCCCTGCTCCCCCTTCCCTGTCTCCAGCTCCCCACAGCCCTGTCCTGCCTGACCACAGGCCCCCTAAGTGAGGCACACTCCCAGCCCATGTCCCAGCCGGACCCGTACCTGTCCCCATCCCCAGTGAGGTGCCTGGTGCCCCCTGGCTGCCCTGCCCTGGGAGTGGGGCCCTCCAGGAGCCCCTGGCTCTGACTGTGAACAGAAAACTGAAGGGAACTTCATGAGAAAGCATTTTACAAAAGCAGTAAATTTAAAATACTTAAATAGTCCCTTTAAGGTTTCTTATCTTGAATTTCATATAGCTTTTACATAAAAGCCTGCAACACCTTGATTGAACTACCATAGTCCTGCTCTGGAGCAGGCATGGAAGTGCCCACCCAACTCTTTCCCAGTTCATTTTAATCCTGATTCTATGTTTCTGTGGCTTTCCTTACACTGACAAATTCTTAATTTTTAATTTTTTTTTCAGGAGGCGAGGGCTGGAAGGCAAGCAAGACCGAGAGAAAATGCAGGATGTGGGTGGTCTATCTTTAGCTGCAGCAGCATGTTTTAAAAATTACTTAATCTTCTGCAGACATCCTAAGAAACTCTAAGTTCACCCTTGCTTCTACTAATACTTAGTGATCGTGACTGTACAAATATAAACCTTCATGAGAAGATTCATAGGTGACTTAAATAGGGAGTTATATCACCTCATGGATGGAAATCACTACATGAAAACAGCTGAGAAGGGTTGTGTGAGAGAGCTGATGCATCATACTTACTTAACCCTGGAAATAAGTAGTGGGCTGTAGTCAGATGTGCAGAGCATTCAGCACAGAATATGCTTTCCCTTCTTAAAGAATAATGAATAACTTATCAGTGTAAATAACTTATCAGCTTACATTTTCCTTTTTTGTTGTTGTTGTTTTTTTTGGTTTGTTTTTGGTTTTTTTTTTGTTATCTGCATAGTTATTTCCAGACTTGTGACTTGTCAAGTACATGTGGCTAGAGATAATTTATGGTGCATGGACACATAAGTCCCCGGTCCCAAGCAGCAATGTGGAAGTGAGATACCTTACATTGATGGATTCTATCTTAGCCTTAATGTAGTCTAAAACTGATATATCCCCTTCACCTATATATATATATATATATATATATGTATATGTAAAAGATTGAAAAGAATGTTAAAATTAACTATAAAAATTGAGAAATACTAGAAGCAGTGTGCAGTTTAACATGAGACATACACAGGAACCTCCACTGAGAGCACTCCTAAGAACCTTAGAGTTTCCAGAATATATCAGAGTATAGAGCAAATAAAAAATATTAGTGAGTTACTTCATTGGTAGACATTAAAAAGAGCTAAAAATCACTAAGTTTATATAAAGAGCAAGATTAAAAAATAGGACAGGGATGATGGGGGCAAGTGCAACAGTACTTGACACATTCAGGACAAAATACTCCTGATGGACTGTTGTTGTAGTGCCACTGCCAGGTCAGAAGTATCTGCTCCAGATACCAGTCAGGAAAAATGTTTAATTTCTGTCTGTTCAAGTGCATATACCATACTTATTCAGGTGTCTTGCAGACTAACAGCTGAAACTTATTGACTTTTGAATGGTCTCATATATGTTCAAAGAGAATATCCAGGTTTCTCTGGTGCAATGTTACTGCCCCAGTTGAATATAAATATGGTATGTATTAGTGTCTCAGTCATCCCCAGCATCACAGGTGCAGCAGATTCTCTGCTAAGGAGATTCTCTGGTTTTGCTTGCAGAAGTCAAAGATTTACCACAGAGGGTAAGAGAACAGGTTTTTTATTGATGAGAGAAAAAGTTTCAGTACTGAAAATATGTTATTTACACACAAGATGATATCCATAGTTTTGATTTAATTTAAAAAGGCCTTCATTTCTTTGTTATTTATTTTTCAGCTAGGAAGACTTAGATAGGTCATCAGAACTGAAGTAACACATCTGTCCTCTCCGTTCCCTCCAGTCCTCTACTTTTAAAGTCCTTGGAGTCACTGCAGCTCCTTCCTGGACATTTCATATCCTAAGTAGTGTCCTATGACCTCCTGCTCCCTGTTCTCCTGATGGGAGCCATCTGAGTCAAAGCCTTTCCTCTCTCCCCTGGCATCTCTTTAGAAGTACAAGGGAGATGGGCCTTTCCTTCCCTCAGGTTACTGCCACTCTGCTAGTCAGTGAGTGCAGCACAGGGAACCTAACTGGTCATATTTGCAAGAGGTGTTGCTAATTTTATCCCTGATAACTCAACCCCTTGCCTTTCTTCTTTATCTTGAATGTGTTTTTACCTCAATATGCTGTTTAGGTATGCAGAACGGCCATAAAAGCAAGTTAACACACTTACAGAAGAAAAAATCCTTTCTCATTGGCTGTGGTGATGCACTTGGCTTTTGTTTTAGCCCCTTTTGTTATGGCAAGATTTCCAGCAGTGGTTGTCTTTAGGTAGGAAATCAAACTAGTCTTTTTCCTGTCAGAAAGAAGAGGGCCTGCAGCTGACTGTGACATTGTTTTAGTGATGTAGGGATCTGGAGGAACAGGGGAAGACGTGTGCACACAAAACTGCTGTACCACTGATTTTTCAAACAAGTATGGAGAATTACATGTATTTTTTAAAACAGGTGTTTCTTTCTGTTTTGGGTTTTTTTTGTTTTTTTTTTTTTTTCATATGACAGGTACAGAATTTTCAATCTTGAGTGCTTTTAAATGATTTTAAGAATTATACTCCTTTCTTAGCAGCCGATAATAAGATAAAACATTCAGTAAGTGAAATTTAATAATCTCTAAGTCACATATCTCTGCCCCAAATCCCCAAGTCCTTATTAAATGTTATTCAGTATTAGCCTTCACACAAGCAAAGTCTCCTGATCTCGGTTCTCATGATCGTGTATGTTATATTGAATTCTACTTTTCAAGTATTTGCCATTGTCTCAAACAATGGCTGTTAGGTCAACAAGTGATGAGCATGGTGAAAATGTTTTATATTATGCATTGTTCTTTAAGCCAAAGTTATATTATATATATTATATATTATGCATTGTTCTTTAAGCCAAAGCTCCCTTTCCTTAAAGACTGAATGGCAAGAGAATTCAATTTCTTCAAATGCACACTGATGTACGGCTAAAAGAGCAAAGTGGAATGGAGAATTTCTAATCCACTATTTACTGTAGGATCTTTGAATCTATCTAGAGACACCTTATTGTTACTGAAACTAGATTTGTTTTTCTTGGAAAAGTTTCTTTCCCCCTTGATAAGAAAGGTTACTCAGCATTTTTTGATGGAATCATTTCATGGCCTCTAACAAATGGTCTGCAGGCTGTCAAGGGAGGGAACACCAAAAAGCCTCAATATTTTGTAGCCTGAATTTAATGTTTATGGACACCATATTAGAAAGGACTCTTGATGGTTTTTTTTTTCTGTGTCAGAATACATCAACACGTTGTATGTGAGATTTAATATCTTTTAAATAAATTCCCAAGTAGTTTTTTGAGGATCCTTTTCTTTAATACATTAAAATTATTTTGATTGACTTTACAATCAAAGTCTCAACAAATTTCAAATAACACACATTATCTGTGTTAGAACTGTGTATGACATCTACTAATGATCAGTAGGTTAAACCTCAAGTGTTACATGATTTGCAATTATAAAGGTCAGACATTGCATCTCAAGTATAATTAGGCATTTGGGAATGCCTGTTCCTTAAACCAAACACAGGAAAAAGTATTCAGTGAAAATTTTACTTAGGTCTTTTATGATGGCCTTCCACTGATGAACAGTTCCCATTATCTCCTGAGGATATGCATCCTGTAAGCTGAACAGAGATATAGAATTTTTATAACTCAAAAATCCTTAGGAACTATTTTTAGACTTGGTCTTTTTGTTTCTTCTTTTTTTTTTTTCTTTTATTTTAATAGTGACATAAAAATAACAAAGCCTATTCATATTTGTATCAAAGGCATGTTTCAGGTGCAAGCTGAAACTTTGTCAGAATGGATGGGCAGAATTCCTGAGCAGATCCTAGCATACTTGGCAGGGGTGAACTTTCTAAAGCCATGAAAATATAAAGCAAATCTGAATCTTGATGTATGATGGCTGCCAGCTGCTATTGAAGCAAAATGTATATATTAAAATCAGAATAATAATAAAGTTTTATAATATTACAATAAGAATGATAATATAATATTAAAAATGTATATAAAACAGTTTTCTAGTAAATTTGAAGGAAATGGTGAAATGATGAAAAATTATAAATAAAAAATGACAAAATGTTAAAATCTTGAAATCATTGTTGATCTTTTAAATTTATTTCCTAGATAAGAAATGAAGACTGATACATTAGAACTGGGAATTTGCACCTGCTATTTCAAGCTTTTAGGCACTTAAGCAGATATTAGCATCTAAATATACATTGTTAAATGCTTTGAAAACCTTCCTATTGTCACCATTAAATCTTCAAGCTTATATCTTGGCATTATTCTCAAAATATCTATAGTCAGCTGTGTAAGTAGGTTTAGATCTCATGACACTTCGAGTTATAAAGTCTCTAAGTCAGGCAACTGAGACTATAATTCAGTTTTCCAACTGAGGTGTTACATGTATCCCTGTACCTGCCCCTCCAGGAAGAAATGCAATTAGACAGAGGCTGATGCAGAGAAAGCTGCACAGAATGCTGAATTCTGGGACTCTTTTTTTAGCATCTTAGAATAAAAAACATCAAAGACGGAGGTGCATCTGAAGTGCCTTCTGTGGGATCTTGTGTAGCAGCTTCTGTGCAGCTGGGATTTCGGGTTTTCAGTTTCCATTTCAGTCATGTGAACAGGTCATGGCTTTCCCTTAAAATACAAGCAGGTAAAAATTCTGCCTTTCAGGAAAATAGTTCAGTGGCAGGAGCACACTGCGGGCATCACAATTCTTGGTACGGTTCTCCTTTCCCTGGGAAGATCTGATCTTCCATCCCCTCTCTCTGTTCTGAACTAATAATAAATGGGGTGCACTAGGACCCCCAGGGTAGGTGATGGGACATAACTCGTGTCCTTGTGGTGATACTCTCTTAGGGGTCCCATTTATGCTGTTTAATTGTAACAAACCCTGGGGCCGTGCCAGTATGATAGGGCTGGTCTGGGCCAAAAACCACGCTGAAAGCAGGCTGATGATAGAACAATATAAGAAATTTCCAGTACTGGACCCTATGTCCTGGCTGTGCCTAATTTAGTGGACTAGACAGAGTCATTAATACCAATATCATGAGTTTCCAGGGTGTTCCATGTCCTTGTCACTCTTCTGTTTGAAGCTGTGCTGCTCTGCAGCCAGGAATACTTGATTCAGAAATCCAGAAAGAGAACAAGTGACCTTGTCAATTGAGTTTAAAACACTCAGGGAACAAAGAGAAAACTAAATCTGAGTCTTACTTGCTCGACAAGTGTTCTCAAGGCAATGCAGAACCAGCAAACATCACCTCCATTTCTCTCCTTATTATTATTTCAAAGAGAATAAGAACCGCTCAGTTCCTTGAAAGCATGTTTTATCCCGTGTATTCAAAGTGGTTGAACTCACCTTCAGCTTGAGGAGATAAAATATAGGAATTCAAAGATTTCCACATCTCCACAGTTTCCTGATTGTGATTCTACAATGCAGATTGCACTCACTTTAATATGCAAGGCTCTTTTTAAACCCTGGCTAATTTGTACTGCAGATTTTTCATTTCATTCACCAGACCAAATGAAGGGTAATCGCTGAGATGAGGTAGATTCTGCTATTCTGGTCTGAATTTTGATGAAAGAAAGACGCAAGGAATTCTTGGAGGGTATTACTTATGGATATTTTTTTCCCCCTGTCATTCACCTTTAATCACCCAGCTTGTTAAAAATAAGTATAGGTATAAGTAGAAGTGAGATACTTTCGGGAGAAAGCCTGCATGAGGCTTTGACTTTCACAAAGCTAAAACACATCTACAGCGTGCAGAAATGCTCTCGCCACCCCCAAAGCCCACTTCAGACCACAGCTCTCGGCCGAACTGGCGGGTCTCAGTTATTCAATCCCCGCAGGCGCTGTCGGCCGTGTCGATTATCGCGCCCCTCGCCGACAGTCGCTGCGGCAGCTCCGGGCAGCGCCTCCCGCCGCCATGGAGCGCGCTGCCCACGAGGTGGCGCCAGACCACCTCCGACGGGCCGCCGGTCCCCGCGGGGAAAGGGCCGCGGAAACCGGAATGAATAAATAAATGTGGACACTTCGGGAGGCGTTTTGCTTCTGGTTTTGTTTCGCTGGGGGAGGAGCTGTGTTTTTTCTTTTTCCCTCCCCCTCCTCCCGTGGTTGCGTATGTTTGTTTTTACCTTGTTTGTTTGGCCGCGATAAAGCAAGAATTACTGTTTGTGAACTACTGGACTTAAAAGGTGATAATGAACTGAGAGCAGAGGTAATTAAGTTCAGTTCGGGTTGATGCAGAGCTACGGTTTTGAGCTTCCATTATTACAAGCCAGGTCATTCCTACATCAGTACAAACCCACTATTTTACTGGAAAATAAAGTAAGTAGGTCCATTACTGAAATATCCCACATGGGTATAATATGCATGCCGACTAATGTGGATTAATTATTTTTAACTGCTTATTGAACATCAGACTGTTACAACTGGTAGTCCATTATAAGTAGATCCAGTAATTTTAAGTTAGGCATAGGAACAACACAAAATGATGTACCTTGCCGCAACACAGTGAGGCACCATAAGTCAACGAAAGTATAATTCAATTAGCAAGTTCATAAGACACAAATTGTGTGTGCACCAGACACTCTCCACATGTCTTATGTTTCTGAGTGCAAATTTTAAGGAAAGGCTAAGTGTGGTCAGAGTGGCTTAAATTTCTAAGGTGCAACACAGCTGAATCATGCAAATAAGACCACACACCTTTATTGCAATGAATGAATGAATGACTGCTTTTTCTGTAGGTCAGCAATAAAAAAATATATTAAAAGAGTACACTTAAAATATTATGAAAGCCTGGTTGGCAGGAAAGGTCAGTTGCTGCAAATTCTAGAGGCCTTTTATGAAGCAGGCAATAGGATGATAGTGTCAGATGAATTTGGTTTTTTTAATGGCATCATCTAGCATTTAAAAGGTGTGGAACATGAAATCAAAGGTTAGTAGTTTAATCTACTGTTGTTTTCCTTTTAAGTAGCATGTTTTCTTCTGCACGTGTTTCTTAATTGTTGTAACACATAGTAGGAGTTGAGACAAGAAATTTGTGATTTTACGAGCACGTTCAGTTTTGTTTAATTAGACAGATACAATATGTTATTTCAGAACAGAAAATTAAAGTTCACTTTCTAGCACTTTCAAATTATCACTACCAAAAAAAAAATCAAAATAAAAATGAAATCATGTCACAAATTTCTAATAACTCAAATTATTTGTGTGCTGTAGATGGTCACATTTTTAGTTTAGAATTTTTTAAAATGAATTTTATCACTTTCCTTCCTCAAAGTACAAAGGCATTCCATCTTTTGTTTCAGTCTTTGTCACCCTTCTTTTGCTTAAGCTATAACAGTCCACTTCCAGAGGGTGTGTTTTGTTTTGATTTTTGTTTCCCTTATTTGTGCTGATAAATGATATTATATAAAAGTTAAACTTGCTTCTCCATGCTAGTATTTTCCCATAATTGAATATTACATACAGAGGCATTTTTTTCTATCTGTGAAGAGACACATGAACTCAAATTTGGAACTAGCTTGCTAGCAGTTGTAAAAAACCCATTTGCAGCAGCTCTAAGTCCTACCAGTGATAAAATGCTTCTTTCACTAAAGCACTCAATAATACAAGAAATGATGGACAAAACCAGTAGATATGCTTTGAAATAAGAAATAATACTTCAGAATTATCATAGAATATATATCTGTCTGATTTCTGTAATATTCTGTATAATAATATTGAACTACAACACATTACAAGTACTTTAAGAAATTAATATTATAAACTTCAAATGTAACATAATCAGATATTTTCAGTGATGCAAATGATATATGAAAGTGTACTGAAGTACTTTAAACTATGAGCTCAATCATATTAAATAATACCTCCTATTCAGATTGGTTTAACACAGGTTTAAAGGGCTTTTAAAGGGTTTTAAAATTAAATTTGTTATGAGAACTAATTTCAAATGTGCCAAAGTATCAAGTGCTGAATATGTTTGCGTTGCTATCAAACCACCCTTAATGTTCTACCTTTTCTAAGACACATTTCATGATAAGTTACTTAATAAGGCTTAAGCAGCATTTTCGTATACTGAAGTAATTCCATGCAGTGTTGTGATTCATACTCATATTCATGATGAATATTAACCATTCTTTAGAACACCAGCTTGGTTGTCATAAAATGTGCAATGTTCTTAACTGATTATATGCAGGTTGTAAGACTATCTTCTATTTCTTGCTGTGTTTTAGTCAATTTGTTCAAAAATCCCTTAAGTAAAGATATATGCCAATGAACATACTTGTTTCTCACCTTCTTTGGCCACAGTGAGCTACTCTGCAGCTGCTCTGAGTGATGGAATGCTCCCTTCTTCCTCTCCACATGCTTTTTTTCTACACTACACCAGTCTCCACCGCTTGTCCAGGGGCATAGCCTCAACACCTCAACATCTCTTTCACTTTTCCACAGCCAGCATAATCCCACACCTACTGCAGTTCAGGCACTTTGCACACTTCAGCATGATTACACAGGAACAGCTGCAGTAACAGAAAGAGAGAAATCTGGATCTCAGTGAAGTCAACGACATCTTTTGCACCATGAACTGGATGGCATTACCAGACTTTTAAATTATGATCTAAATATTCAGGTCAATTTGCAAAAACCAAGTCTCTTTTTTGGTTTTTTTTTTTCCCCTGTCCCCAAAATGCCAAGGAGAAATATAAATGAACATACAGCGAACTGTGCAATGCTAGATTGCTGCACTTACCATTTTCTGCATGCACCCTGTGAACACCAAATGCATACATGTGCAGCCAGTTCAGCACTCTACAAGTATGGCAGGTGTGCTAAACACTTACTGATACACCCTGTGAACAATCAGTGCATTCCTGACGATTTCAGCTCGATGTAATTGCAGAGAGGTTTAATTGCTTTTTGTTTTAATTTATTTTAATTGTTCTTGCTCTGATGGAGCAACTGTACTCCTTGGGAATCCAATACAAGTGATGAAATGTCTCCTTTCCCACCAAGATAAATTCCTTTTCCTCTTGGCAGGAAAAAAAAAAAAAAAGGAAAAAAAAGGAAAAAAAAAAAAAAGAAGAAAAGGCATGTTCTGAGAACCCAGGACACAGCTACATCAGAAACAGTAAATTAAACATTGTCAAGACCCTCAGAGACTCTGTCTTTGAGGCCAGCTAACACAAATAATCCCTAGCCATTACTAAACTTTCTTACCCTTTAGAATATGACATCTGCATTCAAACTAGGGACTGGAAATTCTCTTTGCTTTAATACAAACTTCAAGCCACATCTGGGAGAATACTGGCCAAAATCATGCCAAAGCACTACTCTGTCTACTTAACAGGATAAGGAAGGATTTGTCAAGGTTTAATATGTTAGAATAGAGTGGTCACAATGCCTTCAAGAGTGATGTTGGTTGTGTAAAAAGATTGACCTGAAAAGGCTTCTGCAGTATTAAGCCTCTGCATTTGCTAGTATTTAAGAAATTAAAATATATTTTATTTTGTGTTAGGAAATTTTGGCTTTCTTGACTATACAGCAAACTGTGATAAAAAGGTTTTTATTTTTCGTTTTGGTTTGGAAAAAACTTTTTCTACTGCTTGAAACTACACACAAATTCAGCTGAAAAACAGTAAATGAAATGCTGAAGAAATCAGAGGAGGTGATTACAGCCTTTTTTAGGTGGCATATTCTGATTTTGCTCTGCAAGCAGACATGTTGGTGTTGGGATTCGGGCGTAATTCCACAAATTCAGGCCAGAATTAGACAGGTGTAGGGATGTTTATTAGAAGGAACAGGCTACTGCAGAGTTCTGTTTTTTCCTAGCTCAGAACACAAACTTCAACAGAAATTTTTCCTCTCACAGCATAATGCCTTAGTCAGCAAATTATAGGGCAGCCTGGAGTGTGAAGCTGTTTCAATTTGTATTAATTGAGTGCTTATTAATTCAGAACATGGTAGCCACCTACCTCCTCTTCTCAGATGAGTGCCTGAATCACAAGGTTTTTGATAACAGGCATGAAAAAAATAAATGGTGAATGGTACAGTAATACATTAAAAATTTTATTTTTAAAAAGTGTGGATTTGAGACAATAAATCTCTCTTGATTTTGACCATTTTTTTTATTTTTATGAAAGGTGAAAAAAAGCTCTAATCCCTAAACTGAATCCAGTACATTGGATTGAATTTATTTCTTTCAGAGCTGTCAGAACAGCAAGTACTCAATTACCCATTGGATTTGAAATAAAAAAAAAAAAAAATCGCCCAAAACAGACTACTGCATTTTTTTTTTATTGGAGTCTTTAAGAAGAATAAAAGCTGTTGCTTCATGGTACTCACTATTCCTTTTCTCCCAGTTTTCAACTGAAGTTTTGAAATTATTTGATCTTACTTTATTTCCCATGTTTTAGTCAGAGAGTCAGCAAGGACACGAGCATCCTGCATATCCTGGTGTGTATGCAAAATAATAGGCTCAAAGCACACTAATGACTGCCAATTCACGCTGTCTGCGGAGGATTACTAAGGATTACATGTAATTATCTGAAATTGCACACTGGTTTTTGGCAATTTTTTAAAAAAGTGGAATTGATAGGGCTTCTAGTTTCCTGCTAAGATTTTACTTTTATATTTTGCATTTAATATTTTCTCTTTTATGAAAAGAAAACGCTGTAATAAATGAAAGAGTCTCTGTAAGTCACTTAGGGATTAAATATATAGAAATCTCAAAGCTGAATGCAGAACTCAGAGACAATACCAGTCATTTATTCGATATTTTACAGAATCTTGTACAAAATACATTTTAAAATGTCACTGATGAGACCATGGACCAGATTTTGATTTTCATTTCTGGTTTCTGGAAGTCTGTGTAGAAATTCTGGAAGCAGTGTAACAAAATTAATTGTAAGAGTTTATGGAAGAAGAAGGTGACATTTCTTTTGAAATATTTCTAAGTGATTTCACGTACTCTTATTGTCACACTCCCATCTTTTCAACTGGGCATTCAATCTAGCAGTTGAGCCAGTACCATTTGTGTACCCAGCTACTGAGCCCACATCACATCTCTTGTGATCAGAAACTAGTTTTTCTTTTAGTCTTTTTCTATTTTTTAGATGCTGGCAGTTACTTAAGTGATTCTTTTGCATCAGAATTTAGCTAATCTAAGCCTCCATAAATATTAGTCAGGGTTGCCAGTCGCTGTCTCTTTTTCTCTATTTGGAACATGAAAATCTTTATGGTTCCAGCCTGTCTTCCTTTGGGTCAAACAGAAGAAATAATTGTGTGTGTGATGTGCTGCAGCTTTGTTTTCAACCTCCTGTTGTCACAGTACAAACAGATCCTTCTGCCAACAAGTTCCCTGTGCTCCGGCCTTATAGACTTGCAGGCTTTCCAGCTTTGGAAGAAACAACACATTTTTCAAATTTATTGCTAGAACAGTGGTTCTTGTTAACACTACATGCCACTGTCTTAACCCTTGTTTTTCTTTTTCTTCCAATATTTTCATATATACATTTCCCTTTACAACTCATATCAATCTTTGTTTATCAGTGTTTAAAAAATAAGGGGAGATGATTACAGCCATTTCTAGGTGACAGATTCTGATTTTGCTCTGCTAGCAGACATGCTGGGATACAGTTGTAATTCCACAAATTCAGGCCAGAATTAGACAGGTGTAGGGAAGTTTTTTTGAAGGGACAGGCCCTTAATATTCCTGTTAAAGTTCTTCTCCTCTGTAGGCCCTGAGGATATCAGTGTTTATGTGTAGAGCTTTAAGAGAGGTTCCCAGTAAAAATGTTCAGCTTTAAATGTTAGTTGTGTCCAGATCCTGTCCTGGCCACTATTATCGGACATACTTCACCACAAATTAAAAACTCTGTAGTTAAAACAGGAAAACAGAAAAAAAAAAAAAACAAAACAAAAAAAACCACCAAAACCAAGAAGAAAATGCTGTACATGAGACTGGGCAAACCCAGGATGCCTTTAGTGTGTTGCACATCAGTTAATCTCTTACTAACGCACTGGCAAAATGGAATGGAGATACATCAGGTGCAGGTGTAAGTTCAAAGAGAAGAGGCTGTACAGCCCACAGGTGACTCTTGCTTAGCCTAAAAAGGCTGTGCTGGGATAAGAGACAGGTTCTGTTATTTAAAAATCCTTGGACCATATTTATTCTCAGTGTTATAGTTGCTGTGTGGAACGGCCACTCAACCGTAAAGCAGCAAGTGGTGCATGTGGCATTTCAGGTTACTATATTAATAAAAGTTATTTGCTTGTATTTTGTTTTCCTATGGTCTATCAAGAAATGGACCTTGTATTTTTGCCAGAGAAGGCCTCTTGTAGTAGTTGGGTTTATTTCTCTACATTTTACAAAATCTGCTGTGTCTGAATTAAAAGGCTTCCGTAATTATAATGTCCAATTTTTCAGCGTATATGGAAAGCTTTATTTAAATTTTTTGTCACTACTAATGAGTGATCTGAGATGATGACTGGTACATTCTAATTATATTTCCCAGTCTAGGGAATCACCATAATTAGACTTTGCAATATAATTCTTGTCACTTTACCACGAATCCAAAATTCTTAGTCGAATGTTATTATCACAGGTTCCAAAAATTCATCAGAAATCCCATCTCTGCACCCATACTACACCTTCATTAGCAAATCTAATTAGCAGGACAGTTACGGGAAAGGAAGAGGAAAGAAAGCTTTAGTTCAGTATCAGTCAACCAAGTATCTGACAGACTTAATGAAAGTCTGTATAAGAGGATTCACAAAGCAAGAACACTGAGTGAAAATTGACACAATATTCAGCATAGGATCTGAAACCATTGAGCATACTGTATAGGCAAGTAAGAAATGTTTCTGTTACATCTGATGTGCTAAGCAATGCTTCTGATACTGTAAAGATTAGAGACCTGCTTGGAGCTCACCTGGTGAAACCAAAGTTTTCAAAAAGCATCAAAAATATGCCTTGATTTCTTGTCTAAAAGTGTCATGACTTCTTATCTTCACTATTTGATAAAGTCAGGAAGCCTGCTTGGTCTTCTCCTTTATGGAACTTTCATCTGAAGACTATGCAAATATTATTGGTCAAGGTAAAAGCTTAGAAATATAATTTCTTTCTAAAACTTTGTTCTCAAATAAGACTTTCAAATACTAAAGAGGAAGCTGAATAGCAAAGTCCCTTTGATTTCCTTTGGGAACTGACTGTGCCCTTGAAAAAATTCCACTGAGAATCAGTCAAAATTGGAGAACATCCCAGAGTATCATCTCGCTAAAATCCTTTGGCTGCCCTATATCAGAGGATGAGGCCATTAGGGTGTAAATATGTTATGTATAAAGAAAAGGACAGAATTAGTTTTTGAGTTCATCCAAAACTGTAAAGGCTGGTGCTGACTGAAGGGGAAAAAATGTAACAATATTATTATTTATTAGGACTGTATTGAACTAAAAATGATGTATGAGTTTGGTAAGAGTGCACGTTGAATGGGTTCATACAAAAAAGCAGCATATGAGGCAGACAAAAGCTAACCTTTCAAAATGTCCATATTGTTCCAGCTTTGTCAGCTGGTCTAAATTCATATCATTCCACTGAAATCTAAGGGGTTACTCCTGTTCATCCCTGTTGAGCATTTGGGCAATTAAGTATCTGTAATCTGGGCAGTCCTGTCAGATGTCAAGGAAGATGCCAGTTTGAATGGAAACATAGAGTTGGTGAAATCCTCCATATGCAGTTAAAGAGTGGGCTGCCAAAAGGTTAAATCAATGCACTTCATAAAAAAAGGAAAAAAAAAAAGAAAAAAAAAAGAAGCACTTCATAGTTCAACACTCAAGGAGTTAAAAGTGAATCAAGAGCTCATGAAAGGTCTAAATGCTAAGGTTGGGGAAGTGCCAGAGAGAGGTACTTGGGAAGTTGCTCCTGTTGCAGGACTATCAAGGGACTGATTAAGCTTCCCACAGTCTCCACTTCCTCAGATGGTTTGTAACCTCTATTAAATCTAAAACCTTAAAATGTATCAAAGGTCAAAACAGTTCAGGACAGATGCCTTGAGGATTTAAAAGTGGCAGTTTATAAAGGGAATCTAGTGCTAAAGTCAGGTCTGAACAACAGTACACTAAGCACATCAATCTGCCTGGCTTACAAAGAATTTTTGGGATTTGGTTGGATAGGAAATTTATACCTATGGAAGATGATGACTGTCCTATCAGTAGTGTTGAGAACATTCATCATGCTTTTTAGAGGGCACTTTGGATAGCAGTGTCTCATGAACCTCTTCAGGCCAGGTCAAAATCCACCACCACCACCAAAAAAAAAAAAAAAGCCCAAAAAGCCAGTGGGAGAGCTGCTCTCAAATGGAGAAGTTAAGAATGAGAATGACTTAAAATCCAGATTAGAGGGGATCAGCAGCTGCTGTCAGGATGCTGCAGTAGATAAACACAGACCCGTAAACAAGAAGTGAATTGTTAACATGTCTAAGAGCAGCAAGTGACAGAAGTAATTCCACTCCAACATGTGCTTGTGATGATTCTGCTGCACCCTGTTGCTTTCCAGGAGGTAGATGTGTGAGAACCAAGGGCTAATTAGGGAAAACAGATTAGCCTTTTAAATTGGCCACCTGGTATCCACCCAGTTCCTACACAGCTATGAACCCATGCTGCTCATTGTAAGAAATGTGTAGAATTTTTTCTTTTGTTTTATTTTACTTCCTATTATTATTTTTTTAAATACCACCTCAAGACCAAGCTTCAGTAGGACTGTCAGATTAAAATCATTTCAAAATCTAATTAATCAAGGCAGACTCAATATAAAATTAAAATTAAAACATTAGATTAATTTTAAAGTATGATTAATCTTTATAAATTTGAAGAAGTTTGCTATCTTCTTGGGTATAAGTTCTAATTAGATAATTTGGTCAAGTCAATCAATACAATAATTTGAATGTTTAATGCTGAATCCAAATTAATATCTCATTTTAAAGCTAAAATTTCAAGAGAAATACTAAAGTTTCTTACTTAAAATTCTGCTCTTGTATGAAGGCTAACTGTTTCCTGCCCAAGAGAAGCTACTGACTAAAAGTTCAATAATCACCACTGGTAAGATATTGTGGAGGAAATCTTTAATCTTGGTAGGACTTTAAATGAAGAAAATGGGGCATAGTTTTATGGTTCATTTTGAGAGACAAATTCTGAGTGAGATTAAACCTAAAACTATTGGGTTTTGTGCTTTCTCCAAAATAAAAATTAAAGAGGTCTATGAATGTGACTTCAGAAACAATGATTGGAATTTCAAGCCAGCTACTTACCATTTATTAACATTCTGCAAAATGGAAAATAAGCTCAAATTTGTGATTTGTAGACTGACATAAAACTGTTCTGAAACAGCATTTTGTGATCTTTCCCTTTTGGAGCTGTCAAATACCTTATCTCTGGGAACAGGACTATCCACCATAGTAACAACTGCAATTTTTCACTGTGTGTTGCTCAATGTCTGGTAGAAAATATGCCTAATAATGTAATGAAATACTTGCAGAAATTTGGGTTATGGAAATTAATTTACTAATAAAAGTGTCATTTAAAAATGAAAAAAATTATTAATAAGCTATTTCAATGTTCCAATATTTATATTTTCCATTTTTATGTCATGTAAGATCACAGTTTGACCAAAATTTATAAATTTACTTTTCTCCTACCCTGCAAAATATTTTATTTTGCCTTTTTGGGAGTGAGGCTACAAATTTCTTGTTTATCAACTCTGTCTCAGATTTAATTTGACATTTGGAACTACTTGAATTATTTCAGGAGTATTTTGGTGTTTGTGGTTGTTGCTTTTGGTATTTTTTGTTTTGTTGTTTTGGTTATTTCAGGTTTAAAATTATGAAGAGGAGATACTTTGTATTTGAAACCTAGAAACCAATTTTCTGTACATTGACCCTCTCCCAGAGCTAAAGTTATGGAGACAAATAGCACAAGACACTTAAGACACATCTTCAGAATCTGAAAATACAAGGCAGGTTCTGTAGTCATTTGTATATTCGAGACTCTGTGTGAATATGTGTGTTCACATAGACATACACACACACAAATATATATATTTATTTATTTTCTTCTGATATTTATTTATTTATTTTCTTCTGACACAAAAGACTTTGAAAGTATTGGAACTCTTCATACTTTCATATCTTAATTTGAAAATGTAGTATTTTCTAATTGATCTGTTAGGCACTACTCTAACAATCTCATAAGATGTTTCTAGTGTATCCAAATTTCTTTCATTGTGTTGTTCCAGTTGCTTTGGTATTCTACTGAAGTATTGAAAGAAAAAAGGAATAAAATTCCTTCAGTCAAGATAAAGGGAATATTAGCAATGATAAATAAGATGTCTTGTATGTAACTAACAGACATTCCTTCCTACCCCTTTCATCATAAGCCAGAGAAATAAAAGCCAGCTCCCTAATAAACTCTGAGAAAGGTTAACGAGTCTGCCTCCAGTGAATCATGGGAGGGAGTAGAGAGTGGCTTTCTCTCTGAAGGATCACTCAGGGAAAATGCCTTGCTGCTCCTACTAACTTCTTTTAAAATGAGCAGGCAGAAGTTCAAACCCCTGCACTAAATACAGTAGTGGTGCTACCACATGCAGCAAGAGAAAATCTGTCAGCCAGCAAACCATCAAGCCTAAAATATTCTACCTCTAATCTAACTTCAGAATTTAACGCCATCACTCAAGGAATAATCACTTACAATTAGTAACTAAATTGAATGGTGTTTTCTACAACTTTTGATTCATATTGTGATGTGTAGGTAATTTTATTTGGATCAGTCTTTCTAACTTGATTTAAGACTTTAATTATGGAAATATTATTTGCCCTCCATTTCCCCTTTAAAAATGTACTGTGTTCCCTGGAAGCTTTATTTTCTTGGTAATAGAATTTAATCTGAGGTTAATGACACATAAATTCTACCTGAGTACTTAATTCCACGTTTAATTCGCCTTTTTTTTTTTTTTCCTTTTGGTTTAATTTAGTTAAAATGGGCCATGGTAGAACTGAACTTAGCCCCTATGTTTTTTTAATGCTATTTTACCTTTTGGTAAAATACTTCAAAAATATTTATTATCCAATGTTCTTCTGAAAGCAAGTGGCTTTAATCATAGTAAATCCAAGTCCATAGGTAAAGTTCATTGCTTCTTGAGGAGCTCACTACAGATGTTTAGCAGGATTGCATTTGTCTTTATCCTTTGCTCACGTGAGGAGGTCACCACAGCAAAGTTATAGTAGGGAAAATGGAACTCTTAAGATTGTTTGTTTGGGAATGCACAGTTCTAGCTCATTTTTCTGTTCAAATGAAACTGCTGATATAAAGCAGATCCAAGTGTGTTTTGTCTAGGATGGAGAGTTACAGTGAAGACAAGCTCTTTTTCCCAAGGCAACACCAACTCGTATTTGTCAGAGACGAATGCAGCCGTGCCACGCCTCCTTACACCAGGAAAGGAGACACAGCTAGGATGGACAGAGCCATATTCTGGTGGGAACATCAATACACTTTTTAATAACTAAGTGGAAAAGGAAAACATGGATTCAATAAACAGACAAAGCCATGCTTAGGTTTCTGGTAGGCAGAGAGCCTCGTTGCTCTCTAAGGCTCTGCTGCATGTCTGTACCTACCTCTTGTCCCAAGCTTCCAATATTGTTATAAACTCCCCAGTGGATTTTTTGCTGCCTAAATGTGTTCAATGCCTATTATAAAAGGGTTCCTTGATCTTCACTGTGCTCCTGATTGTTCACATATGACAAAAAAATGACACTAATAATGAGGAGAGGAAGAAGAAGAAGAAGATACAGCTGTAATACAGGTGAATGAACCGCTGCCTCAGGCAGCAGGATGCTTGGATCACAGCAAAATCAAGGCTTTGAGAGAGGAATAGAAGGAGTGAGCCATTTCAAGCAGGATTCTACAGGAATTTCAAGGGATGGAGTTGGTCCTCCAGAGTTGATGCTTCCTGGAATGGTGCAGGCTCCCATAATTCCAGCACCAGGAGTTACTCTATGCCTGGGGCTTCTCCAAACCCCATTCTGACTGAGGCTTCTGGTTGTGGAGGGGACACACACTGTTTCACTTAAAGAGAAGGATAAATTGGCCATACTCTGTCTCATTTTTTTCTTGGGTGAGCTGGCTATAGCATTTCTTTTTAAGAGGAGACAGGCAAGTTTTTGAATGGGACTAGAGTGGGCACAGCCCCCGATAGCCCCCAGTCAGCTGGGCAATATAGCTGCTGGCTGAGGACAGTGCCTGGGACAGTCACTGTCTGTTCTACCTTGCTGAGAAGCCTGAAACCAGCCCTGCACAAAGAAAGGAAAAACCCAGGAATCCCTAAATTCAGTCAAGGTCAGTGCCTGACAGGAGGAGTCAGGTATTGCTAAAGCTGCTCAGGAAGTCTCTGAAGTGATGGTGAATTCATCAGCTTTACTCTGTCCTTGAGAAACACCAGCTTCCTACACAGAGAAAGGAAAATATATCTCCACCTGAAAGTCTTGGTGGGTATGGTGAAGAGCTGTGTGTGCGGGTTTAATCAAACCCAAACTCTTTGCAATGGTGATAACATCAGAAACAGGGAGAGAATGCTCAAAATGAAATGGCAGTCAGATCAGAAAACATTCATGGAATTGCTAAAACAAGTCACTTTGTCAGGAAAAAAAAAAAAGTCAGGCTAAAAGAATTAAAATAGCACTCTTTGCAGCGCCAGCCAAAATAGATTATTTAAAGAAATTTCTAGAAAATCAGTCATGAAAAACCCCAGCTCACAGACCCAGAATATATTATCAAGATTTGGAGAAACATGTAGGAGAACCCAGCTGAACTGCACAGCTTCAAATGAATTCAGGTGGAGATTCTATAACAGGATAATGCAAACACAAATAACGAAAAATTACTAAGGCAACCTTTAAAACACAAAACTGGAAAGCGCAAAGACCAGATGTCATCCATGGTTTGGGATTGTTTTTCTCTGCTACTGTCACTGTTTCTACATGTTTCATAAGAAGAAAAAAATCATTCAAAGGATGACACACAGCAGAAGAGGATCAATACTGAAAAACAAAAGCAATCAAGTGTTTTTTAACTACAAATAAATAATATGTCTCCCTGCCTTTACCTTCCTCAGAAACTGCTAAGGCTTGTTTTATAATGTCAGATTTTGAACTGTGATTGACATTTAATATAGGATCCAAATGTAGACAAAAAATAAGCAAAGGACATGAAAGTTCTGTATCTGATTGACTTCTGATTTCAAAGATTGCTCAGTCCAAGTCAAGAAATTGTAGCTGCAGAATTTTCCTGCAAAATATTTCATTCAGCAGCCTCCAGGACTGTTGTGACTGTTCCAGCTTTCACCTGGGATTGATAATTTACCAGGGAGCAACAAGAGCTACAAGATGTTTTTTCTTACAAGATTAGGCAATGTCTTTTTGGGAAATGTTGCCTTGTAAGATGTCATTTTGTCCTTAAACTGACCCCTGGAGCAAAACAGGAAACATAAATCTTGATATTCCTAGTTTCATCTCATCTTGTGGGCTTCCGAGACTTTGTCATGGTGTCTCATTGCATGCACGTCCCTTTTTTCTGCAGAAAGAAAGTGTCTCATATTTCTCAGCCTCCTCAACTCCAGTCTTAAAAAAAAGAAATTTAAAGTCAAAAGCAGGAAAGTTTGATCTAGAGATGCAAACATTGAAACTCTTGACTAGAATGCCAAAAAAAAATGTTAGTAAAATGGGAAATTAAAACAGTAAAATGTGTTCCTTATTACCTTGTTCACACCAAAGATACCTGCTATTTAAGTTACTTGACATATATATGGGCTTAAAAAAAAAATAAGGCACAATTCAGGTGGGCATTCATACATCTTGTAGATGCCAGCATTCAAAATAGGAACTAAAATTATTTCAGCAACCAGTACACTTATGTCCTTTCTCAGTTTCTGCTTTTTTTTTTTTCCCTGAACTCACAGTGTTCAAGATTTTTCTTTCTCACTTTAGTTTTTATATGGATCAAACTGTAGCTGCACTGAGCTGCACTTCAGTACCTTATCAACCTTCATAGGCACTGCCATCATTTCATTTTTTAACTTAAGAATACTTTCCAATTTACATGTCTATCAGCAACACTTTCATTATGATATAAGACATATATCATAAAATGTATTTCCTGAATAGATGTCTCATAAAATTTAAAATCTCTAAGTTTGCCTTGAACTTTTTATAGAATCATGACATTATATTAATTGAACAACAACCTGATGCTCAGAAATGGATTTTTTAAATCATCTTTTCCAAAAGTTTTGGAATGCATGAAAATAGTACATAAGACCAGACACAAAATTTTAGGGTATTTGTTTATCAGCACCACTGATGTGAAAACAATATCAGAACTTCAGAAAAGGCTACATCAGCCATCTCATGACATTGAAGTTGATACTAAATTATTTGGCAGAATCATGTCTTTTCAGCTGCATCATAAAACTGGGCTTAGGAAAACTGACAGCACTAAAGAGAATGACAGGCAATCAGCACATGTAGTCTTTTCCTTCATATAATATACCAGCTGAGGACCAGCTTTAGAGATGACAGGCAAAACTCTCTTAGATGGGCAAAAGTGTTAGGAAGCTGATGAGTGTTCTGCTAAATGATCCAGAAAAGACTGCTTAAAACTGTTCATTTATTTCAGACTCACAAAGCCCAGCTCTTCACACAGATTTGCTAGCACATCATGTTTTGAACCAGCACACAAATGATAAAGATCCAATATATAGCAAGATTATATTTCTGAGTGGGACTGGCAGATTTAGGACACAATATTGGGATGGTAAAAACCAGCCTCCCCTGGGACCTACATGGCTAATGCTACCTCACTACAAAAAGTGAGGTGTTGGGAATGCTGGAATGAAAGCAGGAAACACTGCAAGAAAATTTCACCAAGTGACCTGCTAGATTATTAAACTATACACTCCATGAATAAGAAGCCTAAAGATGGCACTTGTAAGACACTGTGTAAGAGATTTGCCTGCTGAACATAGTGGTCCTGTGTGCTTTTAGACAACCCAAGATATTTTACCTCACTGATAGAGGAAACTCCCAAGCTGCTTAGATGCTAGTGTTTGGACACCTTAATATCCCTCACAATCCAACATGCATGCTCACCTCTGGTATGAAATCTGTCAGATAAGCAAAATTAATACATTATTGAAATAAATTAATAAAATTATTTTTTTAAAAGTCTTCTTCTGAGTATTGATCTTAAAAATGGGGAAATAGTCAAAGAAAGCAAAGAGTTAGGATCATCTGCAGCTCATCTCAAAAGTAAATATGCCATGGCTATTTCCATCAGAAATGAGCTTAAAAAGTGGTGTTATTATGAAGAGATTTTCCATACTGGTAGATCTCACTGGCCTCCTAAAGATCCAGCTGTTTTGACATCTAGATGAAAAATTGCACACGACGATGCTGGTGCATGAAGTTGTGATTTGGCATAATAGGGATCGTGGTGTAATAAAACTCCTCTGATTACACTTGAAACATTTATTTGAAAGCTTAGGATATATATCAGTTTATAACAAAGTGTCATAACTCCAATATTTAGAATGTGCTGACTGCATTTAAATCTTAAATGTCTTTTCTTAGTGCTACTCATTCAAGCAAAACTGATTGATTTCAAAAGGTATTTTGGTTGTGTTAGAAGCTATAGACTCTGTAAATATGTAGCCTAACCAAGGTGAGGAGAGAGATTGCTACAGCAAACATAATTAAAATTTCAAAACAAAGATTAATTCAGCTAGTGAATTTTAACTTAACCATAGCAGGAAAATGAAACAAACCCTCTTTCTTGTATATGAGTATTCTGTCAACCCAGTTAAATAACAGAGGTCATTCAACCAAGTGTCCCTGCTGCCAGTTACTGGAAAAGAAGAGGAGAAATCCTGTGAAATGAATTCTCAGAGGAAAAAGCTTTTCATGAAAACAAAAATAAATTGAATTCAACCATTTTCTAACTGCAACCTGCTAACCTTATAAAAATATTTCAATGATGTTAAAAACAAAAAATGCAGCCGAGGGAAACAGCCAGATTCCTGAGGGAACAGATTGAATTCTCACTGGTAGTGGTTAGCCACTCACCTTTCTTATCCTGATAAGCAATTAAGATGCTATTCTGTTAAAGCCCAATGCCAGTTACTCTTAGTTTGACACAGCTTAGATGGATAAATGAGCATGGACTATTCCTTCAGTTGCCTGCCTTTTTTTATTAACTGCCTATGCACAGCAGGTTGGCAGATCTTGTGCAAGAGGTGTTAATTAAGGCCGTTTATTTCCCTTTTTCTTTTTTCCTACAGTAGAATTAGAATTCTCTACACTCTTTAGAAGCAAGCACTACAAAGAAGTACATATGTAGTACACACACTAAAGGAATTGGAAATTTTGAGTATCAGTATGCTGCAGAAACATATGTTCTTAATTGTGGCTGACT
The DNA here is from genome assembly GCF_963513975.1 of Fringilla coelebs. Lineage (NCBI taxonomy): Eukaryota > Metazoa > Chordata > Aves > Passeriformes > Fringillidae > Fringilla > Fringilla coelebs. The sequence goes on along the minus strand of NC_140030.1, from coordinate 39,362,990 downwards.
GGGGTAGCTTGCAAGCCTCTGGGATTTTTTTCCCTCCACGATTTCATTCGGAGATAAAACACAATTTGTTTGTGAAATCTTTAATTCCTATAGTTAGGGCCTAAATAGTGACTACCATCTGACAGTAAAAGCATCAATAATGAAGATAATTGTCCATTTCTCCCTGCTATTGAATGTTTATTTACACAAAATGAATAGGCCCAACATGAGCAATACCCACGTCACAGTGGCTTGGGGGTTAAACAGTCACCTGTCACTGAGAGGAAAAACAAAGCCAAAACCTGAACTTCTTTCACTTACTTTTCAATAGAATATCATCATAACACCCTAGTATTTCTCTCTGTATGCTGTCCATGACTCACACCCACTACCCAACTGCTTTAGGAAAAAGCTTTCTCTTCAAAAATTTTGACAGAAGTGGTATGTTTTTTTGTGTGTGGAAAAAAAAATTAGTTATGATGAATATTCATCTCTAAGAAGAAAAAACCCCAAACAAACAACACAGCTGAGAAAGAGACAATTAGATGACATTTCTTAGGGGTTATCCTAACTCTAGCTTATCTGGTTTAGTATTGAACACAGATACATTGTTTAACTCACTCATACCTTGACAGTAAAATAATTTCTGACTTTAATGAGCCCACCACTAGCTATAAGCAGGCTGCAGTTTTTTGTCATTCATAGAAAGAAATAAATGGTTTGGAACTTTCATCAGAGCTGAGAACCAGACTCACCTAGCCAAGGACAGTGTGAGGGTTGTGTCAACACAGACGACTCAGAGATTGTCACCACCATAACAAAAGCTTTGATGGCACTGTTTCCAACTGACAGCAGAGAACAGAATGAATTTTCAAGCCTCTGTTGCTCTCAGAAAAAAAGCTCTGTTGAATCTTGCAGAGACAGCTGACAGGATTATTTTCCTGCAAATGTTTGCCCTGCCCACCTTCTGTTTCACATTTCTCTCTAACGTAATAGAGCAAACAGCTGATGAGGGCATGCTGGTGGTGGGAGAATGTCATGTGGATGGGATGGGTGAGAATCAGGGGGATTTGCCATTCTTTGCAGGCTACTAAGAGGCTGTTTATATTGCTTTTGCACCAGGTGCAGTAAAGGTATGAAGAGAAGAAGGGTGGTCTAAAGCATTCTAGAAAGAAAACTGTAAGAGTCAAAGTTACATATCTGGCACTCTGTGCATGTCAGCAGTTCCTAACACGCTAATGACTTTGGTTGTGAGGAGCTAAATGGTGTCAGGATTTGGGTACAAGCCTGGCAGAAACTGAGCTGCTAGCTGCAAAGAGGAGATTGAGAGAGTCTGTAAAGTATTTTGTTGATATTTCAAGTTGCATGACCAGAGCATCTTGAACACAGTTTCTGCAAGAGTTTAATGTAATGGTACTTCAGAGGGTCCCCTCTTATGTCTCTGTATTCATACTTCTCTGTGACTACCATAAAAATGTTTTTCTATTCTGATACATGTTTAATTAATTTATATTAGAGTCAAGGAGGAAAAATACTTTTGACGTATGCTCTGCAACTGAATCTGACATCAAATTATAATCCTGACATAAATTGTTAATGCTGCCTCTGATTTTAGGATTATTAAAACTTCATTTTTACTATGCTGACAACATTTTCTCTTTGGATTTTATGATTAGACTACATTCAAAACAAATAATACTTTGAGCATTGGAATTAGAAAAAATGCCTCTTTCAAATTTTCAGCCTATTTGAGTTTTAGAAACTGTTTTTTAATCTACATATTATAGAAGCAAAAGTGATCAGCAGATATAGGTTGAGCTTCCTCAGAGGCTTACATAATTTTGTTTAATTCACTTTTGCAAGGAAGAGGGTGTTCTAGGCATACTATAAAAAGGCATTTTTTTTTTTTTTCCTAAAAGGAAAAAAGCTCAGAGCTATCTTCAAACATTGTGGAAGACTCGGTCAACATTTTGCCAACATTAAACTTTGTTTCAGAATGATCCCTGCTCTGGAACTGGATCAGGAACCATGGAATGGCATTGAAAATGTGTTTTCATTGTCTGTGTTCATCATATGGCAGCAGAATAAGGAACAAAACTGACAATTAAGCCTTATGGCTCTTGCTGAATTATGCTTTTGACTTTAGGCCCCCAGGTGTTCCCATTAAATGCAGAAATCTAGAACAGCACAATGGCCGGGTAAAGTGTTTCAGTTGCTAATGTCTGTCTTCTATCTTGGAGGCTGAGAAACTTTGGATAAATGCCTAATAGAGCTGCTGTCTTGTTGCCAGACACATTTCTTCCTACCTTTTGGTGCTGCATTTATGGCATACACTTGGAGATAAGCTCTCCACTGTAGTTCAGCTGAAATCAGTTATCCACTAATGCACAGCATACTTGTACACAGCTATTTTCAATTTATGCCACTGTGTTTTCATGTATTCCCATAAAATCCACACATTAAACTTCTTAAAAATTCCTAATGACTATATTAGTCCTCTAAAAAGCTGTTGTGTAATGGGTGGTGAATATTAAGTATTTGTGATCTGAGAAATGAAAGAAAATAGAAAAAAACAGATTTTTTTTTTTAATTATCAAAGACAAAAAAAAATCTCTATAGTTACTTTTATAGTAAAAAATAGAAGCATTCTGAAAACTGTTAAATAACCTTTATTATAAATATTCTGCTCACAAGGATATAAGATTCATTAATTCCCTCCAATTAGAGAATAATTTTTTTATTCTTTATTGATAGGGGATACATATCTACAAATTTCTTTCATTGATTTTATTTAAGAATATTATGTTACTTAATATTTAAATCCTTTTTTGTTTAATTCAATGTAAATTCTTGTAATTCGTAATTAAATACTATGAAAATAGTTATATGGACACTTGAAAGGTTTTAATTAAGTATCAACCAAATTAAGGTAAGCCTTGTAGCATTGTTTCTTTATTTTTCTTTTAATAATATTGAGACATGCAAAGTATTAATGATCTAAACATGCTTACATTTGTTATTAGCCATGTCCACTTTTTTCTTAAGAACATTAGTTAGGTATCATATGTTCTTTATTTCTCCAAGTCTTCCTATGTACTTTTTAGATTGAGGCTATGACCACTTTTTGACTGTAAATGCAAACATTGGTGGCTCTGCAGACTGTAAGGTGTCACAATTTTAAGTTTCAGAACTGCCTTACTATTTATTGTTAATATTTTAAACAACAGAGATCATGCACATCACTTACACACTTGTCATAAAGGCAACTTGATTTGCATACTTACTGCAAGAAGTACAAATTCTGCTTCTTTGTGGGGAAAAGAAGTTAAAAATCTGACCTCCTCTCCATAAATACAGCCTCCTTTAGGTTCCATGGGCATGTAAAGGTATTTTGTTGGTGCCAGTCAGATTCCAGTCTTGCAGTATAAGCAGAAAGTAAACAATAGATTATTTTTGCGTAAAAACTTAATAATTAATAATTTAGTATAATTTTCATATTTTCCATTAATTCCATTAAGTTTTGCAGTATAATGTTACTATAGAAAGCACATACAAATTAACACTTTCAGAAAGGAAAAAATAATGAGACGACAAAGGAATAAATAGTAAAAAAAAATTTAGAATCAGTTACATTATTTGTGACATATTAACATCAAAACACTTTCAATTATTTAACTAATTAGATGGTGTTTCCACCAGGCATAAACTCATGTTCCATTTCAGATAAAATATTTGTTTTCCAAAATTAATCACTTTTTTTTTTTTTTTCCAAAAAAGCATTGCACAGTCAAGAGGTGCACTTGAGCTAGACAAGCTGAGCTTTTCCTAGGCTGTGCTGTGAAGCAGTGGGCAGAGCTGGGGAGCTGGGAATAATTGAGGAGATCAGAAGTGACCTGTCTGAACTTTGTTGAGGGAATAGTGGATGCTGTTAAATAAAGCTAATTTCCTTTGGCTAATGAACTGTTAGAGGCTGCATGAATTCCTGCATGGATGAGACAGTGACTCAAGGGTCTTGAAACTGTAAAATGTAAATAATGGAAAATATCATCCAATTGATATTATAGTGATGGATCTAATGGAGTAATGAATACTGATTTATTTTCATAATTTTGTACAAAATTATGTATTTAATGGAGTAATGAATACTGGTTTATTTTCATAATTTTGTACAAAAGAGGTGTGTGAGTGGGATCAAATTAAATACTTGCATCATTCCTTTATCTCATTACAAGAAAACTAAGAGTAGTTAGTAATTTAAGATATTTGTATAATTTATTGGACAGACTTGTTTCTTTGAAACCAAAAGAACCCTTGCCTATTGAAATCTTTTGGACCAGGACATTGTATTTTAAGATCTATTTTAGATGTAGGGCTCTCATAACTTTTCATTTCAGTATCCTGACCTTATAATGATTTCTAGGTCTATAAAAACATTCAGGGTCTATTAAGATTTTGAGAATGGGATTTGAAAGGAAGCTATTAAGATTTAGGTTCTTGACATGCAAATAAAAGTTTCTGAAAGCAGTATATGGAGATCTACATGTGAAGCTTCTTCTCACCTGACTTTGACTCTGTAAAACTTTACTGTCTTCTTTATACTTAAAACTAGACTGGCTCTATGGTCAGTGGGTGAAGTCTTCCTGCCCTAATGTGGTAATTGTTTTCTCTTTATTGATTATGGGAGTAACTTCAATGGTTAGCTGACATGCTGGAAATTAGGCAACATGAAGCCATGTAATTATTATTTCATTTGTTCATAGCAATTAAATAATTACTTTCATGAGTATTTCATTAGAATACAGTATTTACATGGACTAATTTAAAAAGAATATCCAAAATTATTCAAAGAAGGGAGTGGATTTCAAATTATCTGCAGCAAATATAATTCTAGGATTTCTGGTTCCTGAATCTTGGCATGGAATAGGACTTGTTGCACTTCATCCTTCAGACCTTTTTTCTGTGAGAGAAAAAAGGAAGAAATCATTATGCTGCTGCCTTCCCAGCCATCCAATGTCCATCAGATCCAAAGCCCTCCAACACTGTAACAGTTAGTTTCTCATCTGGTTTAATCAGCCTGCCCCACAGGAAGCTTCTACTCGCAAAGATAAGCTGCCAGTTCCTACCTTTGGGTGAGAAAAAATGTCTATCTTGTCTTAATCCTCTACCTCAGAGCATTATCTGGAGTTTAAGGAGATCTCATGATATCTGACACAGTAAGAGGAGAAAAGCAGTGAAGTCAGGGGCTGAAAGGCATTGCAAGAGCTTGTAAGGGTAAAAGGGAGTTTAGAGAGTGAGTGAACGAGGGGGAGCAATGGCACTCGGCCATGTGCCCTTTCTGCTGCAGCTGCCTCAATGGGATCAACGCCTCCCTGCCAAGGGCACAAAGCTCTGCTCTTTGCTGTTGGATCAGACCTGTAGGATCCCAGAAAAGATGCTTGAAATACACAAACATTTTATTCTAAAAAAAGATAGAGATGAAGCCCACATGGTTTAAATGGGTTTAAATGGTTACCTTTGCTTCTTCGGTGAAATCTAAACTCAGTTTCAGAGGTGCTTTCCTAGCTCTACAGATAAACCTTTGGGAAAAAAACAAACCAACCAGACTGGCAAGGAAGATTTAAAAGGTGCTCAAAAATCAGCCTCAAAGATTTGTTTTAATGGAGGGTGCAATGTACTCTGCAAGCACAAGTGTCCCTACAGATTATGCTCTTACCGTGCGCTCCTCCCCAGTTCAAACTGGTGCAGACAACACAATCATTTTTGTGATGTTTTCTGTGGGCGTTTTTCCAGGCTTTCTGTTCTGTTTATTATTTTGTGAACATTCATCATGCAGTCTTCTAATCTGGAATTAAACCCCCTTCTCATCCTGTATCTGGAACAAACAAATTAAAAACAAAAACCCAAAAACTAAATCAAAGAAACAACCAAAACCAAAGCAAAATGTCCCACGAAGCACAGAAAACCAAACCCAAACCAAAACAACAAAACCAAAACAAAGGTCTTTGGATTTCAAGAAGTGAAACTAAACCTCACAAGAATTTAAAGTCAACTTAGCAACAATCTTATCTGGTTAAATATGCTCATCTAAACCATAGCATACTGAAGTTAGCTGCTTCTCCATCTCCCTCCTTTGGGAAAAAAGAAAGGAATGTAGTCATCTAATACTCCTTCCCAGAGAGCAGGAGGATGTGGAAGAAGAAAGGATTAATGAGCACCATTCAACACAGATATCCTCAAGGAAGCCCCAAAACAATAAATTATTAAACATAAAAGCATAGCACCTGCTGCAGCCAAGCTAATGGTGAAAATATTTTAAAAACAAGAACTATCCTCAGGTATAATCCATTAATATAGTCTGCATCTAGAATTTTTATTGTAATTCTTCAGAAGTCACAGATTGGACAGCAAATGCATTCATTACATTAAAATGCTTTTACCTGTATAAGGGGTAGGCCTTGCTGTGATTCTGTAGTGCTGCCAGTCCTCTGTTTATCTTTGTTCTGGCTGCGTGGCTCTAAATCAAGATAAAAACCAACTCAACATGAAGGAAAATAAAAGGAAGGTCATTTAATCACCACGTTAGCTTAAAATGATTATTGATTCCTGGAGGTGATGTCTAACTCTGCCAGAAAATCCATTTCAGTAATGATTACTGCCCTCTGCCTTATCTATTATACTGGAGGTTATTAAAAGTGGGATTCTCTGGGGAAGTATATAGCTTTGGACCACTAATATCATATTTAATATGTTTTTAACAGAACAGAGTTTCAGACTGTGCCCTTTAACCTACAAGTGAATCAAGGAGAGTGTAGGTCTAATTATTATATATACTCCACTGGGATCTAGTCACACACTAGACAGATAGATAAATATCAGCTGGGACAAAGATGTATTGAACTCTTCATCACTCTAAATTGCCAGGTGCACACAGCTCTAGAAATAACATACTCAGAAAACTTACAGCACCCTTTTGAAATAGTTACTAAACTTGCTGTACTTCACTTTACCAAATAATGTTCTCATCCTATGACACTTGTATCAGGTTTTCCTCCTGGCTGGTCTCTCAAAATCACAATGACATAAACTACTGTGGGAATAAAGAATTGTCTACATACTGGGACATCTGTCCTGCCATTCTGTACACACAGGGACTCTGGTGTGTCCCAATTCATCTAGATTGCATAACTAAATGCACAATGATAAAATCAAAGTTTAAACATTCAGAAAATTAGATTAGACCAACTAATTTAGTTGCCTTTTATAATCCTAATTTCTTTCTTTATGTGAATCTCTAATTTAAGAGAAAAACCAGGTAAGATGACATATGAAATAGTATAATAGAATTATGTTGCTTTGATATTCCATGGATCAATTTGGGTTCATCCTTGAACCTTTTAAACACCTGCTGTTAATCCCTGAACTCTTTTGAACAAAAGGATCCATATTAACACTTCAAAATTTTCATAGATCATAATTTTTTCTTATTATTTTAAAGTCATAAAAATATATTATTTCATGTATCAGTTGCAGATCTTTTTCCATAGAATTTTGGATCACCATTAATGAGAATGTGAGACTTTCTATCACATGGCCAACTGAAAATAATTGTTTTTTTTAGTCCCAGAGAAGGTTTTCAAAAAGTTATTCTAAAGAAAGCATTCAAAAGAATAAATTACAGAACCCAATTTCTGAAATTAATTCATCTGACAGTATTTACAACATGAAAAATAGCTTAATAACAATAAATAAAAACCATATAGCAAAACTCATGACTGCCTCTTTATTTATAACATTATTTTATTTTCTGCCATGAACAAGAGATACTGTAGATCATATCAGTGGTATTACATTTGATAAGAAGAGATGTCCAGAATCAATGACTGAAAAAAAAGTAGCAGCAAATTGCAGTTCCAAACTACTGCACATATTCTAGGCATTACAGAGCATGAGGCACAACTACTTTTAATTCTCTGGTATACACTCCCTATAACTTTGTGTGAATTAATATAATATTATATATATATATATATATATATATACACACACACATATATATATACACATACATGCATATATATATGTATAAATAAATAGTATATACATAATAATATAACATACAGGAATATATTTTCCAGCAATATGTGAATCCTATTAATATTATTTTACCCACAAAGAAGACATGGAAGATTACATGATTCTGTCTTTGTTTTGATTGCATTCCACATCACAAAGGGAAAAGATACTTGAAGTAATTTCCTTATCAAGGCATCCCAACCACAGTAAATAAATGCAAATAAATTGCAGTCTAAGACCCTGGTCAGATGAAGTGCCATACACATAAGGAATAAGCCCTCCAAAATTATGCAAACACATATACCATGCTTTTTAAATGGTTTGTATGCAGAGTTGTGCTATGCTACTACATCTGGGAACTCAGCACAAAGTAATTTTGAAAAACATTTGTCAGAAGATATTTTTTTTCATCTTACTGTTCTTTGCAGGGTAATTTTCTTTTCTCTTGATACTCCTGATATTATGGCGTTTGTACTTTACTGATGCAGACTCAGAGAAGCTGCTGGAAAGATTTTCAGTGGATTTAAAGAAATTTTGCATCCATCCAACAATTAATTAGGCCCTAACAGAGTCAGAGAAGGCCTGATGATTACATTTTGAGATGCAGTGTTCAGATTATTGGCCAGACAGAGGACATACTACTAATTATTCAAAATGTCATAGAAATTTAGTTTAAAATTTCCACATCAGTAGTTTTCCACATTACACAGAGTTGATAGATGTGATCCAAACTTTATAAATACACTGCATGAAATACTGTCAAGTGTTTATGTTAATGGGTGTTCTGTGATTAACTTTAATGGGCACTATACACACTGTACTGTAAAATTAAGAAAGGCATATATGCTCTTTAACACCCCACAACTTATAGTTTAATGGTTAATTATTTCATTTGTGAATTGCTGTTAATTTTGAAGGATCTGTGGCCCAATAAATTGTTTATTTCAACTGTGCCTGTGGATGCTTTGATATTTTGATATTTTTATAATAATGTAAATAATTAAATTATTTTTATGTGGTGCCAGTAATTCATTATAAAGCAGAGAGATATGTCAGCTATGTCACTTGCAGGATAGCACTGCTTTTCCTGGCTGTATTGACTGATAACTCATTCATTTATTTTGTGCCATTATAAGTGGACTTGTATTGCTCACCACAAGAACATTTAGCAGGGAACCTGCTGTTGCTTATCATGGGGACCTCAGGAAGAGAAAAAACCCACAAAACCAACTCTAGATTAATGTCCTCAATGTGTCACTGTCAGAGAAGTCAGCCAAACCACAAAGTACTTTTTAATGGAAGAAATATTAGTTATTTTCTTTTTAAAATACAGACATAAATATAATCATAAAAATGAGGAGAAAAAAATTTTGATTCATTGACCAAAGCTGGGGTCAGATTCTCAGCTGGCATGAATTTGCATGCTCCATTACTGTTAATTGCATTTATGCTCTCTGAAGGCCAGATGTTCTGTTTCTTGGTGTTGAGTGGTTTCAGAATCATAGTAAGCTTTTCCTTTAGCATTCTAGTGCTTTTCTTAATGGACTGGGTACCATTGTATTTGTTCTGGTCAGTCTTTTGCCATATTTAAACTCTGACATGGTTTAGACAGTTAATTATCAGATTGCAGACTAAAGTTTTTTTTAAATATTGAGGATCCACACCATTTTCAGTTAAGCATTTCTTATGTTTGTCAAATTAGATTACTTATTTATACAATATTTAGCTGTGAATGCAAATAAGATTTTAACTCTCCCTGATAATTTTAACACTCCTTCCTCACACCTCTGCTAGCACCTTCATTCTCCTTGTTCCCTATCAGAAACAAATATATTCCAGCCATATACCTACAGTAACTTTTTCATAAAGTCCTAAAATCCTATAAACTACTTGATGAGACCAAGAGCTTGGTGGTTCTTGTTGTGATTTTAAATTTTTTTTTTCCCTGAAGATAAATGAAGATTGGATTGAAACAAACAAGCAAATCCCCTACTACATAATACTAAACATAGTCCACTAATGAGATTTCTTTTTTGACCATGTCATACTGAACATTTTGTTCAATATTTTATTAATGAGAAGTTCTGTGGTTTAGTTAAAAAACTTGCAACTAATCATCTTCATTCCTGTAATTCTCATGAATCAGACACTATTAAAATTTTTTTCTATCCAGAAGGAAAACAACTAATTATTCCACAGTACATGCTGTGTTTGTAACTTACGATGTTTAATAAATTATAATATTTTTAAAATAGCAAATGAGTTGTATTTTCTGTCTGAGATACAGAGATTTCTGCTGATTAAAGAGAAAAAGGACTTCATTTGAGCATTTCTAGTAGGTCGAGGGAGGTGATCCTGCCCCACTACTCGAGCCTGGCGAGGCCACATCTGGAGAGCTGTGTCCTGTTCTGGGTTCTGCAGTATAAGAGAGACCTGGAGCTCCTGCAGCAGCTCCAGCAGAGGTTTGCAATTTGATTAAGGGCCTGGAGCATCTCTCTTATGAGGAAAGGCTGAGGAGGGTGGGTTTGTTCATGCCCAAGAAGAGATGACTGAGAGGGACCTCATCAATGTCCGTAAGTCTCCAAAGGAGGGTGCTAAGGGAATGGAGCCAGGCTCTTCCTGAGCCTTCCTTCTTTTTTTCACTTGAAGAAAATACCACACACATAAATATTTGAGGGAAGAACTTGCATCAATGATTTCATTAATTGACAAGAATTTTTTTAAATTGTGTTTACATTTATTCTATGTAGGTATACACTTTCTTGTCTTACGCAAAATCACTATGATTGTAGCAGTGGATCAATTATTAATAGCTTTCTTTTTCTTTATCATTGTTCCTAAACTTCTCTAGTCTTTTACAACTCATTTTCCTTCTTTCCCCAATATTGTAATAACATAAAAGAGAAGGTGTGAGTTATTGATAGCTCCCTTCTTCTATCCATTTTATCTCTAAGTCCACCCATTGCCAGTGGCAAATATAAAACAAATTTATTTTTCCATAGCTCCTCGCTATCAACAAATGACCCATTTGAGATCAAATGATCATTGACTGCTTTTTTGGGAGGGAAGGATGTGTCAAAACAAGCTTCTTTTTCTTCTTGTCACTTCCAGAGAGCACAATGAAGACTAGAAAAACTTGTATATGATGGGAAACCTGGTGCCTGTTGAGCTGTGAAAAGAGCTGCCATTAGGACCCAAAATATTTCTGCCAGGTCAGCAAAGTATGAGAAAAGTCCCCATTAAGCAGTTTATAACTATACACCTCTTTTTTTCTTCCTTTCCCTCTCTCCTCCCCCTCCAAGCCTTTGATAGCCAGCAATTCACTTTGCTGGCACACACTGTGGCCTTTCTCAGAGTATAATTCACAATGTTTATAACTGTCATTTCAGTCTCTGTACTTTGAATTTTTTTCCTCTCATAGCCTTTCTCTTTTTCAGGTTCTTGTCACCCTGGAAAAACACTAGTGTTTATAACCTCCCTGGCTGCATTGACTGGCTGTGTCACCAGAGGTTTTTGTAGCATCCTTAATGACCTGTTAGGAAGAATCTTGTAAACATTCTGTCATAGTAAGTGTTAGGCTAAAAATCTGTTACCTTAACTTGTGTCCTCAAAATATTGGCATATTAAGTGCTTGGCAATTGGCCGATACAGCAAATTCTTTAGATAGACTATTTTCTTAGCAGTATTACTTTTTGCCAGAAAATGGCCATTCTAATCAAAGAATGGGTGTGTTATTAGGCTGTGAATTCTTAGGACCTTCTGCGCTAAATATTTATAACTAAAATCATTCTCCAAAAAGGGCAATATACATCTAGAATAAAAAGCAAAATGCTTTTTGTGAAGTTTTGAGCAATATCCTAAATGAGAAATATAAGAAATTCCAAGTATTATGGTTTTATATATTTTGTCATGGGAAAATGTAGAAAACTCCCAACTCTGCTCTGTATTGTTGAAATATCAACAATAAGAAGTGTCTGAGGCATCCAGAAAGCTTAGCAGAAAATTGTGTTTTCTAGCACTAGTAGGTTCTGTGTGATCTGTGGTGCTTGTCTTGCAATAGTTAAACTTCCCAAATCCTTTGAAATAGTCATGACACTTTTTGCAGTAATACTTTATAGGTGAGAACTAGGTATTGTTTACCTCAAAAAAGGCACCAAAAATTTAAGATGGTATATTTACAGTTTTCTTTGATTTCTGTTTCTGTCTCAGTTTTTAACTGCTGTCTTAGAAATATGTGAGAACATTCAAATTGAAGTGTGATACTGGAAAAACATGAACCTTTACCTTGTCTCCAAGGTGCCACAACCAAGATATTAAAATCTATCTTAGATAATATCCATATATATATAAATAGGTATATTCATATAAATAAAGACACCATAAATATATGGTGAGGCTTACGCTTTATGAAACAATGCTGATTTTGACTTATGTTTTAAAAATTTAGGCTTTTATAGAGAATGTAGATTAAAGTTAACCTCTTGTCCCAAGGAGGCACTAGGATGCCTGTCTATAATGGCTTCAATGCACATAAAGTTGTGAAGAGTAAGAAAACCTTAGCTATCATTTTGGCAGAAAATTGTGAGGCAAATCAAAGAAGTTAAGTAATTCTCTTCACTATACAGATTTACATCTCCCATGGATTTGGAAGTCAGGAAGACAAGTATGTGTTCTGGCAAATGTTTCTTTTTTCCTTGGAATGAGGCAAAGGACTTGCTGCAAACTGATCACCAATTCACTGCTGCCAGGAGTGCATACTGGGTGAAATGGAGAAGTCCTTTGAGAAAAGGCTGGGATTTGTTTGAGTGAAATTGTAAGTGCATGAGTATTAGTGACACTGGAAAACTTAGTCATCTGGAAATCAGGAAATGAGTATCACCACTTTATTCAATCCTTTTCTCCATGCTTAGAGATATAAAGGCATACTGCTTCATTTTGCAGGGATCAAACAATGCTTATGAATGATAGCATCGCAGTCATGGTGTTCATGTCAAACAAGCACATACTGAAATACTTGGATGCCAGGAAAAGCAGAAAAACACAGTGAATATTGGAATCCATCCTAGATAGTGTTAAATAATACCAGCCAAAAACTCTTAGATTTATTCCAGGAACCACTTCATGCTTATCAGCAAAAATGCAGAAAGCCTATCACAGTGGTCAGATGAATGAAGTACTAATGGGACAAAGCAATCTGAAATAATTAAATTTTTCAGATAATGCACAAAACACAGTTGAATGGATAATACTGTAACAGTATCCCTTGGTCCCTTTCTGTTCTGTATTTGTACTCATAAAGAAAACAACATCACCTTCCCCACACTTTCAAAGATGATCCGAGTCCAGAAATTGCCATGACCATGTTTATTCCCCTCTTTCATCTCACTGGAACTGATCAAGGTTTTCATTTCTTTCATGAAGGGTGTGCGCAAAATTATTTTTTATTGGACAACACATTTTCTTTTAAAATACTTGCTAAAAATAAAATCCTAAAAAAAAAGAGCTTAGATTCTGATTGTTAATATTATTCAGAATTTTAGAATATATTTAATGTGTGGGAAAAAGTTGCCATGCCTGTATTTACAGAAAAGTCTAAAGATTGGTTTTGGAAGGAAAATACAAGCCAACACAAAACCAACCCTACACTACAAGAGAAAGATGTATTTTAGTCCCATTGCTTTGATTTTCAGATATTTTTATTCAGTATACTATGGGCATAAATATGATCTGCATAGGAGTCCAGATCATATTTATAACCTGATCATTTGTATGTGGTTACTTTTTGTGCAGTCAGTGATAGAATCAATCCTCCAGCTGGAAGAGAAGGTATGTGTACCTCAGCATCAGTAGGAGGATCAGCTGATAGTTTAACTGGTAATGATGTTTTTGAATTTGAGATATGAAACCAGATAGATATTTTGTAATAAAAATGGTATAAACATGAATCAGTCAAAAAAGAGAGTAGTGTTGCGCTGACCCTCTTTGGGAAAGGTTAGGAATTAAGAGTCTGTTAGTAGTAAAATTTCAGTAATACACCCAAGCTGGTGAAAGGACTGGCAAAAATGATTTTAAGGGAAGTAGGATTCAGCTGCTTTCACTTTAGCTGTACATTTTGTTTTCCACATTAGTGATCTAAACTATTCCAAAATCAGTGAAAGTTCTTGCATTGGTTATCTGTAGATGAGTAGTTCAGATTACTAGTAAAAGATTTCTAATATCTTAATATCTGAGATATAAGACTGACCTAAAGCCTACTTATCCTCTCTCTCTCCTTTTTTTTTTTTAATCCCCAAATAATTGAATAATTTAGGTTGAAAGAATTCTCTGGAGGCAACATGGTTCTTCTGTCAAAGCGGGCTGCATTACTGACTGCTCGTCACCATCCTCACTTCTTCACTTGAAGCAGTGAGATTGATACCCATGGCGTGTGTCTCTAGAGAGATCATTTGGTGTCTTTCCTTTAAATTCATTTCCAGATTAAGTTTCTAAGTTCCACAACTCCCTCATTCAGTAAAAGCTGCTTCCAGGTACAGAAAAACCAGCATAAACCAAACTTCATCTCTACCGGCTTAACGCAATACCTTTTTTGCCAGAACTCTTCCTAATTTGTGTTGAAGTTATCACTGGGCATGAGAACTGCAAGTAAGACAGAGGACATTCAGTTTTCATTCTAAACTGAATTTTTTGACTGGTTACCAGAGATTGAGTATATGCATACAAAATTTCAAAACACATATGCACACATATTTCTAATGCATTTATTTGAATGTAAAAATTTATGGATTACTTAAGAGCTAATAAAATTTTAAAAGTATGACTGAAACAACAGTCTGGCTTTTTAAACATGCAGTGTCGTTGTCAGGCAAGTTAAAGTGAAAGGAAAGAAAATGTATGTAATATGTGACTATGTTTCTCATTTATATTCTACATAAGAGGGATAGAGGAACACATAGCAGGCATTTTAAACCCATCAGCTATCTCAGTCATTCTGATGACCTGGAATGCTTTTTATGACATTCCTTCAAATTATCAGGCAGGTAAAGGAGGAGATATTCTTTCATTGTTTAATAAAGGTTTTAAAGATGGAGAAAGATTGGTTTGGTTTTGAGGAGATAAAGAAAGACTGGTGAAATAAAATTAAGAGAAAAAGAATACAGTTCATTAGTGTCAGTATAAACCTCTTCCACCAAGTTCTAAGAAGGGCTTTATCACCTTCTGTTGAATGAGGATTTAGCTCTATTTTCCCTTAGTGATTGAACATAAGTAACTTGAGAGAACAATGAAAGTTGCTTGCTTCTTTTGTTGTTACTCTATCCCCGTTAAATTATTCCTAATAGCATTTTAAAACAACTAAAATCTGCAACCGTGTATACAGAGCTTTAGTCTGGAAAAATGTGATGATACAACACCCAGGAAGAAGTGTAGTATGAAGTATTTATATTCCATTTTTGTCCCTGATTAGTCATTACCTCTGACACCCTTTAAACACATTCAGTGAACATGGCAAAAGGTAATTAACATGGGTCTGTAAGTGAGAAATTCTCCTAATTTCAGCAAGAGAGTACATTTTGTTGGGAAGACTGACATTAAAGATCTTCATAAAACCTCAGCTTTCTAAGGATGTCCCTTTGCACTGCACTTACCCATGTTCATTCCAACACTTTTCCCCCTCCAAGATTCTTTAGCTTTTTTCTAATCATCTCCCAATCAACCTTTCTCCTCTTTTTGCACACTGAAGCCTTAGCCCCTAAAAGCCATGATCTCCTTTAACTCTGGCTCTGGTAAGCTGTTGAATCATCCTTCTTTCTGAAGGTCTTCCTTCCCTTCTGAATTGCTGCTAAATGTCCCTTCCTCTTCTCTTAGCATTTTCTTTTTCTAATAGTCTGTGCACTGTGGTCCCTCTACAAATTGAAATTCAACTCTCTGTGTCCCTCGCCTTCCTCCATGAACAGAAGCCCTTTGCTTCTGTTTACTAAAAGTTTTGACATTTGTCTCTTTCTGGGGGTGATGCCCTCCCTCAGTTTTCTTGTCTCAATCTCTTCTGATTAACCTTGTTATAAAGCCCATTATTATAGATATAGATCTAATTCTATATTTATATATAAATGTATGCATAAAATGAAATTATATGCATACCTATAAAATAAAAACACATTGGAAACACATATTTTCTTGTCTTTGTTCTATTTGCAGGCTAGACAATAGGGAGAATAAAGGATTAGGGTCATTTAATCTGAAATTCAATATTATTAAATAATTAAAAGAAGAAATAAGTCTGAATTTCAATCATAAAGTACATGAATTACCATCTAAAACAAAATTTAGGTTATAGCTGCTAACTGACTCATAAAATGGGCAGAATGCTTAAGGTCTTAGGACTGTCTCTTCTGGAATGTGGTATGGGGCAGTCCCACTAATTTCATTATTCTAGTTAGGACAAGAGGATAAAAGACAGAGGGAAGGGTCGACAGATTACATAAAGCTAGAGAAATATGAAAAGCTTAACATGAACCAAGTCTGTCACGAGACTAAAAGGAAGTTATAAAACATTATGTCTTCTAAAATCTACAAATCTGAATAAATTAACAGGACAAATATGCTGAGATAGTTTAACTTAAATTTTGATTACATGAACAAGTAGCACAAATATAAAATTAAAAAATGCCCCAAAACTCTAAGGGATTTCTTTATCCAAGGAAATACTAAGACACATATAGAATAAGTATGGTTGTACGGAGATTTTCATATCAGAAAATACACCTTTTTAAATTACTCAAGATCTCATTTCCATTTGGGATTGTCTACCATTATTCCTTCTAATCTTAAAAGCAAACACATTTTTTTGATTCATTGGCAAATTATTTTTTTTTAACATAAACTGATATAATCTGAATTATTCTGGGAGAAATGAACAATTATTCCAAATGGTGTGAGAAATACTTTGTATTTTTCCAAATATATTACTCAAACTCATATGAACAAGTAATTTTATAGAATGAAAAATAAAAGCAAAGATATCAGTGTGATATATCATTAACTTGGTGGGCTGAAAGTCAAAAATTATGGCTATTTATCATGATATGGACAGATGCATAAAACATAATTCTTACATAATGGTGATACTGTCATTTGTTCTGAATTTCAGCATCCTTTTCATCCTTGTCAGACCTCTAGTGAGAGGAAATCTAGATGTAGTAATTGTATAATACAGAACAAGTTTATGAATGTGTTGTGGGATGAAGTACTGTACATAATGCCAGTCTGGTGCTCCTATTAGGAGTATCCAGCACTATCTTCCTATTTTTTTTCCCCCCCAACGAACATAACATTTCTGGTTAGTCTGCAGATGAGCTTGTTATCAAATGTGCCTGCACAGTATGCAAAAATAGAATAACTTTGAATTGGTTAAAAAAAGGAGTACCAAATGTAGCAGGTAAACCAAGAGAACTTAATCCCATCTATCAATTTTTTATAACATTTTTAGATGCCTATCCACCTATTAATCTATTTTTCCATTTAAATTTGGATCTCTAGTATTTCTGCCCCAAATACCTTCTCTCTTCCTGAAAACAGCAGTATATAAACCCATCTTTGCATATCAAGTGTGTCTTACCCAGTACATCAAAACAAAGAAATGTAGCTTTGCATGGCTTGTAAAACATATGAAAATTAATCCCTCCACCTGCAAAGAGATTTCACAGAGCAGTCATATTCTGACTTGTGGAGATAAGTGTAGTTAATCAACACACACACACGAGAGACACGGAGCTTGTTGTTGCGTGAACGCGTCAGTCAGGTATATAGGAAATTTCTGTGCTTGTAAAGAAATTTGCACTGATAATTTGTGTAACTTGAAGCTGAAAATGAAGCAATTGTTTGAATTTATATACACTGACTTTGAAAATTACATGTTCACCTTAAAATAGATTTCTGAGTAATAGTGCAGCAGTACCACTAAGTCTCCTTAAACTCTTGAAAGCATTGTTCTGATTCCAGAGGCCACACACTGCTAAATGACTGACTTCACCAGCAATGGAGAGTACTCAAAATTCAGGATTTATATTAAAGTAAGAAGAAATTACTTTTTGTAGTCCTACTGAGAAAAGTATATACTTCTTGGTCTGTGTATATGCAGAAAGACAGAAACCTTTCTATTTCCTTATTTCTTTATGTAAAAAACTCCTTTTTTAGTTCCACTTATACAATGTCTTTCAAATGAGCACTTTTTTTATGACTGGTCCATTAGCATATTATTTTTATTACATGTAAACAACTGCATTAATTTCCATTTCTTCTTACAGAAAGAATGAATTGAGAAGTCAGATTTAAAGAATTTGTACTTCCATTCATGAGAAGAGCTTATTAGCTTTACAAATTAATTTCCAAGACTAACATTATTAGCTGAGACCCCAACAACCAGGCTGAACTCCATTGACTTAACACTACAAAACAGAAGAGTCCCTCACATCACTGTTAGGACTGGATTTCTCTGCCTCCATCTTGCCCAGAGCCTGGATTGCTAAGAGCACAGGGCTTTTAGGGGTATAAACTTTCTTCCAGAATACTCCTTTTGATGGTATTGGTAATTCAAGATCAACCTGTTTGAAAGCACCCCAAACTCTCAATGCATATCTTACAAGACTGCTTATGCTGTCTTACACTGCACTCTTGCAGAACTTTCCTTTAAACATTTTTCTGGCAAAAAGTGCAAGTATAATAATCTGACTTTTTTTCCTTGCATTAATTGAAACAATTTATTGAGGTAAGCAGGTAAATGTAGGCAATTTAAAAAATGTTCTGAAGGATTTCAGTTACAGAAATGCAAAATTCAGACTTAAAAATGTTCCTAGCAGTATAAAAAAAAAAAGTATGTATTAACTGTATTATGACTACTGCCTGAACTTTGTCACCAAAAAAACAGGGGGGTGTCCCTAAGCAAGAGGGACACCACAGAATCATTGGACTTCTGAGACACAGATGTGACTGTCTAGAAAATATAATGCTTATAATTAAAAATGAAAAAAAAAAAAAGAGCAGTCACAGGAAATGCGAATGGATTTTGTTTGCAAAATGGACCTACAGTCGGAATGTCTCAAATAGCTACCTGTGATATAACCACAGCAGCATATATAGATCTGCCCTCAGAAGTCAACTTTTGAACTACTGATTCAAGATTACCAGTTGTTAAAAGAAAATGTCAAAAAAGGTTTGTGCATTTGTCAGAGGTATAAATTAAAGGCTGAGAGTCCACATTTGCACAGCACTGATGATGCTGATATTGAGGTGCTAAATGTAGCTCTGTTACCTAAACTGGGAAAGTGGGACAAGAAAGAAATAACTACAGATTTAGCACAATTGATAGAAAACAATACTTTATAAAGAGCTCAATAGGAGAAACAGAGAATGGGTAATGTTGGAAGGGACCACAGTGAGTCTTCTGGTCCAAGCTCCCTGTTCAAGCAGGAACTGGATTGTGAACAGGGCACTGGGTTGTGTCCAGATGGTTCTTGAATGTTTCCAGTGAGGGAGACTCCACAATACCTCTGGGAAGCCTGTTCCAGTGCTCAGTCACCTGCACAGTACAGAAGTTCTTTCTCCTATTCAGGTGGAACTTCCCGTGCCTTAGTTTCTGCCCACTGCCTCCTGTCCTATTGCTTGGCAGCACTGAGAAGAGCCTGGATCCATTCTCTTGGCATTGTCCTTCACATACCTACAGACATTGATGAGGTCCCCTCTCAGCTATCTCGAGTCTGAGCAGGGCCAGTTCCCTCATCCTTTCTTTGTGAGAGAGATGCTTCACTTTCCTCATCACCTTTGTAGCTCTCCACTGGACCTGCTCAGTGAGCTCCAGGTCTCTCTTGTACTGAGGAGCCCAGAACTGGGCACAGCTCTCCAGATGTGGCCTCACCAGGGCTGAATAGAGGGGCAGGATCACCTCCCTCGACCTGCTGGCAATGCTCTTCCTAATGCACCCAGGACACCGTTGGCTTTCTTGGCCACAAGGACACACTGCTGGCTCAAGGACAGCTTGTTGTCCACCAGGACTGCCAGGTCCTTCTCCACAGAGCTGCTTTCCAGCAGGTTGGCCTCCAGCCTCTGCTGGGAACTCGGGTTCTTCCTCCCAAGGCGCAGAACCCTGCATTTGCCTTTGTTGAACTTGAGGCTGCTCTTCTCTGTCCATCTCTGCAATCTGCATTTGGCTTTTCTGAAGAGAGCTGAATTAAGAATGTGCAATGGCTTTTATGGTGGTTGTGCATACTGGATGCAAGATCATTCTTTAACTTAATTCAGAACGACATCACAGAAACAACTACTAGGAGAATTGAAAGAAAGCATCCATAGCTTGTTTCTGTATTCTGAAGTATTTATTTATTATTTTTGTTTTAGTAGTGTCTAGGAATCCTAGCCATAACACAGAACAAAAAGAGTTTGGTTTTGTTATTCTTTTGTGCTAAAAGATGTTTGAGTAATAGCATTAGGCAAATAATGACAACTAAATGTAGGCAAATTTGTAAAGCGTAATAGCTGGCAAATTGTAAAAAGCTGTCTTAGATAATATGTGGTAAAAGTCACATGAATGTCAGGTTTAAAATGATCTGAGCTCAATTTTAAGATTGTGCAAGGCCCACAAAAAAAAAAAGAAAAAAAAAAGAAAAAAATAAAAAGGATGTGTAAATGATAGTACTTTGGGAAAGGAAACCAGAGTTCCTTGGGTACGCCTCAGAAAATCAAAGAGTTTCTCCCAGCATGTGATTTACTGAACAGCAGTTACAGTTACTTTTGCTTTGCAGAGTTTATTATAAAACATCTAAATCCAGTGATCATCCATCTTCTTCCCTTGCCCTCTTATTTTTCTCCCAAAACCCAGTTTAAAGATTCAGCTCTCCCTGGATGGTTGAGGTGAGCAGTTTATAGGCTTCTCCAGGCAGTTGTGAGGTGGTAAGAGAAGGCAAATATCACTAAGTTCAGTCATCTCCATATCTGAGCTCTGACCATGAGTGTATGCTAAATGTATAAATGAACAGGGGAAATGAGTGTTCTAGCCTTGCATGCTTGCTTTTTTTCTTTTTGAGCCAGCATTGCACAGACACTTTTCATAAGTGATATTTTTACTGAAGAAAATTGCAAAGTCTGCAGAGTCCAAAATAGAAATGATTTTTGCAAACTCACACACGAGCACATATGTATTTATAAATGTATATTTAAAAAGCATCAGGAACAATTTAGTCATGGAAGATGAGAGGAAAATTCTGAGCAGTCAGAAATACAACATTATCAGGAAGTTTTATGAGAACAATTTGCAGAACTGTGGCTAGCATTGGGTCAGGAACTAAAACATGAAAATACATGTTCTAAAAGGATCACACCATTGTAATAGCAGTCTGAATAACTACAGAAGTGAAGCAGATTTAAATTGACTGCTAAATAAAATTATCTCCATAACCAGCATAAGGAACCTATGAACCCCAAACTAAGATGAAAATTGCATTTTAGCAAGTAGATTATAGGTACTGTATAAAAAGACCAGTCCCTTCAGAAAATCTACAACCTAAGGTTTCAGCAATATCTATAAACTGAAAATGAATGTGTCATGTGATAGTATATGATCAGAAAGCTTGGGTCAGGGTCAGGTTTGGTTGATTCTTATTAATGGTTTGAATAGACTTCATGGTCACCTGGTTTCTGGAGTAACCAAGGATAATGGTAACAAATGAATGAAACTTAATTTTATTATAAAATATATCTGTGTTGGTCACTGCTCTTGGTGACTCTATGGTACTATTTTTATAGTGACAATTGTGCTGATATCTCAGACTTTTTGTCTGAGGTATCACAGATGTAATTGAATTAGTTTTCCTTTAATGAATATACTTGAGATGGATCCAAGTTAAAAGAAATAACATATGATAATTTAAAATTCAATAATACCATAAGATGAGCTTCTATTTTCAATTATTTGACCAAATATCCACTCATTTTCTATATCTTATTGTAATAGTCAGTCAGTCTGAATTAGAGTTATGGTATGTTTGAATTTTTTCTTTTGTCATGCTTTACAATAGACATTTTTATATTTTATTATCTCCATCACTTAGGTATTTTTTTAAATAAAGCAATTCAACTTTATGTGACAGAAATGAAAAACACTTTTCAAATAGACTATAATGAAACATCAGACCTAATAGGAAGCATGACCTCAACTGAGGATTCTGATTGGTGTTTTAAAGTATCTGATATATTTTAGAGATGTTACTGTTTTCAACCTCTGTATTCCCACGTAATAAGAACTATTAACTACTGTTTTGTAATACTGTCTGTTTTAAAGTTAGCTTAATCATAAATGTTTGGACTACCAAAACATTTCTGTAGAGAAAACCAGACCAAATCTTCGGTCTAGGACAGTGAGAGATGGTCTCTGAATGCTAAATTAAGTGGTCATTCTTATTTCTGTCTGATTTCTAACACACCTGTGCATAAAGTAAAAATGACCCTATTGTGAGAGGTGCTAATCTATGTTCAGGTTTAACTAGGGAAAAAGCAGGAGTGTCAACCTATTGAAAGGTACAGCTCTCAGCCAAGAGAAGGATTGTTCATCATGATTAAGCAGTACAATCAGACTGAATATCTTGTTCATCAGAGATTTCTGCAAAAGAAATATTACACCCTCAGACCTGAAACTCAATTTACCATCAAAACTTTCCTGGGGCTACAACAAAAGCTCAGGCTAAAGTTTTCCTCCATATTCAACTCTGAAAGAAGCTTGAGGCCTGCCAAGATAGCCTGTTATTTAGCATGAAGGTTGATGAAAATGGCACATATTGGGTAAGAAGGAAGCTGTTATGAATGACTGAAGCCCCGGCAACCTTTCACTGGTGCTGCTGCCAGTGCCTGGTGGTTTTACTGTGGGGACAAACACCAGACCTACTGGAAGCAATCCAGTTTTTGCTGAAGTCAGCTGGGAATTAACTGTCCCTCAGGCTCAAAAGGAACCTGTTCCCTGCCCAGGGTGATGCTGCTAACAGCTTTAATGGCATTCTAGCTACATCAACTGCAAACGTAATCTGTACCTGCTGACATTTGGCTAGGGCATTCATTCTCTTCCCATTTGTGGATACTGCAGCATGCCAGCATGGGGTGAAGGATTATTTCCACTTTCTAAGCGCTCATCAGTCAGATAAAAAAGAAAAATATCATTTTCTTTTTCCTAAAAATTTTCATCCAGTGGCTTCTACGTCTTCATGAATGGATAGGTATGAACTACGCAAGGAAATAGTATCAGTGTCAGAACTAAGAAAGGAAAGTGAAAAGTAAATTCACTGGTTGAAATGCAAAAAATGAGCATGCATTAATTTAGAAGTGCTAAAATCATCCTGTGTATGGTTCAGAGATGGCTCCTGAAATAACTTCATACTGGGATGACTAAATTTGTATGGTCTTCTCAAGTGAGGACTGAGTGCTTCAAGCATCATCTTGTTACTAAGTGAAACTTTTTCTTCCACATAATGGGAATGTTAAATTACCACTACCCAGAGCATGTGAAGATCAACAGGTTCTATTGTTCCTTTGAATAATCTGGAATATTCCTGATGCAACAAAGTACAAAGGGAGATTGGAAGATAAGCAGCTGTGTAGATACCATACAACCCATGCAAAAATAGATCTTCATATTTGAAAATCAGTCTATAGACCACTTAAATTCCCAGCTAATGAATGCAGGATCAGAGGTGACTGAATGAAAAACTGGAAATAAACTGCAAGGCATATAGGCTGAAGAAAAGCCTGGAAAATTCATAGATATGGTGGAGTTGAGGAAAGGCATTAAGAGATCATGCATGGGGATATAGAGGGAGAGTGGGTTTTCAGAGTGGATTTCAGAAAAAAACCAAACCAACCAACCAAACAAAAAAAACCCCACAAATAAAAAGGAAGGAATAACAGCTTGTTTTGCTTTGTTTTTAATAGCTGACTGTTTTAACGAGCTACAAGCATGAGAATCAGTTGTTACCAGCTGAAACTGCTCTGTGGCATTATGCTATGCACGCACAGTGCTAGAGGCAATGTAGCTCCAGTGTGAGCAAATTCTATATGCTGCTGGAATGTGCAGACAGTGCCTATGGAGAATCACAAAGTATCTAAACCCTTTCTCTTGCACTCACTAATTCCCCACTTAATGGCATGTAGAACTAGGAGCAATGACGGTTTTAGGGTGTTTTTCCTGTAGAAAAAAAGTATGAAATAATAACAGATATAAATTTTGTTTTGTTATTTTTCACAGCACTTTGTAGCTTGCATTCTTTTACATATATTTGTATTTTCAATAGAAAAATTCATGTGGCTTAATCAATGCATTCTTTCATGAAAGAAAATATTTCTTTACAAAACATTCCAAAATTTTCTTTTAAAACATTTTTGTAGTCAAATTAAGAGGGAGGAATTACAAAAATATTTAAATCAAGAAAAAACTATATGTCTCATCAATTAATTTACATTTCCTCATGTGTATTTGACTTAATTGATTATTTCTTTCTCCAGATGCTGTAATCATTACCATGAGTGATTTTGAGTTTTGTGCTTTTATTTTTTTCAGAAATACCATGAATTCTCTCTTTTTTTTTAAAGATAATAAAATCTTAAATATTGTTTTCACTGTTGTTTACCCCATGGATATGTAATAGTTACAACCAATCATTGTAAAATACTTAATAAAATGCACGAAAAAATTTTCTTAGGCAAAATAGGCACTCACTGATAACAATAGGCAATAACATACAATTAAACATGTGAAAAAAAATTTCTTGAACCTGCAAGCCTGAAAAAATTAAGTTCTGAAGATGCCAATTTCGCTAATAATTCAAATAGCAAGGTTGGATAAGGGAGGAATTAGTAATGGTTGCCCACCCCCGCTTCCTCTGCTATTATCACAGCTGGGTGTTCCAGTCAGTGAATGATGTGACATCTACATAAAAGCTGCCTTGTAGTCTTTTACCACTGGTTACTAAAGCAAAGAGCACAGTGAAGGTATATCTCATCTGGCCCCTGACTCCCTGCAGGTAATTTGCTTTTGCCCTCTGACAGGGTTCAATCCTTTAATAATACAGGCAAACATTGGGTGAGCACCTCAAGTAGTGCAGAGACAGGAAGAATTACTCTAAATTTAAAAGCCACTCTGACACTAATGGCTGATTCAACAGTGCAGAAGGAGACGCCCTTCCTCTTTCTAATCATTCCTGAACTACTTGGCTTCACTGCTTTATTCATTCACTTACCTAGACATTTCCAGCCTCTCTGATTTGGTTGTGTTTGTGTGCAATTTCTGGCCCAGGAAATATAGTCAGCAAGAAAATCCTTTCAAGATCCTTGGGTGGGATTTTGTCTCAGCTGAAATCAGTAAGAAAATGCTGTGGGCTTCAGTGTAGCTTGAAACCCACCTTAGTCTTATGTGCATACATGTTTTTGTGTGTGTGTTCAAACCACAGAGATAAAAGAACCGCTTTTTAGTCAAGGAATTGTAGGATTTTCTATAGAAATAATGATTTGGTAATTCAGCCTAGAGAAGAGAGGTGATGGGGAACTAACTCAAACTGTTTAAATGACAGGAATCTGCTAACAGCTGACACCCATTAGAGCATCATTTCTGACACACACAAGCTCATGATTCACTCTCCTCTTTTTACGATGCTCTTTCAGACTGTGCTCTGCAGCACAAAGCTGCTGTACTTCAGCTTCTGAGTGCTGTCTGCTACTCTTATGCCCCACCATGGTATTTTCCCACAATGGCCCTTCAGCTGCTTTGTTCCTGAGGTGACTGTTCAGGAGGGTGCAGTATGATTTTCAATCTGGTGTCAGGGAATGTGTGTATAACTGTATGTACATCTACATAATTACAGTGCCCACATGTCATGCAAGTCCAACAGTGCTGGAAACTTCCTGTGCTGGTGGGTTAAAACTGAGATGTATGTGCCTGTTTAGTGACATGGTCCTGTTGTTATAGTTATGTACTCAGTGTGGGTCTTGGACGTAGAGAAAGCTGACTGGATGTGAAATACACTAAAAAAAAAAAAGGAATAACAGAAGATATCAAAAAAGAAAGCAGGAAATCCAGGTGCAAAAGTTGCACTTTACACTTATTTTCAAGATTAGTACCACCTTGCCTGTTTTGTTTCTTAAGAAGAAGAATTTAATTTTTTTCTCTCTCAAACCCCCCCAAAATCCCCAAACAAACAAACACCCACCCCCTTAGGGAAAAAAAAAATGACAGTATGGTAGAAAATTATAGGTATTTTAATTGTTTCTTGGCAGCATCTTTTCAAATCTTCTTAGGTTCTGTACTGCTTTGCTTGTCATTTCATCATGAATTTACATGTTTTGGGCTGGTTAAACATGAAAAATCTCTCTTGTCCCTTTGAAATAAATCAGTCCCTCAGACTCCAGGGAAAGCACCAGGAGCTGGGGTGGTGTTCTCCTCTTCTCCAGTAGCTAGTAGCTGTCTGCAGAAATAACTCGGACACTTCAGAAAACCTTGTAAACCTGCTGTCCTCTGCAGAGTCTGAACCCTTCCCTGGATGAGCAAAGCCAGGCAAAGGAGCTTCCCATGGGGGATGGGGAGGTGTCTCCACTAGGTGGCACTGATGAAATGTGTGAAGATTCACAATTTGGCACTTTTGGTGTTCAGTTTTATTTTGATTTCTTTTTTTGAGAATTCTTTGAAAAAAAGAATGTATTTTTCCCTGCTTGAAAATAAAACTTTGTTTTAAAGAACGAAAAGTTGTGTTTTTCTCAGATGTCACAGCCAAAAAAGATTCATACTTCTATGCAGAGGTTACTTTGAGATTTGCATCCAAATACAGGGCAAAATATTCTAAAGGAGGAAAAAAACCCAACATACTGGGACCTATAATTAATTCGCAAATTGAGGTTTGTTTAGTTTCATCCTTTTACATAATTATTTAATTCTTGTTGACTTCTACTTGATATCACAAATGTGTCTTGTCAGTTACTGTCACTGACTAAATACTGTCTTTAAAAATTGTCATCAGTGAGTTTACAACTTCAGTGGACAGGGAAGGACAAAACTAAGGGGTGAAATTCTCTGTGTTGTAGATGGGAAATTGAGTGTGTGTTTCCACAAGCAAATCAAGGTCTTCTGAGTCCTGCTCTACTGACAAACCTCAATTTGCTATCTCCATGGTATCACTGGTGTATTTTACTCACTATGAATCAATCAGTGAAATATCTGTGATCTGCTCTGCTCTCTGGGTGCAAACTACATGTGGCAGCAGAGAAATCTTACTATATTTTAGGGTCAGAGATGGTTTACTTTGCTGTATGAAAACAGTAACAATATGTTGTGTATCACAGCAGTTGGCTTCACTAATGTGTCCCTGACCCTAATGAAATACTTGTTATCAATGCCAAGTACTATGGTATTGCTCAGTAAAATTTTATTTCTGGATATAAATGATAAACAACTGATTCAACACTGATTAAGATGACAAGAACTATAGATGTCCAAAACAACACAAACTGAGAAATAAGTGTCTCCATTTTCTTTTCAGTGAAAACAAATCTTTTGTTGTGATTGCTGATCACTTGCTAGACCTGCCCTAATAGATGTGTATCAGGGTATCCAAGCAGTACTTAATCACTTACTAAAACAAAAGTTGAGAAAAGTTGTTGTCGTTTATTTGGAGATGTCTTGCACTTTGCTGAAGTCTCCAGGGCTTGCTGACATTCCTGCCTCTTTGTGAATGAGGCTTTTTTTTAAATTTTATTTTCCCTTCATTTGTTTAGGTCTTTACCTAATTGATTTTCTGTGCTAATACACTAAAGGTCTGAAGAAGGCAGAGCCTCAGGTGTGACAGATGAAATAAGGTGCTTTTAGTCATTGCTTTTATCTTCCATGTCTAATGTGTTGGTTACATCTGTGCAGTTTAACAGCAAAATCAATACATCATTTACTGCCAGTATCTGAAAGAATTTGGAAGCCTGTTGGTGCTTTAACTATTAGGTTTCCCCTGAAAGGCTTTCCTTACCCTGCTCCCCCCTCTGCTTCGTACCTCCTGAAGTCAAATGTTACAGGAAAACAAGATCTCTTTCTATCTCCTGGTGTTTGTGTATGCATTTAACTTTATTAAAGATTCACCCTTACTGCCAGTTACCTAAGCTACCTTCTAGGTGATTTCATCGAATAGTTGATTTATGAACCTTCCATTTGCCTCTATTACAAATGTTATTCAGGACATATTTATTGCTCATGTTTTGAGGATGTAGCCCGTGAACGTGAGAAATATAAAGGAAAAGTAGGAAATCATTTGCATGACAATGAGTAAATAAAATTTCTGGTTCTGTATGCAGTCCTGGTTAAACTGATATAGCCACAGATGTAGTGCTATTTGTCCCCATCATTTGAGTAAGTACATTTTGACCTCGGAAAATGACAGAAGATAAGACTCTGCCAAAGGAAAGACAAAACAGTGTTTTTTAAACAATTTGTGGACTCACAAATCAGTTCAATTCCTTTTCATGTTGTGTATCTTGCAATATTTTCTCCTCATCTCTGGTTGTGCTTTAATTTGGGTGAACTTAGTCCCCTCCACATCAGTGCAGTGTCATTTACGTCTTGTTTTCCTCTGACTGCCATTGTTATTTCTGTGATCTTTCACACTGTGACACTTATTGCCATTTGCTAAGGAAACCCTCAAACACAAAAATTGCCCTCTAAATAACATGATTACTTTATCATTGATTTATTTCATAGTTTGCTGTAAGTGTTTGCAGTGTTACACTCTGGGAGATCTGTGACAAGCAGATAACAGTTTCCTGCCTGGAAATGATGTTTGGAACAGCACAATCCTGCAAAGAGCTCAGTCATTCCTGTGAACTACTGTGCAACTTTACCTGGCCTGGATTTTGGCCCTGCCTGTTTTGGTTGAACCCACCTCCCCCCAACTGATCCCTCTCTGATGAACTAGTTGTGTGACCCTACTTTGAAAAATTTCCAAGAACTTAACTGAATAAAATAATCATCTGAGAAGGACTTAGCAACTCAATATTAAAATATAACAAACTGCTATTACAATTAAAATTAGAATTATTATTATTATGACTAAATTATTGCGTGTTACAAAAGCAGTAGCCTGAATATTCATTCCAGTAATGAAACAGATGAAACAGGTTTCAAGTTCAGGATAACCTGAATTTTCTCTGCTTTTTCTCTCTACGTGTACTTTCTAGAATTGCTCTAAACTGGCATAACCATGTATTAAAAGTAACAGTTTGAATGGTGCATCCAGCATATCTGAATCTAATGGAATTATATTTATTCCTGCTGTTTAGATATCATCAACAATATCCTTAGCAATCTCCAACTGTACCTGAAGATAGCACAATTGTACTGAAGAGATCTTTTTAAATGTAGTAGAATTATTTTAAGACAATTTTACTACTGGGCATATGCTCAGTTTAGAAAACTGATATTTCATAGTAAATCAAATCGTTACAGCCTTGTTAGTGCTAAACCATTGCTTGAATAACATCACCACTTCCCCTCTTCCTGGTTTCTGACTGTTACTTATTATTTCTTTTACTTATTATTTTTGACTTTACCTGAATACAGCTTATAATTACACCAATTTTCACCAAAACATGTCTTTATCTTCAGTGCAGTGAAGAGATGTCTTCATATATTTCTAAGGCCAAAAGACATTGTTGTGTTCAGGTTGACTGTCCATACAGTACAATTAATGTAATTTTACTGACTGGTTTTGGGACCAAGTTCCTGACTTCTTGCTTCCTTAGAAAAGAACTCTTGGAAAAGCTCTCTGTCCAATAAAATCATTTGCACTTTGGACAGTCCTAACCTCCAGAAATTGTGCCAACTTTTAATTGCCCTCAGAGTTTAGAATGCTAATTTTGATGTTATTGGATCCCAGTCCTTAGAGTTCATGATGATGTTTTTTTGCTACTTTAAATACCACTCTCATCTAATTTCTGTGCCGCCTGGAAGCACTCATGGATAGCCATAAACCCTTTTCCTCTTTTGGATAAAAAATAAACTCCAGGCTACATAATAATTTTGTATTGATTTAGAATTTTTTCCAAGCTGTTAACATGCTTTTCAACCTTTAAGCAACAGAACCAGGTATGGTGTCCAGTTAATAGTCTTGCCAGTTAATAATCTCATCAGGACTGACAATACAACTTTTTGTTTTGATTTGGCTTGCTCCTATATTGAACCAAGGTGGGAAATCTTGTGCATTTTTATGTTCACTGTGATATGCAAGCTGTCTCCAAAATCACTGTTTTCAGAAATAACCCATTAAAAATTCTCTGAAAAATCTGTGTTAGTCTAAAGATAGTGAACATGCTTTGTTTTTTGGTCCATGAGCTTGGAGTTATCTGTGTTAAGCTCAGCACTGAGAACATCAGTGTCAGACACTTTTGCAAAAGTATTTTTAAATATAATACCTTTGTATGATTTAGAGGTTTTATTTTGTTGGCTTTTTTTAATCTACTATGAAACCTCTTTAATCTAAGATGCCCATAAGAAGGTCCATCACATGCTTTTCAATAATCTGGCAAAAATTGGAGAGATCCAAGCTCATTATAACCATCATAAAGTCAGGGCATTTTATGACACACTAATGAGTGCTCTACTTTGTAGAATTATGTTCTATTTTTCAGTCTTTTCTGCCCAGCAAGAGACCCTCACCATATGGATGTATTGGATACTTTTGTACCAGGATAGTTTTTCCCTCCTAGAGTACTTTTTCCCTCTCAAAGTTGACTTTTGCTTCCTGAGAGGATAAAAGGTGATGACAAGGATGTAGAGAGCGTGTGTTTGGTACCTTGCAGCCACACACAGAGGCAAAAAGCAATCTTTCACTTCAGAGAGTAGGTTTAGATGGTACAGGCACTAATCTTACTGTACCAGGACACATAGTAAATAAGATGCAGCTTTTGAGATTACTGTACTATAAAGTAATTCATTCATGTGATTCTTCAAAAAATGAAAACTTGTTATTCACAGATATAGCAGGCTCTAGTACAAAGTTAAGCCTCAGGTACTTACATTGCAATTGTCTTTTCATCTGATACATACCAAAATAATCCTTCTCAGTCACTGGGATGAAGCACTCTATAGCTTATTTAAAGCAGAATAACATCCCTGTTCAGCTTCCACTGTCAGAGTGCAGCCAAAGCCTTCTGTGGGGCCCCCAGGCACACCCATCCCACTGCTGCAGCCAGCCCTGGGTGCTCCCTGTGGAGCACAGCATCTGCCCTGCAAGCACTCTGCACATAAACCTGTTGCAGTCCTGCCACACTTCTCACTGGGGCTCACACTTTCCGTGCTTGAATGCCAAACACAGAATCTGCTGGCGCTTGTAAGCACAAAATAAATGAAAGTACCATGTTTATTCAAAGGTGGGTGTCTTTGCTGGTTTACAGTAGGTGTTGGGAGGAAAGGATTAAATCAGATGGCTTCTGGCTGTAGCTGCTTAGAAAAAATTCATCTTATGTGAAGAAAAATTACATTATAAAGAGGGGAAAAAATTGCCCCTGTGTATAAATGTGTCTCACTTTCAACCACCAATGAAAATCAGCGAAGAAGAACTTTAGGTTTGGTCGACACAGGCACAGATGAAATGGAAGGTGTTGTCTTTGAAGTTTGATTTAGACAAAGTGGTGTTTTCCTCCTTTTTGTTTGTTTATGAGACATTCTAGGATGTTATTCTGTGCATTCCATGGCTTGAAGTAAGGCTTAAGGTAATTTACTGTTGGTCTTGTTTTGAAACTGTTTTTAAAAGGGATAAAATAGAAAAACATGTTAATTTAGACTTTATACCCACTCCTCCCCTTATACTTCACCTCATGTTGTGCGCTCAATCAGCTTCAGAGAGTAAAGACCAGTTTTTCTCTTAAAAAGCTGAGAGCATCCTCTGGGATGAAGAATTAAAATTCTTTGATATCATGCCTCATGAAGAAGGCTTCAAAAGCTGCCACCCTCTGTTTTGGGATTTTTTTCTTTTTTTAACATAGATGAAAACCAGAAATATTATGCTGAAAACTTGCTTCGTGGTCGTACATTTTTGTAACTTTTTTTTAAAGTTTATCTGGGGTTCGCAATCAGACTTTTTATTTATAACGAACAAATATCTCTTGGACAAGGAAAGCCATTGCAACCAGCTGGAGTTACGTGACTCCTTCTGCCAAGGCTGGCAGAACTCCCTGACATACCACACAGTTTAGCTGCTCTGGGCCACATGCTTCTTTCTGCTGCATAAATATGGAGGAGGTGTGAAGAAGGGGTTGGGGAGAAGACAAGTACAAAGCTCAGTCTCTCAAATGAGAAAGAAGGGTTGATCTTTCAGAAAACACTTGTCCCTGATACAGAAATCCCCACCATGCAAACATGGAGTAAGCAGAGATTAATCCTTAGAACCCATAAAGGAAATGGTTGGTAAACGTGGGGTTCACTCAGGCAGTAGCTACTCTGTAAAAGAAGTTTTACATTCCACAGCTCAGTGGAACACTACAGTGCCCTTTGCAAGTTCTGTTCTTCTCTTTTTCAAGCTGGATATTTTTTTATTATAAGACTTTCATCCAAGATATATTAAGTGTGTCAAGATATATTAAGTGTGTTAAAAACCAAGACTAGTGTCCTCCTTTTCTTCTGAACAAGCTCAGAAGCACACATTGAATGCCTGAGTGCTTTCCTTCTGTGACATGGATATGGAATTCTAGCTTTGCTATGGCCCAAATAGAGATGAAAAGGTGAACAGAGAGGCAGAGAGAGGATGGGGGACAATGTCTTAGTCCATGCCATGGTTTTTTGGGTGCTCCTCTGAGAGATGGAAATCTAAATGCTTATCTTTGCTTTTAAGCCAATGGAGGAAAAAGTGATAAAATGAGTAGCTGTGCCATGGTTATTGCAATATGTAGCTTGTAATAATTTACATCTTTTTATCACATCTGGCCTATACTGATAGTAAAGCAACCATGGACTTAATTTTAATCACTTTTTTTTCCTTTGGCTAAAATAATGTTACAAGACTCAGGGAAAAAAAAGTAAAAAAAAAAAAAAAACAACCACTTTAATATACAAATTTCCCAGAAGAGACAAAGTGTTCATCCTCTTGGATCCGAAATCAGACATATCCTCCAGCTAGGCATATATTCCCTCCTAGTATCTGACCAATATTTACCACAGATGAGCCATAAATAGCTCTTCTTCTTCTTTCTTCCCACAAAAAGGAAAACAGGTGATTTAAGCTGACATGTCAAATGTGAGTCTACTGTTTAAAAATAATATTTCATATGTTTAAGAATTTCAAATTAATCTTCCAATCTGTACTTCTTCCTTCCTATTTTCTGAAAGTACAGGCATTGGTCCTTTACCACTTTGAAAATTTTTCATTCCAAAAATGTATTCTCAAAATAAATAAGCAAGAACTTTTGGCCAAAAGACTCTTGGGACATCTTCCAGTGATCTAATTTGTCTTTCTTTGAAAACACATGCCAGATTCCAAACCCCATGGAGACAACTGCTTCCATGCCATTCTCTGCAGCTCACAGGAGTCAGAAGAGACAAAAAAGGAGAAATAAGCAAAAAGTTGAACATGTACCCCTTTTTTCTGTTAGTCAGAAAATGTGCAAAACTTAGTTACTTATTGAAAACATGAGTGTTTGTCATTGTTCAGCTAAGTTAAAGAAAAAGTTGTGTGGAAACTGTTGAAAATGAGATTCTTTTTCTATTAAGAATTCGCTCTGCCATGTGTGCCCTGTGTAAAGCAAGAATTCACATCCTTGTGCTCCACTTTTGACATCAATCTTAAGCAGAGTTGCCTGCTCATCCCCAATCAAAGCTAAGATTTTCTGCACATCCTTCACCCTATGTACGTGTTTTTGACAGTGATTTTGTTTCTACAGCTGAGCAAATGACAGAATCATCCTTTTACCTGCTTTCTGTGTCAACTCTCCAGACTGTGATTTCATAAGAATGTTTTGTTCAATCATGTTGTTGATGGCTCTGTGTCTCACTTGTTTTCACTCTTTGTGAACATCCAGGTGCTCAATCTTCATTAGTGCAAATAATCAGGGAAAGGACATGTTAATCTCCAGTTTGTCAAAAGCAATTTTCAAATTGTCTGTTTAACTATGATACTGAGCTCACTCTTCTTTGGTTAATTAGATGTGTTAAAAGAGGCTAAGAAAAATGTATAGAAGAAATCTAGCAATTTAACTGTGTGCGAACTGAGAACTGTGGACATTCATTCAGCCCATTTTTACATACCTTAATACTTCTAAAATTTAAAAAAAATATATATAAGAAATTATTCCAATTTTTGGGGGGGCGTTAAAATACTTATTTTCTCTATTTAGACAAAAGTACCACCATGACTAAAACTGTCCTCAAAAGAGAAGTATCTATTTGCATGGTTAAGTTTTCTTTTCCGGATGAGAGTGCTCTTTTATTCCCAATCTTTTTGTGTCTGCAATGAAAGCTAAAGTCACTGAGTTCCAGAACTACAATGTTTATTTTTCTTTAGTTGGAAGATGTTTAAGCAAAGCTGCATTTAAAAATTTGAACAGTTGGGTGTGTTATTACAGCTTGCAGCCAGCTCCTTGCAGTTCAGTGCTCCAGTTTACTGTCCAAAGGGGGAACAAGAATATGATGAAAAGCAAAAAGAAGAAAAAGAAGACAATTACAAAAAAAAGAAAAAGGAAAGAAACAAACTAATGTTCCTCAGCAAAAAGAAACCCTGTGGGTTTCTCTCCTTTACAGAATCTGTCTTTAATAATCCCTGAAGGCAAAATTCAGTTCTTAAGTCTCTCATAGGTAATTGATTGGTGTCTTGCATCTTTACTCCAGTAAAAAAAACCAGCCACTTAACTATTTCAAAAGAATGTTTGCCTGAAGTATGTCAGAAACTTAAAACTAATTCCCCTTTTTGAAATAGAATAATAATCACCTATTTCAGTGTGGCAAAGTTCCTCCTCTTATTTTTAATAACTTCTTCATGCTTATTTATTTATGTGAAAGTTTTCATCAGCAGAGAACTGAATTTCAGTTCCATATTATCTGCTGGAGTTGAAACAGGGTGCAGAGTAAGGTTTGCCATAATACATTAGGGGTACTTCGACTTTTATAATAATACAATATAAAATAAATAGTGCATGTGAGGGCAGAGAGTAATTGTGTTTGTGCAGCAACATTTCATAGTGATTTTTCATTTATTAATTTGTTTTATTGATTTGATACATCAATATTAAGTCTATGTATGAGACAAAAAAAGAAATGGAAATAGACTAAATTGATATTTACAAGTATGAAATTAACATGAAGTTCAAGGTTTATCAAGAAATTATGATCTGGTTGAACAAACTGAAAATTGAATAGTTATAAGAATCAATTGTTTTATATCTTACAGTAAAGGTTTTCAATTATTAAAGCCTTCCTCTTGTTTTACAAATGTCAGAAATCTATAGAATATTAATTTATTATTATTATTTTAGATAATAATTTCTGTGGTATTTTAGGAAGAATATAAAATTTTGGCTATAATTAGCAATCAAACATGAGAAAGAAATTTGCACCAGCCAGTTATGACAGTGTCCTGAACTATATGATAATATTTGTACACACAATTAATATACTAGAACATGATATAATTGAAATTAATTTTAAATACCATGGATATCACTCCACTTTAATTTTACCTTCTAATTTATTTCACTCTATCTCAAAATATTACTTACTTCCATAATGGTAATATTATTTATGATCCCCGTAAACATCTTAATTAGTGTTTCTATTATTTTAAATTTCGTTAAGAAAAATTAAAAAGTGTAATAAATTTAGCAAAAATAGAGGGGGGCAGAAATTCACATTTTGGTCTATTTTTAAATAAAAAATCTTTAAGCATTTTGAAGCCATTTTTTTTCTTTTTTCCCCTTTTTTACGTGTCCTTCTTCATCTTTTTTTTTTTTTTGTGTTCAAAGTGGTGACAAGTTAAGGAAAGAAACATAGAGAGATGGTAAAAGTTAATTCTACTAATTCTACTAATTTTTAAAAAAATATAATTTTTATTCCTTTTTTAATTTTTGAAGTTTAAAGGATATTTTTTAACTCTTCACAGGATTTATGTTTTAATTATTTTTGCACACTTTTCTAAATATTGTTGGATACATATTCAAAAATTAATTGAAATTGATATTTTCCCTCCTAAAAAACCTAATGGTTTTTATTGTTCAATGTAGGAACTCATACTTACATAGTCAAACTATGTTTCTTTTTGTGTATTTTCACTTTTTTTTAATAACATATGATTTAATATACTTTTTTTAAAAATTTATTCTTCTTCTTCTATTTCCTCCTATGGCAGTTTTCCCTGGTACTATTTCTTTTATTTAATTTTTCCTCTCTCATCCTTCCTTTCAACCTTGCTCTATTTTGTCTTTCTTCTTGAATTATGAATCTTGTTTTCCCTCTGTCTTTAAAACAGAAAATCTTCCCTTTTTTCCTTTCTAATCTTTTTTTTGTCCTGCTCTACCCACTTTAACATTTACTTTTCTCCTTTCTTATATCCCCTGAATCAGTCCATGATGTACTCCCATCCATTTTAAGCAGAGAAGGGCCTGTCCACAACCAAGCATATCCTAATTACTCACCAGGCTGAGATATTAGGAAATTAAGGATTTTTTTTTCTTTCTTACCTGGAATATGCCCCCAAATTAGAGTTCAACAGAGATATTATGGGAATTCTGCTGATAACCTAGTCCAGCCCCCTGGTCTCAGTGGGATCAAACTATTCAGAATTTTGTGCATCAAGATTTTGAATACCTTCAAGAGAGTACACAACATCTTTTTGAAAGTCTGTTCCACAGTCTGACCACCCTTATAAAGGAAAAAAATGGTGGTTTTTTCCTTTGTGTTTGAATGGAAATTCCCATGTTCCTCCTGTCTCCCTTGTCCAGTGACTGGACACCAATGAGAGGAGTCTGGATACACACTCTCTACTGCTACCCTATCAAGTATTTAGGCACATTGATCAGTTCCAGGGAGAAGGGAGATCACCCTTCCCCTGTACTCAGCCCTGGTGAGGCCACACCTGGAGTGCTGTGTCCAGTTCTACCCCCTCAGTTTGGGAAGGATGCTGAGACACTTGAGCACATCCAGAGGAGGCAACGAGTCTGGTGAGGGCTTGGAACACAAACCCTGTGAGGAACGACTGAGGGAGCTGGGGGTGTTTAGCCTGGAGAAAAGGAGACTCAGAGGTGACCTTATCACTCTCTACAGCTCCCTGAAAGGTGGGTGCAGTCAGGTGGGGTTGGTCTCTTTCTCTAGGCAACCACTGACAGAAAGAGAGGACATATTCTTAAGCTGCACCTAGGGGAATATGGCTTCGATATTAGGAAAAAGTTTTTTACAGAAAAATTGATAAAGTTCTGGAATGGTCTGCCTGGGAAGGTGGTGGAGTCACCATCCCTGGATATATTTAAAAAAGACTGGATGTGGCACTCAGTGCCATGGTTTAGTTGAGGTGTTGGGGCATGGGTTGGACTTAATGATCTTAAAGGTCTCTTTCAACCTAGTCATTCTGTGATTCCCCCTCAGCCTTCTCTTCTCCAGGCTGAACAGCCCCATCTCTCTCAGCTTCTATTTGTATGTCAAATAGAGTAGTTTCTTAACTATCTTTTGGTTCTTTGCTAAACTAGCTCTGTTTTGTCCAGTGTCCTTCTGGTATTGGGTCCCAGCACTCCAGATGTGTTTCATTAGGACTGAGCAGAGATGAAGGAGCACCTCCCTTGACCTGATGGCAATGGTCTTCCTAGTTCTGCCAGGGATGCTCTTGGGATTTTTTACTGTAAGTACATTGCTGGGTCAAGGTCAGCTTGATGTGTACTCTGAGCCCCAGGTCTTTCCTTGCCAAGCTGACTTCTGTCCAGTCAGCCCACAGCATTTACTGGTCCATGGGCCTGCTCATCCCCAGGTTCACAGCCGTGTTTTTCTCCTTGTTAGAGCTCAAGGCGTCATTCTTTGCGGCATTCTCCAGCCAACTGAGTTACCTGAGGGAAACCATCTAAGCTATCAACGCTCGTCTCAGCTTTGTATCTTTTGTAAACTTACTGAGGGTGGACTATTTCCATGACCTGTGTCATCCATGAATATGTTGAACAGCGCTGATCCCAGTACTAACCCCTGGGACTGACATAGTGTTGGTCACTGGCCTGCAGCTGGACTTTGTGCCATTGGCCACAAATGCTTGGGCCCATCCGTACAGAAGGCTTTAATTTTACCTTACTGTCCATTTATCTATCCTGTACTTCATCAGTTTGTGTCTCAGAGATCAGGTGAAGCTGATCAGTGTACAGCTTTCTGAATCTTCCTTCTGGCCATGCTTGAAGATAGGAGTGACATCTTCTGTTTACCATAGTCAGGAATCTCCCCCACTCACCATAACATTTCAAAGATAATGAATGATATCCTCAAAAGAACATTTTTCAGCTACCTCACCACTTGTGGGTGTATCCCATCCAGACCCATGACTTTAGTTCCCCCACTTTGTTTAAATATATCCTATCCTGAAACTCTTCATAAATAAGTGGTTTTTTGCCCCAGACTTTCCCACTGGTCTCAGTGGCCTGAGATTCCAGAGGGTAAACCTTACCAGTAAAGACTGAATTTATAATCCTTGAGAAATTCAGGCTTTTTCATGTCCATTTTACAGTTCCTCTGCCTCACTCAGCCGTACACCCAGATTTTCTCTAATCTTCCTTTTTTATTCTTATGTAATTATAGCAGTCCATCTTGTCTTTCATATAAATTGCAAAATTCCTCTTTAGTCTGGACCTGGCTTTCTAATCCTATCTTTACATGACCAGATTTAAAAGTATGTCTAAGTTGATCAGGCAACATCTTTTTATTCCTTCTGTGTTACCTATCCTTCCTTCCTTCCTTCCTTCCTTCCTTCCTTCCTTCCTTCCTTCCTTCCTTCCTTCCTTCCTTCCTTCCTTCCTTCCTTCCTTCCTTCCTTCCTTCCTTCCTTCCTTCCTTCCTTCCTTCCTTCCTTCCTTCCTTCCTTCCTTCCTTCCTTCCTTCCTTCCTTCCTTCCTTCCTTCCTTCCTTCCTTCCTTCCTTCCTTCCTTCCTTCCTTCCTTCCTTCCTTCCTTCCTTCCTTCCTTCCTTCCTTCCTTCCTTCCTTCCTTCCTTCCTTCCTTCCTTCCTTCCTTCCTTCCTTCCTTCCTTCCTTCCTTCCTTCCTTCCTTCCTTCCTTCCTTCCTTCCTTCCTTCCTTCCTTCCTTCCTTCCTTCCTCCCTTCCTCCCTTCCTCCCTTCCTCCCTTCCTCCCTTCCTCCCTTCCTCCCTTCCTCCCTTCCTCCCTTCCTCCCTTCCTCCCTTCCTCCCTTCCTCCCTTCCTCCCTTCCTCCCTTCCTCCCTTCCTCCCTTCCTCCCTTCCTCCCTTCCTCCCTTCCTCCCTTCCTCCCTTCCTCCCTTCCTCCCTTCCTCCCTTCCTCCCTTCCTCCCTTCCTCCCTTCCTCCCTTCCTCCCTTCCTCCCTTCCTCCCTTCCTCCCTTCCTCCCTTCCTCCCTTCCTCCCTTCTCTTCCTTTTCAGTCAAGATCAACATGATTGTCCATGCAGGTCTCCTGAGATTGTTTTTGCTTGACTTGGGTATTGGGAAGGATTTTCTTGAGTTTGGAGGGCATGAACCATCTAGCGGACAATGGATGTCTCTTCTCTCCAGTACTATCTCTAGTGGAGCTCTTCCAAGCAGATCCCTGAAAAGGCCAGAGTACTCTCCTGAAGTCCAGGGTAGTGATTCCTCCTCTCAGTGTCTTGAACTCCACCATCTCATGGTCACTGCACTTAAGGCTTTTACTCCCCTGATCAGTCCTTCCCTGTTTGTAAGTGTGACCTACAGCAGAACACGACCTTACACTGGACCTCAGTTCACCTATGTCAGGAAATCACCAGTGTGCTCCAGAAACCTTCTGGATTGCTGCTGTGTTGTACTTCCAGCAGACACTGTGATACCTGAATTTCCCCATGAGGACCAAAGCCTGTAATCCTGCAGACTCAGTTCCAAAGGCATAGCAAAATTCTTCTGTCAGAAAACATTACAAAAATTCCTAAGCTAAGCCTTCTTCAGAATGTGTTTATCTCCTAGACAATCTTAATAATTTTTTATGAATGCCAATATCTCATCTTACAATAATTATATCTGTAATTAAAATATTGTTATCAGAAATATCTGGGGGTTTTTTTGTGGGTTTTTTTTTTTTTTTTACTTCCTCGAGGTTTGGGTTTGTTTTTTTTCCTCTGTGAAGCTTGCACTGGGGGACTCCTGTGGGCTTCTTTCCCCTTAGGGTCTCTTACAGAACCTGGCCTTTTTTAGGTCTGCTTTCAACAATTTCCAGAATCAATCTGTGACATTTTTAAAAATGTAATCTGGAAATAAATTGTAGAGAAAGGTTCCCATGCCTTCAGAAAGTGTTAGTAAGTGAGTGGGTGGTGTAATGTGGGAGATACATTAGTTGCTATACATAGGAATGAAGTATGCACAACAAGAATAATAAGAAAGAATGTGATCAATGCTGCTACCCACGCTGTTATGGATTTTGGATGGGTTGTAATCAGCTTGACCTCCATACTTTACATAGAGAATTCTGGAAGGTGTAACTTAATATTATTATTAGCATAATTAAGACTGAAAAAAAATTGAAAACCCCATTATATAAAGATGAAAAATTACACTCTATTCAATAATGTCAGCTATACCTTAACACTCCCCTGATCAAATCAATACACAATGTTATAGCATCATGACATTTTTGATCATGTATACATTTCCTCACATTTAAAAATCCTAGGAGAGAGCAGGTATTTTATTGTTTTAATAGAGCATCTGGGTTTTATCCTTTAGGAGTCTGTGAAAAATAAGTACAAAATATGTGTTGAACTGAGATTGTACTTTCAACAACAACAACAAAAAAATCAATAAAAAAGCAACAAAAAATCCTACCCAAATAGGCATCACCTAGTGAGTAATAACTTCATTTCTGTATTGCTCAGGGGGGTTGCAAGGGGAGTGTGAAAAGTTCATTATTATCAACCAGGAAAAAAAGCGAGTGCTAAGAAGAAAGAATCGTATTTCCTATTGGGATTTCTCTCAGACTACATGATTTGCATGAAGGGCGCCACATCAAACACATTGGGTGCCCTTTTTCAAATATTAATGTGAAGCTTGTTTCAAGTTCTTTCTTGACTTTGTGCCACCTTGTATCAAAAGAACTTAAAAGCAGGACTTGGGAGAAAAAAATACTTTTCCAACTGTTTCAGCACTTAGCAAAAATCTTTCTTTATTTGATCAGTTCTGCTTCAAACTTTTATTATTTTGACAAATAGGCACATTTTTTATAGCTGTGCATTCGATTGCAATATGATTTGGACTTTTTTCTCTTCTTTTTTTTGAGGTTTTTCCCATTTTTTAGCAATGGGTGTCATAAGTGACCCACTCAAAACATTTGTGCACTACATACTTTAATTATCTGCCTTAGTCTTTTCTCCCACATGTCATAATTTCTATTAAATAGTTATGTATCTGAGGAAGATTATACCAAGGTATTCTTTAGAAAATGGAGCTCTTAAGATTAAATGTGTGTAACTGTCCTAATCTTACCTCACTGAACTTTGATCCTCTTTTTGTCAATGTGCTTCTCTTTTGGTCAATGGGGTGGAGTAGGTGCCTCTCCAGGATGGTTTGGCTAAATTAGCTATCTGAGAGAGATGGCATGAATTTTGTTCCAACAGAAGCAGTTTGTTTTAACTGACTATTAAAAGGGAATACAATGCTTAGCTTGTATTTAAATTACTAATATTTAGACCTAAAGTGTTAAGTAATTTCTACTGAATGTAAATCAGTAGCACCAAAAAGAGAATACAAAATGAACATAATTTTTATCTTTTTCTGTCTCCCCTCAGAAACAAAGAAAGCAGAAGAAAAGTGGCAGGAATTTTTGTTGAGCAATCTAAGCACAAATAAATTTCTCATAAAAATACAAGAGATGAAATGTATTATATAACGAGAGAACAGTTATTAGAGGTAAGAAATTAAATTGTGGAAATTTACAGAACAGTAGTTCTGTGAGGAGTTGGTCTTTTTACAGTGCACAACTCACAGTTTGAAGGATAAAAATATGAAATTGCAATGAAATAGAAATAAAATGTAAGTTCTAATGGGTAACTTAGGAAATAGCAGTATCCTAGAACTAAATTTTCTCCCCAAAGCCTGGGAAGAAATCTTCACAAAGATCTCACATGATATGATAGGCAAAATTTTAAATCTGCAATTATCATTCAGATTTTTAGGTGAAACAATCACCACAGGAGTGGAGTATGCAAAGCTACTGCAGTATTTTATCAAAAAAATCCTAAGTGTTCTGCAGAATAAAGGTAAACAGGTTGTTTAGTTTGTAAGACAAAAGATTTCTAAACCCTTTTCCTTACTATTCTTCATTTAAAATAAGTTAGAAGGAGATTAAAGTGACCTACTGAAAACAAATGTGAAAAGACTGCCAGTGTTA
Source organism: Fringilla coelebs (assembly GCF_963513975.1). Classification (NCBI taxonomy): domain Eukaryota; kingdom Metazoa; phylum Chordata; class Aves; order Passeriformes; family Fringillidae; genus Fringilla; species Fringilla coelebs. The sequence continues at coordinate 39,320,354 of NC_140030.1, read as the reverse complement.
CTAAAATCTAGTAAAGTTTAGACCTAATATATTCTTTATATTCTTAATACACAAAAATACCTTCACATTGAAGTCAATGAGATAATTGTTTTTCTTGTAAGTCACAGAAGAAGCAGACTTGTATAGGAATTTCCTGTTGATGTTTTTATGAAAAAAGAGTAAAGTTATTAATATTTGTTGACCAGTCTTATCTATGGTCAGACGCAAAATAAAATATAATGATCCGGTCTTTAAACAACATAGCATGCACAGTAGTGAAAGAACAATATGATCATTAAGAATGGATGATATGGATGCTTTTTCCCTCTTGTATAGAGATGAAAACATCTGATTTTAATTGGTTTTTTTGTCCTTTCCCTCAGGGTGAGTTTGCTGTCACCTGTAGATTGGATGTATTGTCATGAGTACTTATCACAATTTTCCTAGGGTTTTTTTTGCTCCCCTTGACTCAGTTAAATTCATGGGCATTTTGCACATTTTAAAGCATTCAGGATGAAATTGTTCTTAAAAAGAGAAAATTTAAACTATTACATCATATTGTAATCCTATATAATGTATCTGAATGATAGTTTCTAATTTTAGGTATTAATTACCGTGGGGAGACTAGAATCTGCTCTACAACTTTGACAGCTCCATATATATTGAATTAGTCCTTATTTCTATTGGACTATTTAAAAGCAGAATGTGTATCTATGAAATTAGTGATATGAAGTTTTATTAGATACCTTTGCTTATTACACGACATACCACTAAGAATATTCTAAGTTGGCAATTATAGGCAGAAGACCTATTACCACTTATCTGTGCACTCTCTGTGTATTTTTTGCAGTCAAAAGTGACAAACCTGCACTATCAGAAAAGGCCCACACCAGAAAATTTTTTTTGATGTTTCCAAGAAATAGGGATGAGGTATTTGGTTCTTGGTTTCCACCATGACCAGTAAAATGAAGTTTAGGAAAGAAAATCCACATTGTATATGCAACTACCCTCGCATTCTCTCTACTCCACCCCTGCTCCCTATCTATCATAGATCATTTACATGCAAAGATTCACTAGGGTGACTGTGTTCCACAGCTGAAACAAAATATCTTTGATTTTTCAAACTTCCTCCTAACTCACAAGGAATGTCACCAGACAATCACCTGAATCTAGTAGAGTAATTCAAATATTTCTATTAAAAAAAAAAAAAGAAAAAAAAAGAGAAACATTTTCTGCTTCTTATCTTGATTTAGCGATAACCTGGAACAAATGTAAGCAGAACAACATCACTGTAGTTAGATATTTCAATCCATTCATCTTTAAGCTAGATTTTCTACCCGGCTTAATCACGCTTTAATTTCTTATCAGCTTGTCCTTATGGACTCTATTTATTGAGCATCAACATCCAGAGCTATTACAGAGTATGTTGAAAGGATAAATCTCTTTGTAGGAGAGGTCTTCCTGGAAAAGACACAGTGTAAGTAGTGGTAAGCAGCAATTACTTCCCATCAGCCTACAAAGACTGTGAGATTATTGAATTATATTTAAGACTGTGCCATGGATGTTACTCCATTTAAAAAAATTCTGATATATCTATATATCTATATTTAGATATATATCTCACATGGTCTTAAATGACTGTAAAACATGGTGCATTACCAAAGGCTTTTAGCAAAGGCATACACTTAAGATTCCTGTACCTGTTCCTGTGTCCTCTGCAGCATGCCTGCATCATTAAAACCTTTTGACCCCTCCCCTACCCACTCCAGCTAGACCCTATCTTTCAAAGTCACCAATGGATGAGTCAGTGTATCCTTGTCCACTATCAAGGAGTAGGCTTCAATATTTTTCCCTGACTACAAAGATAGAGACATTTTGATTTTGTGTCTTTTACTGCTGTTCCTTTTCTACAAAAAGCCCTGGGAATGTTCCACTTTGGGTAGCTCGGTTTCCAGAGTGCTAAAGCAGCTCTTAGTTCTCTGCTTGAAAACAAAACCAAAATGGTGTAATTTTGCACAATTGCTAAAAACTCTGTCTGGTTTTCAAACTCTATCCTCTTTGCTTCGGCTGTTCTTTAGAAAAACTTTTGCCATTTCAGCTCTTATAAAAACAGGAAAGGGAAAGAACAACTAATTTACTCTCTGCAGTCAGAGCATGACAATTTATAAAGACTTTATAAAGCTGACAGTTTATTTTTCCTAAGTATTCAAAAATTAATACACATCTTTTCAAAAAGCATAAGTCCCAAGGAGGCTAAAATTCAAATTATCATTAAAAAGAATTTCCTCTTCAAGATCTCTAAAGCTACATAATACAGTGCATTGTCACTGCCAAACTCTGAATTATCATTTTAAGAAAGAAAAAAACCCCCAACTTACCTTCATAAAACACAGCTTTGTATCTGTCTTTCCAACCCCAATCTCAGAACAATTCTGGTCAGAGATTTCCTTTTTTGGACTGAATAAGAGCTATTCAAGTTTCTACCAGACAGTGGTTCTGGGTAACATGAAAAAATGTCAATTTTTTATTGTTGGGCACTGGTTCCATGTGGCTGCATAATCTTATGTTTCTGACTAGCTGCACAACCATGACATGTATATACTGCACAACTTGGTATTCACATTATGCTAAATCTTGTAATATGGCAAAATTACACTCATAAAATAATGCAATTCACTCTCAACAAATTTATTAAAACCTTATGTGAAATAATTTTCAGTCTTAACTGTTATATTGGATCAAGCCCCTGTTGTGTTTGAGAGCTGCACTTTCCCACATTTTTGTCTCAAATCACATTTTTTGAAATAGAATTGTTTGAATTCTGGGTAGAAATATTATGAAAACTCAGTTTTCTGTGAAAAAGTAATAGAATAGGCATCTTAGTACACACATCCAAGTCTCTAGGTACTGTTTTCAGTTATTTAAGTTGGAGTTTATCTCTTGGTATATAGAATTATGATTTCTTCACACTGAGGGCTAATACTAAATGTATTAACTGCAAATGAAGAGCTACAAACATCTTGAAAGGCAGTGTTTTAACACATTAATTTCCAACTCAACTGATACTGTATAAAGTGTTAGCAGCAAACACTGGGCCACAAGGGGATTACAGGTCTGATTGTACACTCTGTAAGATCTCAGCCAAGAATCTCTTTGATGCTTTTGAAAGTATAATTTCCCTCCTCATCCTGGGAGGGAGTAGAACAACCCATAAGCTATCTTTCACTATTGTCTCTTTTTGTGAGCAGTACTTTATAAGCTGACAGTGCATGTGGGCAAAAGAAAATTTTAGAGATTTACTTAAAGAAAAATATGCTTTGCAATTACCCTAAGACTTTTTGGGAGAGTTGGTGTAGTCCACATATCAAAAGAAATGAACATAAATATGAAAGTTCTCTGAATACTTAGCAATTAAACTGACAGAAGTTTACATATGTAAACTTTACATATGTAAAGGAAAGTATGCTTTAGGTATCCTAAATTCGCAGGAAGTGTGATAAAAGGCACACAAGGATGGAAAAATAAATGATAATATAGTTCTTTACATTTTAAGGAGGAGTGTAGCTCCAGGATGTAAGGCCAGGATCCTTTAATTATATGTTGTTTATTCAAGTACTTTGAAACAGACACTTTAGTCCTGAAAGTGGATGGTTTTATAGGTGTGTTACTCAGTTGAGTTTTTTTTTCCCTAAGGTAGGATTTTAAAAATTCAATATTATTGGATCATAAAACCTATTCCTAGAATGGCAAGAAGTAATAAATCCATAATTGCATTAACTGCAGAAAAGTTAATAGACATTTTAATTAAAGAACCACCCTAACAGGATTAGAATTCACTGCCCTATAAACGCTGAATCGTGCAGTGTCTCATCATAATTTCTGAGAATGTACAGGTGCTAAATTAACTACAGAGACCTCATCTTTTGTTCCTTGTGTAAAATAAAAACACATTGTAAATTAAAATGAAAAATTAATTTACAAGGTTATCACTTCAAAATTCAGATAAAGCCGATTGGCTAGTGAAGCTGGTCAGGAATTTCCTGAGGTGCCTCTTTATTTGAAAATGTTGATCATGGGAATGAATGATTTCTGGGAAACAAATCTATTTCATAAAAATTTAATCAGAAAAAATATCTCAGGACTTGTCAGATTTTCTGATCATATCTGGAGCACAAGAGACTTGAACATTTCAGAGGTCAGACCTCTTACCTTGAAGAATAGGCAGCTGCTTTTTACACAGGAGGGGGCCTGAACCTCCTGCCTCCACGGAGCTTGCTGATGGTGAGGAAGGTGTGCACAGCACTGCCAGCAATGAGGCTGCTGGCAGCCTTTCCCACTTAGGAGAGAAGGAAAACCATGCTGTGTGCCAGCTAGAAAGCCATGTATTCACAGCAGTGCTTGACTTCTGTCTAACATGCTTTTGGGAGTCCAGGTGGAGTATCTGACTTGTGTAGGAGCATGAGGATACAGTATCTCAGTTTCACAATATCTTGGAACCTTCTATGTGGTACCTTTTCCCAGACTGCAGGGGAGGAGTAAGAACAATTTCAGTTATACTTTGATATATATTAAACCTCCCCAGCTTCTCTGTAAGCAGCCTTGCTTTCAGCCCCACCTGAAAAAATGACTTAAAAATAATAAAACGGGACACTAAAGGAGGAAGAAATAATCTTGCATTCATTCAAGTCATTTTGTATGATGGATGTATACAAGCAAAGCATCATAAAATTTAGACTAAATGTCATGTGATATTTTGATACTTAACCACCATTTTTTAAATTCAGTGCAGTGTATTTTTCATGCTAATGATTACTGGGAGAGATCGCTGGACATGACTGAATTTATAAGTTGTGAGAAGTGGTCTGTTGGCAGAATAAAAATGCAGGTGATTATATCCAGTGGTTGGAGGAACACATAAATGGCCTCTGCCTTAACTTCACTAACAGCAGTGTTTTTAATTCAGTTTGATGTTAGACGAAAGTAAAATAAAAAATCACCCAGCATCCCTCAACCCAGCAATATGATGCCAAAACCAATTTGCTCCATTTCTGTGATAAATGCATCATTCCCTGCATAAACTTTTGCCCTGACTTTATAGATCAGTTTCCATAAGTTAAATGTTTCCACAAATAAAACTTCTACCGGATAAATAAAAAGTCTTTAATGTAGCATTGAAGCTGACCCTCTTCAGGAAAGGCTCACAATTTCGTCCATTTTCTTAAAAAAAATTTTTTCTACTCATGCAGAAGATCAGATTCATCTGTTCTAACAAACACATTTGCTTTGTAAATATTTCTGTTTTAGCTTGCCATCAAGGATCTCTTCAGAGTCAATGGGCGTAAATTGACACTATATGTACAACTCACATTATCCTAGATTTTTACATACATAAAATAGATAAGCAAAAAATCCCAATATCTGTAAGCCCAGTTCTTTCTATTGACTAGAAACAGAGGCTAAAGTAGTAATATCTAAGGAATAGGCAGTAAATAACATCTATCTGAAAAAAAGATGAGATTAAAGACTTGCTAAAAAATACTTTTGTTAGGTTTTTTTCCCAAAAGCTGAGTTAGTATAAATATGGGACAATTTAATACATGTACACAGGTTCATTGAAATGGGAACAAGATTAATGACATACATGATCGCATTTTTAGTAAAATATTTCACTGGTTCCTGGAAACTGTTGTGGTTCCAATCCTCAAAAATGACACACGGACAGGTTCCTTTTTCAAATTCAGTCCTGTTCCCTTGTGTAAGACAGCTGCTGTATATTTGCAACACTAACACTAATAATACTACACAGATATTATTTCTTTACTTTCATTGTTACACAATCATTATGTTAATACTGTATCAGAGGCATCAATATAAAAATAGTAGAGTTATCTTTTATAATTTCTCAGAGCCCCATTTGGGTATGAATTTTAAATAATGTATTTTCATTCCAATACATTCTGAGAAATGAACTCTCCATCTGTTCCTTCCCACTCTTACCTTATGGTTGAGATTTAGTTTAAAACCAGCAAAGTCAATACAATCCATTATAAAAGAGACTTTAGTAGGCAAACATTTCTATACTATATTGAATATGCTCTGTATAATAAAAGTGATTTGAACAACCTGCACTGTACTTTGAAGTTATTAGCTTGCATAAAATATGGACTTATATCAGGAAAGAGGTATAATGCACTTGCTTCTGTATTACAGTAGCATGAACAAAGAGAATAATTATCAAAATAAGATGTCCTGAATAATCTTCACATTTTATACTCTAAGTACATGAAAAAATAATTTGCAAATAATGTCTTCATTTTGTATTGAACTTCTTTGCAGTCATCACCCTCGTCTCCCCCTACCACTCCCATTTCAATAAAGGAGGCTTGCAGCCAAGAGCATTTATGCCTTTCATAATTTTGTAGAAAATAATTTCAATACAGAGAATGGGAGGGAAAGAAAACAGAATTTGCCATATGTTATGCTATATAAAGGATAAGCAAATGCTGTCACATCGTGGAACCAGCTCTTCATTTCCCAGGCTCTTCCCTTCACCCCATTTTAAACACTAGTGCAATATGTGTCCTTCAGAACACATGAACTTGATGATGATGATGATGGAGAACTTGAACAGCCCTTGAGTCCCTGCCAAGGTATCAGGTTCCTGGGGTATTATATGGTCCAGGATTGTCTACTGCCTACTTTGGTGTCCATACTGGTACTCTGTATGTACCAACAGAAAAACTAAATGCATGTACAGGGGAGGCCATGGGTCTGGTGCTGGCCTTGGACATTGTTTTTATACAATACAAATTAAACTATAGAAGGTAAATAATGAATTAACCCTTCATCCAAGTTATTCCACAATAGAGATTTTGTGTTATATTACTATAGTTAACCATTTACTTGTTGCCTATTTGTATAAATTGTAAGTTATTTAAACACTAAAGGTAAGATTTTTGCCTTTTGTCTAATTTCTTTTTTTTCTCCTTTCATACCCAAAACAGCTAGAATAGAGATGTCTAGAGATGTCTGCAATACATCTGCAAAACAGCAGCGGGCAAAGGAACCTGAAATGAAAGTTGTATGTAAGATTCCTGATGTCACTTTGCTTCTGCCTTTTTTCAAGAAGAAATGGAATAATAATTGCCACCATTTCTGCCTAGAAGCTGTCCCCAGATGAGCAGCTTGGTAAAGACTGGGTGCAGAAGGGCTGGATTTATCCATGTCCTACATACATCCTGCCTTGCCCGTCTCGTGGCAGGCCATTGTTTGATCCAGCATCCGCACCTACCCCTTTTACCCAGGGAAACAAAAAAGGTAATCCACACACATTTTTTACTGCTTCATTGTGGGTCTTACCTGTCTCCACACAGGTCTATCAGAAGACAACCTGCTTGCAGTCAAAAATAATTCCTTGTAACCTGGGCTAAGATGCATTCACAAGATGCAATTGGGTATTTGTGGGATGCTACAAATGCTGCTCTTTGTTCTTATGACAGACAAGACACACATTGCTCCATGGAAATCCATTTATCATGCTTGAAGCATGCAAGTTTATATAAAATTAATTCTAGTTGCAAACAAAATATTTAGGGAAGTTAAATAGTTATTACAGGATTTTATTTTTTTTCTGCTTTTATATTGCCTCTAAGAAGAGAGTCTATACGCCTAATAAGGTACAAAGAGCTATAAACACTCATTATTCCTTCTGACTATTTCTTTAAGCAGTAATCTTGTTACCCTTCTTAAACACCACTATTATTTTTACTGTTATTATAATTTTAAAATATTAACGACCATAATGAAAATATAAAATATTAATATTACCTTCAAAAGTCTGGAGATCATTTTCAAAATAAAAGAAAATAAATAAAATTAAAACAAAACCAGCAAAACTTGGCAGAAAGACTAAGAATTCTGTGGAAAGTATTTCTGAACATTTATTCTTTGGCTTTTGTAATTAGCCTACGCTAATCTCTTTGGTCAACTAGTAATTCCTTTTTCTTCTCTATTTGAACCATATACAAAGTAACTTTCATACATCGAGTTATGTTTGCAGCATGTAAAAATCAGAAAAATAAAGTTTAAGCTATCAACATTCTGAAAATAGCAATAAGATTAAGAATTAGGAAAATAAAAACTAGCCAGAACAAGTTTTGACATGTGTATTATTTTATAATGTCTATTTCTTGAAAGGAGGCAGGCAGCACGTACAAGTTTTTCATTCTGCAAGTATTTCTTCTTTGAGCTAGGTGCTAAATTGAGACTAACAAAGAGGTTATAGTATTGCTTCATAGTGCTTTATTCAGTGTTTTACAATCCATCGTGAAGTCATTTGATTGACCTCACAAACACTAAATGTAATTTTACTTTACCTTCATTGATAGGCTATCTGCTATCCTTTGTGACCTTCAAGATTCACCTCTTCAGGGTCCTGTCAATTAACACTTTTCAGGGGCTCACAGACAATCTGACTCAGCTTTGATGATCCCAATGTACTGGAGAGATGCTGAGTGGAGTGTTATTAAATATCTAGAAGCTATCTAGGCAGGGCCAAGATGAATAAGACTATTTGGGGTTTTATTCCTTCTGGTTTAACCAGTTTGACTGCATACCTCCTACCTATTTAAGTTCTGAAGCAAGTTTAAGAGTTTCATCTCCAATCTCAGACTTATGGTTTTCCAGAAGTTGCCTCAGGTTTTGGAAGTTTTTGAAATAAGTAAGTTAAATAGAATATTTTATGTGAATGTGAGTAGAACTGCATGATGCTTCTTATACATGTTTTCTTAGTTTTTATTTTCCCCTTCAAATAGAATCTGGAGGAATACGTACAAAGGAATCTGTGTTTTGTCACTCCATGCAATTCATAAAGGGTGGCTATGATTTGAAGCCATGCCATTGCTTATAAGTCACAACAGCAGGCATGAGGCAGTACAGAGACCTCCCACTGGACCACTCAAAATATCATTCAGAAAGATGTGAGATCTAACATCTTGAAAGTCCCCATAGCTCTTGACCAACATTTGAACAGACTAAGAATAGATACTGAAGTGCTTAATTGTCCTGATTTTGGCTGGGGTAGAGTGAAATATTTTCACAGTGGCTGTGTTTTTTATTTGTGCTGAACAAAGGGTTTAAAATACAGAGATGTTTTTGTTATTGCTGAGCAGGGCTTACACAGAGCCAAGGCCTTATCTGATTTTTGTACTGCCAAGCTGGGGAGGGGGCTGGGGGTGACTGGGAGGTTGGGAGGAGACACAGCTGGGACAGGTGGCCCCAAACTGACCGAAGGGACATTCCAGACCATGGAACATCATGCTCGGTATATAAGGCAGGGGAAGAAGGAGGAAGGGGAAGCGTTTGCAGCGATGGCGTTTGTGTTCCCGAGTCAGCGTGAGGTGCGATGGGGCCCTGCTCTCCTGGGGATGGCTGAGCACCGCCCGCCCATGGGAAACAGGGAATTCATTCCTTGCTTTGCTTGTGTGCGCGGCTCTTGCTTTTCCTAATAAACTGATTTTATCTCAATCCAGGGGTTATCTACCTTTTACCTCTCCAATTCTGTCCCTAATCTCATTGGTATGGGAGTGAGAGAGCGACCATGTGGCACTTGGTTGCTTGCTGGGGTTAAACCATGACATTAATCTAGGATCGTTTATGTTCTTATCTTGTAGATGAGCACTTTTCTTCTGTTGAAATCTAATACATTTTAAACACCTCCAATAGTCTTTTTTAAATGAGAACTTGTTTTTATTGTACAAGATGAAAACCACTGTAGACTCGATATGTTCAGTTTTTCACATGCCCTTAATTTATCTAAATTCTTTCTAATTCTTAGGACATGTCTATTCTTGAATAGGAAAGATAATCAACCTTCTCTAAGATTGGGCTGTTAGTTTTAAATTTATTGCTTCTGAAATTTTGGTTAAATTTAGAACAGGAAAATTATGTTTAGGGCTATATTAATTATTAGAATTGGTAATAGAAAAAAGAGTTCGCAGGTTAATTGAAAATAAATGTGTACTGATGTGAAGAAAGTTTAAAAATTCTGAGTTTGCATAGAACATTAAAACAAAATACCTCAATGTTCAATAGCTCTTTAAGCTTGAATTCAGAAGTCCTGGACGTTTTTAAGTGATTGATTCTGCATTCTAAATCTGTGTCTACAGATAAGATTTTGGTCAAGAGGAATTTAGGATCCCAGCTCTCACTGAAAAGGAAAATAAGGCTCTTACATATACCTTTAAATCTATCCCTTAGGTTTTTTTACTACCTCACAGCATGGCATATTTTCTGATAATTTTAAGCTTTCAGCTTTTAAAAAAACCATTTTTTTTTCAAGTGAAAGAGAAAATAATTAGAGGGAAAATCTAGAAAATTATATTTGACTACTTTTGCCCAGATCTCTGCATTAATAGTCAAGGAAAATATGCAATGATATATTTATATATGCTACCAAATTTAAATGATGCAAAAAAAAGAAGAAAAAGGAAGATAACAAGAGCTTGTTTAGCTGTATGGCTTAAAATTCTCAGAATATTGTCAGAGAAGTTCCTGAAATATCTAATCGGAATTGATATTCAAATAAATAACCTTTGGATGCCATGAAGTTTGAGCATATTTGAATTCAGCTTTCCAGTTTATAGTCAATTCTAATTAGAGAGGGTTTTTGTGATTGGAATAATTGGACTAAAATATCTGTTTCTAATTGTTCCTTGGACTAAGGCTTTCCATGTAATCTGAAAATTTATTTCAAAGAAACTGAAACACCTTTGCCCTTTACTACTGGTAACAATTATAATTGTGCAGTGACTTACCTGTTTTCTTATTTTGACAACATTGCTTTAAGGACATATTATTCATAAAGCAGGAGGCAACCTTTGAAGATGATAAGAGCCATGGAATGTGCTCAGTTCAAGTAGCGAAAATAGTACTTGAATTCAGTCTTCTTTCAAGTTTGATCTGCCTCTGAGAATCAGGAATGGTACAATAGAAATTAGTATGTGCATGAACTACCTACAAAAAGGCTTTCTGCAAAGGTTTCTGTCTCATCCTTCCCTCTCTCTCTTTTGTTCTCAGTGAACTTCTTTGCAGGTTGTTGAATGTGATCTATTAAGAATTTAAATCTTGCTCGCTGGAATAAGTGTGTGAAATGAGTAATCAGAGGAAGAAAAACTTGGTACATGTCTTTTGCCATTTTATTCTCTTAGCCTACACACAATGTCCTATGGCAAACAGAACTGATCTACATGGGAATTTCAATCCAATATAGGGATGGGGAGGAGGAAGGGGGAGAGCAGCTCTCATTTCTGATCTTAATAGCAAAAATGAAGAAAAAATAAAAGTACTCTGATAGCCATGTAGATAGCTTGATTAAATTACCCCATGAAAGTGTAAACAGAATAGAAGGCCTTATGTGTCTGCTTGATTCAGTGATACAATAGTCTTGTAGTTTGATTATTTTTTATTTCTTCCATTTGCTGTCTTGTGTTTATTTTACATTATAGGCCATTTATTTTGCAGGAGGAACTTTTCTTCTTATATCATTTTTCTCTTGTGGTATCATACTGTGCATGCTATGTTTATTCATGAACAGTGAAACACATTTCCCTGGCTCTAAGGAATGTATTGTTTTAGCCTAAGTTTCACAGGACTCGGTGGACTTAAGTCCATTTCTGTTCACAATAATTTACTTAAAGATGTAAGCCTTCAGGTAAGTTAATTTTGTGCTGAAGTGTTTGGTTTTACAGATATGAGCATTCAATCATAATTTTTTTCAGTTATTAAAATTGTATTGTTTTATTCAGTTATTAAAATTGTATTGTTTTGTAAAATATGTACTGAATATACAGAAGGTGGTATATTAGCCTGTTTTATTATTATTTTGAGATACTCCTTGCAACATGATTATATACAGCTTCAGCATGGACATATGGGGAAATTCTGTATGTAAGAGTAAGTTCCAACATTATTAAGTCAAGAAAAGACAAAAGTAAATTCTTCATACTATTTGAATGCTACTCACTTCTCAGCTAAGTACATCCCCACACAAATCTCATGAAGATGCCATTCTGAACTATGTTTTTTTCTTCTGTTTAGGATACACCACAAGAAAGTTTTATTTCATAAACTTAATGAAAATTTAATTTCCTTGTTTTCCTGAGAATGGCAAAATCAAATAGTTTTCAGATTTTAAACTGTGCTCTACCTGCATATCTGATACACAATCAACCAGGAACTCTCTAAAACTGTCCAAGACAATCATTGGGGAAGCTGGCAGCTTAGAGGTAGCAAACAGTCACTGCTTCTGCATACTTCCTTCATGTGGTCATATATTTAGGCATCCTGTGTGGCTGATTAGGGTTATAGAACAGCTAAAATTTCAAAACTTTGGATAGTTCAATGAGGAGCAGAAGAGTGAGTTTCAATCCAGAGCTTTTATCTCTGGATTTGCCTAAACAAAAGCAGGACAGATTTGCATCATCTTCAGTGTAATTGGCTTTTAATCAAAAATGATTTTAACATAAATATTGAGATTTTTGTTCCTGAAGCAGCATGATTGTTTGCATTTCCCCTTGAAACAGGATGTAAGTGCAGATGCCATTCAGCTGGAATGCTGACAGCCAGCTGAACTCTGAGGGCTGTGACCCCACTGAAACAATTCTTTATGCTGAGGAAGTGTGTGCAAATAGCTTCCAATACAGAAAGTAGAAAAGAAATGCTTTATAACAAAAATGTATCCCCTACAAGCTAAGATAAAAACCAACAAGAGAAACAAACCAATTTTTCACTCAAATGATCATACAAAAGATTCAGTCAGACTCTAGGACAAACACAGACTTATGAACATAAATAATAAAGCTAATATAAAACTTAATAGTGAATGTGAAGCCCTGCACTGAATCATATAGTATCAAATATTTGAGGCAAATTTAAAAGCTTGTTTATCACATGTATTGTCTAAGCACCAAAATAAGCAAGGTAGGATGGGGCTACTCTTCTCACTCCTTTCAGTGTCAGCAACATAAGCACAAACAAGGTTGTGCTGCTAAATTTCTCTCCAGTGTTGATGGCTTGAGAGAGAGAAAAGATAAGAAAAGAGTAAATTGAACAAAGAATATTTGATGTTGCTTGCTATGGCAACACAGCTGAAATAGGAAGTGTGCTACTATAAACCAAGAAAAGTGAGCCAAGTGTGGGGTTGGAGTAGAGTGGCCCAGTTGTACTTTGCTGACTGCAACTTCACTTTACACTCTGAAGTGATCACAAGCAAGGTATTTGAAGAATAAAAGTGTACCTCAAAAATCCTAAACCTGCCCTGATCTAACAGCCTTCTGAGACTTAGTGCATCAAATCAGCTCATTTCATGTGCAGAGATGAACAAGACCTAATGCAGTCATGGTCTGAGCCAAAATGTCTCTGAGGATTTTCTCTGGAAGAAGTAAACCTAAAATTTGCAATAAAAGAGGAAGAATAAAAATGAATTAAAAAAAAATCAATCTAAACTAACTCAAAATTATAAATTTTAAGGGAAACCTTCAGGAACAACAGATACACCACAAAGACCATGACATCAGGTCACCGAGGCTCAGACTGTGGATATTCACTTTTTAAGACCACCAGCTACTGATCTGATGTGCTCAGGAACAAATACAGTACAAGAGAGTAGCAGAAAGAAATAAAAAAACCTGAAAAGCCATGGAAAAATATATTTTGACAATTATTATTAATATGTCTATTTTGTCAATTTATTATTCCATTATGCAACATAGGAACTCAGGTTACAGTATTAAAAAATTATATAGCAGAACTTGAGAAAGAAACAAAATACTATCATAGTTGAAGAACAGCTTCATTACAAGGAGCAATGCATTAATGCAATACTTCCAGGAGTGGAAGGAAGACAACAGGGGAGGGAGGTAGCAACACACAGAGAAGGAAATGGGTAATGATGATGAATTACAACTATTATCTAAAAATTTTAATCGCAGAAAACCCAAGGGACGTACAAATGAAATCATCAGGTGCAAACTTTAAAACAAAGAAGTTTGTTTCACACAGCATGTAGTTAAAATGTGATACACACTGGATGCCAGACTGAAATGTGTTTGAAAAGCAAGTAGGCAAACTCACAGAGAAAAGTTAATTAAGGTCTGCTAATCAGAATATTGAGCAATAAGCATGCAGGTCAGGAAGTCTATAAACTCATGATTTTTCACAAGATAGGAGGACTATAGTGGGGTCAAAAAGATGGTATAATGATGGCAGTATCATTGTACTACTTTTTTGTGCACTGCATTGAAGAATCAACTACCCATCTTCTCTGAACATTGCACAAAAAAGAGTTTACTTGGCAGTCTCTTCATGTGTCTGAAACAGCTCTACCATGGACTGTTTAACAGCTCTAGCATGGACTGTTACCTAACCTCACTAATAAACCAGTTAAAATCTCTGTATTATAGAGAAATTATATCTGCTATCTTTCTAACTGAAAATGAATGCAAGTATTTTAAGAGCTGCAGGATAAAGCCAGTGTAACAGTCTCCTGGATAAGAGATAAAGAGATCATCAAATATACATTTTAGTTGACTGCTAAGCTTTGGCCAAAAGTTTATGCTTATATGCCAGACTATTTTAAAAATAAGAATCTTCCTGTAGGTTTAACTAGAATTTTCTTGTAAAACAGGATTGATATTTTTTCCAAAATGTGTCAGTTTCTTCACTTATTCAGTGATTAGGTTAGTCTCTGTTGTACTCTCATTTAGCAAATGTCTTGCTGTAAAGTAAAAATTTGTTGAAAATACATACATGTATGCAGGATCTCAGGTTAGCTGCTAAACAACTTTTTTCTCCTGGATGAGAGTAATGCAGAGGTTCATTGTATGTGTGAGCTGTGTGAGATGTATGATGTCTTTAATATTAATATTCTAACTTTCAAATGGTTGAGTATCAGGTAACTTTGACCAATTCAGTTTGGACTTGACCAATTCACTGCTTGGTAAACATTTTTCTAAACCTTTTTTAGTGTTGAGATTTGTAGAGGGGATTATACACACAGACAACAAAGGCTTTAAAGTATAAGAGTATCTACATGTGTGAATGTGTGTGTCTGTGTGCACAGATACTCATACACACATACCTTTTAAGATATTCTTCTTTTGAAGTTCTTGAGGTTAAATATGAGTATAAGGGCTTTGCTAAAGTGCTTACAATCTTAATCTAAATCCCTACAGAAATACATGAAAAGTTTTGTCACAATAATGTTTATAAGAGGATATTTTTTTGGAACATTGTCAGATATCCTAATGAATTAAGCCTCAAATATTGAATTTTATTCAATCTTCTTTCTTAAATGCCTCGAGCCAAATCTCAATATTTGTAACAGTAGTATAACTAATGGACCTGGGAAAAAATCTTGAAAGTAGGAAAACAAAGTATAAATTTTGCAAAAATCCCAGTGCACAAACTTTCAATATCACAAAGCTTATATGTACAAGAACAGTGTACATATAAGTACAGTATGAGTACACAAAGTACATATGTGTTTCAGTGTGAAAGCCATACTGTTTGTAAGGATGAAGTTGTTACTGTAACTTCCTCCACATGGGTCTGCAATTGCATGGAACAATTTACATGTAAATCCCTGATTTCCCTAATGAACCTTGGTTGGTTGGCCACTAGGAACAGCACAGTTAGCAAAAATCACTCTCAATGCTCTTGCTTATTTCAAATAAATACTGTTAACTGAAACATAGTTGCAATAAGACACCAATCTTATAGTTAATTAATATTTTAGTGCACTTGTTTATCATCTGGACATAACTTCTGAAGAGTTTAGGGGACAGATTTATTCCTGACTAGGTCTCAAATGTAGCTTGACATTGTGTAAGTAAAATTCCATTTACTTTATTTGGGCTGACTCCATAAGAGAATTCCACTAATGTTGTTACTCCTATGACCAGAAGAGGTAGTGCATGGTCTCCAAATGCTAAAAGTCATCCTAGAGTGATTGTCTAGATTCTGCACAAATCTGCTGGGCAGGACAACTGTCTCTCAATTGAGTTTTCACTTGGTAACAGGAGACACAGAGATATTTACAGGCTGTGAACCTTATTCCATTTCAAAATGGTTCCTACATGGACCAGTTATGAAAGAGCTTTAACTAGTTTGTCTTCTAGAAAAGATATTTTAAGCACTTGGCTTAAGTACTAACCAAGCTAATGGCTCAGTTTATGCTTTTTTATGTAAACAATGTCTATACAAAGCATTTACACTTAATACTGGCTAATGTTTTCTCCTCAATTTAAAAATATGCAAATTTTCCCTTCCATGCCTGAAAGACTTGCATCCTTCATGGAAAACAGGTCTTTGGAGTGGAGGTTCATAATATGCTCTTCAGTCTCCTGAGAACTGGACCAAAAAAAGTAGATATAGGAGGTTTTAAACATGCAGATACTAAGAATTTCGTGAGTTTCTTCCAAACTATGTGATTTCTAGGTCTTCAACAAAAGTTCAACCAAATAACACAGAAGGTTACTAAACCTGTGATAATTTTCCTTTCATGCACGAGCATTTGTACAAAATAGAAGAGGAGCATTAATTTATGGTGCTTTAAATATTATAATATCTAATGGACTTTGAAGCAAGCATAATGGGCTGAATACTGCTCTGCTAACCTGCTCCCTGTCCCCACTGTCCCTGTCAGCTCCAGAGGTGTGCACAGCTGTTCTGGGACTGAGCAGTGCGTTGCTGCTTTCCTTGCCCTCTGCCTGGCTCTTCAGCTCTTCTGTGTGGGATTTGCATACAGCCTTTTGTGAATTCTATTCAAATACATTTTCGTACAGCAGAATTCTTTACAGCTTGTCAAGAATACACAGCAAAGATGCACTAATACCTTAAAGCTTCAATGGAATACAAAGGACTTGCCTTTGGGATGCCTGATTTACTTTTCCTTTTAAGGAAAGTGTAACACTATACATCCTTCTGGCTGGCATCACACTGGATGTCTGTCAGAAGCTACCTTTTACAACTGTCAACCCATCAAATTAATTGCTTTTCTCTGAACGTGGGTTGGGTGTTGACAGAATTTTTTTTACGATTTTTTTTTTTTAATTTAACCTGCTGATATAGGACCTAGATGTTTGGAAGACAGAGTATAGACATTTTGGAGAAGGACAAGATGGACATTAAAATAACTGAAAAAGTAATCATATTTATTTCCTTATGAGGTAAGTAAAACTATACTGAAATAGTAGAACAAGTGCAGGCTTCTTGCCAACATACCACTCAGACTACAGTATAGCTCTTTTAAAACTTTGCCAAGTATTTTGGCACTGAGAAACTGCTGACAAATTAATATGTTTATGTGCTGCATACAGCATCTATTTTAGACTGTAGTGCTGCACTAAACATATTTTCCCAAATACACTCACTTTATCAGATTTTTTTTCCTCAGAGCCATTTCCTTATCTACCTTAAACTATGCAAGGAGGTTTTTCTTTTGACTGTTTTTTATAAATATTTCAAATTAACAATTCATTATTCAATCCTTAGGGGCTTTGGACACTGTAGTAATTGCATGTAATTTTGTTATACAACATATAATTTTATAAACTCTTTAGGCGACTGGAAACTTTAGGACAGCATGCATTATTGGTTATACTGGAGTGTTGCTATATAAGTGATGTTTTGCTTTCCTTGCTAGTTTAAAAATTTACCAGAACAAAGGAGCTGTTACCACTGTACCAAAAAAACTGTGTACACACACAAATAAATGCAAACATTTTACCTGGGTCCTTATGTATATGCACATACATATTTGTGTGCATGCTTTTAATTCAAAGTGAAAACACAAGCAAAATGTCTTATTTATGTTATACTAAATTATATATTTAACAAGAAAAAGGGATATGAATGGGAAAACTTAGATACAACAAATAAAGTGAGAACAATGCCCTTCTTTGAATAACCTAGTAGTCAGAGCCCCTATCCAGACTGCAGGAGGCTGAATCAAATTTCTTCTTCTCTCTGTTGAAATTTGAATCCAATTCACCCAGGTCAAAAGATAGTTCTAAATGACATGTTAAGAGGTACAAATCTGGAAAGAGAAGCATTCATTTAGTCTACTCTCTTCATATTGTTGCCAATTCTCTACACTCTTCACACTTTCAATGTTCCAAAGTATGGAATGTGTATGTTGAACATATATCCTTCAGTGCTTTGGTGTGTTTGCCCAGTGCCTTGAATAACTGCTAAAATGAAAATAAGGCTCCCTCATCATTGTC
The DNA here is from genome assembly GCF_963513975.1 of Fringilla coelebs. Classification (NCBI taxonomy): domain Eukaryota; kingdom Metazoa; phylum Chordata; class Aves; order Passeriformes; family Fringillidae; genus Fringilla; species Fringilla coelebs. Next base: position 39,302,094 of record NC_140030.1, on the reverse strand, counting down.
ATCCTGGACAGCCCTTAACATGCGACAGTATGCATGGATCCAGATTATCTGGGCAGACAGGAGGGACTGGAGAGAGTTAAACTGTCTCCCAGGATAATTGATATCATGAGCTGGGGGCTTGTAAAAGATTTGTGAATTTCTAGTCCCCCCGAAATTTAATATGAAATAGATTGACTTAACATAAATGTTTTTTTATTTAATGAAAACTGCATATTTAATGAATAAATTATTTATCAAAACTTTTAAAAAATCATTCAAGACTGAAGATATTCTTCAAGAGGATAAGCCCTTTTTCTTATGCCTAAAGTGGCAAAGCATTATTACCATGCTAGAGATGAGGCTGATTAACATTATTTAACATTTCTAAATTGCAAAGTTCAGAGTCTGCTCTGGATGATGTGGATAGCAGCACGTTTTAGGTGCTCTCATGTGCAGCCCATGTAGCCTGTGATTCAATGCAGTAAGTGCCATGCTGTGCCATCCCTTGTTATAATGTCAGTAATTTTTCCAGTGCTAACCTTCTTCTAGACACTTACAAACCAGCATATGGGCATGTCAGCAGAAAGAGGCAACAGACACCCTGCCCTGCAATTTTACTATTTAGGGTGAGCAAAAGACCTCAATATTAAATGGTTGCACCAACATTCAGACAACTTCTTGGTATGCCTCCAAATATCTGAATGACTTTAGCAAGCAGTTATAGTATCTGTGTTCGGAAAAGTTCAGTGGGAAAAGGTGTCTCTTTCCCCTGTTCCTTCTAGTCCTTGAAATCCCAAGTCAGAAAGTTTCTAAATATGTATTTCTGATTTTTCTTCCCATATCTGTCAAATTCCACCTAATGAACATGTGTATCTGTGTCACACTAATAATTGCAATGAATTTTGGTGACATAAAGTTGTGCTTATAGAAGGGATAATATAAAGTAAGATATAGTAAATGGAGCACTAAGGAAGACAACACTTTTTAGGTTCCTTTGTAAATGCCTGTTTACTTACAAGAACCACTTGTAATGTTGTTGCCTTAAAATGAAGCATCATCCATTCACATAAATACGCATTTAAAACCAGTGGAAGAAAAGAGCAATAAAAAGCTTGGAAACACTATGTTCCCTGATGAATTGGTAAGTAGAGAAGTCCAAATAAAGATATCAAGGAAGATCTAAAGTGCATGCCCAAATACAGTCTTAAACAGAGAAAAAAAAATTGCTGGAAAACCTTGTAGTAACTAATGATACAAACAAATAAACAAGCAAAAAAACCCAACAAACCCAAAAGCTGGAAATTGATAAGAAAATAGAACTGGCTTGATTAGATCAATTCTATTAAAAGCTCTGAAAGACAATACATGATTCAATAGAGGTAATCTGCAGTTCAGGTTTGCTCAGGAATCCGCTGGGGGCCTTTGTCAAAATCTTTTGACAAGCTAATTAAAAGGAGACAGTTATGCAGCACTGAGTATTTACCTCTGTGAAATGAATCAACCCATCTTCAGGTTTCCATATCCATCTTTCCTTCTTAGCAGTGCCACACTGACCTTTCTGGATGCCATTTATAAACTCCTGTTTCACCATTATAGCATCACTTACATGTCATTTGACTGTACTTGGGGGGATTTATGTTTATGTAAAAATTTGGAGAAAATTTTATGTAGCTAGTCCTGTAAACTTCAACAAATTATATAGTCCACATATATCTTTCTATCTTTCAGATAATGAAAATAGTCTAAAAAAGTTATAACATCCTATGGAAAACTCCAATAGTCAGACTATATAATTAGAAAACTTAATCATCTTAAAACACTATGACAATATTTATTTCTTTTAATATCAATTTACTTTATATTTTAAATGATTCCTAATTTGACTGGGATAACATTATTTCTTGAAATAATTTTTAAGAAGTTATTTAGGAAAAAAACCCTAAATTAAAATGTCCTAGATCAAATCTTAACCTGATGCTTCACATTTGCTCTTGATTATAAAGATCTTAGATATTTTTGTTTCCTCTCCAAAACTTTATGATTTTTGATGGCATCCATTTCAGAAAGAATCTGTAAAACCCTTATCTGTTTTATTCTGCTGCTGATGCTGTGTGTATTTGTGATACTTTTTATCTGCATCACAAAAAAGAATTGTTAGTCTGCATGATTTCCCCCACATTTCCAGATATCTCTGTGTGAGTTGCATTCTCTCCTTGATAATTGTAGGTTTGTTTCAACTGTCCTTGATCAATACCATGTCTACAATGGAGGTAAGTTGATAAGCAAGGCTCTAGTTACTACTCTCTGATTGACTCACTATTCAACTGTCCCTTTCCTGCATTTCACTTTGTGCATTAACAGACAGAGGCTAATTATGTTTGCATTAGAAATGTAGTTTTTAAAATATGTGAATGATAAGAGTCTTTGATGATTTAAGCTAAAGCTGCATTTAAAAGCTGGGACAGATTAAAAAGAAAAAAATCCCTCCTCCAAGGGATACGTGCAGAATCCATAAAGCTGTGCCTGGGTGCTGCTGCACTGGAGTTAGGGCCAATAAAATCCACAAAGAAAATTCTGTTCCTAAAAAGGAAGAAACAAAGGCAATAGCCTCCAAACGGGACCACATGTGGCGACTGTTAGTTTTTCCAAAAGAGACCTACGACCTTGGCACTCCTTCAATAAGAAAGCTTTTATGTAGCATAGTCCACACTAGTATTTTGGAGGGAACAGATTAAGGTCAGTCTAATTTCTTTCACTTACCTGTTAGCTAGTGTTAAGTGACATGTAAATGGTGGTGTTTTATGGAGTTTGGGGGAGTATTGGTTTATGCCCCATGCCCCTTATAGTGGAGAACTATCAGTCCCCTACTTGAACTGATGCAGGACTCTGAAAAGAGTAAACTGATACAGCTGGTGCTTTTACTGTAATGGATGCTTCCCTCAGGGCATATGGATGTTCCCACACTGGCATCTTATTTTGGTCCAGGACTGAGCTTTTCAAGCTGACCCACCACTGTCAAGATTTAACCACCGCTGATCACTCAGCCCCACACAGCCAATCACTCACTCACTTTCGCTGCATTGGGATGGGAGAGAGAATCTGGAGAGTAAAAATGAGAAAAACTTATAGATTGAGGAAAATACAGATTATTAACCAAAGAAAACCTGCACCCCAGGCAAAGCAAAACAAAGAATTCTTTCATCACTTCCCCTCAGCAGGCTGGCATTCAGATATCCCCAGGAAAGCAGAATCACAGGAAACCTGGGTCCCATCACACTTAACGCTGATTTAAGAAGGCAAGCCCAATCACTCCAAGTGTGCCTCATCTTCCTCCTTCTTCCCTGCACTTTATATACTGAGCATGAGGTCGTATCATATGGAACATTCCTTTGATCAGTTGGCATCAGCAGCGCAGGCTGTGTCCCTCCCAACCTCCTGTGTAACCCAGACTCCTTGCTGGGGTGGTAGGTGAGAAGCAGAAAAGGCTTTGGCTCTGTGCAAGAGCTGCCCAGCAGTAATGAAAACATCCCTGTGTTTTCAGCACTCTTTCCAGCACAAATCCAAAACACAGCTCCATACTAGTTCCTGTGAGGACTATTAACTCTGCCCAGCCCAAACCAGCACAGCCGCCACTTGTCCACTCTCCCGGTGCTAGATTAAAGCGCACAAGCTGGATTCCTTCTGGATAACACCTAAACAGTTTGAGTGTACTCAGAGCATACCTCAGATGCTTTTAGACCTAGGAGGCTGTTGTGGTTTAACCCCAGCCACAAACCAAGCCCCACACAGCTGCACACTCAATCCTCTACCAGCAGGACCAAGGAGTGAATCAGAACAGTAAAAGGTAGAGAACTTGTGGGTTGAGATATACACAGTTTAATAGGAGAAGCAAAAGCTGCATACACAAAGAAAATCAAGGAATAAATTCACTGCTTCCCATGAGCAGGCAGCCCTTCAGCCTTCTCCATGAGCAGGGCCCTGACTTGTGGAACAGTGACTTAGGAAGACAAACAACAACACTACAAACGTCCTCCCCTTCCTCCTTCTTCCCCCCACTGTATGTACTGGGCATGACATCACATGGTCTGGAATGTCCCTTTGGTCACTTCGGGTAACCTGTCCTGGCTGTGTCTCCTCCCAACCTCCCAAACACCCCCATCCTCCTCCTCGGTGTGGCAGTAAAAAAAAAAAGGAGGAAAAGCCCTGTCTCTCTGCAATTCCTGCTCAGCAATAACAAAAACATCTCCGTATTATCACCACTGTGCGATTGATTCTTCAGTTTTGTGACACTACTGATGCGTTTGTGTACATGTACTAGAAATTAGACCACTGGAATATATTTTTACTTTTATTTATTCATTTTGGAATGGTTTTCTCTTTTTCTATTATGTAAATTAACACAATTAAAGGAAATGTTGATTTGTATAAGCCATGATATAATTTTAAGTAATTTACAAGTGAACTCATCCTGATTACTTTTAGCCATCTTGATCTGGCATAGTGTAACATTGTAACTATGTATTTTGTATCAGCTCTCAAAATCACCAAAACAGTACCATTGTCATTTTAATTCCGTGTGCCTGTTTTAGACATTGTCAGTGTTACATAGATTCAAATTTTCATTTTGCAACCTTCAGGGCCTATTACCTAATAATTGACTTAGATTTTTACTTTCAGTTTTGGTTGACTATAATTTTACCAGTATTTTAAGGATTATTTAACACATTCTTTTCAAATATGTGAAAAAAACTAGAACATTCTTATCATAGTGAGACATCATGATTTCATACACAGCTCTGTCCACCACAGAGCATTCCCTGAATTTCTTCATTGGGCAGGGGGAAACAAATAAAAAATGAATATAGTTCTTATAGAGACTGGAGGCTGTCCTTTAGCTATATGCTTGTACTCCTTATTAATGCCAAGCAAATTGCGTTCATCATTGTCTTATCCCCCTTTTTCTTCTGGTGGTGTCTGAAGGTGCCTCCAAAGAGGCTTCACCTCATAGCATAGAGACAAAGTAGGCAGCATTCTACAGTTCAGGGACTGTAATTCATTAACCTAGCAGGTACCACATCTCACATCCCAAACTGTGATCAGGTCTCATGTCTCATTGTCAAAAAATCATTAACTGATTTACCCCATACAAGTTCACTTGTCTTCTAAGCCAGCAAATGTACCTAATTTCAATAAATCATCTAAGAGTGGGGATCTTCTCTAGCAAATTTTATGTTCTGAGTTTAATCCAAATGGCAACTGGTTATTTCGGCTGTTCCTGGGCTTAATGGAGAGAACGAAGAAATCTGAGAGAGCAAAGCCTAACATCTACTTTATATATCTATTTTAAAAAGGGATAAATTCTCCTGGAAACATCTCTCTTTTTCTGCAGACAGGACACTGATGCTGAGGACAGTAGAAGTCTAGTGCCTATCAGTCACTAAAAAGTTTGTTGACAAGAATCAAGGTAATTTCACCTGATTCTCCATATAAACAGTTAAAGAAATAAAGAGATCCATGGAAGGAATCAGCCTCCATGGCATTGCATCCATGAGGTGAAGTGTTTTTTGGAAATCCTTTTTCTGGTTAGTGTAAAGGAGGACTAGCTCTGACTACCTAATACAAACAGCTTTTGATGTTTAAAGACTTGTGAAATGAGTACTCTGGTATGTGAATTCCTTACCTAACAGCACTTACGCCTATGGGTAAGTGATTTATGAAACACAAGTGCCTACCTTTGGAATTTATTCCGGGGTCTAGCCAATGTGCAATATCCATGTACATTAGATAAATGTACACATAGTGCTATAATGTCCAGTGCAGCTTTTCTCTCTACAGTAGATGCCCAAAAATATTATAATTGATAAAAAATTATCATAGTCTCCAGGTTTTGGCATAGATGACGTCTCAATGATTTTCTGTGACAGTGAATTTCCTTGGCTGATCACACATTGCCTTAAAAAAAATTAAATTCTTATAATTGTGTTCCATTCTACTGAGTTTTAATTACATTGAAAGACTCTCTGTGTTATGGAATCATTATGCATCATGCCACTGCTACTCTGCCACAAGATAATGATGAGGGACTTTTCAGTTCTAAATTTTTAGTGCCTTGACTAAGTTCAGTTCAGCATTAAGTAATGTTAGGCTTTATAATTTCTAATCAAATATTAGTTCTGCCATGATGGTTGCTGGACACCTTCATGGCTCATCTTCAGATTTTTCATTTGGTACAGGACACACTCTGATTTCAGGCACCTAAAAGTGAAGCTCCAAATTCAGCACATTACTTGAGACATCTATATAGTTCCTAATATAAGCTTTTTTTTTTTTAAACTGGTCACTTCCTGCAAAGATGTTATGTCTGTGTTTTCTCTAGGCTAACACCAAACACACATACAGTGGTATTATCCTAAGATTAGTACTGGTTTGTTTTTTTTCCCTTAAAAATTAGCACCATATCTAGGTCTTAAAATTATAATACATTATTTTTGTTATTTTTCTTCTTGCTAATTGTTTCTGTGATATTTAGTTCAAAATCATAATTGCATTTCTCCACAATTTCTCTTGGTGAAAATTGACAGGATTTGATTTCTTCCAGGGTGCTCTCATAGAGGTTAATGGAAATTATTCCACATTGAAAAGACCAATTCAAAGGTAAAAATCTTATTATAAACTTTTTTTTTAATATCTAGTTTTGAATATCTTACCTTTAGAGAAGTGCAAGGAAGGTTGAGCTCTCCTTTTTTGATCATATTTCATTTTTTCCCCTCTTTGTCGCATCTTTGCCTTCTTAGTTCCTTTTCTCAACAGTAATTCTGATTGTAAAGCAAAACTAAATCAGCACTAAAATGGTCACTGATCCTTATCTTGACGTATTTTCCTATGTTACTAAAAATCATTTAGGTAACTACATAAGTGCTTTTGCCCTTATGTTCAAAGGACAGCTGCTTAGCTTTTATTTTAATGTGGGTTGGATTTTTTTGCTTTTTATTCTTCTGTTTTCTTCCCCTCCAACTTTCACAATCCAAGCAGCACACAATCTACTTACCGTGGTTGTTTGGTCAAGTTAGTGTTATTTCAGAAATGTAAGCTAAACCCCTGAGTCTCCAGAGTTCTTTCATGAGGCAAAATATAATTTCTGGCTTTTGGTCTCTTAATGTAGGTCTCAAGCTTATAGGAGTGTTCTGGGGTTTCTGGCCTGTAGTTTGCAGGACAGGGGAAAGACTTTATGTTCCTCTTCTGGACTACAAATCCAAGCATCTCTTTCCTGAAATTTCAGATTACTGTGTTCAACTGCGTTCAATTAACCAGCTATGATGCCCTAGTCTTCTGTTTCTTTGTATTCAAGCCCTGTCATTTTCTCAGTCAAGTCAACCTGAGTTTTTTAATTTCAGCAGATTAAGACCCATAGTATTGAGACAAATGTTAATGTAAAGCATGTAGTGCTAAATCCTGTGAGATTGTTACCACAAAATCACTCACAGGAGGTGTTTGGCACCCAGGGACAGTGATCAGCATCTTAATGAAGTACATAAGACCTCATCACACAAAAGCCAATATTTGCACCTAGTTTTCACAAGAGAAATTGATTTTGTAGAGTTGAATCTCAAGTAAAACTCTTTCTGTTAGAACTCAAGCTGGAAAAAGATTCCAGCGTTTGTTTGTTTTGCTGTTTTTCTTTGTTTAGTTTTGCTTGTTTGTTTGAGGGTTGATTGTTTGTTTGTTTGTTAGGTTTGGTTTGTTGATTGAAGCTGTGGAAAGTGACGAGTGGTAGATGTGTGTGCATATGTGTGTGCCAATGTATAAAATGTGACTTCTGAATTCTCAGATTCAAACCTCCTGTTTGCTACCTGTACCCTGTGTAGACTGACTGCAAACTTCTCTATCACCTGGACTGAAAAAAATGGTACTTAATGAGCCCTCCAATTAGTAAAGAGACATGAGACAGAATCACTGGTGAGAAGGATGATCATACATTATTCCTCTGTATGCATTCTAATATAGTAAGGAAACCAAAGTCCTTGAGTGCTGTAAAAAGAATCCTTGAAAGGAGCTGGTCTCAGAAAGACTAAGGGGCCTGGGAAGCAGGTGGCAAAGATTGTGGGTGAAGGAAGGATCCTGCAAATGAAGGAAGATTCTGGAGAGGAGAGGTGTATGGAGACAAATGACAGTGGATGTCCAAGGACCTTGGCCAGTGAAACCTGAGATAGGAAACTGAACAGTGGCAGGGCAGGAGCCCACATGGCTTTCTGCCCAACCATCCGAAACAAGCAGTAACTTTCCTGCAGGTTGCAAGGAAGTCAAAATATAGCACAGAAGGTAGAAGTGAGTGCCTGAAGTACTTATCTAGTTGGCTCCTAAGTAAACACCAATATTCAGATCTCCTGCAGATAAATTTTACTCTGGAATTTTACACGTGACAAAAGCACAATATTATTGACCTGTACATTTGTTAAATGGTGTGAGTAAATCAAATCAAATGAAGTCTAAAGAGAAAATGCTTTTTTTTTTTTTTTTTTAATAAAGAGAACCTCTCTCTACTTTTCTTTAACACTGGATACGATATCAACATGTTGTTTCTTTGCCTAGCTACTTCCAAATTCAGGATCAAAGGAGTATATTTTATCTGAATCTTTCCAGTGAAGACCTGAGGCTTGATTCAGTTGCTCATCTCTGGGAAAATTAGGTAGTATTTTACTAGCTCTTAAAAAGATTTTGACTATATTACTCTTTTATGTCATCTGGATCAATTTTACTGGGACAATTTTTATTTACTCATATATATTCCTTTCTGGGAAGATTAGATAGCTACATTTTTGTGGGGGATTTCTGTGTGGTCTCTGAATTCAGTAGAACGTCTCATTCTCTAGAGTAGAAGCAGATCTGGAGACAACTGCTTTATCCATGGTAGGAACATTCTTGAAATAGAATTAAGGTAATGCTCATCTTATAAACAGACAATAAATCAATACTTCATTGGTTTATGCATGAAAACATTTTGCTCTCTAGCACCAAAAGAACAATTTTTGAGGCTTATTTAAAACTTGCTCATCTGAATTGTGCCAGTGAAGTAATGACAAATTAGTGAAAGATCCATTAGCTGCAGCCTCCTCAGATTTCTCCATATGAGGGCAGTCTGTCAGGCCACCCTGCTATCTTAGACCAATGGAAGTTATTTTCCTAATAATAAATCCTTTGCAATTCCACACTAAAATACCAGGCACTCCTGTAAATTCAGCTGTCCAATATATGGGGTAAAATAAGAGCACACTTAGTAAATATGTCATTTTTAGCCACTGAAAATTCCATATGACATGAAAAGATGTTTTTCATAACCACACAGAAAGTGTAACATCCATGGAAGCACTAGGTGATGCTCAGAAGACATTTTAGCTAGCGTTCCTGTGTAATCTTTTGATGGAAAACTATGGATTTTAGTCTGCACCTCTGCCAGGTACTTGTAGGACACATAAAATGATTTTATGAATTATCTCATTAAATCATTTTATGTGTTTGTAGACCCTAATGCCAAAGTCTTGTAGACCTAATTAATGAGGCTTTTGGATTTCCTGCAGCCAGGTATAGTGTCAAATTGTTTCATAACAGAAGGAAGAATATAGGATATATTCCTATCATATATATAGGCAATATATAGGAACTTTTGCTTTTGGTCTTATTCTGGTTGAACATGTCTTTTGAACCAAAAATACATTGTCCATGCCACAATCTAATACCACATTTACTTTGATTTTTATAACTCATGAGAATGTTTCTTAGAATTTTTTACTCTAGTCTAGAACTCAGAGGAATTCTTGAAATCATACTGATATAGACTTCATCCATAGTCACTGGCTTGACCAGCCAACTATGGTGCCTACATCTGTTAGTAACTCTACAAACCAGAACAATACCTGCATGCTAAACAAAAGGAAAAAATAAGACATTAAATTAAAAAAAATAAAATAAGGGATTATAGTTATAGCTATAAAAGTATTTTTCATGCACAAAGCACATGCTTATATACATAAATTTATTGTTTTGCTTATGCTAGTAGTCCTTCAAGCTTTAGTCTTGGTGCAGCTTGGAGGCTACTTTTGCTTGTAAATATGCAAAGCTTAAATATGTAGACTAATTCTTCATGGAGATTTTATATTTCAGAGGGTGCTGACAATGCACAGGAATAAATCCTTCAGCAAAATTTCAGAATGGAGACATTGAAAAAACTGGCCAGCCTATAACAATTGCTGCACATGCAGTAACTTTTCCAGGAAAGTGACAGGAGAACTTTAAAATTTAAACTCAGTAAATGGCTAATAAATCTTCCCGATTAATAATTTTTCGGAGAAAAGAGCCTGAAGCAAGTGCTGGGTGGCCAGTGAAAGGATAATTAAACAGTCTTACTTGTCTACTATCCTAATCTAATCTCTTACCTGCTCCAAATACTTACCTCCTTCTGAGAGATTTGGATTCTGATTAAGCAAAGCACTTAAGTATCTGCTTGATTTTAGCTTGAGTATGTGCTTTATAAGAGCATGTAATCTGAGCATTTCTTCCTCCATCCTTCTCCCTGATTATCCATCTATTTGAAAAACAGGGAGAAAAATTATAATATTGTTTTCATCTTTTTTATATCACATTTAATTTCAATTTTCAACAGTCAAGTACCTTAAGTAGAGAGTTTGCCTTCATCTCAGAGAGATAAATACATAAAAAGAGATGAACAGCTGGAAAATTTTAAGCTATTGAGATTTGTTTGTACAAATTTAAATACTCGTTCTTTTAAAAACAGAAAGAGGAATTATAGTATTTTATATTAGTCTAGTAGCAGACAAATTTGCCTTTGAAATGAGAAATGTGGTTTAATTGTCAGATTAGGGATTTTCATATTTGGGTCCTCCATCTCAAAAGATAAAGCTTCACCAAAGCTGTTCTGTAAATTATTATTGAAAGAACATTTTCGCCCCTGTTGGTACAGGAATATCTGTTTTTCAGTTAAATGACAGTTATTCTACCATAAAACAATTACAGTTAGAGCATTGCTTCATGTTAAAAGAGATTATCATCCGTACAAGGATGATCAGCTCAACAGAGAAGAGAAAGGACAGAACTTAAAAGTCACTCCTGCCAAAGTTGTCTCTGAAGTGAGATATTTATTTTCTTCTTTTGCCAGGAAAAAAGGCAGGGAATTTCTAAACAGATAGCAAAAAAAAAAAGGTGAGGTGAGAAACCAAAGACCAAGAAATAGAATAGTAGGCAAATTTGCTAGCTGTGAAAAAGTTATCTGGAAAGAAATATGAATTTTGATATTTTCAGCATCGTTTTTGGTCTCTGTGTGAACAATGAGTTCTGGATTGTCTGGTCTGCCTACAGTCCCTTTCCCTAAAGGTATGATGCTGAAAGAAGGGAAAGGTGTCCTAGATGTAGAGACTACATAAAATAACCATGTTTCTGACCTTGGGCAATATAATAGTAAATTGTGTCAGATCCTGTCACTGGGGAAAACCAGTCAGTTTGCATGGTTCAAACCCCATCAGGATTAAAGCAGTTCATTGATTTATGAACAACACGTTAGCAGAGATCAATACCAACACAAGTGATAAATCACGATACCGGACAGTTGCAAAGCGTTCAGTAGCTGCGCATTTCCCAGCCCTGTCCCTAATAATCCCCAGGAGGACACACCACTGGCTCACCCCCAGCTCCCAGGCAGCTCTCTCTGCTCCCAAGCCCCGGGTCACAAACACTCCCTCAGCTGGAGCAGCACACGGCAGAGGCTGGCAGAGGCTGGGTGCTGCTGCCATCCCTCTGCCTCTGAGGTCTGCTCTGCCCCACAACTGTTCCTGCTGCCTTCGTGCCTATTTCAGGCTGGTTCCCTCGGTATTTCTGTTTCTGGTCCCAGGCCCATGGTGCACATGTGCTTTGTGCACATCCACACTCTTGCTGTAAGTGCTGGGGACAGTGGGGCCACTGGGGTACCCAAAGTGTGGGTCACGAAAGCACCTCCACAAACCTCTTACGTTATCCAGCAATCACTCTATTAACAGTTTTCTACAAGAGATTTTGAGGCTCTGGTCTCTCTTTGCTCCCTGAAATTTTGTGAGAGAAAATTGAGCAAACTATTTGATGCAACTAATTTACACTAGTTATTTCTGAAAATACACGCACAGAAAATTAAAATTACGTGATGCCCATTAGGGACATTATTCCTGAGTCCTCAGACTCTAAGCCATGAACATACAGACATTTTATTTTGTCAGAATTTGGCTCAGCATTTTATACAGTAGAGATTAATGAACCTGAACACTACATAAAATTTTATTCTCTGTAGAATCATCTCCAAAACAATCCCATTTAACAGATATGTAATAGAACTGATGCCACTGTTCACTGCTGGAAAAAATGTAGTGGAGTTGTTGGTTTTTTAAAAATATATTGCTTTCTGGACTTGAACTTAATCAGGAATTTAGTCAATTTGGAGCATTTGTTACTCAAGTATTTAAAATGGCCAAATTGAAAGCAAAGGAAAGGAAGTGGTATTATTTTAGACATTATGACAGCTACAAATAATATCGATCTATATCAAAGTATTAATTATTCATTATCAGCTATGGAATATAATTTTAAAGTTCAGTGCAAGTGGATTACTGTCCTAACTGTTCAAACAAATCTTGCACAAATTTACACCTCATTAATAGATTTATTAGGAGGGGATCCCAATTTAATTGAAGTTATCTAATTGAAAATATACTTGATTTTATTTTCTGTTGGGTGGATATTTTTTTTTAATATGGACCCTGAACTATTGAAACCAGAACTGTCATTTGGATGATTTGCTTTACTGCAGAATGAGACTTGTACTCCTGTGAAGGCATTAATTACATAAAAGTATTTGTAAAAATTGCAACATTGAGTTTAAGTTGATCAGCTTGTATTCCCTCTCTATTTTATGGGAAAATTAATACACTCTCTCTAAATGGCTGTTGCAAATAAGAAGGATGAATTCCATCTTTCTCTCTACTGTCTGTAAAAAGAGAAGGATGGCTGAATGGCTAATTTGATCAGTCTCCTCATCTTTAGGCAGCTGAATTTATGGTAATGCTTCTTGCAGGACATGAATTTCCGCTTTGAACTATTTGTACTTTTTATTTTTACTGTCCAAGTCCAGATCCAAGTCTTTTCTGTCTCAAAAGCTTCTCTCTTCTATATTACTGACATCCTAGTAGTGCCTGTAGTAAAAGTTTACCCGTGAAAACTTTTGAAAAGTAGGCTATAAATAAGTAGAGTTCTTTAACTCTAGGCTGAGTAACATTACACTACCCACTACATAACTTTATCTTTCTCCTGCTGAATGCTAATTTTCTTCATGAAAATGCTAAACTGAAATCTGAGTCTACATATGTATTTTAGAGATCTTTATTGTCTCTTTGCTTTTTAATGCCAGCCAGTCTAGACAAACAGCCCCTATATGCTGAATAAATGATGTGCAAAACAGGCTTTTTCCAAAAGCTGCTACTCATGGTACTTAAAGAACATGGATAGTGTTTAGGTTCAGTTTGTCACTTTGAGCCTAACAGCTTTCATGAAGACCTCATTTTGCTTTACACATGTATTTTCTCACTTTACCTCAAATGAATTTCCCAATTCTGTCTTGAATAACTCTGATTCTATTGTTTTCCCTGAAGGCATGTTCAAGTCTTTCCAAAATGGTAATGGGTGAATAATTACAGCTACTGCACAGTCAAAATGTGTGCATCTACTGGGCAATAAGCAGTAACAAAACTCATATAAAAAACCACAGATGAATCTGTGACTACCAGGCATCTTGTGCACTGTGGTAGGTTCATTCTGAGAAATACATATTTTCCAAATTACATCAGCAATTTGCTTTACAACTTCCATTGCCATTCACTGAATCTCCAAAAAAGCACCATTTTCAAAAGAGTTAATTGATTGTAGGATGTTTTTTGTGTGTTTTAGAGAAAGGCTTGCCAGCTGACCCACAAACAAGTCTAGGACATCTATGTCAGATATGGGGGGACATTTCCCAAAGATGAGGGATTCACATGCAAAATGCTCACTGAGGAGCCTGACCGCAGCCACCTCACTCCAACTTGGAAATTATCCCTTCTCCATTCATGGAAAATTATGTGAAATGGTATAGAATAACCTTTGGGGTCTCTCCACCCCTGGCTACTGCAAAAAAATCACCCCTGTCCTGGCCAGAACTCAGACACTAGGTTTAGGAAGAAAATATATGAACCGCAGAAATATTTTACCTTTAATTCAATTTTGGGTAACATAACTATAAGCTAAATTCACAGATTTTGTGAATCCTTTTGTGAAATCCTTTGCTTTCTATCCCTTATGAGACATTTTTGCTTTCTAATTTTTTCTATATGTTAAAATATAAAAAAATTGTTATTCAAATATCAGAAACAGCAAAATGCCTTTTCAACATTATACTTTGAAATTTGATAAAATGATAAGAGATTAAGGACACTTTAATGAACAGATTATCATCTTTGAATAGAGCTGCCTTCAACTATTGCAAACAATCAATTTAATGAATCTTTTAATTTTATTTATTTTCCTTTTCCCAATCGATTGCTAAAGGAGTTTGATTTTTATAATTTTTTTCATTTTTCATTCTTCATTCAGGACTACCTGAATAGCTTATGAAAATAGTGAGTTACAGCAGAAAATTTTATCATAATACTTTTGCTCCATAGAAGAAATGTTCAAATGTGTTGTATACTTAAATAATCAGCTTAGTTTGTAAAAATAGCATTTTTTGTTGTAGGATGGATTACATATTTTAAGATGAGAAGTGTGAACGTCACTAGAAATTTTTTTCTCCCTGAGATTCAGCCAAATGTCTTTCCTTTCTAAAGTGATGAGTTTGATAAAACGCTAGGCAGAAGTGGATTGAACTAAGGCAGGAAGGAGGTCTCCATGGCACCCACCTGTTTACATGCACATAAGTGTTTGCATAAATGGACAAGGTGGGAGAAAAAGGTGAAGTCCAAGTATGCTTATCATAATTATTGTTTCTCACTATAGACTAAATGAAATTGAGTCCATCATTAACTTTGTGGGTTCTTCCTGCTGTTAATGTGACTACAAGAGCAGATTTTGTTTTATGGGCTTACCTGGGAACAAAAATTTGCAGTATGCTGCAAGCTTTCACAACTATTTGCCTTATATTTTAATTTATGCTGCTTTTCTTGTGGTCATATTCTGTCTTCCACAGCCTTGTTGCTCTTGTGATACATTGCCAATATTCAGAGTTAAGAATAGCTGCCACCCTAACTTTCAGCTTACCTTCAGAGGGGAAGCTCCTCCTGTTACAGAGCTAGCTCCATAAGGTTCTGTTTGGTTTTTTTTTTTTAGAAGTTAATTCCTTATAGCAGAGTAAAAAGATCTGAAGTTTCCTTTCTTTGCTATCATCTCTCTGGTCAGCTTAGGTTTCTGACTTTCTTCTATTTTATGCTCCTCCTACCAGATTTTCCTGTACCAGTAGTTGATTCTGGTCCAGTGATTTTCTGTATTGAAACCTGGGGTCAGAATTAGTCCAGAGCATGCTCTTTATGAACTACTGCTAGCTTTTCTTCTGGGTATTCTTCTTTGACATCTGTCTCTCATTAATTTTTGTCTTTTGACTTAATTTCTCCTTTCACTTATGTTCTTTGCTGTCCATCCATTTCTTCTACCGCTCCATTCCAGCAGAGGATGGAAGTTCTTGGTCCCCTAAATCCTCTACCCACACATGGAAGTGATATATCTACTGATCTTTGACTCTTCAGCCAAAATTACCCAAAAATCTCCAACCTGCTGTTGTTCTATTCACAACCCTGTTGTCTAAAGTCAACCTTCTCATTGTCACATATGTAAATCTAATAAAATTATTTTGACACACAGCCACCAGTTCCTTCTCCATTACACTTATTGTATTGTGCTCTTGCATAGTTTAACATTTGATACAAAATTTCTTTTTCAGCCTTCCCGGAAATAATTTAGATATCAATTCTGGATTTCACTGCTCCTTTGAACTGACAAAAAGAAAAAGAGAGAAAGGAAAATAAAAGGAATAAATGTTTGTTGAGAGAAAAAAAGTTGTAGATATATTTATTGGATCAGTAATTCAAGCTAAGGGATCTGTTGGATGTAATTGGGTTTCCATCTGTGTTCATCTTGCTTGGATTTTCCCATGTGCTGGTGCTTTCTCCAGTGGGACAAGGGCACCGAGGAACTGAGGGGATGGTGTCTGCCTGCACCTTGGCCTGACAGGTGTGCAGATGTTCTTTGTCAAAAGCTGAGGTGCAGTTTTTTCCCCCTGAGTGATAAATTTGGTGAGATAAGCAGCTTTTACAGCACATCTTTTCCTCAGTGCTCTCTAACAGGATTTGTTTCCACCAAGATATTTCTTACATCTCTGAGAAAAGCTTAAAAATCCAGGCTGAAAATTTACTGTAGATTAACAGCATCAGTATTTTGTGAATGATATAGATAGTTCTAATGTAAATAATTATTCCTTTGTGTGGAGATCTGAAGTCTTCTACCCTGGAAACTATTTTGTTTTCTCTTCTTTTCCATTGTCTATCTGGGAAGAAAAATATAATTGCCATTACAAGACCACACAAGCATAGCATTTTCAAACAGATAAGCCTTCATTAAAACTTCAGATTTAATCTGAATTTTTGGAAAGTACCCTTGATAGACATTAATTTTGTCAAAGACACTTCTGAATATTAGATACCAAGCCAAAAATAGATACACTCTAACACCAATAATTTTCTTTCTATTTTCTTTTTTTTTTCTAAGAATAAATTACCATTTGTAGAAAACTGATGTAAAAACACTTCACCAACTCCTTCTAGTTAGCTTTTACTTTCCTTTTCAATCTGTTCTGTTGAAGAAGTGTACATGGGCTTGACTTAACTGTGATGCAGTGAATTCTCATTTTGCTCCACTGAGATATGTGAACTATATTTCTTTCTCAGGTGTTATTTCTTTCTCAGATCCTTCTCAAGTGAGAAGCTGCTGTATGAAGAGACTATTTTATATATAAATTTCTGAGATAATAAAATAGCCTAACTTTGGGTTTCGATACTCCATAGCAGAAAGAAATCTAGAAACCCAAGCTTACCTGCATAAAATTTTACTAGATCAAGAGCAGGTTCTTACTGGGGGGGAGAATAAAGAAAAAAGGAAAAAAAATTTGAAGTAATACAACCTGTTTATTTAATTTAAAAATTATTTGTTTTTTTCTTTTAATTCAATAATTCATATTTCATTCAAAAACCCAATCTTGAATTATTTGAAAATTAAGAAGAGTGTATTTTTTACCTGGGGTTAATTTTAAATGCTTTGAAGTTGACAACATAAAAATATTCGTTTATTGTCAACTGATCTGAGCCTCGGCTTTCTCTAAGAAACTTCAGTGGGACTGTGAGTGCCTCTGCCATTCCCAGAGATATTGTTGGGTCAGATAAATACTACACCAATAATACTTTTGAAAATTTAGTAAGAACAAGTTTTTACCCAGTGTCTTGTTTAGGTTTTGAGATTGCATATGCAATTTTTTAAGTATTTTTAAAATAACAACAGTGATGCCTCCCTTCAGCTTAGAAAAATGTTTGACATTTATTTCATCAAGTACTTTGCAATTTTTTTCCTGTTTATAGCATATCAGGTTTATGGGAAAAGATATTTTTACTTTCTTTGATGATACTTTTAAAAAAATCTAAATCCCCTTTATTTGTATAACTCTAGCTATCTTCAAGTTTTCTGGACAATTTGAAGACCAATAAATTTTCTGTACCTTTTCCATACAACTTACTTTACAATGTGATTTATCAAAATAGGTTCTTGAAAAACAAAATCTATCTGAATAGGAATCTTGATGTTCAATCAGCATTTACATGGTAGAAATGCTGTTGTAGATTATAAGTGAGGGTATAAGGCAAGATTTGTACTAAGCCAACAGGTCTTTAGAGGAAACCAGAACTTTCAAGGTCCTTGAAATAGATCTCTTTGAAGAGACATAGATACGATTTTCTTCAACCAGGATAAACACTTCTCAATGGATAGCATTCATAGAGAGGAGAAAAAAACCAAAAAAGGAAACTTCAGAGCTAACCAGACTTGTACTTAAAACATCTTGTTTTTCAATTATTCTTGTCTTGCTTCTTTGTTCCTTTTTCAGTCCTTTATTCTCTCTACTCTGTGTAAAAGCTATTGTTTTTGTAGGTTTCTGCCCTTAAAGAATTTGTGATTCTTGTGCAGAATAGATTATACATAAGTGTTTGCTGTATACACAACACATTTACACATTTTTCCATTAATGCTGTTGTGCTGAAATCAGAAATTTCCATATGAGCAAGCTGAATCTATATTGTGTTCCTGTACCTGATCACTGACACAGTTCATTTCAAAACAGGCAGTGGGATATAAAAGAAAAACAACAAAAACAAAGCACCCAAATAAAGAAATAAGGAACAAAAAGAAAGAAAAACTCAAAATAGTGAAGACATTGTTTAAAAAACACTTTTCAAACAGTTTAATATTTTTATCAGCAACAAAAAGGTTGAAAATGGTGAATTTCTTTGTGAAAACTACTGGTGTTTTTAGCAGAGTTCACCCAAATTTGCTTATAATGCTGCACTGTCCAGAGTACAAAGCAGAGAATGGGACAGTCCATTCTGCCCACTCTGTTTCACAGGATACAGGAAAGTCAAGGTGGGGTTAGGACATTTTTTTCTTTTACCCTTATTCTCCCACAGACCTTATGTTTGGGACATATAAAACTGCCCTACTGCTTCAAGTGCTCTCTCTTTCCAAAGTAATCCCCTCTGTTCTGCCTTTGCTCAGTTGGCATCATCAGGAAGTCAAGACTGAGCTCAAGCTCTGCGATGCCCTGCAATTGAATTGCCTTCCCTAGAAGGCTGATATGAGCTTTCAAACTTAGCTTCAAACAAAGCTTTCACCAATTATACAACTGTGACATGTTATCACCAGAGTAGTTTCAAAAAATTGCCTGACCTGGAATACTTGGGGAGATTTTTCATAGCAGGGCTGGTTATCTGGCCAAGAGAGATGTTGTGCAGCATACCAATAATTAACACAATCAATGAATTATTGCTTTGAGCCAAGATAGCACAGAAGTCTGTTTATCTTACATACCACATCTGGACTGATAAGCTTAATTGATACAAAACACAGGGTTTGGTTTTTTTTTCTCTCTAGAAAATTATCATGCATATGAGCTGTGCTTTTCAAATTCACTTATACCAGCAGATTTCCCTGGAATTTTTTTGGAGACTGACTAGCATTTCTGACTCAGTATCAATAAAGAATTAATAAATGTTAACAAAAGCTCAAGTTTCTCAATTAAACAAACAAAACACAACAAGAAAAACTTACATGTCATATTAGTGAGAAAGAAAAATCTGAAATGCTCACTCAAAAAGCTACAAAAAATGGCATTGAGGTTCATCTTTGGTATAATAAAAATCATTCAACTCCAAACAGAGAGTTGTCATTTTTTTCTTTAAAAATGATCTTACAGAAGTGACCAAGAGCCTTTAAAAGAACAATTGAATTCTCCAGACTCCAGGATGTACTCTCCAAACCCCTGTTAGAAGCTTTGTATCTGTGGTCTCATGATCTGCTTTCTGATTTTAGTATTACTATATTTTCACAACATTTCATTTCCCCTGGGAAAAATTTTCACAGATAAAATAATTCAAGGCATGCATGTAGGTATAGTTTTTCAAGAAAGAAAATAATCTCATTTTTAGGAATGCAGAAATCATTCCTAAGTAGAAGACATATTCTTTCAAAATGTGTTCATTAAAAAGATCTAATAAGAGAAGTTCCACTATAACCTTGGGCTGCTTGTTGCAGTGCGTAACTATCTCTACAGTTTAAGAAATATTTTTCTTAAACTCATTTATGCCTTCCTTTCTGCAAGCTAAGTCAGTTGTGATTTGTTCTGTCCTCAGGTAAAGTGGAAATCATGAATTGTCTTTCTAATAATCATCCACATATTTGAAGATTATTTTAGTGTCTTCTCTTGGTCCCTCCTAGACTAGATGAAGTGGTGCTTTCAGCCCTTCTTCACAGGTTATTCTTCCTGAACCACTCATCATTATTTTTCCTCCTCAGTTTTGCTGCAGTGTTCATACAGCTTCAACTTTGGTGTGTAGATTTTAGTATAATCGTCCTTCTGAGGCCTTATCAGTGCTAAACTGATCAGAATAACTTAAATAATTGCCTTCTTTCAAAAATACCTGTTTTTCTTCATAACTATAAAGGAAGCTTGTCACCATTTGTTCACATGTAGTTCTGACTTGCATCTTAGGAACCTGACAAAAAACATATACATGATATGTGGGCCACAACTCATTTTTATGAAACCACAGATAATACATTGTCCAGATTTGCAGATTATGAAACAGAGTCTTTTTCTTCTTGCACCTCTTCAGTGATATATAGTGATATAAAGAAATAGTATCTAATGTCATAACCTATTTTGCAGTAAGTTAATTTAGACTGCATCAGCTTCTGAGAATGTTACATATGGAAGACTCTCCTAAATTAAACAAACATCACATCTCTGGCCTCCTTCTTTTCCATCACGCCTGTTACCTTCTCTATTCTTTCCATTTCACAGTTTATTCTCTTGCCTTCCTTGGGCTCTTGAGAATCAACATAATTAACTCGTACTATGAGTTTGAGCTTTTTATCACTTTAGAAATAATATGCGTATTTCTATACACACACATGCACAAATATACATTTTAACTGGCCACAAAAAAGTATTTTCTACTAATCTTGAAGATAGCCATAAGATTTAAAGTCATTTATATAGGAGCAGAGGGTAGTAAAATTCTGCATTCACTATAGTATTTTAAGAATAAATTGCATGGTTGTTGGACTGAATTTATTTTTTCACAATGCTTTTATCTTATTTATGTACTTATTCCACAGCCAGAGAGGAGAATTGTCTTGACAGCTCTTTCTTCTACATGGAGACTGATTTTCATTTCAAGACACAACTATGAGACTCGACATTGCTGTTACTATTGATCATTTTCTCATTTGTAACAGATTCTTGCACATTATTACACTGAAAAAAACAAAAAAGACAAACATTTTCACTTGCTTAAAAAAAAAAAAAAAAAAGCATGTGCATTTCTCTTACATCTAGCAATGGAGAGACAAAGCAATACTTAATTCTTTGGATGTCTGGATGCAGGCTCCTAAAAGAAAAGATACAGACTTCATAGAACACTGAAACCTCTGTAAGTTTCTCAGCTTTTTTTCATTTTTTTTCAATTTTATTGGCAGATAGTTTGTGCCCTTAACTTTTCATCTGGGAAACATCTTAGCCTAATCATTAGCCTTTGGCCACATGAAGCTTATGTTCCTGAAACTAAGTATAGATGACTTCTGGGGAGCTGAGAATTAATTCTCTTCTTATGCAGCTGCTTTGCAACACAAAGAAACCTCCAACAGGTTTGACATTCTCCACTGGAGTCAGCCCCTTTGCCAATCCTTATCCAAGTGAAAGAGAGGCCTTAATCCCCAGAGCTCCCTGTTCAAGGGACCATTCAAGAAGGATTCCTCTGGCCAGTCCACCTGGGAGCTTTAGAACGGCTTCTGCCTGTGTAACCTTTTCTCTCCAGAGTCTCATATTGAATTAAATAATGCATTTGCTTTGCACCTTTTTCCTGTGACATTTTTAACTCTCTTTATGGTCATGGCAGTAGCACCTGAAGACACAGCAGCTAACCTGGCAGTCTATTTTAGCTGCTATGCATAGTGAAAGCAAAATCAGCTGTGCCTTATGGAAATACTCACCCTGCACTTCACAGACGATTGGAGATGTGCTCTGTCATTAAGTGACTGAACAAAACTAAGCAAAGAAAAGCACATGGGTCCAAGATGTGCCATAAAGGCTCAGCTTGCTGTATGTCTGGGGACATTATTTGATGAAAATTACGAAGAAAATAAGTATACATTGGAATTAAATGTAAAATAAATACACAGGAAATTTAGGGAACCAATGAAAAATTGTTTTTCCTTTTCTTTTAGAGAAAGGGTTTTAAATAAAACACTGCTGCTGACAAAGGGAAGGGAAGGGAAGGGAAGGGAAGGGAAGGGAAGGGAAGGGAAGGGAAGGGAAGGGAAGGGAAGGGAAGGGAAGGGAAGGGAAGGGAAGGGAAGGGAAGGGAAGGGAAGGGAAGGGAAGGGAAGGGAAGGGAAGGGAAGGGAAGGGAAGGGAAGGGAAGGGAAGGGAAGGGAAGGGAAGGGAAGGGAAGGGAAGGGAAGGGAAGGGAAGGGAAGGGAAGGGAAGGGAAGGGAAGGGAAGGGAAGGGAAGGGAAGGGAAGGGAAGGGAAGGGAAAAAAGAAACTTGGGCATAGTAATAAAAAACATTGAAACTATACACTTGCAGCTATTATACATAAAATTTATAATTATAGATCTCTATAACTATGTTTATAAAAGTGTACAATATTTATAATGCAAACTATCTGATAAAATTGGCATTCTTATATCAACAAGCAGTAATTAACCCTTAATCCCACTAACTTAATGATTATTTTAATAAATGTAACTAAAACCTCAGGCTTTATTGACCCTATATGGACAGGCACATTTGCTGGAATACATCTCTACATTCCCTCACATCTTAGTGAAGAAAAACTTAATCAAAAACATTTTTATCGTACTTCTTTATTAAGTCAGTATTACAACTCCATAGGTACTCTAAATATATATATACAAAAAAAGCCCACAAGAACTGTGTTTAAAAAGAAATAAAGTTTCAGAATTCCAAGATCTGCTTTCTGTTTTCAATGGAACTGAGCATTAAAATACAGTTGGATTATGGCCCTGAGCTCCATTCCTGCAACAGCTTCTATAGCAGAACAAAAAAATTACTTCTGTTCCAGTGAATCTGGGAATTCTCCCTTTATGTAAGGGAAAAAAAGTTGTATTAGGACATTGCTGAACTTATTGCTCATTTATTGTTGAGGCAACACAGACTTTAAATATTTGAAGAATCAGAGACATATAAAAGCCACAGCCCAGTAAGCAAATATTCTTGAAAAATTACCCTAATTAAATCTTTGTCACACTTGATAATGAGATATTTGCTTCCGTGGCCTTTTCTGTTTTCTTTTCATGATGATGATGAGGTAGATGTCGGTTTTAATTTAATAGAATCATATAGATTTTTCTTTGGTAATACCTTTACAGATCAGTGCACTCTGGGCCTGTAGGTAACAACTGGTGTCAACCTTGCAGCCTCCTCCTTAAGGTTAACCAAGCAAAGTGTCTTTTTGAAAAATCATGATTGCATTGTAATAATCAGCAAAGTGAAGTCATTTTTCACAGTACACAAATATGAAACTGATAATCAGTGAATTTCAGTGGGCTTTCCTTCTGCCAAAAGGATTTCATAAAAAATACTCAAGATTGAATGCCTTCTTTAATAATTAAATGAAATCTAAACCAGGTACTGTTTAAATGTCTCTCATAAAACATGGAATAGAAAACTGTTCCTAAGTGCTATGTTTGATGTGAATTCTGCAGACAAGACAGTCTTCATGTCTTGGCCTTTTTGCCCTTGAAAGCTTTGAGACTGAGAAAAAGAGACTTCTGTACAGACTTTGTAAAAAGATAGTCTTTGAAATTCTCCTTGATGTGGTATTTTAGGCTTATTAGAAGAGTGGATTTAAGTATCATGTCAAGTCATAATCCAGTTCATGGGTTTTCTGTTTTATCCTTAGGTCCCTCTAACTTGCCCCCAAGAAAACACAGCTTGCTGTTATTAAAGTACTATTGAGGAATGGGATTTTGTATTATTTTTGCAGAAGAATGCTTCTTGTGAACAGAAATGAATGAAAATATTAGTCTGAATGCACACACCTATTTGCAGATAAGTGATCAAATTCCAGGTAATTTTAAATGTTACTTCTGTATTATCAGAACCAGGAAGAGTACAGAAACATCACTCTCAAATAAAATACGCTTTTAAGTTTTTATTACCTAAAAATAATGTATCTCGATGCATTGCAACAATGGAGTATCATGTTAAGAATCAACAATGTTTCAGCTTTTCCCCCCCACTCCATCCCAAATTGTCTATATGAAAATAGCTGCAAGCAAATTGGATTGCAGTTAGACAAAAGAAGGCCTAAAACCTCATTGGCTAACACAAGATGCATGGTTTACAAGTAAACAGACATGGATAATTTGTAATCTTAAGAGAGGAGGGGATTTTTTTCCTTTTGTGAAATAATGACTTTTGCTAGTGGGGTTCAATCACAGATCACAAAAGTGTGCTTTAGAGTGTATGTGCATTAAATAAAAGCACTGTCATTCTTTAAATACTAAATTAATTATCTATCATGAGTCTTTTAAAATGTGTTTATCTTGTGCCTTCATATCAAAAAAGATATGATCCTTTCAGAGTTTAGATGGGACTTTATTGCATGCCAGTATCTGAATAAAGTCCCAAATAATTGTTTTTTTAAAAAACCTGAATATCCTAGTTAATATACTGGTACAATGCTTCTTAAAAGTTAGTCAGATTTGGCTAACCAGTGGATGCTTTACTATGAATTATTTTTCTTACAGATATTTTTCAAATAATTTTGGTACTAATCAGAGTCAAATTCTGTGCTTGTGTAGCTACTTTTGCAGTTACTTTTGCTGAGGTAGGATTTAATTCACTGAGGCTGCTGTTCTTAGTAAAAGTATCACAACCTTACTTTTCATTATGCAGAAGGGAACAAAAGCATCTCATAGAGTTCAGCAACAAAAAAAATAAGGTACAGGCGGCACATTATGCAGAAGAAACCACGGATTCAATCACTATAAAGAGAATTCTCCATTAAATTATGGGAGTAGTAGGATGAGAATTTGTATTTTCACATGCACAGGATATAAAGAAATTAGGAGTTATATAATTGTTAGTATAGAAATAGCCTCAAGGTCATCAAATCCAGCCTCTAACCCAGCACTGCCAAGTCCACCACTAAATCATATTCCTAAGTGCCACATCCACATGATTTAAATACCTCAAAGCTTGGGTACTCAAACACTTCCCTGGGCAGCCTGTTCAATGCTTGACATTTCTTTTGGTGAAGACATTCTTCTTGATATCCAACCTAAACCATCCCTAGTGCAACTTGAAGCCGTTTCCTCTTTAGGTTCTCAAAGGAGAATTACATATATTACCTATCCTAATCCAGGTTAATGAGGTTAAATGTGGCCAAAATTTTGACTTGAATGCACAAACAGCAAAAAAGCTCTTGAACTAAAGCTCTATGTTCACTGCATAAAAAAAGAATCAAATAGTGTTTCTTAAAGAATAAGATCCATAAATTTATGAGTTATTTACGTGGCAGGTGAAATATTAGGAAAAATGCCAAAAGTAGCTCAACTCTATCCCAATTTGTCTGTAATCACAATTACTCAATAGGTCACTAGATGATTTCACAGTCAAAATCTTCCAAGTCTCATAGATTTGCCTATGGGCTCTCTAAACATCAGTGTTTGTTGGACGACTGTATTTGAAAACACACACACAAAATGTGACACAGCTATTTACTGTATATTTTGAATAAATAATTTTAGATTGACATCTACATGTAGTCTCACATTCATCCCTGTAAGTTATGAATACACAAAGATGTCTTATAATATTGAAATTAATAATAGAAGTAAGCAATTATCCAGATTAGAGAATTGAAAATTAGAAATGGAAAAATTAGAATGGAAAATCAGCTGCAAGACTACCTGAAAAATTTCACTTAATGCTACTTTCACCTTGTTTAAGTTCTCAAAAGCAGATAATGATGTTGTACATAAGAAGTGCAGAGTTTTAGATCTAAAAGTGAAATCCTGGGAATAATTAAAAAATAAAGAAAAGAAAGAATAGATGTAAAACAAACTTCATTGTAAAAATCTGGATCTTAGAGGAATCAATATAGAAGTGGAAGATAAGGAATCACACCTGGAATGAGGGTTGCAATGGGAAAAAGTGGGGATCATTACAGACTCCTCAGTAAAAAACATAAGTACTCTTGAAAGTTGCTGTATTGGGAAAAAAAAATTAAAAAGAGTTATTTCAGCTTTTGTGACAGCTGAAGCTTGGTGTTCTACTGACAAAATGGCTGTTGGTTGTACTAAATTGTGTCAAATTACATGCAGTGGTTGTATGATGTGTATTACTGTCCATGAGGGACACAGATGAGGCCACTCATTTTATTTAGGACTGAAAGATGGATTGAAATTATACTGCCAGGGATGAAAGGCTAGCGCTTCATTAAGCAAGCTGCTCAACCTTCATGCTTACTCCAGTTTTAAAACTATTATCCTACAATCACAGTGAATATCTTTGAAATAATATTGCAGTCTTTCTTTGATAAGAAAGCCTGTTTTTTCCCTTTGCTCTTCCGTGCAACTAAGTAGCAGATACATAATTTATATTAACCTTGACTTGTGCTTCACCTACAGATTCTCCTGATTTTATATCATAAGGGAGAACCCTTTTTTCTTCACAAGAGAAAACATGAATTATTTCCCTTATATAGATCCTTTCTTTTTATTCTGTTTTTCAGAAGAACCAGGGTTTATAAGGCATTGTTCCTAGCTTGCAAAAAGTAGCAGCTTGTTTCCAGCCTTCAGACTTTTCCAAAATCAATCTCGTCACTTTGGCTGGATTTTGCATAATATTCTTCCCTGAGCAGAGTTTCTGTGGCTTGTCTGTAGCAGTGCTATGGTGATCAATGGGAAGTTCTATTTAAAAACTGATGACACTGCTGAGTACTGAAAAATGTCACTGCTGTTTTCAGGTGTTCATTTTTACACACCAATTGTAGAGTGCTAAAAAAAACTTTCAGAAGTTGCACACAGTTAAATTGAGAACTGCATTTACACTCAAAGCATCATCATTATAATGTCTTATTTGTTCAGTACAAAGGCTCTGTGGCTCACTGCCCTTCTGATATTTCAATTATTTGGTTGTAATCATGTAACAAAGCAGATATTGATTTCCTGGGTATTCAAATTACATCTCTGAAAGCAAGAGCTAGTAAAATGGCTTTATCATTTAAAATTATACACAATTTGGTGAAGCCAGTTGATTCCAGTGCAAAGGAACCTATTCTTTTATTTTAAAAGCAACAATATAAAGGGCATCTGTAGGGGTGTTCCTTTGAGGCTATAGTCAAATTCAATAGGTCTTCCTTATTTTGAGAAATATACTGCTCTCACCTGATACTTAGTAAATGTGAATAACGAAAATCAAAGCAGTCCTTGGGACCTGATGGATACATCAGAACATTTTTAATTCTATATTTATGAATTGCTTTATTACATTAATTAAGTTTTACAATCCACAGATTTTGTTTTTGATGCGTGTCAGATGGGAATTGTTGCTATCGCTTCCATCATTCCTTTTTTAAACTTGACATAGCAGGGGCTCTCTTTGCAGAATGGGGCAAACAGAAACCTGGGATAAGTCAATTCCTTCAACAAGGTGAACTTGAAATACACCTTTATGATTTCAGAAAACTTCTGGAATATGCTCAAATGTTCCTCAAATGCCAGGTGCCTCTCCTTTGGGCATTCCAAAGGCTGATGGCCTAATTGCAGAGATACTTTATCAAATCACAGGGCAAGAGCTTCAATGAAGACAATGTCTCATCTTTGCTGTCCTGCTTGTCCATGAACAGCATGGCCAAGGTTGGAAACTGAGCAACTGCTCCCTGGGAAGCTATAGATAAATTTGGAAAAGCCAAGGAGCTGGCTAAACCAAAAGCCATATGCAGTTTCCAACAGGAAAGTGAGAAATATCATATTATTATTTTGTTAAATAGTGAAATAAATGCCTCCTAAAAAGATCAAAATAGTAGTATTTTAGATTCCCAGTGACCTCACCATATTCTTCCTTATTTTGTGGGGCAGACTTCCAATGAGCCTCCAGATTTTTTAATTTTGCTTTCTTCATAAATTTTCTCACTCTTGAAAAGAAGGAAAGCTCTTAAACTGCATTCTCTTAATAATTTATTTCTGTCTTTCTTTGTTTCCACATTTTTTTTATTTTCCTTCTTTTTTCCAGGAGAACCCTTAGTCAAGGAGATTCTAAATAATTTTTTTCCAAGCATATTTGCCTAATTAAGCATAAAGATGCATACATTTATATGAATAATGTCTTGTAGAGAAAGCTAAAACATTTTGGACTCCCTTGGTTGCAGCTAGGCTACCTGAAGCTTTTGTCTTTCCATGCACACACAAAAAAATCACAAGCAGTTGGCAGCAGGAATATTTAATAGAATATGCTGAGAAAGAATTGGGTACTACTTAAAAATACATTTAATTGCTAATAAGTTTCTGCTGTCACTGTCCTTGAAATAAAAGAAGTTAAAATATTTTAAAATGTAAAAAATACCATTTTCCCCTAAGATGTGTCAGTATATCAGAACATCTATAAGCTAGTGGGAGGATTTTGATATTTTTCTTAATTTTTTTTATTTTTCAATTTTGTGACAGATTACAAAAGCTTTTCATACAGGAAAAAAAACAGTTTCAGGATGGTGGACTTTTTTGAAGAAATGTTTTGTTTTCTATCAGGTGCTATTTAGTACTTTAAAATCCTTTTTGGTTTGAAATATTTTGCAGAATGATGCTATCATTCAAAGAAAACCAGATACTCACAATGGTTGATACTTGTTTTGAAAATAAGTTTCACAGCATCTTCAATTTCTTGTGCTTATTAGAAAGGTTAATAATCCAGTGTTATTACATTTCTACCTGCTTCCTTGGGTAAATGCCTCAAGAGTTTTAAAAACAAGAAAATAGATAAATTTCTTTTTTTATAAATGCTTCCACTCACTTACAGTCTCAGATTGATCCTGAAGTAAGTCAATGTAATTGTCATCTGTTAAATCCATTACTTTGATCATCAGGACATTCTTGTTTCATATGTACAAGTTCTGAGCCTTGGCAATACTAGTAATTCAAAATGGGAGAAATGAGAAAGCTGGTGTCACATCACCCCTGTGAAGGAAAGGTTTCATACCACAAAAGATGAATATATCATCTAATTTTATATCCTTTTTTCTACAGATAATTTCTGCTTCAGTTATCCATCACTGAATCAAAATTCCTGAATTCAGTCAGGTTATCCTTCATGTCTTCCAGAGGATACCAGATTCTTCCAGGATTTCCTCTTATGAATCACTAATCTGATAATCCACATGAGAATGACTGCTTTCAGTTAATATATATGAGTTATTTTTTTCTCTTAGTGAATAAAAAACAAAATAAGTAAAAACTTAGTGGATCTTTGACATCTGAAATTTGAAAACCTGTATGGTTCTACTATCATGTGCAAATCTTATAAACGCGTCTTTGGACATAAAACATCTCAAAAAATCTGAGCTTCAAAATGATACACCTTATAAAACATATGGTTTACTAATCCTTGATTTTCCTGGTTTGGAAACAAGATTTTTACCAAAAGATCAGACTACATTTTGTATCAAATTTTGTTAGCTTTTTTAATTAGTACCTTACAAATAAGATTAGCTTAAAGAGCAGCAGGCTGCCCTAAAGAAGTCTATGCAATTCCAGGTAGCTTTTTACCCATGAACATTGTAAAGTGCTTACAGAGAGCACAGCATTTGTTGAAAGTCAGATCATTGCTCCCTTACTGTGATAAATGCATGGAGTAACATCTGCTTTAAGCTGTTCTTTGGGACTCACTTGGTGGACTCCTAAGAAAATACAGACAAATATGAAATAAAAATCAAATACCAAATTGTAACCTGGAGCTAAGAGTGTGAGTAGCAGTCATTACAAAATAATTTTCACGTTTGTTTATAAATTTTCTGTTTCCAGAGTTTTGGCTTTGAGCTGGCCAAAATCAAAAGTAAAGAAGGGATGTGTTTGCTTCCACCCAAGCACCACTGTTTACATAATGCCCCATGTATTCATCTACCACTACATTTGATTCCTCCTTTTTTCTCCCTGGTTTTGTATGTTATGACAAACTTTGGATTCATTTTTATACTCTAGTCAAATGATTACTATGTTAAACTGTGGAAGCAATTGCTTCAACATGAGAGGCTTAGTGAAGTAACTTAACCAGTTGTATGATGGTCACAATATTTACCTTTGTTATGAGTTTCTCATTCCTTTAAAGCACACAGCATTTTGGTCAGGATAATTTCTTGCCAGGTAGGAAATTTTAGGCTGATGGGGAAGTTTACACAGGCACTTTACATTGTTTTAGTCATTGAGACAGTAAATAAAACATGAGTCAGCTGCAGTTACACTTGGCTTAAAACTGTCAGTACCATTTAGGCATGGTCCAAGAAGGAATGTCCAATCAGACCCCTTTGGGAATTTAGGCAAAGAAACACTTAGAATGGGATTAATCTCATGCATCTTTAGGCACATAAAAGAAAGACATCAGAATCTGAACTAATCACTCCAGACTGTGAAAAAGAGAGAAGTAGGCACCATCTAAAGCGTTTTGCTGCACATATTTCAGATGCCTCTTGGATGAGGTGAATCCTTTTAGATGACGCCAATGTCTCTCATATGACTTCTAAAAGGATGTAAGGTGAGTAGATCTTTCTGACTTTAGTTATTCACGTTTAGTTTCTATGTGTGACTGAGCAGATGACAGAATTGTGCAGGTTTGTCCACACATGGCCACTGGTTTGGGTGTTGTTTTCCAAATGGTCCTTCTATAAGAACTCCAGATCTTTATTGGGTATTGGCTTGACTAAATCAGAACTCGTAGGGAATCCAGTACAAGATTGCTAAAATTAAAACCCAGATTGTTATTGCCTAGAATAAGAAAAAAAATGTTTTGTTCTTCTATATTTTTTTAAAATTCTTTTTCAAGCTAACAGTGGGACTGATTTGCAGTTTGTACTGCTGAGGTTTACTCCAACATATTCATGATACAGGGATGAGTTCAAGCGGCACATCAATACCAGTGGCTGTTTATAATGAGAGAGTCACTAGTAATTATAAAGCTAATGAAGCAGCATTTAATTGTCCAGGTACACAGGAACTAAACCTTTATTTGATGGTTATGCATGAAACTTTCTGGTCCTTTCCATATAACAAAAGGGCTTTATTTGTCACATGAAACATGGAGAATTTTAGGGATTTATGGACTGGCTTGGCGGACCTATCAAAAATAAATTAAAAAAACCCCAAAAAAACAGAGATGCTAATCTAATTTTTGATATAGAAATTTATAATCTAGTCTCACTAAATGTTAGAAGACAGAATCTGGAATGTAAGCAGGAGACTTGTCCTTGTTACTTGTACGGGGCTGCTGCAGAACAATACAAGCACTGCTCTGCAGCTATTAAATTAACAATGAGCTCTTAATCAAGGAGAACTTACTGTATGTACAGAGATATTGAGACTTTAGTGTGTTAATGAATGGACTTAGCTAATCAGGGTGCTGTGCTCTAGTATTCAGTCAGACAACACAGCAATGATCTGAGCTCCCAGAAAACACAGGGACATTTACAGCTGAGGCTTTATAACAAAACCATTCAGATGCTTTTTTCATTACTGACCAAATATAACTCACTATTCAGAAGGATGAGCATGACTCCTTCTGGAACATGTCAAAATACTGTCAAAATCGAGATTTTTCTCAAAATGCAATTTTTTAATTTCCCTTAATTAGAATACCCATTTACTGTGTCTTGCTCACCTCTTCTGCAGCAGATGAGTGGGGAGAGAACTCATTCCTTTAATAACATTTTACAATAATTACCTAAAATATGTCAATATTCTGGAAGCAGGGACTACACTTTTCATACGTTTCATGTGTTTCATGTGCTAACAAAGTCATCCTCTAGTGTCTTAAATATACTATTGCACATCTTTGGTTCTGCTTGTTCTTGATCCTGTTCTGAGGAGGTGAACTCTTTCCAGAAAGTTTAATACTATCTCACCCAGGCTTCTGGATTTCTTTCTGCAGACTGAGCCCAGGTCTACAAAAAAAAATTTGAATCAATTTTAATGAAGTGATTTTCAGGAAACTTACACTAGAATTTCTGAAAAACTGGAGGGAACAAATTCTTGTGAATTCTTCTTTCTCTAGTTCAGTTCTTGATTTTAACTACTGGAGATATCTCTCAGCCAGGGAGTTATGAAATGGAGAAATTCAGAAATTATTCTCTCCTAGGGTTGGATACCTTTTTCCTTAAGATTGTTGTAAACAAGAGAAACCGTAATGCTCCTCAGATGACAATAAACAAATGGGTTTAGGCATAAAATTAGTGGTAAAATGAACTAATTTCCTTTGAGCAGACAGCAGATGTGATCTAGAGGGTACCATTTAAATGATCATGTTTTTAGTGGCAAGAAGTGTAAAATCTTATAGACTAGCATTAAGCAAACACTTAGGATGTTTTTTATCACTTTGTTAAAACTTTATTGCTTTAGATAGAGATGAATTTCACCTGGTATGCGAAATTCATTCAGTTTAGCATTTTTTTAGCAAGTCACCAGTAATTTCACAGTCTAATGAATAATAGATCATGATATAAACTGAAATGGACAAATGAGATTGCTATTTTTTTTCTAAAGTAAAAAATATATTACTTAAGGGGCTTAAGTGAAAAAGGGGATATTTCTGCCTTTTTTTGCTTTAAGAGAGAAATTCTAAAAAATATGACATTTTTTCCCCCAGTGTTATTTTAGTTTGCTTCACTGTATTAAAAAAAATAAGACAACACAAAAAACCCTCCAAGAAACCAAACATCAAACAAAAAAAATCCAAGAAAGGCATAATGTAGGTACTTTTTTTTGGGGTTTTTTTTTGTTTTGTTTTGCTTTTTTTCATCAATATAACTTTTAGGAATTCAAGTCCTATATTAGGCTTACTGCTGAAATAAGCTAGATTTTTAATGACAGAGCATAAGTCCTGGGATATAACTCCAACACTTAAGATGAAGCACATCTGCTTCTCTCCCATGTCCTTCTCAAGTTAAGACAAAGCTTTAGAGGGTGGAAAGAACAAATCTTTGCAATTCCTTTGACATCCTCTTTAGGATCCCCTTTACCTTTTCAAGTTTAAAATTGTCATAGTTGATTTTCTTGTGCTGTATATCAATCCCTCAGAGAACGCTTCTGTGTGAGATTTTACTTGGTCTCCAGTCCCCTTCCTCACAGTGACTTCCACGGCTTGTTTTCTTTTCTGTTTTCTTCTTCTTTTTCAACTAAGAACAATAGCCCTGACACATTGTGATGAGCCTCTGCTGTTCCTCCACTCAGGTTAGGCTCTTTAATGAAATCAAAGCAAAGCAGATGAGAGATCCAGAGAATAAAAAAAATTAACTCAATAGCTACTACAAAAGGACATTTAATGGAAAAGAGGCTTGTAAGCTGAGAAAATTCAATTCAGAGCTGGATAGAGAATTGTCTTTTTCAAGACAATTCTTTTTACTGAAGATTAGTAGAAATTTGTGCAAAGAAATAGGACAGTGGGAAGACGACAAAGAAATGGAAGATGCTTTGGTTTATAAATATACAGGGAAAAGTTTAAGTAAACTTAAGGACAGAAGTGAAATAAGAAACTCTTTCGAATGTTTAGGGCAAAAAAAGACACTGAAATTTATAAGCCGTTTGTAATTTGAGTATCTTAACCAATCAGAAGCACCTTCATGTGTATTGTGGCCACAAGCAGTTCTGAACAGGCTGAACAAGAAAAACATCTCAGAAAAACGGTCTGCATCAATGCTTTAATTGTTCGTCAGATATCTTTAATACATAATGAAAAATAAAAGTTTCATTTATTTAATTACTACGTCTATTCAGCTTGCAGTTTTTGTACTTGTAGCATCATCTGTTCCTAATGAAAGATTTCAGACATGATAACAAAGAACTCTTGGCACCATTATTTTTCCATGAGTTTCATCTAAGTTCTTGCAGATGATCAGTCTTTCATCAGTCAGTTAAAATATTCCTATATTAATTATTTTCACATGTATATTTTCACATGTATATTTTCACATGTATATTTTCAAACTCTGAAAATCAGGCACAATTTGAGGTGCTGAGGGGTGGTGAGTTTCCTGTTATCTAAATATCTCTGTACCTCTCCACATGTTTGATGTACTTGCACCGCTAGAACCTGGGTTTGCTTTCAACCACAAAAAAGGTGAAAGTAAAATATGGTCCCTAGCCACATTATATTTAAATTCATATCAAAATTTCCCAAATAGACTCTTGTTACGACAGTATGGGCACGCTTTAAAAGATATGAGCTTTAACTCTAATTACTGTGGAATCAAATACCAAAAATTTGTCCTCTGACTCCAGTTCTCATTACACATGGAGATGGCAGATTATCTTTTATTATCAACAGCTCACCTTCATCCCTTATCTATGTGCACATTAAAACAGATAGGAAACGTATTAAAATAACAAAATATTAGGAAGTAAAAAAAAAAAATAGAGCTTGAAAAGAATATGGCACAAGCCAGTGAAGTACCATGGTATTCAGGAGCTCTCAGTGACTGCCATGGATTATCAGGCCTATGTGGCTATCCACGGTGAAGGAGAGGAGAACACCACTTGTGTGTGCGTTCCTTAATCACTTCTGGCATCCACAATGCTGAATCATGAGGGAAAATTAACTAAACAAAAAAATTATTGTTTGCAAGTATTTTAACTTACCACCAGTAGGAACCTTCATAGAAAAATTCATCCTTTCTATTTTAGACAGTAGTCTGAGGGTGGGATGAATCATCCTCTGGGGGAGCTTAAATGACTAAATGGTGACTAGGTGTGACTGCATGGTTGGATGACCCTTTTAGGCCAAATACCTAAGCTTTAGTTGGTTTATAGCAGTTGGGATTAATCCAAAACATTAATACACAGCTGAAAATCCAAATTGGGTAGTCATTCACATAGTCTAATAGTGATGAAGCTGGCATAAAAGCTTGAATGCCAAAGATTAAAAGAGAATATTAAATTTGTATTCCATTGAAGTCTATTAAATTGTATTTATTTTACATTTTAACAAACGTTTCCTAAGATAGATGATAATTTCTCTACAAAAGGCAGCACATATGGCAGCATTTGATAGCAACAGCATGAAATGCCAGTTTCCTATAAATACATGCTTTGGAAAATTATCTTTAACACCAATAGCTTATGAGGTAAATAATTAATAGGAATGTTAATGTTTCATTAAATTTAAGAAAATGCTAGGAAAATATATAATATGCTGTGTCTTTGATTTATCCATTCTCTTCCACACTTTGCACGGGTCTTTTCTTAAATTCTATGGGTTTTTTAATTGCAGAAACCAAAAAGCAGAGTTAGTGTGATTTGGTAATGGTGATAATACCTCCTGAAATTAATTTTTTTTTGAATACTAAATCTGAAATAATTAAAGGTTTGTTTGCCTAAATAAATGAGTGTTAAGATGGTACCTTTTAAAATAATAGATGACGTATTAACATTTTTTCTAAAGATGGGACTTTGATATTATGAGCATACTACTATATTAGTTTCAGGAAAGTTATCAGGAAAATAAAAATTATTGGAACGCATTTAAACTAGGCAAAGTTTATATACATTTTTAGGCATATCTTTAAATCACTTGCCAATGTGATATCTGCTGCTACATCACTTAAAGAATCAGTTGATGCCTGTCTCGGTGACAAAAGAACAAAAAAGCCTGTAGGGTAAAGTGTGCAGCAGGGACTAAAAACTGCATTTGTAAGAAGACCTAAGTACTGCAAGACTGACAAGAGCATAAAGCACAGAAACAATTATGCCCCTTCTGCAAAACAACAAAATCCACAATGCTGTTCATTGATGCAACGATGTTAGTCCGTAGAAAACATAGTGCTAGGTATTAAAAATTTCCTGTTCCTTTCTTGCCTATATCTCCTTTTCCATTGTGATAGGTGATTGGTTGCTAGTTCTACTGGAGGTGCAGATCTATTTGCTAAGCTCCACTAAAGAGTAAATGAGAAGCAATGCTTTTTGTACAAATTGCAGTTCCTAGAAGAAGCTGTGCAAGCATCAGCCTTGCAGGAACACTGAAAAAGGTCTGGGAAATAGCCAGCACATTGTATGCATGAGGGTGAGCTTTAACCAACTTAGCCAGGTTAGGTGGCAGTGAGCCTCTTGTCATAACACAGCTAAGTAACAAAAGTATTGGATGATAGAGTTGCTTTAGAATTTGACTTTTAATTTCAATTGGCAGACAGGTACAACAAAGTAGTTATGCTTTGTGCCTGGGAATCTCCGCTGATGATCTTTTCTTCAGTTCTTTCTTCTAGATCATATAAATCTGTAGCAGCATCTGTACTGGCAGGAAAGAATTGAAATTAATCTCTGTGAAAGTATTATTATTGATGTCAGTAGGGATGCTCCCATTAAAGCTGTCTGACTTTGCTTTTGGTCATTTTTAAGCTTGTTATTCTAAACCTTATTAAACAGAATTTGTGTCAGCCCTCTGTGGCAGTTCAGATGTATCTTCAATTTCTATTCTTCTAATAACAAAATCTGACAAAATGTTTGCCGATAAATATAGAGAACACACTAAATTTCACAACATAGATTCTGAAAATATTTGTCTGTATCTTGATTCAGTAAGGAAGTTGGAATTTGTACGAGAACTGTGCTTTCTGTCTCTGATAAAGTTTATCTTAATTTTGTGATGTAAAGCAGCTTTAGGAAAAAACCCCACAGGTTCCATGTGAGAACTAAGACTTCTAAGAGTTCAGCAACTAAGATACCATGGCAGTGCTATACTGAGGAAAGGATCTCCTCTGCCACTCCATGCTTGTGGATGGCAACCTCTCTCTCCTGCTCTGACCCCACCTCACAGCAAGGAAGAGGAAGATGTTTTAGTTTAAAACAGAGGGACATAACGTACAAAATGGAAACACTGAAAAAAAACATGGAATTGCCACACTGTGATATTAACATGGACTGGCCTACTCCGAAATCAGGAATCTGAGAAGAACTAAATCAGAATTTTCTGTGTGAGGAAAATGAGGCTGAGATGAGTAGCCAAATGTTCAAGACAGAATGAAAGTTCAGAATAGTCTTTATTCAAATATATGTGCTATGATAACTTTGTCAAACTCATTGCAACAAGATGATGGCAAACTTTCAGTGTGAATCAGCACTAGGGAATGAAAGAATGTAATTTGTATCATCTTTTTTTCCTGAAAAACTAGAAATGGTTTACTAAATAAGTAGTCAGAGGATGGTTAAGAGTAATAAATAATGTTTTAATGAACAAACATGGTTCCTACTTCTACAACAATACATCTGTGGCAATATTTTAAGCCATAGAAAGCTGAACATTTAAAAGACTGCATAATAATTATGCCTCCATCATATTCTGCAGGTTTAACTTGGGGAAGGTTATCTTCAGAACTGCTGAGAGATCACAGCTGCAGTTGCTGTCTGTAAGAACTGCTCTGGAAATAGAAAATGCATTAAAGTTAACTGTGTTAATAAGTTTGATTTCAAATTGTGCCTCTTTGTAATTTCCCTCAGTTTTATAAAAAAAGATCGCCACCCCTCCCTCTTATCAAAATGCTATGAAGAATCCCATTAATATTTATGGAACTTGCAGATACTGTAGTGATCACTGCCATAGAAAAACTAAAGAGATATTTAATTTATTATTTTTTTTAACTGTATGAGTTGTATTAGACAGAGGGCGACATTATGAGTTGGGGGCGAAAAAATACTTGGGTTTGTTTATTTCACATTTTGCTCCAAGAGTCAGTGGACCAGGAAAAAATGGTACTAGATACTAGGACAAAGAAAAACACTAGTGAATTTATATCTGGTATCTCCTAATTTTTCTGGTATTTGACCTCATAGCTTTAAGAATACGCTAAGAATTCTTTTGCACATAACATTGTTGTGCATAATATTATTGTTACCGAGTGTGACTGGATGTAGTCCATATTTAGGTTAGAGGAGGGAACAATTGAATGTTGGTTTAGTGTCTTTGGGACACGTCCAGATCTCTGATCAGATTGGCAGGGCCTCAGCATTTGACCTGCTAAGGGAGTGTCTAGGACACAGTGTTTAAAGCAATGAAAACTGGAACCATCTTTAAGTGCATTAATGTCATGAAGGAAACAAGGGAAAACAAAAGCAAACTCTTTCCTCACAAAAAAAAAAAGTGTAAAAAACCACAAAGGGTCAGGATTCCTATGAGGTCACAATGGGTCATGAAATTCATAGCAAGCCAAATTGTGAGTGTGCTGGTTTTCAACAAAGTTCAGGGAAATGAGCCCTTCCTCTCCCACTCCTTTAAGAAATGTGTATAAAACAAAAAATTAAATACTTGAAAACGAGCAGCAGTTTGTTTATCTTTCCCTTCAGGATAGCAGCCTTTTTAGGATCTCAAAGACTAGTTGATCACTTCTCAACTCAGATATTTTAGTAATAAGGGGGTGTCAAGTATATAGAAAAAAAGACTTCATGTTCAGTCCATGGGAATGCAAGCACTAAAGAACAAATGCTTAGGGTTTTTTGTTTGTTTTGGGGTTTTTTGGGGGTTTTATGGGTTTTTTTGTAATGGAGAACATAAGCTTATATAAACAACTGTAGGATGTGTAAGGGATCATGATAGTGTCAGAGACTACAGCATATGAGTCTGTGGGTGTCCCCCACCCAAGAGAGGTTAACAGAGTCATCTCTCTCTCCTGGTTGTGTTAGATGTGATACATGTGACAAAGTATTAATCTAAAGCTTCTGGCTTTGGTTAGACAGCTACTAGGTCCAAGAATATTTTATCATGCGTTTATTCCCTTTGCAGCATGGGATGATAAAATAGAACAGAGTATCAGAGACTGGTCACAACTAGAGAGAAGGTCTTAGACATTTTCCTATAGACAGCAAAACCTCTTTTCAAGCAGGGCATGAACCTTATGTCATCAGTGCTGAAGTTGTGATCAAGAAGGTATTTCCCTTACGTCAAATTCTTGGAATTTCTTTGCTGGGATTGACTATAATTTTTTACCTGTGGCTGTTTGTTCTGTCATCACACAGGGGAATTCACGAGCCAGTGTCCTGCTGCGCATGTTCAATTTGCAAACAGTAAAAGAAAGTTTGTCCAATTCAAATGTTTACAGCATGCTAGTTTATCACTATCTTGCAGCTTAAAAAGCCACCACAACTACTGGTGCATTTCTCCCAGTAGAAAACAGGTGTATTCTGATTGCTTCATCAGCAGGGAGACAGTGACTGAGGCTCCCACTTACTGTGTCATTATAGTGTAAACTAGGGGTTGAAAAATGGTGACAAACTGATGTGTGGAGAACTAAAAATAAAGCTTCCAGGTGTCTACCCATTTCTCAGTATGAACTGGCAAAACTTTTCTATTCCTCCATAGAATTTGACAGTATATCACAATTAAGAATAGTTTGGTTTTCCAAGTAACAAGGGAAGGAAAAAAGCCAAAAGAGACAGAATAGGACTGGCATCTCTTACTAATTTAAGTTTTGATGCAGACAGAGGAAATGAAATGGGTTTAATTTTCTTTTGTGCATGGCTTTAAGAACATTGTTTCTGCGCTTATAATTAACCATGTATTTATGAGATGGCCTGGATCTGAGCCCAAATCTTTGGTTTACTTTCTAAAAAGAAACCTCCTGCCTAAAGCTGATAAATCACATAAACATTCAGCAAGCTTTGTTAAACCATAAACATTTCGTACCCTGATAAAAAGAAAAGG
Organism: Fringilla coelebs; assembly: GCF_963513975.1. Classification (NCBI taxonomy): domain Eukaryota; kingdom Metazoa; phylum Chordata; class Aves; order Passeriformes; family Fringillidae; genus Fringilla; species Fringilla coelebs. Next base: position 39,262,330 of record NC_140030.1, on the reverse strand, counting down.
AGTTATGATAACATCAAAGGGAAACATATTATTGATTAAATAGTTTTATACATTTCTTCCTAACACAGAAAGGTTCTTGAAAAATAATTAAATAATACTAGAAAACCCATGTACTGACATGAAATAGTTCTGTGAGGGCAGGATTTATTGATTTTGCTATACTATTGTGCTTATAAACAGTAATGCAATATGTTATTTGGACTGCTGTAGGCAATTAATTTTGATTTTGTAGTTTTTTTTCTGGTTTATTATTTAATTTTAGATCTACTAAAACCATGTGGTAGAGTATAAACTACAGCCGTAAAGAACTATTTGAAAATTGTTTAAGTACCTTTTGCATTTTTTAAAGAAATAAATACTTTGAGAGCATATATGATGAAAAAGGGTAGAAAAGAAAAAAATATGGATATTTGCTAATATGAATAAACTTTCTAGTAATTACAGGAAAAATACACTAAACAATTTTTTTATCAAATCAATTAAATTTGATATTGAAATTAAACCTACCAGAAACAAATACAAGATTATTGCATCTGGACTGTATACAATTGACAACTGGTATTTTTAGGTTCTATCACTGCTTTGTTTTTGTGTTGACAAGATAACAAAATTAGAAGGTGAGCCAGGCACAGAAAGTGGGTGCAACATATTACAAGACACTTCTCATTTTGTACACTTATACATAAATGACATGGAAAAATACCAGTGCCACCACCTGTTCCTTTTCTTGGTGTCTGCCTGTGTCACCCAAACATGATAATGTTGTTAATGACAGCAGGTGCATGAAAGCAACAGGAAATAGAACTCCTGTTGGTTCTTGGTAGAAATGTAAATCCTGTTGGTTTCTTGCAGTTTTGCAAGAAAGACAGAAACAAAATAATTTCCAGCCTTCCTGCAGAGTTACTCTTACCAGTCCTCATGCTTGCTATTAATTACAAGTGCCACTTAAAGAAGTCTTATTTTATTTTTACCAAAAGTTAGCATTAATATTTGTATTCTTTGAGAAAAACTCTTCAAGACTGAATGCATGTGTTATTGTTGCTGTAACACATTTCTCATGGATATAATTCTTTAGAGATGACATAAATTTCAAGGAAATACGTTAGGTTTTATGCCTGTCACTGCATGGTGATGCAAACTAAAAATGTAATGGAATATTTAGCAACAGAGACATTTTGAATGGAATAACAGTGTTTTGTTCACAATATTTTTCCAGTACTTTTATTTCAACTTCATTTAAAATAAAACTTCTGTAAGCCCAAAACAGGCATGAAAAACATCCACCAGAGATGGAATTCTAACTCTGTAAATATGTTTTAATATAATTTAGATTCTTGCTTTATTAATTTGTAACCAGATGATGCAAAGACCGTGGAGATAATTTTATACTGATGGAGATAAGTTTATACTGATGGGCTGGATCTGAAACTTTACCATCTACTCCCCATGATTTTACTGCACTAGTTTAGCTAGAAGTGTTCTGTGGCCTGTTAGATATTTAACTAGCTAAAAGTAGACTTGAGCTATATGGATGTTTCAGCAGAAGGCTTGTCTCTTGCCACTTAGCTGTATGCAGACTTCCATTGTCTAGCAGCAATTAACCTAAAAGTGATTGATGTATACCTTGTAGGGAAAAAATTATAATTGTATGTTCATCCATTAAAAAGCACAAGACTCTAAAGTGGCCTAAACAGATTAAAGAAAGAGACATATGGGCTGCTTTACACTGGAAAATTGGACAGTGCCAGGACTCTTATGTTGTGCTACTTCACTTGCCACACTTGAAGTTTTAGCATGGTACCTGACATAGTATGGATTTATACTATACATTTTTTATATTTATATTTATATTTATATTTATATTTATATTTATATTTATATTTATATTTATATTTATATTTATATTTATATTTATATTATTTTTTATTTATATTTATATTTATTTATCAAGCAGGACTACTTGAACAATTCCTGAGCACAGCACACACAATTAACACTGGCTATGGACCACTCCCTACAAACAATTTGAGTGCTACTATCTCATTCTGGAAAGCAAAAAAATTTGAAGTATATACTCAAGAATCATAACTTACAAGCAGAGCTCAGTGTGAGAGAACACCCTAGTCATATTTAACTGATTCATATGGGCAGTTACCAAAATGGATCAAATCTGACCTATATTTAGCTGTGTGAAAAACTAAACTATCTGCCTAGGATTCCTCTATTGCCATAGAAAGAGCTGGTCACCTGTAGCAGCTGAATCCTACCAGCTATAGTAGATAGCTATGAAATACCTTTCTTGGGTAAAGTGAGTGTGGCTGACAAAGCTTTTATCAGCCAGTTCACTTTAGACAGTCAGGGTAAAGTGAGGCACAGTCTGGGAACTGGGAAGGTGGTTGTGCCCATCCTTCCCTCTTGGTCACCGCTCTTGCCATCTCCCTTCCCCCAATTTTCTTTAACAGAAAGCTTAATTCCTTACTTGCTGTGAGCCTCTAAAGAATGAGAAACTGTTTTTTCTGCTGAGACATTTTTACTGTCCTAAAGGAAGCAAAGTTACTGATGTTGCTTTTTTAAGTATAGCCACAGTTGTTCAAATACTATGGATGCATGGTGTCAGTGGCAGAACTAACCACCCTGAAGCATGTTTCGCTCTCCAGGAGTTTCACAATGAATTCTAGCTCTGTAAGCAAAATTTGTATTTCTGGCCACCTTAATAGCATAATTTTTATTCAGCTCTCTTATTGCAGAGCCCTGAGACTGGTCTTGGTGTCCCACTGTGCTAATGCTTTTGAGTTTTTTATATTTTCTTCTTAAACTTATATTTATGTTTTATGGCCAGAGAGAATATATCAGTGTGAGCAACCACTCACCAAATAGTTCAACTTTATGTATTTTTGTTATTGTCTATGCAACTCTTCTGCTATAAGACGCTTCTTCAAGAGGTTTCATCTGTATTTCTGATATGATATGCCTTGCAAATATAGTAATAATAGTACATATATTGTTCTGAAATCTCTGACACAGGTCAGAGGGAAAGAAGGAAAAAAACCAATTACTCTCCTTCCTTGTTTAAAAATACTTTTAATATGTTTAAAAATACTTTTCATCCCTATATATCCACCACGAATGTCACTGCTTAAGACTGAGCTTTCAAACTCTGATTACAGTTCAAACTGCAAGTGAAACCCAAATGGGGTTTGTGTGGAAATATTTGGAACTTATTTTTTTCCTACTTTCTGATCTGGGTTCTCTTAATGTATCCTAGCATATAAGAATATTTCTGGTAGCATAAGCAATTTTAAATGCCAGAAAAGGTGTAGGGTTAATAATAAATATGAGATAAATGATGGAGAAATTCTCGTAGTAGCTCCTTGCAAATGTCAGCTGAACAATCCCCTTTAAGGAAAATAAGTGAATGTTTTTCTTCAGCATTTCAGAAATTCTGTGGGAATTTCATGTATATTTTTTGCTGACTCTTTTTCTATAATGCTGTGCTAAGACTATATTAAGATGCAAGCTAGAAAGTTAAAGTATGCTAAGCCCCAAACATAAGAAAGATGAGCTTGTTGGAGTGAGTTCGGAGCAGAGCCACAAAGATGATCAGAGGGCTGGAACATCTCTTCTATGAAGAGAAGACAAGCGGAGAGAGTTGGGATTTTTCAGCCTGGAAAAGAGAAGACTCTGGGGAGACCTCGTGGCTGCCTTTCTTTACCTTGAGGGAGCCTACAAAAGAGCTGGAGAGGCACACTGTATTTTTTACACATAGAGGCAGGACAAGGGGGAATAGCATTAAACTGAAAGAAGATATGCTTAGTTTAGGTATTAGAAAGGAATTCTTCACTATGAGGGTGGTGAGACCAGGAGGAGATTGCCCAACAACGTTGTGGATACTCCATCCTTGGAAGAGTCCAAGGCCAGGTTGAATGGGGCCTTGAGTAACCTGGTGTAGTGGAAGGTGTCCCTTCAAGGTCCTTGCCAACTCAAACCATTCTACAATAATCTGATAAAAGCCTTTGCTGCTGAAGAACTTTCTGAGAAATTCTAGCAGTTTTCAGCTGACTAAAGCTGAAATTCTTCTTTTGTCATTTTTCCTTCAAGAAGAAGCAAACTTTTAACATTAAAATGTTGTAGACCTGCGTAGCCACAATTTCTATTATGTTGAAGAGACATTTCCAACTGAATGGGGTTTCAGAAGTGGCAGATACAGTTAGTCACAGTGGATAAGTGCCACAGCTTATTGGTTCTGCTACAAAAAAAAGCAGCTTCTTAGTAAATGGCATAGTTAATTACACTGTTATATTTAACAATGCAGTAAAGATGAACAGGAATCTTTCTATTAGAAAAAAATCATTTTTTTCTGAACATTTCTGAACATGGTTTACACAGCAAAGGCTTTTCCTAATATTTGATGTACTGTGACCTGTCTGTTTTTTTACCAAAACTTAAATTCTGGAAGACACAGCAAAGGCTGCAGGAAGTCCATTGAGAGGCTGTAAATCCATTTGCAGCAGCACATTTTCCTTACCTACAGCTTCCTATTATCCAATGGCATGAGTGTTAAATAGGATGAATTTGAATCAAGAATACTGGAGGAAAAGTGTGAAAACAGAGGACTTATTGAAACCTAGTGGGATGAATCACACAGACAGAATGTCAGAATATGTGGATATATATTATATTAATGGGCAAAATTTAGGAGTGGACGCAGGAAATGCTTTTTGTCGTCTGTTTTTACGCAAAGGATATTTTAAAAGGAAAGCTGAAAATAAATATACATTTGCTACTATTTTCTTAGAGTGTTAGTAGTTAGATGCAACTCAAATATTGATGACAGAAAGGTCAAATGTGTATGTGAATTTTATTTTAATATTCTGATTCTAGAACAACCATGATTCTGAGCTCTTATCCCATCAAATGTAGCCCTGGACAAACTCTCAAAAAGATGATTCAGACTCACAAATGGATATAGAAACTTATTTTCCACACTTCTAATATCAAAGTTACCTCTGTTGGAGGATTTCTAGTAGCCAACACTGCATTAAAAAATTTCTCAGATGCTAATTACCCGCTTTCTTATTTCAAAATAATGACCTTCTGATTTTGTCTGATACAAAGTACATCTTTCTCAGACTTTCTGTAACTGAAACACTATTATAAGATATATTATGCACAATGAAGATACTAGTAACACTCAGACTTCAACAGTATTCCTTCTAAGCATATTATTTTATTACTAATTATAAATTATTCCATGGAAACCACAGATTGGCAAAGAAAGGCAGATTTTAAGAGAAAACAATATGAGAGATACGTCAGTATGGAAGAATAAATATGAATTGTGGAAAATATTGAAATGTTAATAGAAAAGGCCTTCTGTGTCTTTCTGGAAAGGTCTAAGTAGTAATAAACAATATTCTTCCAGGCTACATCTTTGAAAACTCTGCATTCAAAATGTGAAATTAGACTGGAGTAGAACAAAATTTTGGCAGTCCTGAAAAGCATTGGAGCAGAAAATGGGGGCCAAAACAAATCTACAATTTGCGATACTACATTTGGGTCCAATTGTGTCATTCCCTTCTTGCAGGAGCTGAGTTATTGGAGACCTCAGCAAGGGTGGGGGATCCCCAGGGGGTGTTGAGAGAGGGGATCTCTGGGCATGTTTGCTCCTGGCACTGCAATCTGTCAGTACATGAGGTGTTTATGAGAAGTTTATGACAAAAGTGAGGCTCTCTACTACTACTGCTATTCTCTGTCACCAATGTATTTTTATCTGCAAGGGGAAGGAATCCCTATGTGAACAACATCTCTCTGCGCTGTTAAAAGAATCACTGGGAAAAATAGACATTTTTTTATTGTCAATTCAGGGAATGGCATAGTATTGACAGGATTACTGTCAATACAAGAAGACCTCTGTACTAAACACTTCATGGGTAGTTAGATTGTTTTCCTGACATATGGAGCTGAGCACAATATCATGTGACATCTTTACAACAGAGTTTTAATCCACAGGCAAATGGCTAAGCCATCAGCTTCTTCATTTGCAGATTTCTAATAAAGAAAAAAAAACCAAACAAACCCTTTCTGAAGTTGCAAAACAAAAGTGGAGAAAAATAAAATCTTTTTATGGGATGAAATATAGTTAAATGACACATCCAGTAAAATGAAAAAAAAAACCAAAAAACAACTAGTCTTGATTATCTTTTTTCAGTTTGTGTTTTTTTTTTTTTAACTGAGAAAAGATAGAGACTAACTCATTGAAGGGACAATGGAAATCTTTATTGCCTACGTATATATCAGGAAAAGAAATTAGCTGTATGGGTCATTCTTCAGAGACATTCCAAAAGCCTGAATTGAAAGACTCATGTTTATATCTTCCATAGTCACCAAATCCAATAAATATTTTGTCGCTTTTATCCTGAATAAGGAATTTAAATACATTTTATTTTGTGTTGTTTTTTTCAAGTCACCATTTAAAAAAAATTGAAACTCCATGCAAATAAAAAATATAAAATATGTGACTTTTCAAAAGTCATATTTCATACTTATACATATTTCATATGTATAAAAAGCACATTTTTCTCTTTGTATGTAAGCACTGTCTTTCTACTTGTCAAAATCTCCAGCTGTGGACTAAGTAATATTAGGGTATTTTTATGCTATTGCATTTTGGTTTTTCTCCTTTTAAAATACAGGTCTTGGTGGATAAATTGGAATACTAGAGCTGGTTGTTTCAAATAATCTTTTTTTAGATGTTTCCTCTGAAGTATTTTTTATTTTTGTACATCATGTTACTAAGCATTAAATCTAATTGGAAATAGGTATGTCAGTGACTATTGTGTAATCAAAGACACTTAGCTACAGTCTCTAGGCTTGTTTTTATTCTCAGATTATTTGCAAGAGTAAAATGCTTTCTCTTCCTCACCCTTGAGAATGAAAACAGTTGGGAACTTTCTTGTATGTTTCTTAAAATATCATGATTGCTATCATTTTTGTGCATAAGGATATGTCAGACTCTCCATTATTTGAATTACAAAATGTCTTGAAAAAGCAGCAGTGTAGGGGGATACAGAAGGTATTGAATTAGGTTTAATGTACCCACCCTATGAACACCTGCAGGCCAGAACACCACCTTTTAAATGGTGTAAATTGTGTTTGTTTTAAGTAATTATTGCACACAGATTAAATTAAAGATATTACAGGTTTGTGCAAGCTCATCTAACTTGAAGGTGGCAATTAGTATCTATTTAAAATACACAACAAGTTACTGTCTTGAGGCAGTTATCTCTGTCAGAACTGCCAGTCCTCTTGAAAACAGATGCACATGCAGGTTTTGAGATGTCAAATGAAGCATAAAAAATAGTTATTTAAATTTGATATCTTAATCATTCTGATCAGCTACAGTGAATCAAACATTTCACCTGGGGCAAATTTCAGTAGGAATCATAAAGTGCTAATGGCCATGGTTTTTCTCCTAAGTCTGAAATATCAAACTGAAGACTATATTTGCATGCAAAAACTTACTGTGATGGAAATCGATAAAAACAGTGAAAAATTTAGACTTATCAGCTCCCGTGAATTTTAATTGGCTTTTTAAAGCTAAAAATATGAAGAAAGTCTGTGGTAAGAGATACTATTTGAAAATAATAAATATTGAAAAGATATAGCTGACATGAGGAAGCAAGAATAGTTACTGTAATTGGATACCAGGTTATGAATGAGGAAAAAGATAGAAGAGATTAAATGCCTCACACAATAAAAATGAGACCTGCAAGACAGTAGGAGAGTCTAAATGTAGAAAAGAGATTGCATTACTGCAACCTGTCTTGGAAGGTTTAAATAGCAGAGCAGGAGAGCTCTGTTCCTCTCAGGATGGCATCTCTTAATGAACTCACCACTTCCTCTCTTCCTTCCAACTCTTCTATTTTCTCTAGCAAGCCAGCAAGAAGTAAGTGAAATCTGCCCAAAATTAAAAAAAAAAAAAAAAAAAAGAATTGAAACAATAGGGAGGAGAAGTGTAAGTGAAAGCTAATGATATGCTGGAGGAATACAATTATACTAAAGGTGATACTGCTAAAACTTGCATAGGTTCATTAGTAATCAGCAGTTTTAATTGTCTTCATCACTGCTGGCTTCATCAATATCAGCCACAAATAAAACTAACATGCATATATTAACCATCCTGGTATAAAGCCAAAGCACCTGGGTAAGGTCACTTACCTCCTTTAAGTATAATATTAATCTTGATTCTGGCATGGTTTTGGTTCAAGCTGATTGGTATCTTGGCACTCTCCTGAGCAGGGCTGGGGCATCTCTCTTTGGGCAACAGGTGTGAGGTGGCTGTTCTTGGGACCAGATGAGAATTCAGCCATGTGACACTGATTTGTGCTGTGCTATTTTCTCTCAGCTCCATAGGAGTTTTGGCTCATTTTTTACTTCAAGCCTCAGAGACAGCAGGTAACTCACCCCAAGCTCCTAATCAGGCTGAACACTATATAACTTGGATGAGAAATTTACACAGTTTCATACATTGTTATCCGCTGCTTAGAAAAACCTTTGCTTTGACAAATTATGCTATTTTGGGAGCAGGTGTTGTATGTAATTAGAAGTTAGGCATTTCAAAATCTTTTTTTTTAAAGAGAAGATAAAAATTATAAATGTTACTAACTAGTTCTAATCATTCAATATTCTCATTTGTTGGCTGTAAAAGTGGATGCTGCTCCTAGATTTTACCTGCATCTGCTTAGATTAGATATGAGAACATCTGGTCTCCCTGTTTATGCCAGAACTGAGCATGTGCTTTTTAAAATAGGATCTTTCACTTAAACAGGTGTTGTGCTACCTTCCCAAGTCAAGAGTCTCCATGTCCATCAGTCATATGGTTTCACTATGCTACCCTTGACATTCACGCCATTTCAAGTTAAAAACACTGTTTTAAGCAGTGTTTCCTTGGTAGTTGATTAGTCAGCCAGTAAAAACAGCATTAGGATTTTCAATGTGAAAATTGCCTTACTGATATCAGGGTCCTCTTTCTGAGGTTGGATGAGTCTCTAGTATACACCATAACAGTTTTTGTTTGATATCTAAAAATTAGTGTGCTTCTTTTATGCAGCACCAAACTTCTTTGTCTGTATGAATAAAACCAAAATACTGATTTTTTGAGACTTTTAAAAATTTATTTTGCACAGTCAACATTTCATGTTGCTACTGGGCATATGGAAATTATGTGAATCTACATGACCTGCCCATTGAAAATGGCTCTGCAAAAAATTGGTCGTGATTTGAATGCCATTTTGTTAAGAAAAACAAAATAATTTTTAAATTTATAATTAGTCATGTCAAAATGGTCATATGCTACAGCAAAAATCATTAGACTTGTGACTTTTGAACAATGCATTTATATGAAATATGTATCAGAACTTAGAGGTGTTGATTTGAATCTTCTAGATATTTGTGAGTTGTCTTGTTGCTGGGCTGAGGTTTTTATCGTGTATAAAGCATAGAATACATCAGTGTTCTAATAAAAAAGCACTGTTACAGCTTCAGTGCTTTGGAATAAAAATACATGTTTTGTGTAAATGTTACGTCTGTCTTTTTTGTATTGGCAGCAACTTACCGAGATGATTATAAAATAAAGGAAAATTGACGCATAAGGAAATGGCAGTTTTGGTCTTACGTGAAAGTTTTCTATAGTAGAGGAAAACTGCTCATTTGTGTTTTTAAAAAACAGTAATACTCTGACATTTGGAAAAACTGCATAGTCTGAAATGAAACTAATGTGCTGTCTGCCCAACCACATTCCTGAGTAGGATATTTTGTCTATTTCTTCAGATAAGATAAATATGACACAAATATGATTGAAACCTGAAGAAAGTGAAAAGGACAGTAGTTCTTAAGGTCAGTAAAGATAAAACTAAAACTTGTTTGCTTTCTGATGACAAGTTCTTCAACAATGTAATCTTGTTACTGACAACAATACCTACAGCAAACTGGGCAACCCAAGTTTCTCAGAAAATTGGCTATTAACAATGATTTAGTAAGAAGGAATTAGGTATTGTAATTGAAGCAGAAATTTCTGTTTGCATTTTGCAATAAATAATTTCTGAGCCTTATAGTGCACATAGAAATGAGATCTAGAAAACTGCTAGGAAGGACAAAAGCCAACTCAAAACCTCTAGGTAAATTATTTAACTACAAATGAGAATATGATTTGAAGTGATGTGATACATGAAACAAAAAGTTTTCTTAGGATCAGTGAGGTTTTTCAAGGACCAGATTTCCTTAAGATGGGAAAACTCTAGCAAAATCAGTGTATATGAAACAAATGAAGACACTAATAGGACTTAGTCTCCATGTTCAGCATCACCTAGGACCTCCCCACTTTCTGGAGCCAATTAGACAGTAAAGGAAAAAGTAAAGGTATGTTACCTATAGGATCATAAAGCTGTCAATTTTTCAACAAGAGTTTAAAAAAAACCAAATCAACAAATACTTGTCATTAGCAAGCAGTAGCAATAAAGAGGAATTATGAAAATTATCAAAGAAAATATGGTCTACAGAGCCCTAAAGAATAGCAGAAATGAGGATAGTATTATAGTACTAATAATTATGGCAGGAAGAAAAAGAAGTTAAATAATCTATGAATTTTTTTTACTTTAATTTTTAAAGGCAATATAACTATGCAATATAACTATACAAATTAAAAGTTCAGCTAATTGATAACAACACATTCTCTTAATTCAAGTGGCAGACCAGTTTTCAGTAAGGCATTATTTTCTGTAAAAGTTGCCATGTAAATTTGTGATTGTCGGAAGATTGCTGACAAATTTTTGATAACAGCAACTCCCACTGACTTCCCTTAAGGGAAATTTTTCTCTGAAATCTTTTTTCCTGGCACAAAATGATTAATAGCTTTCTTAAGAAATGGTGCCAATTCTATTTAACTGAAAAACAATTTCATGAAGGTACAATAGCAAACACAGGGTGATCTCATCCCACTTTATCTGTTTCACGCATCATGCTGCAAATCAGGCAGGGATGATAAGAGGAAAATATGCATATCTTTAACAGGGCACATGTGTATGTCAACAAATGGGAACATATTGATCTGGAAGTAAAATCTATTTAAAATGACATAAAACTCACAAAGTAGTGTTTTGAGTACGTTATATTTAATTCATTTTGGGAAGAGTTTGCAAGCAGTTTGAAAGCCTGTATCATGTTTCATAATAGAAGTAGAGCTGATCCCACTCTCTTGGGACCATACTTGATGATTCTCAGACCCAGGCTAAAAGGATGTGTTATAGTTGCAACTTCAGAATTCAGGATGCTCACATTTCAGCTTTCCACCCCTGCTTTTCATTCATGTTAATCTAATTCAGTAGAATTAAAATATATTATAATCCTCCAACTTTTAGTCCATATCTTTAAAGACTTACAATTCTCTCAGTTTTGGAGAAGATTATTGCACTGATACTTTTTTTTTAATTAGGAAACAGAAGTATTAAAATCTTGATGATCTCTTCACTGTTCACTGAATGAGGGTATATGTTTAGATCTTTATATGTTTATATAACATAAATCATTTTACACAGGTTCTGTGTCAATCTGTTTGTGCAATGACTGACAAAAATCTTGCTGCTTTTCCTGATGATGTTTTGACAGCTGTGCATGCTATTTAAACAATGAAACTGATTAAATGTCACTTATAGTTTTAAATGTACTACATCTTTACATTTGACAAAACAGTCTTACGATTCAGGTTCTCTAGATGAATTTAATATTATCTTTTTAGATGACAATATTAACAGAGTTGGAAGTAAAAATACTCTGCAATATTGTCTGTGTTCTTTGATATTTTGGGATCTCTGATATGAACAAAAAATAAATTTCTAACTTTGGAAATTCTTTAATTTCAATCAGATCGTTCTTGTCACAAGAATACACTTTCATTCAAGGTTGAGATCAGTGCCAAAACTTATCCAGAACTGCTTTTAAAAATGCATTTTTTCTGTGTTAAAGGCTTCATATTCAATATTTCCTGGTGCTATATGAAAATTTATTAGGGGAATTCATTTTAAATGAGTAATTTTCTTGTGCCAATCTTGTATTTGATAATTCCTATGTAAATAAGACAGGAAAAGGGATTTTTTTTTTGTGACTATCTCTAGATGTTTAAGCACAAATGAAAGTCTGTAACCAAGTTTTACATCTTGATCACCACAATTCTTGAATACTGAATTTGCATAAAATATTATTTGGAATGCAAATAAATGAAGCCCTCCAGTGAAAAAGTGATCATTCAATGCATAGATTATGCATCTTTCTCTTAGTGATATAGTCATAGGCCATTTTTTTTTCCTGCTCTTACTTTTAGGAGACTAAAAAGGGGTAGTGAAATACAGAGAAAACTGGTCTTTGAAAAAAATAGATTTTTTTAAAATTAAAATAGATTACTAAAGCTGTCTTGATAAATAAAAATTTCTATGGAATATACATCCAAAATATTCATTTTAACAAACTGATTTTGTTAAATTAAGCATAAACAACCTTTCCCTGATGGGCAAGCATTTTACAGACTAACTTCTTTTTTCTATTGTTTTTCCCCTTTTTTTCCCCATAGATCAAACATCTCTAAAATCTGCTCAAGTAGACTTGCATACAAAGCAAAAATTCCAGTATTAAAATAATGTAAACATATATATTTCTTAAGGATACCCCATCTGTTTTAGGAGAGCAGAGCAGTTCCTTTTGAGCAGACTAATATGGGTCATTAAACATCTCTGGCTGTGAGTTCCTGAGAAGCAATAACTGCAGTCTTAACTTGGGATCACATTTTCCAGTTGAGAAAGGTCTTCCAGGGAAAAAACTAGGAATGAACTGCAAAAAAATCCTAATAGCTCTTTTATTCCTGGTTTTTTGACCCAGAAATACAAAATCACAATGTACCTAAACTCTATAAAACTCTATAATAGATCATGTTTGTCTACTAGCATGGAAACTATTTCTTCATTTGGGAAAATGGGTGTTTACAATTCATTCTTGTAGGCAGAAGTGGTAGCTGTAACTTTCATAAACCTTAAATAATTCTATTTGTTACTCACTTTTAATGACATCATCTGTCTTTTTCCTCTTAACTTACCTGCAGGGTTTTTGCCCTTTACAACATACAGTCCCCATGCTTTCAATATGCAGCTATGCATCATCCTGAGCATAAATAAATACATAAGTAAGAAGAGTACTGCTGAGAGTTTCCTCACACAGGTTTTCATGGAATTTTCTTGGATTTTAAAACCTTACCCTGATTCAGATAAATTTCTGTAGCTGCTTGTGGTCAGGAGTACCATGAGAGTATTTCTCTAAAAAAAAATAAAAGATTGATGTAAGGTAAAGTGGCAAAGATAAAAAAGTAAATTGTTTGGGAGTTTTTTGTGTATGGAATTACATCCAACAAAATCTGCCCCTTATTTGCTTCTGATCATTTCACTAACATTTTGGGTCCCATTTCAAAGCTACTATAATCACCAGTAAAGGTTACCTGTGCCATTTTTCTGGGCACATTTTTTGAGAAGAATTAGTATTTTCTGATACATATTGGTAATTATTTTGGTCGTCTTCCTTGTGCATCTAAGTTCCTCAAAGTGAGCATCTCCCTCAAATGCTTCAGGCTGTTTCCTTTCATGTGCCTTTAGCAGGCTATCCTCACTATTATTCCTATTTTACATGGGAGATCTGGTCAAATGAAAATGTACTCGCTGCTCTTTGCCAGTAGGGCTTATACAGCTGCCTGTGTCTTTTTGGCTTCTGCTTCTCTCTGTTAGTTTACTCAGATGTCTCAATTGGGAGGCCATGTATAGAAGTATCAAGTAAAATATGTCATAAAGCATTGCTCACAGAGATGTAGAAAAGTGTTATTTGAAGAGCAAATGACCTAGATGCACCTCTAAATCTGAGGTCATCCAGCAGAGAATTCAGAATTCCTCCAAGTGTGCATGTAACTAGTAATCCAAAGAGAAAATTGAATCTAGCAATGATTTCTTTATAAGTGTATGCAGTAAAAAAATTTTCTTAAATCATCCTTTCATCTTCAAACCCTCTCTTCTATACCACACTGAAATATGTGGTTGATAGATTTTCAAGTGATTTCTATATCTTGTATTTTGGTTACTCTTGCCTTGAATTAAAAAGGACCCAAAATAAAACCTAATAGCAATTTGGGCATTGTTACATGGATTTAAAATGTTATATTACCAGAGGAGATATTGTAATCTATTGTTAAGATATTTACTGTGTAAGGTGACTTACAGATGTTTAATTCTGAGTTGATCCCCATTTCCATTTAGAAATCATTAATCTGTAAATTAATTGTGTTGAAAATTATCTTTCATAATCATAAACTTCTCAAACCCAGAATGACTGAAAACAGCTTTATTACAGGCTCAGAATTTCATAGTAAAACACCAGTGCATATAAAGATAAATTCCATTTTCACAAGCTCTAAGGAGAATACAAATGATTGACTTTCTATCCTGCAGTCAATAGCTTATTGACAGCTTTATGTCCAGATGACATAACAAAGAACAGAAATCAATAGCAGTGGAGAAAAGATCAGATCAATAGTTGAATTTCTCATTAATGGAGCAACTGTCAGTTTTACTCACTTTGACAGAAAAAGACAACAGCCTCACAGCCTTTCTGACTCAGAAAGAAGGGCAGAGGTCAAATATGCATAACGAATGTGGATCTGAAAATTCTTTGGACCAAAAAACCCTTGCATCTGTAAAATTAATTTTTAAACAGATATATGATCCCTGGAGTAAAGTCCAACAGAAATAATAAGAAATTATGGTTAAGCACTTACAGCGATGTTAGGGTCTATAAACCTGTTTTCCCAGACAGTGCTGCTGTGCACTTATACAGAGCAGAAATATGTTCATAAATTTATCATTTTTTAAAAAATAAATAATTTTGTGGGTGGGCGAGGTCAGTTGTGTTGGTCACTTAAGTAAAGAATGGAACACAGTTTTCAAACTTCCCTTTGTGCTTTTCAGAAAAAAAAACCAAAACCAAAAACCATTGATTGAACAATCTTTATGCTACATTTATTTTCTGATCTTCGGTTAAAATTAATAAATGGGGGAACTTCCTGATAATGATTGGGAATTATATAGAGGAATAAAAGAAATAAATTAATAAATGAATACAAATGTCTATTCAGACATTTCAGATCAATGATTGTACTTTCTGATCTTCTACCCTACTCTTCTGATGATTCTTCTAACTTGTACATCATCTTTTGAGTATTTTTAGTAAGACCCTATTGTGAAAATCCCACTCAGTAGAAATATGCTGGTAATTTTTTTGTGTGCAATACATGAGTTGCACCAATGCTTCTCAAGTAGCTATTTACATGTTAAAAAAAAAGAAGAAAAAAGCAAAGTAAAAAAAAGACAAAATCAAACCCATACAGTTTTCCTTCATCAAAAGAAGAATTTTCTGTGAGAAGAATAAAGTAGGAAGCAAGGGTCATGAATCCCAGAAGTTATTTAAGCACATAAATCAGAGCTCATAAAAACAGTAACAATGGTCACTAATTAAACCTTCCCATTTATAAGAAGCAGTTTTAAATATGCACTTGAATGATGTTTTATTTTACAATAAATGTTATTGATGGCCACATATAAAGGATTATAAAGGATTATATATGATTTCTTGAGTGGTCAGCCGGTTACTGTAAATTGCTATAGAGTTCAATGGATCAATAGGTTAATTGTAAAACCTTCTACTTATATGCTTATAATTATCTGTAATACATGGTACTTAAGCCTAATATGCTTATGATATTTATGAAAATTTTATAATCTATTTATATATGCAATGCTTTCTGAGGGATGATAATGCTCTGCGGCAAGAAGCTTGATCTATATCAGAGCAGAATCAGAAGAATCTAAGCTTTCTTGTCCTCAAATCAACTTCTCATAACACTCCAGAAAAAGCCTATGGGTTTCTTTTTTAAAATGCAAAAGTATGAAACTGCAAGTAACATAATGCAAAAGTCCTACCCATGTCTTTTTATACATCATGCAGTTTTTCTCTTGGATAAACAAGTAATAAATAGCGGCAATCAACTGATTATGATATAAATCTGAAAAGCATGAATAGACCAAACAATATTAGGTCAGTCTTAGTTCAAATGTACTTTTATCAAAATAACATCTTGATTCAGGTTAAACTCTTTGATTATTTTTCACTGGCTTGCAGTATTTAAGGCTTCACAAAAGCTGAATGGCAGTTATCCTTCCTTACACAGTTATCAGCACTTTGGAAATTCAGATCCTAAATCATATATTTAATATCAGCCATGTTTTACGTATCCCACTTCCCTAAACTTTTCTGTGCCTATTTCTTCTTGTTTCCATGAGTACATTGACTTTAGAAGTCACAGAAGTCATTATTATGCTAAGCAACACTAACCAAATAGGCAGTAATAAGGATCAGGGAAGAAATGTGGTCATAATCAAGTCAGGCAAGAAAAGAAAGAAAATGGACAATGAGTGAAAAGATGTTTCCAAACATATACTTCCATGCCACTGTAACAATGGAACAAGACTTTTTCTGCCTAAAGATATTAGTTCAGCTGATTAAACAAGAGTATTGTGGACTATTCTTCTGGTCTTATTGATGACTGTTCTTCACCGAGAAATGAAAGAACAAGTGGTAATGAAAGGATAAATACTTGGCCTTTGTGAAACTTTTTGGATGTTCAAATTCTGTTGGAACATAACTAACCTGCTATCTATGAACAACCTATGTTTTAAAACAATGATCAAGCTGAATCCTGCACAAGCAGGAAAGAGAACAGTAGCAGGAAATAGGATGTTGAATTTAATTAATAATTGCCTCTTCCATACAAAAGTATTCTTCAGTAATTACAGCTGCTAACTAGAATAAGAAAATCTCACTTCATGCTTTATTTTATGTTAATCAATTCTAACTGAATTTTGAAGCACTAAGACCTGTAAGAAGCCCAGAACCTTTAGTGCCAGCTGAATCCAGCCTTCTTGTTTTGACTTCCAGCTTTTGTCTCAGCTGCTGCATTTATAGATGGAAGCTTTTAGGTGGCTGTTTTTTCAGTTTCCAATTCATTATGCTATCTTTTTGCAAATAATTTTACTAAATAATAATTTTGCACCTTAATGCATTATGTAGGAAAGTCTGGACAACTAATTCCTCTGGACACTTAAAAGTTAGTAATTTAAATGCTCCTTGTGTCTAATTCTTGTTCATCACCATATTGTTATCAAGACGTGCAAAAAAAGACATCATGACCTCACTTGCTGGCTTCTCAAATGTGCACAGGGAATAATATATCTGATCTTTAGTTTAACTCTGCTCATACTCCTACATGTTATCAGAGAACAAGTTCCTTTTTGGATTTGTTTTATCAGTGAATGAGGACTGTGAAATGGCAGTTCTTTTGAATTTATCTATGCTTATGTTTCCAGAACTTTCAAAATTAATAAACACTGGGCATTGATATCTACAATCTAGAGGAATTATAAAGGTAGTCACATACTCTATGATTTTACCTGCTTCAGTGAGGAGATTCAGGCAAACGGCCTCTAAATCCTTAATTACCAATGTACCAGATAGACAGAGCACAGAAAGGATTTTCACATTAATAAGATAAGGACTATTTAATTTGTTCACAAGCCAAAAAAAAAAGGTTACTCCTGAAATCCATTAATAAAGCAAGTAATTATCTGAACACATGCTAGTTCTCAAAATTAGGATTAATACATAACTTTGCTGAACTTATATGTATATTTTATATTTTTCAAAGTAGCAAATAACTGCATCTTAGTCTAAAGTGTAGATTACACACAAGAAGCATAATTTCATTTATTAATATCCTTAAAAACACACATTCTAATCACTTTGACTTAATTTTTTTATATCAATAAATCTATTCCACAGCCATCTGCTAATAAGTTAATTCTGTTTAAAAAGTTTCAGATGTTGGGACAGCCTACTGTATTCTGGTGGATTTTAGGAGTCACATAAAATTTCAAAAGTAAGTGCCAGTCTCATTTGTGGACCTTAGAAAACTAATTAATGTCTTCCTGTTATTAATGGAAATGCTGTGAGTGAGCCCTGATTCAGAGAAGTACATATATGCAGCCTTACTGGCCAGAGGAAAGCATAAGGGAAATAAATCCTTAACATTAAGGTGAAGAACCCTGGTATTAGTGAAACAAAGACTATGGCTTGAGATAGTGAGAGGAAAAGGCCACAATTTTCACAGGATTTGTCAACGAGTTTTTCAAGCACTTGAGTCATAGGGTTTATTTTCTCATTTTTATTTTTGGAGGACAAAGGGGAGATATTACTTGTTTCTTCCAGAATTCTCTGCTGGGTGTCTATTCAACTGTTAATCAAAAAGCCTGAAAGATTGTGGAAACCTTTCTGCCAATACTCTTGGCCTTTGGAGCAACCTATTGGTCTTAATGAAAAGCCAGTGATATGGGCACTTTGTAATAATGAACTACAAATACAAAGGTGGAATTTGAACATATTACAAGATGTTATAAATTAATTATTTGATATTATGAATCCTGTTCAGCCTGTTGGATACTATTGTATGGATACCTACATTAATATAGCTTTTCTGTAATTTGGTTCTTTAGAGGCCTTTTTTTTTTCTGATTCAGAATTCAGCAGAATTCAGCAGACTGTATTAAGAAGTATTCCATCCCTGAAATAGGGCACTGCAAATGCACTTTTGTCTCAACTCCACTAGAAAGAGTCAGATCAGATCTGATGAAGTGTTACACAACTGAAGTTGTCAGTAACTTCCTTTGCATTTGAATAACTTACTGCTGTTTGAATATCCTCCAGTGCTGACCTTAAGATCTACTCAAGCCAATCAGGCCCTCTTACTGGAATGTGGCACTCAGTTTCCATGTGTGCTGACTTGGTGTCCAACTCACACTCATTGGAGTCCAATATTTCCAGATTTCTGTAGGCAAGACTGCTCTTCTGTCTGGAGCAACAAAACACCTCAAACATCCCACTTATGTTTATACAAACATTTATTGATAAGAGAGATGAGTCTTAACAGTTACTCGTGTTTTCATTTGCAGTCTTCAGAAGTAAAGAAAATATGATCTGGTGGGGGTTTTTTGTTGTCTAAGTGCTCTGTTTAACTGGATCTACAGTTTTATATTAAAAAAAATGTATTTCAGCATGATTTTTTTGTAACTGGATTTGGTATCTTGTGTAGCAATGGGATTGGAGAGTTTTATCTTTTTGTTTTAACTTTTAAATTTAAATTTTTAAAAGTGTTTTAACTTTTACATTTTAAAATTTAAATATATTTGACTAATAGAATTAAAATCAAAACATTTAAATAACCTTGGTGTTATGAGTTCTTTTGCTGTAATACAGAAGAATCATGTTTATTTTAAAATGGGTGAGGAGAAAGCAGAAAAAATTTACACAAATAAATTGAAAAACTGTCATAATTATAGATAGCAATCATGAGAAAAACACAAAACAAAAGCAATAAGACAAGCTACTTACAATGTCTCTTCATATTTAAGATTATTTTAAGATATTTAGTAATATTTCCATATTTTAGATTCAGATTGAAAAAAAAAAAGAAACAAGATTTGTACTGAATTTTAAAATTGAACTATTAGAGGACAAAAACTGCCAAATTTTAATTACAAAAGATTTTTCTATGCACAGGAACTGAATACTGTAAACAACCACTGAATAAACCCAGTTCTCACTGGCTACAGCAGGAAATATTATGGTCTGTAATCTTTTGTGAAGCATTTCTGTTTTTCTACACAGAGCTTGAGACCTTGGGTCACTTGTGCTGTTGCCAAACTTTGCAGGTATGACTGAAATTGCCTCAAAACAAAACAAAACAAAACAACCAAAAAAACCCAAACCAACCAAACAAACAAAATGAAAATCAAACTGGCATTTAGCAAATATATTTTTAGTCACTATTTACTACCACCTGTAGTCATAGCAGGATTGTTGTATATGTGGGATAGTGAAACAAATTACACTGAAGTTAAAACAGAATTTTTACACAACATAGTTGTATGATTTCTGGTCCTGGCTATAAATGTTTCTTTTCCCCACTTGTGTACTCTTGATCACTTATCCAGCAGACTACCTTCATTCCAAGTTCAAAAGGAAAATTCCAGGTTTTTTTATGAAGTGTACTTGCTATTATAGCAGTTTTAAGACAAACAATCTTCTACAGTCTCTGCGACTTACTCCTGGCCTGAAAGGTTTATCATCCAAAGAACCAATCCAGGAAAAAAAAAAAATCATACATAGTGGCTAGTCTACATCTCAAGGCTTTAGAGAAGACAGTGACTGAGATGACAAGTCACAGAAACATGTAGTTCACATTGGACTTTAAGATATTCTTTGGTATTCTCCTTTTGATTTTCAGTTAGAGAAGACAGATGGTTCTGGGTGATATGGGAAATATGGGACTTTAGAAGGAATTTAAGTGACAAATGAATGAGCACAGGTGGGAACATTGGTTTTAGGCTGAGGCTGACACAGAGCATATGTGCAAATGCATAGCTGTGTAGAAAGGCAGATGCAATGAGCTGCAGATGATTAAAGGCAGCAGAGTGAAACTTTTAAACTTTTCGATGCATTCCTTCATTTTGAGCAGTAGTCAAAGTTAATATTGTCTTATTTTCTACTCATACCTTGAAAAAGTCATTAGTATTTGGAACAGACCCATCCAGGCTTCCCCAGGATCAAAAAACATAATTATTTTCCACATTTATTACTCCCAGTTAAAAACTACCTGTCCTTAACAATAAAGTTATCTAAATTTTTTTGCATATCAAATTACCCTGGAAAAGCCTGTCTATTTAGGAGCTCTGAGCTAGAATGGATTGCTTCAGGGACCATGGTAGCATTTATCAGTAGCTGAAATTGTTCCAGAGGGATATTTTTATTCCTCTGGAAAAGGAATAATTTTTAGAGTCCAGTTCTCTGAAGGAAAATCTGAAGGTCGGATAAAGAATCATAGCTGCTGTACTATGGAAGGATCTTCAAGACTTTATACTTAATTCCCACTAGTGTGTAGTTTAAAACTAATCTTATTTTTTACCAATAAATCTTGTTATAATGGACAGTGGAAGCTGGAAGAACAAAGGAGCCAGGGGTTACCTCAACTTTTGTTTCCACAGGACTCTTCAACTATTTGATTGCAAGAGGTGTTTTGTAAGACAGAGCAGTTGGTTGTAAGAGGTATATTGTAAGAGAAAACAAATGCAATTGACAAAACTAATGAAACTATACGAAAGCTCATATTTCATTGCAATTTTGATTGAAAATTCTGCCTCTAGATGTCATGTTTGGGGACGTATTATGTCATTTTTGTACTTAAGCATGCATATGGATTACCTGAGAAAGGCAGTAGAAGAGGCTTGCTGGGCATGGACATAAGAAAGGGGCTCTACAGCTTTGGGAAAAGATTGCAGCACTCTAGAGTTGCTTCACTCTTATCTGACTCCAGAGCAGGCGTGGGATTTGTCTCCTCAATTCTGTCCTTCACCCTTTCTGACTTTTTTCAACTTTCAATATTCTTTGAAACTCTTATGACTTGATGAAAATGAACACCAATTTTAAACATTTGCTGTTCCTCTTTAAACTTTTTTCATGCTTGAGTGATGTTTATGCAGACTACACAAGGACAGTATAAATATTTGATACTTGTACAAGACTAATATCTACCAGTTTAGTTATATGTAGAAAATACTAAAAATCTGGTTTGTGATTTTGTTTTTCCTAGTTGTTCTCTTAAATTGGAACTTTTTTAATGTGACCTCCCTTTTGCTGTTAATAAATTTTCACAGATGGTGAATGTTGATTGTCATAGTGCCCCCCTTAATTTTCAAAGAGGGAGAAAATGCATATAACTAACAGTGATGAGGCTTAATGGGCTTATACATACTCAGAAATGCTGTATTCTCTTTGATTACAGGTGTACAGGATGGGTAGACATTTTTTAGATATACTCAGTCTTTTCCCTAATTTAAGTTCCTCAAAATAACTGAATGTAGAGTAGCCAGATAACAGAACTCTGCAATTCTCCCAAGTAATCAAGCACAGAGTACCCAGTTTTTCACATTTCAAACATGCCTCAGTCATGTAGAGAAGTTCTTGCATCAGGTAACTCAAAGTATATAAACACACAAAGGAATCTGCTTGTTGTACTATACTGAAAATCATCCATCAAGGATAACATTTGAGACTATCAAACTGCACAAATTCTAAATAAAATAGTGTAGTCCAGAACTGTTTGGCCTGATAAATTTTCTAAGCAGCATAGCCAAGTCAGGAAAATCTTTAAATGCAGGCCAAACTTAATGTACTTTTCTGACTGATTGTTCTACAGATTGCAGGTTTTTTTCTTTTCTTTGATATCTGTGATATCTTTGGACTGTGACATGTCAACAATGTTATTCCTGTCCTTAACGAAGGGATCCCAGATGTAATTTCTTCCTCTCACCTACTTTGCCTTCACTTAATGCAGTTAGTTGTATTTTGAGAGGGTAGCAACAAAAAAAATTATGTGGGAAACCTGGCTTGGAAATCTAAGCATGTCTATGTGTGTGTATATATATATGGAAAAGGGTATGCAAAGGACATCTTTAAAGTAACTTACTTAGCAAATAAACACACTAATAAATATTTCTGATTAAATGAATATAGCTGTGGAACTCAGTAAGTATATTTGCAGACTTTGTTTGAAATTTGAAATAGTATGAGACCCAGATTGGTAAGGGTTTAAGTTTTAGATTTATCTTTAATGTAGACTGTGAATAACATGATTTTTCACATGCTTTAGTGATATCCTGAATGGTAGTGAGAGAAATCTCCTTCACAAAGGAGTGTTTCAAGGACTGGGAGAATACCCTGGTCCACTATTACCTACAGAATCTATATTTTTACCCAAGCCTTTTGCACCTCAGAATGGAAAACTTCACTTAGCTGGAAATAGGCTTTCAAAGATTTAGAAATCTTTATGTAGAAGGAGTCACAAGAACAAAAACTTGTATTCTACAATTAGGAATTTGTCGTTAATCATTTTTACGAGATATAACATGAATGTCAAACAAAAACATCATCACAAGTAATAAAAAAGCGTAACTGTGACCTTAAGTGGAATTAATTGACCATTAAGTAGCAGCATAAAAATTCAAAGTAGCCAAAGAGTTCATTGTTAGGGCAGTATGCATCTGAATATTTCATACAAAACAACAGAGTAAAACAATACAAAATTCACATTATTGGAAAATAGTCTAGTAAAGCATTCTTCAAAAATAATCTATAAAGCAAATTTTCATGGTGGTAGCATAACCTAACTGGAAGGTAACAATGCAATCGTTTTTAGCTGTCCCTTACCAGTCACATAGGACATGCCCAGGTTAAATTGAAGGGTGGGGGTGCCACCTTGGTTGTAGATGGAGGCATGCTTGGTAAGGCATATCAGCTGCCCAAGAGTTAGGTCCTCCAGGAGGTCAGGTATCGTGTGTGCCAAAGTAGGTCAAAAGAATAAGGCAGAAGAACAACCCCACAGCTAAACCATTTTGGGTTTTTTTCCCCTCCAACTACCTCCAGGCAATTAACAGGCTTATATATCCTTCAAACAAAGTACCTGCTCTACATTTTGCTGGGTCTCTGTAATGCTTACCTTCCAGAGCAGAGGCATCAGGAAACAGAGGCTGTAGAACTTTTGTTTCCTGAATTCTGAATGGACTTGAACAGAAAGCAGTCTCTGAAATCATCCCACTTAGTCCATGTTAGAAAACTAACCACCCTAGATTATCTCTCTGTATTTATGCTGGAGGTGTGTGGACACTTATAGAGAGAGTTTCCACCTTATTTAGATAATTTACTTCCCTGAGAATAGATGAAGCCCTTGCTCCTGACTTGGTTGCAGCAACCACATGCTTGAAGTTATGTGATAAATTTGAGCCTGAAACTCTAGAATTAGCTAACTATGCTTAAAAAGACTGCAGTGTTTCACCTCAATGATGTCTGTGTCCTGTTTTATGAATCTTTTGTTTGGAGTATGATGAAATGTTACAAAAGCAATTAAGCAATAGGAGGCAGTGTTAAAGCAATTGCACCAACTGTCACAGAGCTGTGTGGGTCAGACTATGAAAATGGAGAAACATATAGAGAGCTTTAAATTATATTCCATTTAATGTTGGTTTATTTTATTTTATTTTATTTTATTTTATTTTATATTTTATTTTATTTTATTTTATTTTATTTTATTTTATTTTATTTTATTTTATTTTATTTTATTTTACTTTGTTTTTTCTTGTTTGGGTTACAACACTAAGAAGCTAGGGAAATTTTGAGCTACAGTTGTGTAGGATGTCTTACTTACCCTTGATCCTATGTGTGTGCATCTGTTATTATACAGTCCTTCAGGATCTGATGCTGTGTCATTCATTTCTTCCTTTTTTCTGAAAGATGATGCTCATTCAATCACTGTGTTGAAAATAAAATGTGTTTCTCTATTGAATTTGTCTTCGAAGTTTAGGTTTTCCACCCCAATTTCATGCAGAGTCTAGAGAGGAGTATGGGGAATGGTCATGTTATTTAGGTTGCTGAATGTTACCCTGGGGGGTTGAATTCCATATTATTCATGCTATGGGAAAGTATGCTTAATATATATATTGCTTTTGCAATTTGAAAGAATTATTGTAAATGTCTAAGGCATAACACAGTAGAAAATAAATAAAGTTATAAAGTACAGTAATGATTCATGGGGTCTTGTTCTCTCTTTTGTGACTTGTCTGGGTACAAGGCAGACATGTACCCTAATCTAAAGAGATTAACCCTTCAATCCACAGATTAGCACTCTGACAGGTCTTTTTCAAATCCAATCATGACCCTGACCATTATCCAGCTCCTGCTCCTGTATGTATTTGTCACAGCTGCAGCTGGCCTGCAACCAAAAATAAATTTGGCCAAAATAAATTTGGTCATATCAAATCTCCAAACTCAGCTAGCCTAGAAGTAAAACAAATCCTCAGATGAGGCAGGGATAGGTTGGATTCAAATCCAAACAGGGACTCTACCCAACAACTTTCCATCCCAGGCTGCAGACATCTCACTGGTCAAAGAGCTGGGCAGTTTTAGAACCAGACCAATCAGTGGTTTAGCCCAGAAGATCCTAACACCCTGTGTAAAGATAGTTCAAACAACAAAACTCACTTGTTGTCGCAGGGATTGCTGAGAGTCTGTGTCATCCCTGTCTCTGACCCTCTGGGCCCATGTAACACGTATTTCCTCATATTTAATTTGGTTTTATAATGTTAACTTCTACGAAGGCCAGCGTTTTGAATAAAATAAAAAATTAATTAAAAAGTAAAAGAGATTTTACCAAATATTTTTAGATAGTGAATGCATTCAGAGAAATCACTAGTTGAAACCTGAGGGGGTTTTTCCCAGTATTCATTCAATTTTTATGAATCAGTTAAGGAAACAACTGGCTCAAGGGTTTCAAAGAAGTGCATGAAATATACCATCTATTATACTTTAGACATCATTTAAAGCATCC
Source organism: Fringilla coelebs (assembly GCF_963513975.1). NCBI lineage: Eukaryota > Metazoa > Chordata > Aves > Passeriformes > Fringillidae > Fringilla > Fringilla coelebs. The sequence continues at coordinate 39,236,706 of NC_140030.1, read as the reverse complement.
AATATTTTATTAAATTTGTCATCAAGCGAGCATGTTCAGAAAATAGTACAACCATATAGAAAGAAATAACTTTTGGACTAACATCCTTAAAACAAAATTAGTAATAATGCAGTATTCTGGCTCACGGACATAATTTGTTGAAATGTGCTTCTGTATATATATATTCTATATTTTATATATATATACTATATTTTTTTTGAAAATAAATATTCTGACTATCAAAAAATGTAAATGACCTTTAAGATTAAAAAATGCACACACCAAAGTAATACATGAATCTATATTTAAACCCTTTTTTAAAGAATCATGTTGAAATATTGAATCCGCTATTTTTATCCATTAAGAATAGTGTGAGAAAACAGCTGGAAATTGTCAGAAATGTCATTCAACTCTTAGATATATTTTTCAACCTCTAGAATATAAATTAGAGGAAAACAGAAAGTGTAATTATTACAAGACTCCTTTACAGACATTTTGAATACTCTTGTTTCAAATGAACTGCAATACAAAGTTGCCATACAGTGTTCCCCTTTCTACTATATTTAGCAAAATGGATTTCTTGCTGTGATAAGTGATGCAATTGTAAATTTCAACAGAAAAGTGATTCTGATAAACACTGGGTAGCATTTTTATTTAAGTAACAATGAAGTTATTCAACAGCTATTATAAGTGGTCTGAAATGTGACGCTATAGTCAAAAACAATTGTGCAAAGTTGTTATCTCTTAACATTGGAATTTTTGTCCTTGGGAAGAAGTCCTGGGACCTGACTTTATCAACAAAATATGAGTATCAATGAAATAGTACCCCAATGTAAAGAACAATATGTCAGGCTTTTTCACAATACTGTCAGGATTGAAACAATCCTGCAAATCACCTAAAATTGAAGGAATATTTTAGGCTCTATTTCTTAATTCATATAAAATAAACCTGGGTACTGTAAAATAAGAGAAATGAGGTCATATGTCCAGATAAATCTATGCTGTCCTATACAAGTTTTGAGCCTTATCACATCTGTCCAACAGGTACAGAACAAATAACAGAGATCTCTACTCCAAAATAGATGAATAAATACTCTGAAGTAAATTACCTATCAACATTTCTTTGACCAGTTAATAATGAGATGGAAAAGCAGTTCTTTCTTAACATTAGTTAGTACTCAGTCCCTGACTCAGGCCTTCATGTGGAAAGCAGGGTAAGTAACTTTTCTGCTCATAAAAGACAAGTTATTCACTGTGTGTAAATACAGTGAGTGAATATAATATTATTCACTATGTGTAAATATAGTGAGTAAATATAATGCTCCTGGCATGAATCTGATGCTTGAAATTTGAACTTTCAAACCTCCTGGTTTGGAGTTCTGTTATTTTAGGATAACTAGAACTCCCTGCTAGTGTTTCATGCACTTATACTGAGGAAATCTGCTAGAAACTTCATGTCTGCATTAAATTTATTTATTTGTCTGACAACACCAACACAAAGATGAAAAGACTTGAAAGATTTCAAATTGTGAGTTTTATATAATTTAAAATTTCTAAATAGTCATAATTAATCTAAATAGTCATAAAGTTTCTAAAACACCTAAAAATATCTAAAAATTCAAAAATTTTCTATTTTAGAAGATTTCTATTTTTTCCTCTGCAAACTTCAGTTATGAGTAAACTGAAGAAAAAAATGATATTGCAATAGGTCATATACCATAGTGGAAAACTGTAAAGTTCCTAGAATTAACAAGAAAATATTACAGTAAAAAACCTCTTCTGCTTTTGCTGGGCTAGACTTAATTTTCATTTTAGCAGACTGTGTTTGTGCTATGTTTTAGACTTGTGACTGAACAGAGTTGATAATTCATCCATATTTTAGCTATTGTTGAACAGTGCAGTGCAGCAAGTAATGCTGGGGAGGGAAATTTTCCATGGCTGTCTGGTCCTATGTCTTAGGGACTGTTTGACTCTTGTGTTTCTTCTTGGGTTTAGTTTTGCTGATAGTTGTTGTGGGTTTGTGTTTTGGTTTTGTGATTATCCTAAAAGGAATACTTTTATCTCAATCTAGTTTTGCACTCCCAATTCTTGTCTGCATCCAGCTGAGAGGGAGGTGACATTGAGCAAGTGATTATGTGGTGCTTAGCTGCCTACCAGGATTCAGCCACAACAACCCTTTACTTGTAAAACAAAGTCAAATAACAAATAACTGAGATGATCACAGAATAAAAAATTTTATATTAATGCAAAGCAGAATGTTTACAGATCTATTTTTAGATATTGATATTTTCTAGTTTTTCTGTAATATTTTAGTATTATAAAATAGAAAAAATACCCCTCGCTTTTCTACTTGCAATTGATTGTAGGAAGAAAAAATAGTCAAAATTCTATTCTCCTGACAGAAGAAATTATTATATAATTCTATCCCCAAAAAAATTTAATAATATTCGGGTGAAAAAGCACATCACACACTTTAACTCATTCTTTGAATAATAAAGCACACCCCATCTAATTTGACAGATCGCTGTGGTGGTTTACATGAGTGTTAGCTAGAAGATTTCCTCATCACACACCAATCTGACAGGAAAATCTGAATTAAGGTATAAAAATGTCAGATCCAGGGCACTGTAGCACAGTACAAATTCAGAATTGTAAACTGACACCAAGTACTCATTTCCTAGTCCTAGTATAAATGCAATTGTTAGCAATCACATAATACAGAAATAAAACAAACCCTCCAAAAAAACTCTCAGTGTTCAATAAGAGAATATTTATTAATCATTTCAGTTTCAATGTTTAAAATGTTAAAAATGTGGTGTAAATGTGATAAAATTTTGTCAATTACTTTTTTATAAATTTCATGTCCTGGTCTTGTAGCAGTTCTTTAGTAGCTGGTAAAATTAATTTACTGTTGATAGAGAAACAGGCCATGATTAAAAAGTTGTTGTTTTGGAAGTTGCAGATAAATCTCATGCTGAAGATTTTATGTAATTTTCTGATTTTTTACTGGAAAAGTCCTTATGGAAAAATTAATTATTATTGTTGGAGTGGAAAAATGCAGACAGAATACAAGCTACCCAGATAAACTAGAAAAAAAAACCTGCTTGAGCATCCAACTGCCTACCAGGTAGGTACATGCTGCTACATTGTTGACAACAAAGGAAACTGGAGTAATAAAATAAAAATCTACTAAACAGGTCCTTTATTGGCAGTATGGAAATGAAGTTCTTTAATGCTTAATTTTCTTCATCATAAACCATTTAAATAAAAAAAGAAAAATCAATTAGAATTAATTTAACTATTTCAATGCACCTGCACATGTCCAAACGCCTAGGATTTGAGATTTAAAAAAAAATCAAGGAGTAAATAAAATGTACATTTTTGAAATATCATAAATATCAACATAAATATCATAAATATCAGCAAGCAACATCATTAGATTACTTGTTTGAGATGTTGGTGTCAAAACTAGGTGTTATACAAGTATTTTACAGTTATAAAAAAGGCAGGTATATGACTCATGGGATGAAATCTAAGATCTGTTTCACAAGGGAGGTCAATCAATGCAGTGTTACATTTTGCCCTTACAATGTAAGAATCAAAGTATTTGATTATAAACTTTTGACACCGTATTTACATTAAAATGTTGTTTAATCAATAAAAAATTCTCAGCACAGATAGTAAATAAATAAATAAATAACATTGTTTTCTCTACAATGCACCTTAAATAAGAAAACCTATAATTATAATCTTAGTGAGATCATGGAATATTACTATGAATCATGATGAACATTTCTAGCTAAAGATTTATGGGACATTTAAAAAGATAAGCCATATTATACAAAGACTTTTAAAAATATAGTTGAGATTATGTTAAATGCATAAACATAAAATATTTCTAAAATTCTCAAATCATCTTGCAGAGGTTAGTGAAAACAGTTTCATCCATTTTTGTAATTAAAAAAATGAGAAAACAAAGGAGTATTTTTTATTTACCATCTAAATATACATAGATGTAAAAAGATAGTTATAAGAACACTTTTAAATGGAGTCTTATTATGTTATTTTAAAGTTTTAGCCACAAAGAAGTGGGTGTTATAGGGAGCATGGAGGAGTTCAAATGGTTTGAACAATGGTTTTTCACAACATTCTTCTGAAAGATGCTTATGTGACACAAGTAACAAGAGCTGATGACAATTCCAAGTCATTTAGAAAAAGTAAGAATACACTTGAAAGAATAACATAAAAAAGTAAATTGCTCTTCCTCAGATGTGCAACAAATTATGATGAGTCAAAACCAAAGATGCATTGTTCATCATGAAAATGGAGATGATTGGATTGTTGGACAGTTAATGACATCTATTGATGAATCCTAATGCAAGTTAATCCTCTCAAAAACAGATTTAGGGAAGCTAAATATCTTCCAATAAACATGTTTAGGTAAGAATCAATGAAAATATCTTCTAATAACAGTGGAAGGCAGCTATCCATTGTGAGAGAAGAAAAAAAAAATTAAAAATCAGGGAAATGACAAACTACTAATGTGACTGTATCTGACACAGATTAATAAAACTCACTATTCCTAAATACAGAATATATATCTAAAAGATATGAAAGCAAGCTATTAATATCTCACATGGTTAAATTAGGTCCATAGTTTCAATTACAAGATATTCTTCACAAGTGTGTAATTGGATTACCTCTTAAAATAGCCAAACCTAAGCAAGTCAGATGTGAGAAAAAAACTCAGTTCAGGCATGCTAGATAAAGCAGTGTTAACATTTATTTAATATCTAAAAGCCCTGAAGATTTCTTCTTTGCTAAGAATATATTTAAGGATATGCAAGTTCTACACAGGATTTGCAATTACTTTTCCTTACAGTTTAGAGTTCCTCTGTTGTATATACTTTGACCTTTTTTTTAGTAAAACTGCTGTTGTCCTTAGTTGCTTTTTTATTAAGCTTTTATATATAGGGACCTGACTATGGTAAAAGGAAGGTTTTTAGGAAAAGACTACATTTTCATGCGAGTCAAATGTCACTACGTGGTGCTTTTTTTATGTCAAGAAGAATGCCACTTTAGGTAGTCTGGCTTCTATTTAACTCCTTGAATAATCGAATTATTTGGGTTGGGGGTTGCCTTAAAAACTGTCTAGTTCCAACCCTCCCTGCCATGGGCAGGGACACTATCCACTGGAAGAAATTGCTCAAAACTCCATGTAACCTGGCCTTGAACACTTACAAGGATGTGGCATGAATAACCCACTTTAGCCTACCTATATTTATTTATCTATTAATTTGCACAGCTCACTGAGGACCACCTACCAATTTGTCAGTATATTTATGGATTTTTTTGCCCAGAGCTAAATACACTGCTGTAGGAGAAATCATACCAGTGCCTTAGAAACAGAGCATCCATTAGACCTTTGCTTTGTAAGGTAATACATATGCAGTCCAAAATGTCTATTATCTCTTCTTTTTTATTGCAACAATATTTCACAGTTTGGAACTGATATCTAATGTTCTATATAGTATTCCTAGAATTAATGCTTTCCAGGTTGTTGCTTCCCTTTCAATCTTTGTAGCAATTGGTTTATCTCTGAGCAGACTCTTGAGCTTTCATATTTTAGAGTTGAATACCTGATTTTCCTGCCCATGCTGCCAGTCTCTGAGACCCCATTGGTGATTTCCGCTTTTCTAAATCTATCATTGGCAAATTTCATTAGCAATGTCCTTGTTTGCTACTTCCCGTTAAATACTAATAAAATTTACATATCTGATTTCTGGGTCTTCAGTTTCGTTCTCAAGTTGTTATATGGAAATATAAAAATAGTATTTCAAGTGTACTCTTCGGTCAGGCTTCAATGCACTATTTTTCTAAAGCAATTACAAATGCAAAAAGTTTTGGAAGATGCAAAATAAAAAACTTTCTTTATGCAAGGGCTTGATTTGAAATCTAGGTTCAAAATGGCTACTGACTTTAACAACAAAACTAGCATCACTGCACACTTTATTGCTAAATAAGGAGAACTCTTTGCAGCAGGGTCTTTTTTTTTTTTTCAGAGAATCATTTAGGTTGGAAAATACCTTTAAGGTCATAGAGTCCAACCTTTGACCAATCACTATCTTGTCAATTAAATGATAGTATGCCATGTCCAGTCATTTCTTGAACTGGGGTGGTGATTCCCTGGGCAGTCCATTCCAACACTTAACAACCCTTTCACTGAAAAAATTCTTCCTGATACCCAAACTGAACCTCTTGTGGTGCAGCTTGAGGAAATTTCCTCTTGTTCTGTCACTGGTTGCCTCGGAGGAGAGACCAGTCTCCACCTGGCTACAACCTCCTTCCAGGCTGTTGTAGAGGGCACTAAGGTCCCCCCTGAGCCTCCTTTTCTCCAGGCTAAACACCCCCAGCTCCTTCAGTCCCTATCAGTCACTCTCTAGACCCTTCAGAAGCTCTGTTGCTCTCCTCTGGACTCTCTGCAAGATCCCAGTGTCTCTTTTGTCATGAGGGGCCCTGAACCAGACACAGCACTTGAGGTGTGCCACATATGGGGGGACAATCACTGCCCTGGTCCTGCTGGCCATGCTATTCTTGATATAAGCCAAGATGCCTCTGGCCTCCTTGCCTTTTCTGCTGCTCAGCTTTCCACCCACTCTTTCCCTGACCTGCAGCTCCACGTGGAGGTTTTGTGGCCAGAGTGTAGTATCTGCCACGTGGCCTTGTTAAACTTTATACCACTAGCCACAGACCATCAATCCAGTCCATCCAGATCCCTCTGGACTTCTTACCTTCTCATCCTCCAGCAGACCAACACTCCCACCCAACTTAGTGTTCCCTGTGAACATATTGGGGGTGCCCTTGGTGCTTTCATCCAGATCATCCAGAAAGATATTAGACTGGACTGATAAAGATATTAAACAGGACTTTTTTTGTTTTGTTTTCAACATATGTACATTTTAAAAATAGGATTACTCATTACGCTGTAATGACAATAGCATATTTATCTGCATTTAATTTCGCAAAATATGCACCCACACATCCTCAAAGTGGCAGAATTCATTGCTTTACTGGCTTGCTGAGCTAGCTTTCTGTGGATTGCTCTACTTGGCTAGATGTTCTTGACAGTAGATATCTTCACTCTCAAGGGCTGTTACTCTGTCACCTTTAACGAACATAATAGATATGTTCCTTTGCAAACATAAAATGATTTTACCAAAATTAAGAGAACTCATGACTGTTTATACAAGCTGAATCTTCCTTACACTTCTGTAAAAGTGCATTTTCTTTCACATTTCTGTGTAGCAGGATTCTGGAGATGATGCTCTGCAGTATTAAATTTAACATACTGTCATCTTACTTTAAAATGAGTGTCATGCAAGCATACGGTAAGAATAAAGCATTCTTCTTCTCCACTGAGAAGTGGTATCCAAAATTACTATTACATGTGAAGCACTGCAAAACCTGTAGGTCTAAATGTCTGAATATCAGAATTATTCAAAATTATTACATTGGGAGTACAGTAAATTCAGTACTATCTGACCCTTGATCTACAGACGCACCACTGCTTGTGTGTGTGAGTGATGTATTCTTATTGCATTAATAATTTTCATCTTTTATTGTGTGAATAATGCATGAACTTTGTTTGCTTTGTGCTTTTCCATTCAGAAAATGGCATCAAAAAGTCACACCTCCAGATTCATTCTTATTTGGACTGAGTACATTGCCTATTATTAGTTCAGAAATATGACAGCTATGAAAACATGTGAAGCTCGTGGATACCAGCTGAGAAGTGAAGGGAGATTTTGAGCAACATTACTAAATAAGCATGTTTATTAGGGCTCTTATTTTTTCACAAGTTAGAAAAATGTAGAATTATAGCATCTAAGCTGTTTTATTTTAAAACCATATTTCATTATAGAATACATGAATGGATTATGAAGTGAATTTCTTTCTTCTTGATTTAGGAAAAAAAATCCTTACATGAATGTAGTGATCTCACTACTGTTCATTGGAGATAAGAGGGACTCTAAGGAGACTGCCAGTAGAGTACAAAAACTTGAGATTTAGATATATAGTAGTGGAACTATAGCAATCTTTAAATGGAAAATATTTCACTGTAGTGAAATTTCTGCAATTTTCTGAGCCTTGAAGGAGATTTCCTGAATCTTGAAGGAGGTAGTTTTTTCTATAAAATTGTTCTTTTCCCAGTGAGAGCAGGAGCATTCAGATGTGCCTTTGTGTCATATAGCCTAGTGGTGCCTTAAAGATCAAAAGTACCTTGCAGATTTTGCAAGATTTTTTGAAATGGGAACACATCACACATATTAGCAGATTAACAATACAACATACAAATTAATGAAGAAGCTAGTATTTCCTCCATTTTCAGCACAAAGGAGCTCAAATCCAGCTATTGGGAATATTCATGTCTCCAATGCTTACAATATCCTGAGTTCTGCCCTGAATGTCTCAGATGCAAATAAGTGACCTGGACTCTTAGCCCCCACAAGGCCTCCAGGCAGCTCAAATGTACTTACTGTGACAAAATTAGAGCAGGGCTTCTGCATGAAACTCTCTGAGAGCCTCTTAGAGAGGCTGGGAACTCCTTGGAGGTAGGTATTTGTGGATGCAGTGAACAACAAATAAACATGCCAAGGCCACTACAGCCAGTGTCAGAGGCCATACCTGACATGACCACAGTTGGCCAGCTCCTACTTTTTAGTCTTTAGAAGTCATGATCCTCAGCATTCTCATAGATGTGGCTCATAGATACAGCTCCTAGGACCTGGTAGGTCGTTTTCCTTGTTATAACCAACACTTTGAAGCTGTATAGGCCATTCACTGAAAGGCTGGACTTGATGATCCTTGTGGGTTCCTTCCAGCTCAGACTATTCTGTCATTCTGTGATTCCTTGCATTGTTTTTTGGCCATTTCTTTGTTTGTGAAGTGTCACTATAGGACACGAAATAACACAATGCGGACACAGGTAAAAAAGCACTTTTTAATTTCTGACTCCAATATTTATAGATTTCCAAAAGTGACAGTGGATTGGAGGGTGAAAGCACCATCTCTCCAATGACACTGGACAAACCAACAGTCCATCAAATTTCTTCTCCTCCATAAAAGAATGCAAAACAATGAGTTGTTTACAGAAAGCGTGTGAGAAAGTTTGTTACAGTAATGTTAATATCAGAAGGCTTAGAAAATCTTAAAAAATCAGGGTGACAGTGAAGTTTCTGCAAGTAATCTCAGAAGCTTGATTTCAAACTTGTGGCAAATATTTTTTTTTAATTGCTTAGCATAAACCACCTTCTCATAAGCAAGAACCTTCTAGAAGTAAAATTTGAGAATGGATTGAACAGAACTTTCTAATTTTGAAGTGTAAAATAATCATTAAAAATGTTTGTTTGGGCAGAAAACCTCTGATAAGCAAACCAAAAAACCTGAACAACTGAATAAAACCTAGACTGCCTAGAACAGAAAAGAGTGCATAACTGTTCCACATGGGTTTGTTTTCTGAACTGTTTACTAGAAGTGAAAAGCAGTGTGCTTTGGGATGGCAAACTGAAATTGCTAAGACAAGGAGTAGAGAAACTAATAACACATGGGTGGAAAATGGCCAAAGGTCAGATGCAAAACTGGGATGTGAAGTACTCATGGAGGCAAAAAATATAAAGGACAGCCCTTGGGATCTCTTCTGGTCACTAGAGTGTTTGCTTTGCACCGCTGGGAGACAGTCAGAAGAATCCCCTGCTCTTTTTTCTTTTTTCTTTTTTCTTTTTTCTTTTTTCTTTTTTCTTTTTTCTTTTTTCTTTTTTCTTTTTTCTTTTTTCTTTTTTCTTTTTTTCTTATTTTCTTTTTTTCTTTTTTCATTTTTCTTTTTTCTTTTTTTCTTTTTTCTTTTTTCTTTTTTCTTTTTTTCTTTTTTTCTTTTTTTCTTTTTTTCTTTTTATTCTCTTTTCCTTTTCCATTCCCTTTTTCCTCTCATTTTCAGTCTCCTTTTCTTTATTTTTCTATTTTTTCTGATTGTTTTTCTCTTTTCTCCTTTCTTTCTTTCTCTTTCTAACTTTGTCTCTTCCTTGTACAGTGCCAAAGATGCAGTTTTAAATAGTGTTGTCCCTTTCCTAACAAAACCGTAGACGTTTCCAGTGATTATCTGCCATTTGTTGATTCCAGTACTTCAATTGCTTCAAAATCCTCTGGAAAACAACTCTCTCTCGAAGGAGGGTTGAATGTACACTCAAAGGTAGCTTCAGCTGAGCAAGTGTCCAGCTAATCCCCTTAGCACACAGGGACAAGGCTGCCACCAGCTCTAATTGATTCTGAAATGAATCTGTATAGAAAATTAGAAGGTTTGGATTCCCATGTGAGCTTCAATAAAGGGCCAGGATGTAAGCCTGACAGCTGAATAGATTCATAAATGAAAATCTGATAAGCAGCTTAAAAGTGTACTTAAGTCCAGAAATTATTTGAATGCTCTTGTTAATGGCACTTTGTGTATTGTCATCTAGTTAATTACCTCTGAAGATGAGTTCTTGCAGAGGAGAAGATACGGCAGCCTTTCACAGCCTTTTCTCATCACATATTTATTAAATTCCACCCTCCTTGCCAGTAGCTGGAAGGCAGAATGAAAGGATTAGGCCACTGCAGCTCCTCTGTGGCTGTCAGTTCACTGTGCCAAACTTCAAATATGAACTGTTGCATGTACTGTCAGAGACATTTCCTTTATATCTTAATTTGCAAATGAGGAGATGACATTTGTTAGGCCTTGTATTTGCACACATGAAAAGCAAATACTGTCACTGCTGGCTATTTTGTTTATCCCTTTGGAGATAGTGTATGTCCTATTTATAAATTTTCTTCAGATATCTTTTTTTTTACTAACTGAGATAGTCATGGAGCTACACATCCTCATATTTTATTCAGGAAGCCTATCTGCAGCTTATGAAGCATGCCCTGCATGCGACAGCTATTTAAAACAGTGTCTTTAAATCTATTTTCACTTTGCTGTTTTGCAATTTTTTTTTATAGATGCTCCTATTTTGTATATGTTTCATATAGATAGGTTGATGAATTTTTCTGTGCATACAGGTAGGTACACCTGCCTTATTTGGTTTTATATATCTTTATCTGCCTATCTGCATTCGTATTAGTAGTGGAGAGGTAGAAAGATTGTGCCAGAGGCAAAGGCTGTTCTGTCCATCACATTCTTATAATTCACCATCAGATGTAAAATGGATAAGAAGTAAAGATGGAAGAAGAAGAAATGAAATTCACTGTTCATTAGAGGAAGTTCACTAAGCAAAATACATAAATAAAAATAAAAGAAAAAATACTACAGATATACAGTTTCATCTATATTATCATCTCAAGATACCCAAGAAAATATTGTTGATGGTTAAAATCTGTAAGTTTCTACTTTTGTTAATAATTAAAAACTTTGGTTTATTTATCTGCAAAATTGTCTTTCTGCACTAAGATTGAGGGCACGTTCCTAAAACAGCAGTCTGTGCTCACTGTGCTCAGCACACAGAACTTGAGGAATCATCAAGTCATTTTTAGCTCCACATCTGCCTCATTTTTTGTACACAATTATTTTTAATTTGTCTGAATGGCAACAAGGTGAAGAGCTGGGATACATAAATTCAATTTGCTCTGAAAACACAGACATCTTATCTGACCTCAGTCAAGATGCTTTTTTTCCTAGCACTCAAATGTGCCTAAGAGTTGCCACTAAAGTGGTATTTTTTTTCTCACATGACAAATGTAGCCACATAAAAAAGAAACAGCACCCTGAAAAGGATGATTTTCTTCTTGTGTCGCATGTTAATGGAAATCTATGTTGATGTATATATATTTAGACATCTAAATCAACCTCAGATGCCCTAAAGGTCTTTTCCTGGGTTTTCCGGGAACCGTACATCCTTTGATTACGTCTCTGAGTAATGTTACAGTAAATGCCACTTGTTTGCTATTTCCAAACATTCCAGTCCATACTGCAAAGTTGGTAGACTTTGAAATTCCTGGAGATAAAGCAAAACCAGCAGGAATCATTCTGGCCAGTATTTTACAGTCAATGCAGAAACACTGGCATATGGCTGAGACTTAATCTCTCTTACAAAGCCATTTCCCCTCCTCCTCCTGTTTCTTTGCCATTTTCAGCAAGGGCTGTTAGGAAATTAGGAGCTGGAGCAGCAGCAGCAGCTGCCAACTGCAGTGGGTACTGAACCCTCTTCATTTGGAGGGTAACTAGGACACGGTTGGTGACTGATGAATTCCTGGCTAGCAAATTAAAAAGCGGCGCAGAGAGTGATCTTCAAGGGGCAGAGGGGAATATAGCTGAAATGTTCATTTAGAATAAAAATCTATTCATGGACCTTGAGTCAAAACCTAAGAAAGTCAATGGAAAATTTATTATTTACTTTAACAAGCTTTGGATTTGTACCTAAGCTAAACTGATGTTTAAAAAAATATTTCTCATTTAAGTGGATACCACTTCAGCTTGTAAAGTGCCTGGAAATCCTGGAAAGGTCAGAAAAAATGCAAATGAGAATTCTTATCAAACTATCACCAGAGGTGATTACTATTAATATGTACAAATATGTGATTAATTACTAATATGTACAAATGACTTTTCTGCTGTCTTAACATATCTCTGCAATACCTGAAATGTTTCAACACTTAGTGAGGTATGAGAGAATTATTCTACAACTGTATTTTATCATATTTAAACATTGCCAAAAATTTATTCTTAAAAGGTTCCAAAAAAGTCCTCTAAATACATGTTAGAAGCATAAAATACATGGAGGCAAACAAAATCTCTCTGCTGCTTAGATGTGCACATCTAATTAATTCTTTAAATTAATATCATTGCACTCCTATGGAACACAAATTATTTTATGTCAGTTTTGAAGCAGGTCTGTTTCATATTAAATCATATTTATTTTTAAACCAGTTCTATAAAGATTTACTAACTTTGCAGGTACTTTATATGTGACATGTAATATTTAAACACAGAAGGTCCAGAACAAGTGTTGTTCTTGTGAAAGGCTGAGTAATTCAACAATCTGAAGCATAGAAATTTAGATTTGGTTTCAAATCCCAGTGTTCTGAGGAGATAATGTCACTGCCTCCGGTCTGTAGGAATACATCCCTATTTGCTGGCATAGTCTGGAACTATCCTAGAGTGGAACACTAGTTACTTTTACTTCTTTATAAAAATTTTTAAGAGCAGACGGCAATATCCTATTCTATACACAAATTCAGTGGTTAAAATGTTTTTCCAAATTTGAAAACTGGAGGTTGACACCCTCCATAGCTCAATTTCTATGTGGTTCCAACACAAGCCTCCCTTCTTTTAAGAAAACCATTGCCAAAAGCAAATAAATAAATAAGTAAAATTGACTCCTAGAAATGGGGACCTGATGGCATGGTGGAGATATGTAGACATAAGTAAATGGGTCTGTATATGTTTTATGTTACTAGGATTAGATTTGGGAGAAAAATCAAATTTCAGAAGACACTGAATTTGACACAGACTTTTCATTTGGCTATGTAGCAAGCATTATTCCCTGGCTTGCATGGGATGGAGAACCTGCTCCAAGGATAGTCTGTATTTTATGAAGGTAAGAGAAGGAATCCAAGAGGGGAAAAATATATTTACATATTTTAACCAATGATTTTGGCATTAATTTGGCATTAATTAACTACCTTTTATGCAAGAATCAGTACACAGATCCCTTTCCAGAAGGTTTCACTGACTGAAATAAAATTATGTTGGTGTCTGGAGCAAGTAGTGTAGTGAATTCAGGCTTCTTTTTATCTGCTTTTATCTTTCTGTCATCCATCTATTGATCTCTCATATAAATACATCTATAAAAATTCTGCTCTCAGGACTAAAAATAATAGTATCTAAGTGAAGAGGCAATTGCAGAGACAGCTTGTGTTGTCAAGATGGTAGCAGTTTTAGAGATGCCCAAAAGCAGAATGTGAGATACCTACAGACCTTTACCATCGAAGAATTAAGCGTGTACAGACTCAGGATGGTTAGGAGCTAAGTAGGGATTGCAGTCATGAACCTCAGTACATCAACTCTATTTTAAGTATAAAAGTCTTGTTTTTGGAACTAAAATGATGATTCTTCAATGAACAACTTTTTAAGCTATGTGCTTCAGTGAAGATACAGGAATTCTTTCTTCATAGATTCTTTTGTAGGACTCTAAGTTATCATCTAAGTGCTTCAGAATTTAACTCTCTTCTTGTAGATATTGCAAATTAGAACTCTGTCACAGGAAGATATTGAAAAACATTTTAAAAGCATTTTAATTGTCCCTCTTTTTTGCCTTATTTTTACAACTTAGTTTGTATCTCTAAGGGAAGAAAAAAAACCGACAAAAATATCCATAGTTGAGGCAACTATTTTTAAATCCCTAGTACTGGACAGAGCCATAATCCATCTTTCTTTTAGGATATCTGCCAATCCCATCTGTTTGGCACAGATATTTTAATTTTTTCTTCCCTCCAACTCCTTCTCTTTGTTTTCTTCTGTTTTGACAGATAGCCTCCAGGTTTTGTGTCAAGCAGAAGCTTCTGAAAACCTTTCAAAAGGCTATTTGTATGAAACACAATCCTTGCAAAGGCAAAAGAGGGAGTTTTTTGGTTTTAGGTAGTGTCAAAACCACGTCCAAACAGATGCTACAGAAAGTGCCTGCATGCTGCAGCAAGGAACACTGATCACTGTGTCTGCTGTTCATCTTTATGGTTTGACAACTGTGCAAACCAGCATATGGTCTCATATGCAAAATGCTTAAACGGTATCAATGCTGACAGGATCCCTTCCTATCCTCCTGAGCTTGACTACTGCTATTTAATGGAATTCAGGAGAGTATGCTGTGGTGTTATCTGTCTATAAGTCAGCAATAAGTTTATGGATAACTAGATATGATGCCTTAATTTCCTTAGGAGCTTTCAATCTCAATTTAAATAGAAAATGTTAGGTAAGGGAGTTGGCCAGAAAAAGGAAATAGTTCTTTTTATATTTATATTTTTTGCTGTTTTTTTTTTTTTAGCCAATGTATGATTTTTATTTGTCTTATCTTACTGTGTGAAGAATGTGATTAGATCGGAGGCTGCTATGAGGAATTTCAATGAATTTATAGTAGTGAAAATAAGTGAGTGTTGGTGAAAAAAAGCCAGATAATAAAAGAGCTGACTAAGAATGTTCACTATTAAAAGTGGTAAAAGGGAGTTTACCAGCATCTTGTCTCAGTGACAAGGAGTTTACAAGTATCATGGTATAAGATTGGCCATATTTCTATCTGCCTTTACAAAACTGGGTCCTACTGTGCAAACAGGGTTTTCTTCACAATAAAGCATAAATTTAAACTAAGAAAAGTGGCAAAGATTGTTGAAGGATTTTATGGTACAAAGCAGGAATTACCAAGAAGAAAGAAATTTTGTGTTTTCTCTCACTGGAAATATAGATTTCAGTTTTATATTTCAGTACTGAAAATAATTTGCCTGTAGTGAGTTTTTAAACTATTAGTATTTATACTGCATAGTGTCATTTCTATCTCAGTTTTCAACAGCAAGTTATTTTACAGGAAATCCTTTCTGGAAGGTACAGGACTCCAAAGCTACCCTATAAGAGCTACAGGCTTTAATAAGGCTAAATGGTTTTCATGTGATCAGAGGCTGCTGAACTTGTTTGGTGGGCTTGTTTTTGGTTTTGTTTGTTTTGGTTTTGGTTTTTGGTTTTTTTTTGTTGCCTTTTTTTTGTTGTTTTGTTTTGTTATTTTTTTCTTTTTAATTTTATTTATTTTTGTTTTTGTTTTTGTTGTCACTTTTTTGTTTTGTTTGGGGTCGTTTTGGATTTGGTTTTGGTTTTGGTTTTGGTTTGGTTTGGGGTTTTTGTGGGGTTTTTGTACCTTTTTTTTTAATTTGGAATAGAAAACATGAACATTTTTATAAATATCAGGGAAAATTCTACTTAAATACATTCTTGTAGTATGACAGCTAACTTTAAAGTCACTCTTAGTCTAAAGGTCCAGGTGGTGTACATGACACTTTTTTGTTTGAATTATAGGGTTGGTCATTTATTTCCTCTTACATACATTTGTTCATGAATTCTTCCACATCATGAAAAATTATTAACTTTATATAATAAATGGTTATTGGAGCACTTCTAGATGTAAGTAGAAAGTATGGTATTAAATCACCATTAATATGGTATTTAATGGTCAACTACATAATCTTTTATGCTTTTCCACCTTCACTCTATTTTTCTTTCTGTATATATAGGTAAAACTTGAAGTGATGCATTTGATTTTGTAAGAAATTTAGATTTCCTATAAATAGGTGTAGGCAAAAACCTTGGAGAGTTTGTTTTATTGCTGCAGTTTCTGTATTTTACTTGACTATGCCTGAGATATTACCAATAAATGGAAAAGGAAAAAAAATTTGAACTGGAGTAAACATACTTTGATTTGTAAAGAAAACATGGAAAAAGCATCACTCAAATAAGGAGGAAGAAGACCGACATCAGTTAATAGAAAATGGGAAATGTAAGAAATACATCAGAGAAAGAATCTCAAGTAAGGGTAAAGATGGAAAGTAGAAGAAGAAAAGAGTCATGTGAAGGGGGAACTGCTGAGATAGTGGGAATTGAGGAAACAGCACAAACAGCAGAGGGACAGAAAATGTGGTAAATGGCTAAAGAAATAATAGCTAATGAAATAAAATATATAGGAGAATAGAAAAAAGGAAGGAAGGAAGGAAGGAAGGAAGGAAGGAAGGAAGGAAGGAAGGAAGGAAGGAAGGAAGGAAGGAAGGAAGGAAGGAAGGAAGGAAGGAAGGAAGGAAGGAAGGAAGGAAGGAAGGAAGGAAGGAAGGAAGGAAGGAAGGAAGGAAGGAAGGAAGGAAGGAAGGAAGGAAGGAAGGAAGGAAGGAAGGAAGGAAGGAAGGAAGGAAGGAAGGAAGGAAGGAAGGAAGGAAGGAAGGAAGGAAGGAAGGAAGGAAGGAAGGAAGGAAGGAAGGAAGGAAGGAAGGAAGGAAGGAAGGAAGGAAGGAAGGAAGGAAGGAAGGAAGGAAGGAAGGAAGGAAGGAAGAAAGAAGGAAAGAAAGAAGGAAAGAAAGAAAGAAAGAAAGAAAGAAAGAAAGAAAGAAAGAAAGAAAGAAAGAAAGAAAGAAAGAAAGAAAGAAAGAAAGAAAGAAAGAAAGAAAGAAAGAAAGAAAGAAAGAAAGAAAGAAAGAAAGAAAATTGAAGAGTCACATTACTGCATTAAAAATACACTGAAGTAAAATTTTTATTTCTATTTTCACCGCCTTTTGCTGCAGCACTACAAGGTCATTATAAGCTTGCTAGAAGTTGCCATATATGAAGCCATCTTGTGACAATTTTCCACTGCCATCCATTTCATGTGTGAGAGGGAAGAGTTTCCACACTGTAATGCAATGAATTAGAATCCAGGCAGCTGCAGACTCAAAAATTTCTTCTTGTCTCTATGGTGTAACCCATTCCTCCTCCTGAATAAAACAAGTAATCTGACACAGGAGAAGACCTGAATGATTTTTCTTAGATTTCCTAGTAATTTTCAAGAATGGAGAATGTTTAATTAAATCTAGATTTTTTTTTCTTTTTGTCAGTAATAGAAAAATTGAAGAGACAAAAAAAAAAAAAAAAAAGGAAGGAATACCATCAAGATGGAAAAACAACTCAAAAGCTTTGGAGAGTTGGGCTTGCTCCCAGATGAATGAAGACCAAATCTTCAGAAGACTTCCCCAGCCCAGCAGGAGCTGAGTCACACTCCTCAATCTGAGGCTAACAGCCTGCCTAAAATTCCATGTGTCTTTCATGAGCAGAACAGGCAGCACTCACAAGGACTGTTTGCTGCTCCAGGAATCCTGGTGCTTCAGCATAACCCCAGGTGAAGTAGGCACTCATTCATGGGAACCCCCACCACAAGAAAGGAGAAACAGATGGCAGTATTCACCCTCCCTAACTGTGCAGGTCTAAATGTAAATAATTTAGGTTCAAATTTTAATTTTCATCTGCTCTGTTGAAAACTTAGTTTCCCCACATTGCCAACAGAGAAATATGGGCAGTTCTAAAAGACAATTAATATGACCGATCCCGGGTATTTATCTAGGTATCAATGTTAGGGTGAAATGAGTTGCTCTCAGCAGATGCCTGTTTTTCCTTTCTAATTTTAAAGGAAATTTTTGATTAATAACTCATTAGGAAAAGCTTTATTTTTGGATCCTTGATAAGGTGAAAGGATTCTTGGAGCAATACTTCATCTTTCTACAGTACATGAAAACTTCATGACAAGGACAGAAATTCTACTTCTGTGAAGACAGTTTTTTACTGGAGCCCATTTTAAAACTGGGTTCAAACCTAACACTGAATGAATCCTCAAAATTAATGAAACTATCAAAACATGCATTCTGTTTTCTATGGTATCAAAGGGGCTGACTTAAAAGAAGAAAAATATTTGAAGTCCTTCCTGCTCTTGAATAAACTGGAATGGATCTCTTATGATTGCAATTAAGGTTGTTCTTACTATTTGTAGACCAGAGGGTAGATGAAATAATTTTCCTCATTCAGTTTGAAAGTTTTACTCTCACTTGATTGAGTGACCAGGGCTAAAGAGATTGGTATAGATTACATTACATAAGATCATAACACATCTAGAAATTTTGGCCAAATCCTGCTTATACTCTAAGAAATAGTTTATGGTTTTCTTTCCTGTCTAAATAAATCCATTTACATCACTTGTGTATAGCCATAAAGTATGTTCCTTTGAAACCAACCTTACTGGCATCCATATCAGCAATTGTAAATCAATCAAGTTTTGAAATTATGGGATTAATCAAGAAAAAATAATAGCTAAAAAAGTAGACTCTAAAATTTGGTCAAATAAGAGACATTAGAAAATGAATAAAAGGCTATCTGTTTCTGTTTTCCTCTTCTGTCATTGAAATATTTTTTAATTCCTTTCTCTATGAAGAATGTTAACATCTTCCACAGCTATAACAAGGAAATGGTGGAAAGACTGGGATTGAGATCTCAGTTCTTGAAATAGCAAGAGGGCCCCCTCTAAGGTTATTTGAAATTGAAGACACACAGAACACTGAGAACTAGGGACTCCATTTGTTCCCTGAACTTCTGAAGGATTTCTCTCTACTACATGGTGATACACCACATACTTCCAGTTAACAGAGGATTTTCATCCCTGGCACAACAAAGAAAAAATGCAGAGGTTTTGGTTAATTTAGGTGAAGCGATTGTAATTAAACAAACTTAGAGCACGAAGTCCAGCACAGAAAAATGTCAGCAACGAGTGTTTGTAATTATATATTCTTTAAAATGATGGATGTGTCACTTAAGCTGTTTGAAATAAAGATTTTTTAAAACAAATTAATTTGTATTCATAAATCAGTCAGATTGATAAAAATTTTTCAAATTCTTGGTTAAGTAAATTAGCAGAAGTAAATAAATCAGTATTGCTATAATAATTAGTAAGTTCCTTGACCTTTTTTATCCAAAATTAAACGGATATTTTTGGTTATTAAGAATTTTACATTTATAGTGCATATCTGAGTTATTCTTATATTTTTCTGATATTGCAAGTGCAGAAAAAGAGATTGCCTAGGCAATTATTCTAATTTTTCATAAAGGAAAGACACTCAGTAATCAAAGTCTCATTTAAAGTGAGAAAGAGGTGGAAAGCCAACTTCTCTTTCACAATGAAAATTACCTTTGCATGACTTACAGGAAATTATGGGGGAAGTTGTGAAAGAATCTGCTGAATAAACTATTTGTCTTCCCTCACACTCCTTACCTCAGCTACAAGAAAATCCTTTATATATCTTTGCAATAGAATGGGATATGGCCTCACAAGCTCTATGCAGGTTTATTTTAGCTCAGTATGATGTTGATTGTAAGCTATTATTGACTAGAAAATAGGGAGAACAACTTTTGTTGCACAAAGGTGCGTCACATATATAGTAAATGTAAGTATTGAAGGCTAAGGTTTTACCCCTTTATTTTGTCCGGTTATTTGAAATATTTTTTTTGCCATTATATTGACAAAGAAAAAAATGTATCATGGCATTTTTATATTTGATAAATATATAATAGAAAACCTGACTCCTCCTTGTACAGCAATTACTTTTTTACATCTTTACCTGTATGTCAAGAGGATGTGGGTATCTCAGGTATAACCTCTCCACCTTCTTGCCCAGGACTTTTGCACAATATAATCTTTTGAAAGGTGAAATGTTTGACATCCCTCACAGAAAATGCTGCACTTATTTTGACAGTGCTATATCTAGCATGTTTTCTTTACTAGGCAAACTGTCTGGAAGGGAAAATGAAAATAACAACACAGTGGCTTTTGTGTTTGTTGCTATGGCTAAACTGCATAGCAACAAGACTTAGGACCCTTGCCTGTATTCAGGAAAAAGTGAAAATTTAGCTTTCTGTATGAAGTGTGTAATGCATGCACACAGAGCAAAACCTCAGATGAAAATAGTGACCTCACATCTTATCCATACATTTCAACAAGAAAGATAGGTGGACCTTAAATTCCTAGAAGGTTAATTAAACAAAGGTAAATTTCTACCTGTTCCTTGCTCACCTTTCAAGACATGAGCCTTTCCAGAGAGTTTCACAGTATGTAGGAATGATCAGGACATATTTGCTGTTCAGTTTATCTGTTTTTCTATTCAATGTTACTTCTTATGGTTTATTTCTAATTGTTTGGGGAAAAGGAGGGCAGAATGGTTGATTGAGGGGTTTTATGTTTTTTTCCTCTGAACCTTTGTGTGTGGGTTGTGCAAAAACTTACTGTTCTACATTCTGAATAAAACATTTAACTCAGCTTCTCTAACATGTTTTATCAGAACAGCTATAGAACTAATGGTTGGAAGTAAAGCAGTAAAGAATAGAGTGATTTTCAATTATTTTCCTTTACTACTTTGTACTGCTTTGAAAGAAATGCAGAGGACTTCAAAAAAAAACAAAACAAACAATGAAACTAAGTTGAAATTCATATCCCCAGTTTAAAATGTTAATATCTCAAGTTTTCCTAAGATAACCTTTCTTTTGCAGGTCCAGTCTGAGGATATCTGAACTGCAGACTACAATTAAACATTGCTTTAACATTTTGTTGTTATATTTGAGCTATTCCATTACATATTGCTTTACCTCTGTGGCATACTTTTATTCTCAAATGTCTCAATCATTGTAACAAAAGTGAGAGTTCAGCTTCCAAGGTTGATTTTGTACTTTAAGGATATCTCCGCCTCCTCCCTGATTATATACTTAGCTACTTTTGCTTGACTGAAACTGTTATATAGAATATAAGCTATTGTACTCATAGACATATGTAAATGGAAACAAGGGGGAAAAAGTAACCCATGCTGAGGGACATGTACATTTCCAAAAGACTGAGCAGGAGGTATGTAGACAAATCCTATTATTGGGTAATGAGATTTGTGTGCGTACCCGGACACTATTATGAAAATGTAGCTCTTTTTCAAAACAAAGTGAAAGAAAGGGGCAATCTTTTCAGCTGAGGTCAAATTCTGCTTCCAGTAAGGATGTAATAAGTTCTAATAAAATCAACCTTATTAGTGTTCAAAAGTAGCTGACAGAAATAAGCAGCCTTTGCATTCACAGAAATTTCAGATGACTTTGAGCCTGATCATGCTCTCATTGAAAGTAACAGGAATTTTGCCAATGAGATGTAGCAACAAGCTTATTAATTACTAATCTGCTAAAGCTCTCTTAGTGTCAAGAAGTTTGCATTCCTTTCACTAGTCTTCTATGAAGTGAAGTAATTCATGTAAAATCAGGAATGTTGTGAATAAAAGATTCAACCATTTCATCATTGATGGACTTGGAAGAAAACTTTGCCATGCATTTTTGAGTCCTAAGTCAAGATCTTGATAGTCATTTAAAATTGTGGCTTTTAAAATACAATATCTGTTGTATATCTACTCCATGTCTGCTGCTATTGGACAACGTAGAGCTATGTTCCCAAAGTTTTTTTTATAATCACATTGACCAAGACTATGCTTTCTCATAAGGGAAAACAGTAACTCTTTAGTAATGAAAGGATTCTGCCAGAAATGCTATTTAAGGATAACATGCAACATGTTAAAATGCATAAAACTGAGAGCATTGAGTGTCTATAAATTTGAAGACAACTACAGATAAAAGATAAAAATTGAAGAGAACTTTAGATAATGCTGGTAGCCTTCATGCTTTACCAGCTTAAAAATACTTTATAAAGAAAATATGCCTTTGCTTTGCTTAATATTCCTGGTAACCCAGAACTGTTTAATAGTAGAAGATAGATAACTCATGAAAATTAAGTAATAATCTACTATTTTTAATTTTAAAAATAGACAGCTGTTTAATGTTTCATACATGAGAGAATAAGGTCTCCATACATCTTAATTCCCTTTTTACACCACAGGGTTCCTTTTTCCGAGAAAATTTCTAGGGGAGAGGATCACTCACACGTCTCACAGCTTGAGGAATTGCAACTTCAGAAGTTGCAGTGAATGCAATGCTGACAGTGGAGGTGGAATTTTCACTGTCATGCCCAAGGTTATTCAGCAGAATATTTTCATGCTCTGAGATGGCACTATTATTTGCAAACACAGTATGTTTCTGTTATATGTTGTCCCCAAGATATGTGTTAAAACAGTACCTGTTCAAGTCATTAGATGATCAGTTTTGAAGAATATTTCTAATCCAGGTGATGGTCCTATTTACAGATCCTTTCAGCTGAATGTATTGTAGGATAGCTGTTAAAAATTGGATTGAAGGTAAAAAAAAACTTGGTAGTACAAATGGAACAAATAAGTAGATTAATGGATATCATCACTACCTATAGGAACTGCACATACATTTGTAACTACATAAGATAATACCTCCAATTTTTAAGCTGATCATGAATGCATGTTCAGATCAGATGCCACTTTCTTTTTCAACAACCATGATAGATTTCAGAATAAAGCAGAATGACAGAGGAATAATTTGTGTGTTTGATAATACAGTATCTCCCTCTTTCACCATCTGCATTTTCAAGTAAATTTGTACATGTGGAAATTGTACAAGAAAGGGTTTGACTGTGAAAAAAGTAACTAAATTCTTCTCTCAGTGGCTAGGATTTCCTCTCACTGCCTCAGAGGGAGGGAGACTCTTTCATGAAAGGTGTGTCCCTGTCCATATTTTGCTTGCATGTGTTATAGTATGTGTACTACTTTTATTTATCCCCTTTTTCTGAAACTGCTATTCAGGTGACATATTTCCTAATTTGTCTGAGTGTGTATTTATGGCCTACACGCATATATTTTGAAGGAGTGTGACTGAACATGAAAGAAAACAGCTGGAAGAGCTGTGAAAAATTTTGGGTGAGGAGAAGTCTTGTCATTATGTCAGTTCCAACATGACCTTATTTCTGAGTTTTCTGGTTTTCATTGCTGTGTATGAAACTGAACTTTTGTCCTGTGTGGGGTTGACATCCATGTAAAACTATTGGAGACAAATTCAGAATGAGACTTCATCTTTCTAGGAAAAATAACACCAAATAATGATTTAAAATTAAAGTATTGGTGAAACGTTGCTTCCACACAGGCAGGGGTTATATACCAGGATTGTGAGACAGGAGCAGAGTCCCACTGTTGTCATGGAGACTGGAAAACAACTTCTAAAAACAAAAAATAAAAACATTTGGAATCACTCCCGTCCTCTACATTGCAAGTACTAATGTACAACTCTGTGATGTTTGTTTTAGACCCTGATGAAATAAACAACAATAAATAGCAATTTTTGGCTCTAAATGTATGCTTTTGCTTTCCCAGAACCAAATTTAACTATAAATAATTGAAACAAGAACCTATTTACATTTGTAAATGCATATACAGCCAGCAGGCGAGAAGAAAACTCTTCAAAAAATTTTGCAAAATCATGAAGAAATTACAGAATTCAGCAGCTCCATTACACAGGGGAATCCACGAGCAAGAATCCGGTCCAGTGCTCCTTACCCATGACTTGAGGGGATTTGAAGGACTTGGAAAGAAATTTGCAGCAGGCATTTTACTGCAGGAAGGTGATACCCAAAATATACAGTGCAAAAACTCTTCCCTCCAATTCATCTTGAAAATGCCAGCTTCTCAGCTGCAGCAATTTTGAGTCATAGCATGGATCTGTCACCTGCCATGTGAGTTCTGTGACATGCTTCAGCAGAGGTCACTCTTTTCTTTCAAGTCACAGCTAGAGAAGACAGTTTCTATTCCCTTTTCCCATGTATATAAAGAGATTAGTGAGTACTCACCTAGGAATAAATGCTCACTTATTTAATAAAATATGTTAATGATATCAAGGTCAACTAGAAGAAGAGTGTGTGTTTGCAAGTTTAAGGCGAATATGTGGTGATGTGGGAAAGCAGGATTTACTCTCTCTACTAAGACATGCTAACCAATAACTCTTCACTGTAAAATGGGTGATCCCAGGCACTTTTTGGGAAAAAAATTAAGTTATACAATAAGTGCTACATATAGCTATACTTTTTTTGCTAAATTGTGCTGTCACGCTATCACAGATGTCTGGTAAAATGAACTTTCACAAATTTCCTAATTTATTTTTGCCCAGAAAGAAAGGGATACTTCTGTACTTCTCCAACAGAATTCCCTAGCAATATTTAAAAGTCTCAAGGGTAGTAAGTCATCACCTACTGTGGAAAAGGGTTGTTCACAGACCCCATGCAAACTCAGGAGACAATTCCCTTCATAAAATGTTTATGAACACATACAGGTGTGTTAGTGATTAAAGACTGTTTTGATGTACTATTAGTCGTGCAGAATAAGAGTGTAGCTTTGCTATTATGTTTTTTTATTGTCTGGAATAAAGTTCCTGAACTAACAGTAAAACCTTTGGGTTTCTATATTTTATATACTGACAATAAACATGAATACATTATAAAATTATTTTTATTGTAAAAGAAATTTTAAATGAAACAAAATGGAAAATATGAAACAGAGTGTAACGATTGTTTGAAACCAAACACAAAACTTTGAATGATTGTATTGGCTGCTTGTGATTACTGAAAATTTAGCAAACATCAAAATACGATCAAAATTCTTGATTCGGTAGAGGCCTTTTTTGATGTATTAACTGGTATATTATTACTGGTAAGCTTTAAACCAAGCTTAAATTGTTATATATTGTGCTTCAAAGCTGAGACTTTGACTTCCTTTAGACAAAGCTGTTTTTTAAGTTTACAGGTATTGTTATCACAGCAGAAGGTCACTTGAAATCTATTCTTTGGTCTAAATGATGCTTAAAATCAATAGTATCTCCTGAAGAGTTTCCCACCCTTTTTGGTTCAGTGGATAAACAGAGGCCCCATTCAAAACAACATAGAATTTTCAGGCTCAAAGTCACCTTTCAAAAAGAGGGAGACATGGGATTTTCTTTCTGTTAATTTAATTTTGCAATAGTGTTCTGATTTATTTATATCACCTTGATAACAGCTGCTGGAAGGATGCCCCAGGAAAAAAGAGTATATTCTTACTGTTCAAAACTGATCACTTTAAAAAGAAAGCTAACACTTATCTCATATAGATATATGCTGTTATGGAAATATCTGGGTTCAGTGAATCATTAAATAAAGAGACAAAGTCACAGCTAGTGTAAGAGGGCAGTACTTGTGAAATGAATGGAGCCAGGCTTGCCTTTTTCAGCAAAATATTTTGCCTGAGGCTTTTTAGCATCCAAAGTGTAAAGACCCAGCATGCTATCACTCTGCTTGAACTGTACAGTTTTGCTATGGAACAAAAGATCTTTTTCATTAGCAACAAGCCCATTGAAAACAGAAGCAATGGATCTTTTTAGCTATTAATGGAAAAAAATTAGCATAACTTTAAATACACAACTGGGGAAATCCCCAAATTAAAATTCCTCACTTGGTGTTGGTTCAGCCACACTTTGTACAATTTACATCTTATTCTAAAGCATGGGGGTCTGATTTTCCCAAACTCTTATGTTTACAAATATAAGTGATTAATTTCAACCCAATTTGTGTGTACAATTTTAGTAATTGTACACACAAATCACAAATTTGCCTGTAAATGTCCATTTCTTCCTTTATAGAGGGTTAAAAATTGCTTTAATTAGAACTGAAATATTGCCTGTAGGTAGCATTTACCTGTTGGTAGACCCAAATACAGCATCTTGCTGATGATGTAGAAAAACTTCTGTGTCCAGTCATGTAAGAAGATGTTTAAATAGTTAAATTTTATTGGGTCAAATGCATGCTCAAATTTTCTTTGGACAAGGGATATTTATCTGAATTTGAACTTACATACATAACTTCAGACTTATTTCATGTGCCAATTATTTTGTTATTTAGAACCTACAGTGCAGTAGCAGGGAACTTACAATTAGAGAAAGGAGATTACTGAAAATGAACCATTCCATGTCTTTAAGTGTAGTCCTGCTGATCCAATTGAAATGGATAAGATTTACCAGACAGGCACCCTAGAGCATAAGGTCTTATGAATTAACAAAAAAGCCCCACATATAAGCAAATATTAATTTTGGTCAGTTTATTTGGGCACAAGACTCCATTACACATCACAGTCCACTAGTAGAAAAAAAGAGTTCTTCATTCATTTCTATGGGAGCTGGATAAGGTCCAGAAAAAAATATTTTTTGACACATTTGGAGGAAAGCTAAAAGAACAGAACATGAGATAAGTTAAACAGATTTCAGGTCAGTTTCTGCTCTCTGACACTGCTAGCAGACTTTCAGAAGTAAAAGGCAGACTCTCCTGCTAGTTATATCTGTGCAACAGGGACTTCAATGGCATTCCACAGTTAACAGAACACAGAATTAGATCCAACATGTCACTTCTCACTTAATACATCCCAATACCTTTGCCTTTCAGGACTTATCCTGTTTGCTAAAAAGGTGAAATAGAGCCATGCAATGTTTCTATTGCCTTTTGCTGTGGCATAAAGGAGTCAAACAACACACAGAGAAAAAATCCTTCAGCAACAGCAGGAGTGTTTGTTACCAGTGAAAGCTATAATTCATGGGGATGTTATAATCTCAAGTCTCCTCTGAAAACAAATCCTCTACCTTATCATATTTACCTTCTTTTCTCCTG
Source organism: Fringilla coelebs (assembly GCF_963513975.1). NCBI lineage: Eukaryota > Metazoa > Chordata > Aves > Passeriformes > Fringillidae > Fringilla > Fringilla coelebs. The sequence goes on along the minus strand of NC_140030.1, from coordinate 39,209,542 downwards.
TCTCTATTTTTTATTATTTCATTTTGTAATTATTTTGCCTATGTCCATGAGAACATTTAGGGATCACTTAGTTTGAAAGATGTTATGTGTGCAACACATCTGCATTGCATTGAGCCACCTGAACACATGAATCTATTTTCTATAACTAAGAAAGCTGGTAAACCTAGGTGTAATAGAACCTATAACAGATAAAAGCTGTCAGACACAGAAGCTATCTTGACTGCTGGTTTATTCCACTTTCTTCATTGCTACATGAAATTGGTTTCTCTTGTCCTCCAAAACAGGCAAAAGTTTTTCATCTTTTATCCTGATTCCTCTTGACTTACTCCAGCAATTCAGTCAAATTTTCTCTCTGCTGCTCAATAAAGTTAATAGGTTTTTTATAGGTGTAGAAGGATCAGAATTTGCTCCATTTGTTCCAAACATGCTGTGAAAATACTAATGTGTTTACATAAAAGCAGAAGTCTGAAAACACAGTAAATCAACCCCATGCTGCTTTGGTGTCAAAAGCAAAAATTACTGAAAATGTCATTAAATCATTGCAAAAATGGTAAATTAAATCTAAGTTACAAATGATCAACAAATTAAAAGTGTTTTGAGTACAGTTGACAATGTTTGTTTTATGTCTCTGTAAATGTCAAAATTTAGACATAAATCCTGAATGTCTAAACTAGATTTAGATTTGGTGGGGGTTTCTTCAAGTAAATATGTTTTCTTCCTTTCTCAAGCTATAAAGCAGTCAATGTTTCTTTTTTAGCAGGGCATTCAGACATTCAGACAGTTTCATTACATTTTGATAGCTCTAAAACTTTAGGGTTTGAGGATGATGTGTGAGTCAAAGTTGAAAAAGTAATATTTTTCATGTTATACCTTTAATGAAATAAAATATTATTTTTTGCAAAGCCATTAGTCTATTATTTTTAGCACTAAATGGCACACTTTTGTAGACTGGTACATTGTATCAGGAGAAAAAAATACATAAACAGAGAATATTCAATCTCCTGTCTGTAGGATAGGAAGATTATGAAATGACTATATTTTTTTTTAAGTTTGCACATTACAGAGAGATTGATTGGTTGCTGTAAGCAGATTGCTCACTTGACTTTTTCAACAGCAAGTCCAAAAGGCTAACTGGCTGATGGTAAACTTTGCAGGAAAAGGTTTCATTTCCCTATGAAGAAATATGAGTATGTAATATTATGAAGAGCTTTCAAAATTCTTCTAAAGATGTGACCTTTATGCCACAAATCACACACAAATGTTAATGATACTGAAGATATTTAAAACAGTTTTTTAAAGATTAATGCAGATATTCATTACTTTACAGGAGTAATATCTTCTTTTAATTGAATTTTGCTTTCAATTTAATTTTACAGTGTAGGATCAATAGGAAAGCACAAGGAACAACTAAGAATTTTAATGCTAAATTCCTAAAAGAATTATGGACATTGCCATAATCTGGTCTCCCAATTTAAGGAACCTGAGGCAGATACATCAAGAAGACTTTGAAGACCTGCGTTGAGTCAGTCTAAGTCTAGGCTAGAATGAAAGTGATAAGCATGGAATTTGTAAAACTTGATCATATTGAAGAAGAGACAGCCATTCCTGAAATATCCAATGAAGGCTCAATACCGAGTTTATAGCTAATATCCCATCAGCCTAGAGAAAAGTGATCTACCTCCCCTCTCCATACTCTGCTTATTTTAGGCGACACATTTATGTCTACTACCACCAGGTGCATCATACAGTAGTTTGAAGGAGACCATCCTTCCTCCTTTCTGCTCAGTCTTTTAAAAAAATTATTTTTAAACAAGAAAGAGAAAATTATTACAGTCCGATGATTTTCACTCTCCTGAGACCTAAACATGCTGAGAATGATATAGATCTAGAATTATATGGTATGCATTAATAATAAAAATAATCACAGAATCAGAGAATCATTAAGATTGGAAAAGACCTCTAAGATTATCAGGTCCAACCTTTGACTGATCACCACCTTTTCAACCAAACCATAGCACTAAGTGACATGCCCAGACTTTTCTTGAACATCTTGAACATCTCAAGGGATGGGGACTATACTATGGCTACACCACCAGCCTGGTTCCAGCACTTAATAACCCTTTCAGGAAAGAAATTCTTCCTCATATACAATTTAAATCTCCCTTGGTGCAACTTGAGTTTATGTACTCTTGTTCTGTCACTGGTTTCCTGGGAAAAGAGGCCAACCTCCACCTTGCTACAATCTCTCTTCGTGCAATAAGGCTCTCCCTGAGCCTTCTTTTCTACAGGCTAAACATCCCCAGCTGCTTCATCTTCTGCTCATACAATTTACTCTCCAGACCCTTCAGCAGCTCTGTTACCCTTCTCTAGACATGCCTTGGCACCTCAATATTCTTCTTGCTGTGAGGGGCCCAGAACTGGACACAGCACTCGAGGTGTGTCCTCACCGACGCTGAGTACGGGGGGACAATCACTGCCCTGCTCCTCATGACCACACTACTCCTGCTAGAAACCAGGATGCCATTGGCCTTCTTGGCCACTTGGGCACACACTGCATCGTGTCAAGCTGGCTGTTGACCAGCAACTCCAGATCCTTTTCCAATAGGCAACTTTCCAGGCATTCTTTCCCCAGTCTGTAGCACCTCACAGGGTTATTGCAACCCTGGCACTTGGGCTTGTTGAAACTTATGCTGTTGGATTTGGCCTGTGGATCCATCCTGTCCAGATTCCTCCAGTAGATCACTCCCACACAATTGTGCTGTAGTTCCTGAGAGTACACTTCATCCCCTCATCCAGATCAGCAAAGATATTAAACAGGGCTGGCCCCAATAGTGAGTTCTGGGGAATACCACTAGTGACTGAATGCCATGCGGATGCAGCATCATTCATTAAATAACAAACAAAATGTAAAGACCCTGTGTGAAATCCATAGCCTGAAGAAGGGATGGGGTCTGTGTCATTCTTGACATGTTACACGTGTTATTTTTCACACAGAATGATGAAAAGGAAGTCAAGTAATAAAGAAATTCTTACATACTTGGAAAAAAACAAACAAAACCACCAAAAAACCAAACCTCAACAAAACAAAAAAACACCAAAAAACCCACCAAAAGAACCCCCAAAAAACCTACCTGGAACCTGAGAATGAAGAATATGCAAAAAGGGGAAATAGCACATTATCACCTCTAAATGTTTACAAACCGTGTTCAGCTCAGCATCTGCTGCTACAAACCATGTATCGCTTCTCTGTATTTGGTAATCCAATTTGATAATTTATGGGTTTCTCTTCCATAAATTTATCATCTTAAACTGTGCTAACTACTTATCTTAAGAATCCTGTCAACAGATACGCATTAGATGTAGGGCTGTTTTGGCTTTTTTTTAGTATACCTTTAGTTGTGTCAACATTTTTCTAGTGTGTGGAATACCTAGTAATGAAGATCTCAAAAAACTTATTCTGTTCTGTGTCTAAACTAGTTAGGCAGTGTCATAAGTGTTTCCAGGTGCTAGGTGTTTATTATGTGCATAACTGAAAAGTTGTAAGTGGTCACTGGAATAGTTTTTGACCTAAGCTACCACTTTGTCAAGCATTCCCTGGATATGTGCAGAGTCTGGAGATGGCAGAAACTTTTGCCAGTAATCAACCTGGGAAACAGATTTTAATATTATAAATGTGGCTTGTGCTATGTCTGTTAGACTGTTTCTCAGAGAAAAAACCTAAGCATGTCCAATTCACTGATATAAATGTAGTCGCAGGGCACCAGTAGGGACTGAAATGCTTCTACTAGTGAATTCACTGATGCTTTATGGAAAATAATGCCTGACTTTTCAGTGAATGCAAAATACTCAATTAATTTTCAGCATCTTATGAAAATGCAATGGAAATACTGATAATGTGGATAATGTGGATAATGCGGATAGAAAAGAATTACAAAATATTCACATGACTGTCAATGTGAAAAAAAAAAAAAAAAACCTGATGAGGGGGAGATGTTTTTTAGAAAGTATGTTGCTGTTTCTTTATTCAATTAACAGCTCCTGACAGTGAATTGTCATCTCACTTGGGTGCCTAATGGACAGCTCAGTTTAGAAGGCACTGCCTTTAGACACATTTTTAAAGAGTTTTCTCAGCTGGAGTGTGTTTGTGCTATTGATCCTCTGTCTAGGAAAATTCAAGAAGAGAGCAATGGAAACCAGGTTTGTATTTCTATAAGCATTGACAAACCCCAAACTTTCCTGCCTAAGCTGCAAAGTAACAAGTATTTCTACTGAATAGGTATAGTTTATACTGACAATTTTGAAATCCCCGTGATAAGCCCAGAAAGTGTTTGGACTTTGCAGTATCCTGTGGAGAAACACTAAGTGCTGTTAGCTGTGGCAAAATTACCTGTGTGTAAGTGCTGACTTGATATAAACAAGAAATGGCCTAAGAATCACTTGACAAAAGGAGATGGTCTGGCAGTGGCTTTCCTACTACAGCTCAGTAAGGTGTAAAATGAGACATAGGAGTAGTTCCACTGTGCACAGCAAGATACAAAAGAATAGGACAAAGAAAACAATAAAATATCACCGTAACAAACACAGAACAGGAATTTTCCTGAGGTGGAGGGCAGTTACCTGAGCGGAGACCTGGAGTTTTCTGTGCCCTAACTCCAACAAGCAGTACAAGGTTTCAAATACCAACAAATAAAACATTGACAAAGAGATGTATAAATTCATTTTCTATTGCTACCTTTAACTGACATCTTTATAAATGGTCAAGTAAAAGGAAACAAATATTGTATAAATGATTAGCCTTGCCCCAGCCTCCTTTCTTAAGGAAAGAAACCAAACCAACATTACCTCCTGAGGCTTTTTAAGCTTTGATATTCATAAAGTGATCTGAAGAGTGCAGGAAGAAGTATGCATGAATAACTCTTTCTCTTTCCTCCAAAAGCTTATTTTCTGGGATTATTTTAATTCATAATTTGTTTTGAGTAACTAATGTTCATTGAGTTCCCTTTGCTGATGAAACAAGAGTAACTTGCAAGGAAATGAAGTCGTCAACCTGACTTTACAAAGGGAAAGGGTGTCAGAAATTTTTTGTCTGGTGAAATAACAGGCCTAGGTTCTTAGACTTTTTTGTGAGCCCTTTATAAAAGAAAAAACTCATGATCCAGTAATTGCTTTACCATGTTCTATCACCAAGTTCATTTGATTTCATGCACCATATATTGAATGCTAAGCATCACAGTTTTCATCTTGGGAAAGAAGAAGACCACATGGAGTGTTGATGGAATGCTGAAGTGCCCTAACTGCAAACTTGAGGAGTTATAGCTGAGTATTTTACAAATTAAAAAAAAACCAAAACAACAAAACAAACCAACAGCTAACCAATTTAAAAAATAAAAAACACCCTCCCCCCAAAAAAATCCATACCAAAACCAAAACCAAACCAAAACAAAACCAAAACAAATTACCATAGAAATTACTTAGTTCAGAGGTTTCATTTGGCACACAGAAACTACTTCATGGACGTGAATTTAAATGACATTTGAAAACACCAACCAGCAGTCATGAACCTCAGTTCACTAATAAATCTACAAATTTGCTCACAGCAACAGAAAGCCACTTCTTTCCCTTCTGAGTTCTTGAAAGGTGATAGCATGATAAACCAAAGGTTTATCTGACAAACTGAGCATACACATCAGATTTACAATAAACTTGTGAATAATTAAAAGAAGACTGAAAGATAGGTCTATCTTTCTTTACATATATGTAAAAAGAATATTAGCTTCAGTTCAAAACATATTCTGAAGAGCAAATGCAAATAAACCCAGTTTTATTTACTCCTAACACATTCATGACTTGGAAGTATTGATTCATCTAACTAAAAGCCCTTCAAATATTAATATGCAGCCCATATGCAGAGGTTGTGGTCTAGCTTCATCTGGTCCAATTTTAGATGTCTAGGTCAGTTGCAAAACCTGGAAAATTGATCACAAGGCTTATTTTTTACTTAATGGGGAGAGAGAGAAAGAGGGTTTTCCAAAACATGGTTCAGCTAAACTGAAGTCTGAATTTTAAAACAAGAATGAAATGCCTATTTCACTCCATCACCTCTGTAGATTTATCACCACCAACAATCAGTGAAACCTACAAAATCATACACAGATACTTTGAATGCTTCAAGTGAAGTAAGGCGAATATCTCAAGATAATTTGTCCTAGCAAAATGTGAATAGATAAAAATGAGATGGTAGACTCATTTTTATCTATGTATGACTCTTTTTGAGATCGCATGCAGATTTGATGCGTGACAGAAAACTGACAATAAAATGCAGTTGTCTACCTTCCTTGATGTTTCTGCCAGGAGTGACATTCATAGCTGTTGAGCTGTCACCTGGGTCACATGATAAAGATCATGTACCAGACTTAAAATCTCAAAAAGATTTTTATGTAGGATTGAAGTGATGACCCTGTTCAGATGTTGGTTAGAACATCAGAAGCATTTTGAGATGTTATAGAACTGCTCTGCTTGTTTCTACCCAGCTGCAGTCAAGGCTCCCTTCCTTGCTGTGCTCCACAGATGAAGGCTGAACCAGAGGACAGCTATGAGCTGCCCATACAGTCTCCTAGCTGTTCCTTTGTGTGCTTCTGTCAACAAGAAACACTGCAGAGACAGCCAGGCTCTGTTCCAGTTATTACTGTTCATCCTGGATCTCAAAATGAAATATTTTTGACTTGGTTGATATCAGAAAGTTGTGAGCATTTAAATGCCTTGTCAAAACTTGTATTCCTTGCTCTATGCTATCTTTACATGCAGTTGAGGATAAATGATTTTTACAGTGTCCTGGCTTGTCTTGTACTTGATTTTGTCATGTTGACAGCATGGTGCTTTTTTTGAAGCAAACACACAATGAGCTGTGTCTTGTTGTATATGTCTGATGTTAAAAAGCAAAGTCAGACAAAGTATACCCTTTGAACGGGCATCGACTGCTGAGCTGCTAGTGAGTACTGACAAGTCAGCCTTGTCGGAAAGTTTTGCAGGACAGTATGTATAAGTGAGGGAGGAGGATATAAACACCTACAACTTTGCTACCAGGAGAGATTCACAAGAGATACAAATCAGCATAAATTTACTTAGACAGCAGTATCTTCCAATTACAGTATGACATTCAAAAACATCAATGCAATGCAGTGTTTAAAAATGTACATGTATCTGTGTTTAATACCGAAGAGATGTCTGTATAGTTCAAAAGTAAAATCATGCCTTTTATATGCCTTTAATCAGAGACACTTTGGAGAAAAAAAAAATTATAGTATAGAAAGGGTAATCTTGTCTTCTGTTTTTGCCCTATAGCTCCTAGGAGCATGGAATATGATAATCAAAGAGTCTATATGAAATGTCATTCATGTACAATGGTTCAATTGTTATTTAAATTATCTTTTCAGAGCTACTACCCTGCTTCTGCCTATCAAGGGAACTGTGGGGAAGAAAGCTTTCTACCATAGCTGTTAATTTCGCCCACATATAGGAGTTTGATTGTGAAAGCTAAATCTGGATGTGATATTGTGCAAGAAGAATATATTTAATTTAGGGTGGAAGCAATATTCATTGAATAAAAATTATGAAAAAAATCAAAGATAACAAGGTTTGTGAATTTTGAACAGATAGTGTTGCGTTCCAAAAGCCTCCTTGGCCCACCTTTTAGACTGAAATTAGAAAAGCTGCTTATTAGCCTTAATTTTTATGATGTTTGATCACAAGTGTGGTAATTCTCAAAATTTTTTCCTTTCTGCAGCATTATCAGAGCTCTTGAGAGTTCTAAATTTTTGCTTATCTCTGACAGCAATTCATCTACCAAATAAACTTCAAAACAAATTTACTCCTCTTTGAAGTACAAAACTGCAGTGTTGAGGTCATTTGCATTTACCCATTAAGCTATAGTATTTATTTATTTTTTTTAATCAAAATGACAACCATTAATGACAAAAAATCTATTGAGTCTTTCTTTCTCTTTCTGCCTAGCGTGAAACTTACAGAATGATAATAAGGAATCACCTCAGACAAGCACAGATGAAAATGAGTTCTACCCACTACTGTATCTGAGCAGCTAGACATTTCCAAACTGCTTTGATGGCTCTTACTTTCTAAAAGGCTTTATCTGAGCTTCCATATTCTCAACCACATTGAACTGTGTGTTATTAAAAAGTAGTTAAAGTTCTCTTTCTAAAGTGATTAATCTCACCCCAGCTAATCTCCTCATCCACACTCTGCTTCTAAGGCATAACAGAAGCTATTTTTCATTGGATTTCAGTTGATTAGATAGTCTGATTCAAAGCTAGTTAAGCTGTGTTTCAATTGTGGTGGGGAGATTACCTCTGAGTGCTGAAATCCCATTGTATCTGCTGGGGGTGTGAGGCCATGGGGTTGTTTTCCCCCTTTTTTTTTTTTCTTTTTTTTTAATCCATTGAGCTAAAGAAGAACCCAGTCCCAGCTGGATGTAAGAGCACATCCTTAGAAATCCTTTCCCTCAGGCTAAGGCATTTACTTACTTGCTTTCTTTTCTCCTTCTAGCTTCCCATGACACTCACAAATAAAGCTGTTCCGCTATTTGGGGGAAAGTTCCCTCCCCTCTCCTCCCCCTACTTTTTACTGTGATTATAAGTTCAGAGCCAAAAATGTCGGGAACAGAATACCCACACAAATAATTAACATTTGTCAACAAGAACCATTATGCTGCTGGGTACAAAGCAAAATTGCATTTGCTGCTGAAGAAATTAAGTGTGTTCTGAGGAAGGGTGAAATTAATGGTTTCAAAGGTGACTGAAATACTAAAATATTTTTTTTTAGTGAATAAATAAATAATATTAATAAGCTAATTGTATAAACAGGTGATATTAATATATGTTGAAATATTTTCAGTTCTGATGAGAAGCGGGTTAGGAAATAATGGGGGGAAGTAAAAGCATCTAATTCAGAAAATATGACTATTTTGCATCATAATGTGTTTACACATATTACCTCAAGTATTGCATCACTGCTTCAAATATCAGAAAGAATGAAGAGGACTTTGAAAGGTTAGTGAAACTATTTATAAATACAAAAGGAAATATGAGACGATTAGCACATGATCCTTTTATGTATTCAGTGCAGCAGCCTTGAGCTGGGTAGATACTGCTTTCAAGCATGCAAGTATTTCTATTGACTCCTGCAAGATTATGTCTGGGTTTAAAGATGGCCACGTGTTTCATTGCTTTGCTGGACTGGGGCCATGCTGCTCACTGTCTTGCTTTGATTTGCCCTTGTTCTTCCTCAAATAGCAAAGCTCGTAGCAAGAGAAAAGACCATGGATTTCTATAGGCTATTGCACCTAGCAGGAAGAGGCAGAATAGATGCAGAAAGAACAAAGAGGGAGAAGATAAATCTGATTTATTTTTTAACTAGAACTGCAAAGAAAAATGAGGACATGAAAAGCAATAGCTGCAATATATTTGGTTTGCAATACATGTTAAAATCTTTGTCAACATTAATTAAAACTGGCTTCGATAGAAACACTGTCTCATTGAAAGATTGAAAGAGGATGAAAGAGCATAAACAAAGGATAACGTCAGCAATATATCCAGATGGGAAGAGGTGTGTAGCACGGTGCTGCAGGGATCTCTATTAAGTAAGGGATTAATATCTTCCCTAACCCAGGAGAGAAGTAAATAGCATTAATTACATTCACAGATAATACTAAAGAGATGCTTTGAGGACAGTCAAGTAATACAAGGAGACTTAATTATCTTAGAACCAGCATCAGAAAAAATACCTGTATGCTCACATAATGCCTGACACAGTAGGTTACTGATCTTGACTGCAGCCCCTCAGAAGTAAGGTAATAAAAAAATGCTGAATTTTTATAGAAATGAAGAAGGGTAAAACATACATTTTTTATTATGTTCAAATGTAAGAATAGGGGACAATGTTGAAAATTTCCTTCCTAGACCCATGCCTCCTTTGTGATTGCTCCCCCCTTTCCCAAGTGCCCAATCATAATAGCTCTGCAAATGAAACTGAACAATAATGAGGATGATGATTCATCTAGCATGGAGGTGACATTAAGGTTGTCAGCCCACGCCCTGTGTCAAAATTGCTTTCATAGAGAAAAAAGATTGGTCTTCGTCACAGGAGACTCGCCTCTAATGGGAAGAAAGGTCTGATATTCAGACTTTTTAGACAAGTCTGCTACCTCCCTGGGACCCAGGTTAAAGTTGTGATGAGAAATCCTCCTATCCTAGCGGAGCTCTCAGTTTGCTATCCATTACTGATTTTCCAAGTGGAAAGAAATGAAGTTGCAAGTCCAAGGGTAATCAGGAGGAATTTCAGGGCCTTGGGACAACTACTTAAGGGATCAGGGGCATGAGTGCCCTCCTCTATCTACTAGAAGTAGTTGCAGTGAATGCTGTGGGAAGAAATAGGAAGAATCAGCTGATCAATTCCTGGCTTAAAGTGCCCTGGCAGCCAAGAAGGCCAATGGCATCCTGGCCTGTATCAGGAATAGAGTAGCCAGCACCACCAGGAAAGGGATTTACTCTTGTACCCAGCCTGACGAAGCCACACCTAGAGTCTTGTGCCTGTTTGGGGCCCCTCATTTCAAGAAAGACATTGTGGTGCTGAAGCCTGTCCAGAGAGGGGCAATGGAGTGTGGAGCCCAAGTGGATGAGGGAGCTGTGTTTGTTCAGTCTGGAGAAAAGGAGGCGGAAGGGAGACTTATCACTTTTACACTTTCTACAATTACATGAAAGGAGGCTGCAGCCAGGTGGAGCTCAGTCTCTTCTCCCAGGTAACAAGAAAGAGAAAAAGTGGAAATGGACTCAAGTTGCTTCCAGGGAGGTTTAGATTGGATATTAGGAAGAAAAAAATTGTCACGAAGAGTGTTGTCAAGCACTTGAATAAGCTGCCCAGAGGAGTGTGGGGTCAACATTGCTATGGATACTTAAAAGATGTGTAGACGAAGGTTAGTGTCAGATTTTTAAGTGTTGGGTTAAATGTTGGAATCAATTTTCTTAGAATTCTTTACCAAACTACGTGATTCTACCATTCCTTGATTCTGAAAGACAGAAAAATATCACAGGTGTTTTACAGAAGCAGTAAATTGGACAGTAGTAGTTCTGAAAACTGTGTGTGTAAGAGAGTAGTTTACACGTTTTCCATAGAGTGTGGTGTGAAAAAAATCAACTCATTTTTAAATCATGCTTGCAAAAAAACCCATTAAGTCTGGCAGCAGAAAATAAAAGCTGCACACCACACTGTGGTGTGTGATTGAAGTGTGACAGTCTTTGGAAAATTGCACACAATTCTAAGCAAGACATTACAAAGACGATATTAAGACATAGACAGGAGAGTGCTCAAAGAAAAGATACAATAATTTCAAAGTGACTAGATGTCTAATTATGCCTCTATGGTAATTTTTCTTGACTTAAAGAATTTATTCCTTTTGTTTTCATGCATTTGTATACTTACTTTGCATTAAAGCATGGTATAAATATATGAAAACATATGTATATAGAATTCTCAAGTATTTAAGATAGAGTATAAGAAGGTACAATAAAAAGCATGATTCAGTTAATAAAAAGACTCCTTCCTTTTTTTACAATTTCATTTAGGTATGTTCAGAAATTATTAATTAAGGTGATTCATTTGGTTCATATTATACACATAATTATTTTTATATGCAATTATTTTTCATGTTATGTGTTGCCACATTTTAATTTATGTCAGTTCCTTACTCATTTCTTGTGCTGTTTCAAAAAGAATTTATATATACTATGGCTCTTAACTAAGTGTTTAAAATATTTGGAAAGACCAATTTGAATTGCTTCATCATGTAGAAATACAGGGGCAGTACAAAAATTATAAAAGCCAAGTTAGGTTTAACAACAGAAGGAAAAACCCCCAAGTTTTCCTAGGAGATCAATAGATTTCTGTGTTAAATGGGATTCAGATGAACATTTTACTGGTCTTGAGCACTCAAACTAAAAATTAGTAGCCCAATACAAATATCACAATGTGAAAAGTCACAAATTTCCAGGGCCATAGGCAGCATGATTCAATAGGTTTTTTTCCATGTCTAATTTGTAATACTGATGTTATTATCAATATATTCCGGGGAAGTGGGATTAGGGGGTGTTTGAACCATATGTGATCCATCACCTCACTCCCCTACAGACTGCTGAAATGCTTTGCTGAACCAGGACTTGATGCTTGCAGCCTTGTTAACCTGCAGGGTAAGAGCCCTGGGAGGACAAGGATCACTTCTGAACTCAGGTAACAGCTGAATTTTTAATGAAATAACTGCTAGACAGAGGGATTTGAAATCTGGATTTGTTTCATTAATATTGTAGCTGAAAATAATTTTTCCTTAGCTACCATTCTATATTCCAACTTTCTCTGAATGGACTACTTTCAATAGTTCTGTCAATTTGATACCATCTTCATTCTTTTTTTAATGTAAGGAAGAAAAACAGAGTGAAGAAGACTGAAGTTCAGCTTTTTCTGACCACCCAAAAAAGCACATTTATTTTTATTAAATACTATAATTCAGGGTTTATTATTATTAGATTTAAAAACCATTGTTTTTATTTCTGCTTTATTTTATTTTAATTATTTTTATTAGAAGAAATTCTTGAATAAAAGTGCTGTGTTTGATAGATAGCCTAAATCTTACTATTTTAAATCTACAGCCAGGAAAAAGGTCAACGTATAGGTGCAATTAAACTGGCAACTTGGCTTCATAACAGACAGTAGTGATGGCACCTCTCTGACTCATATAACACCTATGATCATTGTTTATGGGAGATTAGCCACTTCTGGGAACAAAATGACAATAAAACTATTTTGCAGTTTTATAGCTCGCCATATTTTCTGAGCAGCATGGTGATGTTAATAAAGATGCCCAACAATTCTCTTTGCAGTAGGTCTGTATGTCTTGTATAGACAAAAAGACCAGACAGCTGCTCAGACAGAAACAACGGTGGAGGCAGAAGGCAGGATTAAGAGACAAGATTGAAACCTAGTAAGCATGGACTTGGACAACTAGAAGTCTCTCATAATAGTTGCTTACAAAACCTATATTGCTGTTCCTAAACCTAGATGAGGGTTTTAAGAACAAAAGTCAAAGCTATTTTTATGCCTTCTGCCTGATACAGGGAGAGATTCCAAAGTCCTGTTCTACATCTAATTTCAATAAGGGGGTATAATTCCTCAGAATCACTTTATGTGGTATTCAGAGTGTCCAACATCTTCAACTTTCTCATGGAATATTTCCAATAAAATGCAGCAATATTATATATAAAAACGTGTTTTCATTTATTTTATGCAAAACACAGAAACAGCTTGTCTTTGCAGAAGTGTAATTTATGATGTGAGTTACAAACATAACAGCAAACTTATTTCTAACAAACTAAATATCTGGAAGATCATGGTCACTGAAGGTGATAATTAATTCAAGCCACTAATATGTCAACAGTCATTAAGGTGGAAAGGAGGTTCACTCTGCTTTAAATTACTTCAAGTTTTGGAGATATGCACAATTGGGATTTTTTTTTAAAGCTAGGTCTTTTTATTCACAGGTTGCACATTATCATTTCTGAGCTGATACCAAATAAAATGTAGGAAGAGATGGCAACACTGCACAGTTTGCAGCTGAATTACCTGGACCTCATACAAGCTTTTCTTTGGCACTAAGGAAATATTTTAGGGAAGGCAGAACTGAGCTTCAAAAGACCGTAGAAACCCCAGTAAAATTATTTTTAATGGGTTCTCCAAAAACTGTGCAAACTCTTATGTAGATGGTTGTCCTGCTTCCTCAACGCTGATTCAGATCAAGCCTTCTCTTGTCTCTGCAGATTGTTTGTTTTTAGAGGTCTTTTTTTCAATTGCACTAAAATAAATTGCTAGTGTGACATTTATATCTCTCCTACTGCTTTAATCTCCCTGTTACTCTCTTGAAATAGAACAAGGAAGGGGGAAGGTGCCCTCAAATTAATGTCTTTCAATGCTCCTTTTTATAATGTTTATTTGGCTATAAACTTTGTATTAAGAATGACGATGATAATTTTTCTATTTGACGATAATTTCAATCTATTTTTTACCTTTTGGCCTAATTTTTGCAGTGAATTTACTGTTGGTGAAAATTCCTGAGTTAATCACTTAGAGATTGAATTACACTAATTCACTCATAGGCTCCAGCAAGCTGTAGTGTAAAACAAAATATTCAAGTTGTTAGCAATCCCTTATCCCCTTTTCCATCCCCTTTAATTGATTGCTTTCAAAAGATAATACAGATTAAGGTTATCCACTTGTTTTGCAGCAATTGTGATTGTGGAAACCATTCACAGTGGGAGCTCTCTGAAAAGGAGAACCCCAATGTGATGAGGCTGTGAGGGAACCAGGAAGGAGAGGGGTACACATTACATGCCTGCCACCAAAAATAACTTACACAAAGCCCCAGACTGTTCTGTACCTCCTCATGTCTATCAATTTCCTCCATGGAAAAGAAGGGATAAGGAAGAGAGAAGAAAGGGCAAAAGAAAGGTAAACAAATTGATTGAGCAGTAGATTTCTAGGAACCTTAGGAAGGGCTCACACTGATAAGTGACACGACATCAAGATCTACTGTGATATATTAAAAATCTCCCCCACAGGCTTTCCTCTCAGCAGTGTTGTAACTGTGAAAGGTGGCCAATAATTTAAAGTAGACAGTCCCCTCTATCTTGGGAGATTGCATTTTTCTGGCACTGTACCAGCCCCTGAAAATGCAGTGAGACTTTCAGAGGGAAAGGGACCAGGCTGGCACAGAGGTGGGTATGAGTCTGGCCCCATTACACCTGCTATACCCCAACCATTTTTTACCTCTATGTCCAAACCAAAGGCAAATCCTTTGAATTTTTGGTTGGTGGTTTTTTTTTTGGTTTTGGTTTTTTTTTTTTTGTAGCTATGCATCTATTTTATCCTTTGCTGGAGGGAAAATGGAGGACTAAGTACTTCTTCAGGTGCTATTTTGTGTCACTGCTTCCATGAACTTAAACTGGTAGAAGAAAGAAAAGAACCTCCAAAATGAAACAGATTACTTGATAATAGAATATGTATTTTTGTAATCCAACCCTCTATACAAAATTGTATATAAAGATTACAGGGTGAATCCTCTTTGTCAGATGTAGAAAAATACTGAGGAGTTTCCTCTTTTCACTGCAGAAGTTGTTCAACTGTTAAAAAAGAACTGTTAATGAATAATAAATCAAGGCCCATAGTTACTCAGATAGCCAAAGTATGGTTTTGAGTATGAGGATACCTTTCACTGAAACTGCTTTTTCATGAGGAAAGACCCTCAAAAGTTGAATGTAGAGTAATACATTAAAATGTACTTCCACACAGCAAAAATATTAATAAGTTATATATTGTATTTTACAGTTTCATTATAGTTATTATAGGTACACACTTTAAACTTTTATTTTAGTTTTTCATATGCTTAGCCCCATTCATATTATAGATGTCAAAATATGATTAAGAGAGGCATTTTTTCCCCAAACATTTTCATGCTGAGCACAGCAGTTAAAGTAATTGCTTCTCTCTCTGAGAAGAAACATGTGGGTTCTTAAATTCTAAAGTAATAGACACCTTCTTCAGACTGAAATAATACGGCTTTCCTCAGGAGGGAAAATTGCTGTGCCATGGAGAAGGTTAATCTCCTCTGAAAGCTGTTCCAGTTTGGAATTCTGACAGTTTTCATGGATAAAATTCTCCTTGAGAATCTATGTAGGACAGGGAGGAGATGACAGTGTGCAGAATATTGCCCTTCACCTTTCAGCAATGGCCCTTATGGCAAATTCTGCTGCGGCTTGCACCTTTCCTGTGCAGGTGTCTCTGAGTAGGGGAACATTCAAACCCATTTGCACAGTTGTGGAGGCAGAATGTTTGGGATGCATATAAGGGTTTGAGTACCTATCCCAGCTAAGGTTTTTGTCTTGCTGAGCTGTCCCTGCAACAACGAGATGTAGCTCATGAGCTGGGGCTCCAGTGCCAGTGAAACAACCGGATTGCACTGAAGCCTGGAGGGATGGAGTTTGGCACCAGGACACTAAACACGTGCACGGTTTTCTAGAGCTAGGAGCAGAACATAGAGTTAACCTCAATTAGACCTCAAATAGACATTAGACTTAACCTCAAATATCCCAGGCATCTTAAAAGAGGCTATAGACAGAACCATGATCTCGCTTGGAACCTTCAGCACCAGCCTTTCCTCAGGAGGTTCATGTGTATATATACTTTTTTTTTTTTTTTTTTTTTTTTTTTTAACTAGCCACCAAACAAGAAAAAATGTCTTATCTGGAAATACTACTGAAAAAAACCAAAAAAGATTGACAGCCCCATTTTTATTGGTGATTAGAGAATATGCAGATGGTCCCTTGCTCGAGGCTGCTAAAACAGATCCGTTTTAAGAAGGAGCATTTTCATGAGAATTTAAGATACTTTGTATATCTTAGATATATCTGGATATACTCTCAGATTTTTTTTTTTAAAGATGGGCCTCTGCTTAAGATGAAATTGTGCATCAGGTGGATCAAAATAGGGATAATAATAGACAAAATATAACCATCAGACCTAATGGTCATAATACTTACTATAAGGTGCTGACCTTTTTCATTTCCAGGCCTGTTTAAGTATTTAATTTAAAACACAAGAGGAAGTGGGACACCATTATAATTGGATAAAAAGAGAGAATTTAGGCCACCTGGGAGATGGAAAGTACCCTGTTTACTTCTGCTGAGTAGCCAACTCAGTGATCAATAGCTCCCCTTTAGGGGGACCTTTGGTTTTCTCCACAACCTCTGTGGTTCCTGGGCTTATACATGCACATCATGCAACATCATCATCTTTTAAATACTTTGAAGGACTGCAGACTTCTCTGAAAAAAAACAACTAAACAAAAAAAACCCAAACAAACAAACAAAAACAACAACAAAAAAAACAAAATCCCCCCCCCAGAAAAAACCAAAAAAACCTCCAAACCAAACAAAAAAAAAACCACAAGGGAATTTCTGGTACAACTTGAATGATTATAATGAATTACAATGAAGTAGTATATATTGGAGAAGTTAAATGGATTTTACTAATTAATACTAATTTAAGTGGTAGCTATATGAAAGCTATATTTGGCTACAAGCCTTTTTCTAGACACTCTACTGGCTGGCCTGTACCTACATGAAAGAAGAGAATAGGGAAAGGGAAGAAATTTAAAAAAAAACAAGGTTTAAGTAAAATTATTTATTTATTTGTGATTTTTGAAAACTTTTTTATAATTGATTACCTGTTCGCATTATTCAGACACTGTTTTGTTGCCTGTTTTGAGACATTTTTGTTCTTTCTTGCAGAATTGAGAACATTGCAACATTTTTTAGTTACTTTAGAGGAATTCAGCAAATTAACTGCTACTTAGTATGGGAGTGTACTTCATGAATTTCTTGTGGTTTAAAAAATGGAGAGCAATTTGTGGCACATGTTTGCATCACTATAAAGGAATTGAGCAGAGCAAGATTAATGCAAATTAGGCATTATTGTGCTCAGAGGCATCTACTTCTAACAATGTTCAGTGTAATGAAGGGTGAATGTTGTGCATGATTAAACTAGTCATATACAAACAATAGCTCAAATAAACAAAGCATAAATTTAGAAGGTGATTTTCTTCTCCCACACCCTCCAATTCCCCCAGTAAAAACAGAAAGAACATGAGGAAAGGAAGAGAACAGCCGGTAGAGACAGAACCAAGAATATGCACTTCACTACTGAAAGTAGAGCTGCTCGAGGGGAAAATGAACCCAAAAAGGGATTTATGGTCCAGTAATAGACCCAGTAATCAAAAATGGGTTTCTATGAAGTTTGGGTACAACTTGGAGTTGGTGTACTAATTCAGCCTAACAGCCATTAAGCACAGAGCTGCACACAGGTCTGAGGTGATCTTCTCAGGGTTTCTTGTTGGTTTTTTGTTTGCATGGGTAAGCCAAAGCTAGCTTCTCTATGATTCCTTTACTGTAAACAGAGAAAAATACTTCTTCCAGAGGCAAGTTCACATTAATGACCTTAGACACTCCATGGAAGTGCCTCTTTATCTCTGCTGACTACAGAAGGAACATTTGAGGACAATGTCTGACTGCAACAAGTAACATCTTCCAGTTTGGAGGAGGTGGAATTAATCCCTTGGGCTCCAATATAAAGCAAAATCTGCTACGTAAATGACTGAAGAGGTATTGTCTGGTCTTGAAATGACTTCAACACATGCTGATTCTTCTGTCAAAAAGGATTGCTTCAGACTGGACACATAAATTGTAGGGCCAAGGAAGAATCTCAGTATCAATCTCAAATTTCTGAATTATTGAGTCACAGGAATTTAAAACCCAGAGCTTCCAACCTTTGGTTTAGATACAAACTAGTGAGCATTAGGGCAATTTTCTCTGATCAGAGGCCCTTGTAAGGTTATATCTAATAGCTAAAACTTTATATGAATTCCACTGGTATCAGTACCTTTCAAACATTACACTTCAGTGGTCTTGTGAACAAAATTTACAAAGTTACTAAATAAAGATTTATTTCAATTAGGTTTTAAAAATTCTGGGGTTTTTTTGTGAATAGAAAGATTGAGAATTTCTTGATTTTCTTCTATAATTTCTTCTATAATGCTCATTTTCATTTAATTTCTTTCCAGAAATAGAATCTGTTGTTTAATTATGCCTAAGAAATTGAATGTAGAGCAACACCAACATCAAATATTTGTTTCTTCTGCAATTGTAGGAAAAAATATTCTTCTTATTTCCTGCAGACCTTTGTTATTCAATAAGCCTTTCCCTCATTCACTGAACATAAAAAGCTTTGAGGCTTTCTTTTGCTCCAAGTGAGGGAGTGGAAGCCCTGCCCTGAAGTCCTTGTCTGATTTCACCAGATTTAAGCAGTCAGATAATTTTGGGCATCTTTAAGATAAAATGAGTCAAATCTGAGCTCTGACAGTATTCTCTTTGTGGAGGAGGTGCCCCCTATTTATTGCATGAGTTGCTTATATTAATGCCTTAGTTGGGTTTAGGAGTTAATCTGAGAAACAAATCTTCCAGTTCTTCTAATTTTTTCTGTACTTGAGCTGTCAT
Organism: Fringilla coelebs; assembly: GCF_963513975.1. Taxonomy (NCBI): domain Eukaryota; kingdom Metazoa; phylum Chordata; class Aves; order Passeriformes; family Fringillidae; genus Fringilla; species Fringilla coelebs. The sequence continues at coordinate 39,190,382 of NC_140030.1, read as the reverse complement.
TGTAGAGAGGTACTGGAGTGCATGCGCTGGATGCCTTTCTGATGAAACTAAATGAAAAGACACACGCCAGGGGCACATGCAGAATCCTACAGCCATTAATGGGCATTCAGACTAGAGCTAATCCTAAATATTCCCTTCTACCCCCACCCTTTTTCCACCCTGAAACATGTACTCTTTTTCTATGGGGTTTCACTACAGGTCTTCTCTTTGTACTGCATAGCCAGCTTAGGAAGACATAACTTCAATCACTTGATGTTTTTTCCCTTACTTGTCTTTTAATGGTACTAATGAATTTTGAAAGAGATGCTTTTTCTTGGACAAATTTGTTTAGCTCCATTTTTCTCATGCTACACACTGGGTTTTATGTTCCTTCCTCTTGACACCCTATTTTCTTGATTCTCTTTTTTACTGGGACAGACAGATACATCCAGGTTCAGTGTTTTTATGAGCACAGTACTCTAGTTTAGTCAATATGCATATTTGTATTAATTAACTCTGCAGGGGATTAAGGATTAACCATATCAGTGTTAGAAACTGTGGAGATCCTTGATAATAGTATTTTAGTTATTTCTTTTGAAAACAAAAAATATTTTGTTTACAGATGACACACGAGCACATATTAATAACTGAGTCACCTCTATAATTGAAATATCCCTAAAACTAATATGGAAATATAATGGTTTTAGCAGTACCAGCAGGAAAGAGAGCTGTAATAATTGGGATTGAAATAGAGAATGTAGATAGATTTCTTTATTGAGCCTGATGATTTCGCCTCAGAATATGACATTCTAAGGACAAAAAAATACCCTAATAGACCTCTCAGCTTTAGCAAGAAAACACTGAAAATTTTCAGCATCAGAATCATCATAGAAGTCTCAAGGACAGAAAACACTGGGAGTTATTGATCTTTGAAAAGTCCGATGCAGCAAATGTTTTCCATACAATAGTGCACCCAGGAGACCCAGAGTAAACATGTTGAAATATAAACAATTATTTCAAATTTAATGGTATAAAAGAAAGGCAAAACTTTAGGCTAAATTCTCCCTTGACAGAAGAAGTTTGAGTTCTATTCATCCAGTATAAGTGAGTTCAGTTCTTCTGGTTTCTAACTTTGTCCATATACATTGGAATTCCAAGCATATGACTGTTTTCCCTAAATGTGATTGTGGCCTATTCTATCTCCAGACCTTATTTTAAAATAATAAGAGGACTATTGTGCTTATGTTCTCCTTTCAGATAAAGCCAGAGGAGTTCCCTATATCATCATTTCTCTGCACTTAATCCTGCTGTTTGCAACTAGATGTCTCGTAATTATTTTTTTTTATTATTATTTTTATTAGTTTTCTTTCCTAATGTCTAGTTAATATTAGCTCAGGCTGCTGATGTTGGCAGAATTAAAAACATATGTTGGAGAATTTTCTTCCTTTGCTTTCTATTTATGATTCACACTTTCAAGTTGCTTGAGGCTAAGAATGTTATATGAAGATCCTGGGCATGTTTCCCTACTTAGTTAGCCATATCAGACAGAAAAAAGGATTCATTTTTGTCACTAGTCGGAAGTACTGTTAAAGATTCATGTATTTACCACTCCCTTCTCAGTTGCTTATTCTTTCTGCTGGACCCATCAGTCCACTGTCTCCTTTGCTGCCAGAATTATAAAGAGCAGTCAGCTTTACCTTCTTCCTGCAACAATGTCCTACTGAAACCCTGTCAGGAATTTGATGTGTAAGATTATTCACTGCAAGATAAAGAGATCATGATGGGGTTGATGCATATGCTAAATTGTTCAGAGTAAAGGAAAACCCCATTTATAGGGAAAACAAACAAAAAAAAAAAACAAAAACCAAACTTCTCATTTTTCCTTAAGCACAAACGAATCTAAATTTTGGAGTACTGGACATTGAATAAATATTCCATGTTCCCCCCACCAGTATATTATGCTTTATATTGTCTTTATTTTTTTAAAACATAAAAAGAGTTTAAAAAAAGGGTGGCCTTGTTGTATTTTCTGTGATACATGTTTTTTTAACATTTTTGTTTATTATATACATTTTTAAAATATTTTTGGTTTTTTTTTTTTTTTGCCTGTTTAGAGTGTTTGTCTGTGATTTACACTTGAATGCTAGAATTTACTAAATTCCCATCTTTTTTAAGAATTCTGTGGTAGAATCACAGAATTTGATCTGAGCTAAAGTGATGGCTTCATCTTTGCAAGGAAGTCACAACGTTTGAAAGATCATTAGTGTGAGGGAATTGTATGAGCATGCATTCTCTTAATAGTAACAACATAACTTCTATGCTAAAACCTTTATTGCCATTAAGTCTTACACTAAAGAAATTCATTGCTTGGTTTCTGTATTTACATACAAACTGGACTCTCTACAAAGCCTTCTTCTACAAAAACAGTTCTCTTTAATGAAAAAAAATTAAATGCTTGGTATGCTTGAAGCCCAATTAGCATCTCTGAAATTATTAAACCTGATAATTCCATTAAATCACTTTATCAAATCAGGGAGTAGATTATTTCTACACTAAGGGTGCTTTTTGGGCCTTTGTAGGAGCAGTAAAGTGGCACAGCATCCCTTATATACCTGAAGATAAACTGCAAGTGTCCAAAAAAAAAGCATAACAGGCCTACACACACAAGATGCTTGTGAAATTAAATCCATGTTTAAAGGGGAGAGAGAGAATGATATCAGAAACATATCAAGTTAGGCTCACTGTTTTTTGGAACTTCTGGTTGGTAGAAATCACTCAACAGGTGTAATTGAAATTTGTCATAAACCCCTGCTAATGAGCAGCTATTAAGCAGCCTAAAGAGAGATACTGTTGGATTTTTTCATGTTCTAAGCTTGATTAGACTCACTTTCATCCATGGTGTGCAGCAGCTTCTTAAATCTAATGCTAGAATAAGCATTATCAAAGAAAATCAAAGTACTGGATTTCTTATGCTTAAAACACATTAAAGTAGCTAGTGTTAGAGTAGTTCCTTTAATCCTTTTCTGATCACCTAAAGACAGGGAATATATTTTCTCACATTGTTTTCTCTTCTAAAGAGATATAAATTAAAATATGGGATATAAATTAAAACATTCCTTTCTGTTGCAGCTGGTGCTCTGTTTTTCTACTATGGAAGGAAACATTTCTGCGTATTTAGCTCAATGGTTTGTTGAGCTGTGATTAATTCATGAGTATGTGTCTGAATGCATTTCCATGGGTACAGAACTGGAAAAAAAAAAAAATAAACAGTTTAGTGGGTACTCTTTCATGTGAGAAGGTGGTGAACAGACCCTACTTTGGGGCAAGAGAGAAGTTGAGGAGGAAAGAGTAGTAGAGAGAATGTGTGATGAATGGAACCATAACCCACATTCCTCCTACCCTGAGCTGATGAGGTGGAGAAGACAGAGAATTCAGGAGTGAAGCTGAGCCCAAAACTATTCTACTCTGAGTAATATATTATGTAATATATTATTTGGCAATATATTATACTAGTTTCCTAGAGTCGAGTTTGTTTTGCCCATGATGGCAGCTGCCAGCGGTCCCTCCCTGTCCTTATCTCAATGGCGTTGTTGTATTTTTCCTCATCTGTCCAGTGGAGGGATGTGATAGATTGGCTTTGGTGGATGCCTGGTATTCAGGCAGGATCAACCCTCCACCATACAGGGACAGAGCAATCACTGCTGGGCATAAAAGAGAAAGTTGAACATGCAGAAACGGTGAGGGACCCCTGGAACAAATTAGGCATAAAGTGCACACGCATTGCAGAATGCACTGTGGCAGGACACTGCAGCATATGTTCAAGAGGGAACAGCACAGCCTCATGAAAGACAGGATGCATGGGTGCAACCTCTTTCTTCGGAAATCTTATATCAGGTTTTAAAAAGCTGAGAACTTATACCAGGAAATAACCCCTTGTTCTCTCTCCTTAAGCATTCATGTCGGAAATAACCTACTGGCACAGGTAGACATTTGTTATAACAAAAATACATGCTCCAAAACAGAAAAAAAAAAGCAATTTATGAGCAATTTAGGGAAGACATATAGTTTATATCTAGCCTAATAATTAAACAGCCCCTGCGACCATTTTCAGATGCTTCAGGTGCCGACCAATACAACCTAGCCTTAAAAGAGAGCAGCCATATCCAAACTGTATATTCAGAAATATCCCTGGTTAATGCTAAATGCCAAAAAATGTCCAGGAATTTTGTTGCAGAGTAGCAGTTGGCTCAGACCAAAGGTATTGCTGGTACTGTTCAAATAATTTACTGTCAGGAATAATTGCATGTTATTATCTGGGAGTTGTTTAATATCCTGCCATAGGTATTAATAAATACCTATAACTACATAAACTTCTTTTACTGCACATACACCACTAAAAAGACAGCAGTGATTAATATAGCAAGAATCCTGTTCTTCATTAATGTAAAAAAAAGATTTATAATTTGGGGTAAAATCCTCCTACACAGAAAATAATTATTGATAGAAATAAGAAATGATTGCTGAATACTTTTTATCTTTTCTAAATATTTCTTTCCCATGCTTTCTCATGTTTAGCATAAAGTTCTGTTAAGATAAGAAAGTAAGATCTTTAACAGTAATCTTTACATTTGTATGCATTTTCTTCTGAAGTTAGAAATTGCAATGCATCAGAACTTGTACACAAAAGCTTAAGTGCTAAAGTTATACCAGTATAGCACAATATATTTTGTTCCACAGTAAAAGTGATATTTGGCCTGTTCTAGATGCTGTGTTCCAAAAATCTTGGGACAGTAACATTACCCCAGATAAACCTTGGACAAGGCAAATCCTAGCATGAGCATCATCAGGGCACCTCAAATTTATCATACCCACTGAAATATGGAATAATAAAATAAAACCTAACTGAATTACATTATAATGAAATAAAGTTTCAGTTTAAAAAAAATGTTTTGGCCTTCTCTTTGTATCCTTATCAATCTACTAATTTAAGAATGGCTAGCTCTACACAGACCAAATAACTCTAATTGCACAATTACAGCATTAAGACTATTCCATTTACCCAGCAAATTGATTGGCTAAACATTCCTAAGTACTTTATTATAATATAGAATTTCATAAGAAACTAAAAACAATGTTGATGTTCAGGACTGTTGAGAAGAAAATGCAGGGCCAGGGTTTTAGCTAATGTAGATTGGTAGGGATCCACTAACTTAAATTGGGTTCACTGATTTACGCTGGCTGAAGCACACAGCTGTATGTACCAGTATGTTTTGCACACTTCTTCTTCAGTAAAATCATACTTCAGCTCATCATGATGTTTGTTTTACTATGTCAAAGATGGACCACATTCCAGAGGTATATTGCTTGCAGGAAAGGTTGTCAGTTTGCACAATCCCTTAAAATTGCAACTGAATTTTTCCAGTGAGCAAACTCTTAAATATTTAGTTTCTTTGTCATGAAGCTTACTAGAATCAATTGAAAAGCAAACATCAAACATGTGTAATGTTTAAATGTTCAAAATAAAACATGAGTAGAGGCTAAAAATCTTTGCAGTACAGGAATGATACTTTAATACTATTCATCTTCCAAGAATCCATAAATGTTGCAGAACAATATTAAGAAATGTGTTTTGCAACACAGATCATTATTCTGTGTTTTTGAGAGTAGGGCCATATTATTTCATGTTTCTCTTTTTCACTTGGATTGTAAATTAAACTTCCGTTCACTAGCAATGATCTTTTTGACCAAAAACCCTGAAAGTATAAAGGCTAATGTTGTTTTAATAGGGAAAACATAATTCATTTTATTGTTTGGAGCAGAGTGAAGCAAAATTCAGGAAGACTCTAATGGGAGTTGTTTCTTGTGACATCATTGCAATATTGGTTGATATTTTGGAAGTTATTGTTCCAGGATTTTGAAAGTCTTCATAGATAATCCTATAATAGGAAATCCATTTACCAAAAACCAGTTGGGTAGTTTTAGATGTCTTATGATACTGTGGTTGGCTCTAGCTGTCCCTCTTGAAAGGCATCTATCTTCTGCAGGTTTATCTCAAAAGACAGTAAAGGTTTATGGATAACTGAATCACATCTTAGATGTTTACATTCAGCTGAGCTGAATTACACTGCTGATGTTATCAGCTAGGTTTTCTTCAAGTACCAACAGCTAGAACAGTGTTCAGTTGCTAAAACTTATGTATCTAGTACCATCTTAATGACCTTTTGAATATCACATATATATATTTTGAGCAAATAAACGGGGCTGGAGGGAAATCCATGCCTTCTGTAACTAGAGCTGGAAAGCAGGTGGGTTACATGAGGATGTTTCAAACATCATTAGATACCTCTGTTTAAGCAACTAAATCCTGCATGCACATCTGTAGGCATGCAAGCCTAGGTATTTCACTGTCTGGCTGAAACCCATCCCTCCTGTGTTGAATACTGTTCTTCATAACAGAAGTGCAACAGGATAAAAAAACAAGGCAAAGCTGTTTATGGTTGACAAAGTAACCATTGCAACTACTTTTGCATTTTTTAAGAGACTTTGATACAAGCAAAGAAATAGAATTTCAAAAAGCATTTAATGCCCAAGCCCCTAAGTCTATAACATTAGGGTCTCAACAAAAGTTAAGCAAAATGTCTTCACTGAATGAAGATTTTTTTTTTTTTCTAATTTCTGCTTTCATGTGTGAACTGTTTAGCTTGCTGAGGTTACAGAATAATTATCCAGGACTATACAGGCCAAGTTATAAGTTGAGAAAATATTTACATAATCAGGATCATAATTTTAATATTTGTATAACAGTAACTCTACCAAAAGCTTAATATGCACTTGGCATATAATATGAGCTTTATCTTACTTGTCTAGGATTCTTAATTTTTTAAGGTAGATCTTGTTTTAGACACCTGAGGAAGGATTAAGTTCACCTTAATGCAAATATTCTAGATGAGATTCAGTTACAGGGAACACATAGTCTTAATATTCAAATTATATTACTAACACAATAAATTTCAGAAGTAGTCTTTGATAAAAGATTTCAGGAAAAAGATCATAATTTTGAGGGCAGTAAGTTTCACTAATTCCTAGAGTTGTGTTTTGAGACGTATCCTGTTTCCAGCCTTACAACAGATATATAGAGAAACTATTTTCTGGTCACTTGGGCCAATTTATAGCATAACACCTAAAGTTTCATGATCATTGGGATATGGAGCTGCAAAAAGAGATTACAGTTTCTTTATTGTCTTCTCTAATCTACTTTGGATATGGATAATTTCCCTTTGCATGCCATGAGCCACCATTTATACAGGCACATGGTGGCAGATGTGCAGTCCAAGTCAAAGAGATGAAGTAAGAGGTTCAGCTGCACACCAAGAGCAGCAGAGAATGGAAGGGCCCAATTCTGATTCTTCCATTATTAACACTACAACTTTATAGGTTTCAACAGCCCTATGGAGATCAATGCTCTCACAGCATTTGCAGGATAAGGCTGAAAACTAGCAAAACATACCCATTGAATAATTTGAAATGGGAATAAATATTTTTATTTCCACTTAGCACACCACAGACTGAAATAATTTAAATTTAAAGATTTCACATTTCACAAAGGCATCAATAACTTCTATTTGGGATCCCAATATGTTGAATTACAATATAATTTTAAAAAAATCCATAACATAATTTGAGGTACATTTCACATATGATAATATTCGCACCTGTGTGTTATTTAGAACAAACAAAAATTTTTTTTACTGTTGTTTGAAAACCCTATTCTAGTAAATATTTTTTATTAAAAGAAAAGCTCATCTCATGAAGGAAAAATGCTGGGCATCAATTTATCTTCTCCGGTTAATTATTTTTACTGACCTATTTTATATTTTTAATCAATGATTATATTTAATTCACAAACTTCAATATATTGAAGTTTATTAAGAATGCCTTTTCCTTAATTCAATGTTTACATTCATTTCGCTTATTTTAAATGAAGGAGGGGTGAGGAGTGCTAATTCCTTTATATGAATTGAATTTCTGGATTCTTGATTGAGAACTCTGAAGTTTAGGCTTATTTTCTATCTGACTTATCCCATATGTGTTACAGGAAGAAAGCTGTTTGAAATCAGATTTTTAATCAAAATGAGAAGTCTGAGATGTTTCAGGTTTCTTTTCAGAACTTATCCTTGTACTCTTATATCACACAAAACTCAGTGAACCTTCCACCCTCATAGACATCAAAGCTCAGCCCATGGTTTAGCTCTATATAAGACAGGCTTTTATTCAAAGGTTGAGAGATTGGAAATTTTTGCATAGCAGTGTTTCTTTCTTTTTTTTTTTTGTTCTATTTTCTTTCTGTTTCTAGAGGTATCTTCAATCTGTTTTTCCTTCTTTCCCCTCCCTTATGATGTACAGATATCTAGTGTAGAAGTGTAAGGTCTGAAACTATTAATTTGAAGTTCTCTTAAAAGAATGAAAAATAAAAAATAAAATTAATAGATCTCTTATATTATTTTATTTTCTAAAGAATTTTCTTGTAAATTAGACAATGTATGGACTTCTAAACAGGCAGGATAATAACTGGGTTTTATTGTATAACAGCAGGAAATATTCTGTAAAAACGATTTTGCGCACAAATGACCATTTTCTTCAATAGAGTGATAAAACTTTCTGAAATTTTCCTCCAGTAATCTCTGATGCTTCTCTTTGATCAATTAAATCATCCATGGTTCTATTACCTAAAACTTATATTACTTTTTTCTTATATAGAGACAGAGTTCAATAATGGACAAGCTCCTTCATATTCTCTGGAATAAAAAGGCCAGTATCTAAGGGCAATTTCTGGTTTGTTAAAGATTAATCACCCTCTGGAGGTCAGTTGCTCCCTCTCCATTTGCTGCAAAACATAACCAGTAGAGAAACTTTAGCTTGAAGCTTGAGGTTACACATGAAGCCCAAACTCCAATATTACTATGTTGAATTCTATACCTCTGAAGTTGCTTTTCTTTCTATATAAATACAGTAATATTAGGCTTAGAAGTAATGCCAAAATATGTGGAAGCAATTAAAATTAATTCTTTAAAAATATAGACATTATTGGAGCATGATTTTTATCTTTGAAGTTTAAAATGACATAGGACAGCCTTCTTTGCAGCATTGCCCGATTATATTATTTAAGTAAGAGTAGTAAAAACTGTGGTCAAAATACAAAAGAATTGTATTATTTAAATTACTTTCAAAGTGAGTCCCTCAGCTTTGAAAATGGGTAGCCTATTCAATCTGAAACACAGGTCTGCTGACATCCAAAATACACTGACTGCACAGTCACTTTGTTGGTTATTTTACTCATTTAGGACATGACAGTTTAAAGGCATTTACGTTAATAAATATTTGCTGGTCTCTTCCATATCAATTGTGCTATATTGTTTGATATTTTTTACTCCCTTTCTGACTTCCTTCGCAGAATCTCTCAGGGTGTCCAAGACTACTGATCGATACCTTTTTATATAAGCTCATTTAATGAAAATAAACTGAATTAAAACAAACTTTCTGCTACAGGGATTAAGGATGCAGTGCTGGAAAAGTTTCATGCAATATATTTTTCAATAGGTAATGTTGAGAAAGCTCTTTTATGCTTTATCATGTATTTTACAAGGATTTCTTTCCTTACCTAGTACAGCTCAGCACAGAGGCAAACATTTAACTAATAAACACAAAAGTCCTTTTAGATCTATTGAAAACACTGAGATATTTTCTGGCTGCAGATGGTTTCTATCTATGTTCACATTTCCATCTGGGTCTCACAGGAGTTGTGCTAAGAAAATTTCTGGACTAGGAAAGATAAGAAAATATTTTATTTTGACAAAACCAGAAAAATCTGCCCAAAACCCCAACCAAAAATGTTCTTTGAGATCCATTTTATAAGGGAAACAGCATTTTTCAGAACAATCAGACACTGTAACAGTTTTTCTGGAGAAGATGTGGAGTCCTTGGAGATAGTCAAAATAAACTGGACAAGACCTTGGGCAACCAGCACTAGTTTTATCCAGCTTCTGTGTGGGATCTTGGAACTCAATCATCTCCCGAGGTCCTTTCCTACTTCAGTCATTCTGAGCTTCTGACATAATTTTTTTAGTGTTGTTTCCTTCCAGTCAATTTACCGGAGAGCATAGGCATACCTAATTTCTGTTTATGGGAGAAGATTGCTTAGTTTAGTTAGGTATTTGAAGCAAATGACAAAAAATAAAAAGAGCTAGGCAGAAATATTATTCATGTCACCTAAGAAAATGATAACCTATGTCACAGTCTCTAGCCCTGTCAAGACTGGAAGAAAAGACACTAAGCAGAGCTGTCATGATTATAGGACAAGATGTCTCAAATCTTTCTTAATTAAGTAATTGATTCCCAATAGCTAAGTCATATTACATTAATGTAATGGACTAGTGATAGCAAATATCTTTCACAGACAATTCAAAGCCTCAGTACTGAGCCATGTCCTCAAACTTTTCCTCAAGCTGAACATGAAAATATAAAAGTGGTGGTGATGTAGATACAGCCACTGTAGATAGCAAACTTACAATTTTTAAGCAATATTGCAGATGTTTGGTGCATCATAATATATTGATCTCATCAGTGGAAAAATAGGCAACTTAAGAGGAAATTTTGAGAAGATATGATAGAAGATATTCTGAGAAGATATTCTGAGAGAATTTAAGATTCTCCTCTGAGGTCTGTTAAGTAATTTTCTCCTTTGGGTTTACGTCTAAAATGAATAGGTTTACGTCTAAAATGAATAGGATTATCTTTATTTTTCCATTGCTTTAGATATGCAGATTACGGCCCCTGAAACACACAGAAAAACTTCAAGGGGAAGGATAAATAAATAATAAATTAGAAGATCCAGTCTGGAATATTTTGTCAACACAACTTTAATATATACCTCAGGAGCAAGTATCAGAGCTGGGTCACGCACGTCCACAACTCGAGGCAAGTCAGATGTGATTATTTTGCACAGAGGTCTTTCACATTTTAGTTAGATATAGGCTATTTGGAATACTGTCTCTTGGCGTGTGTGGGTGTGTTATGGAATCACAGCATGGCTGAGGTAGGAAAGAATATTTTGAAATCAAGCAGCCCAGCCCCATTATCCTTCTTCATTAGAAGCCTTGGAATTCCATTGAGTTTTGAAAATCTCCAAGGAGGGAGACTCCACAACCTCTCTGGGAAACCCATGAGAGTTTTTGCTACCCTCAAAGTAAAAAGTTAATTCTTGTATTTGGATAGAATTTCCTGGATTTTAATCTTTACCCTTTGCCCCTTGTTCTCTCAATGGGCATTGCTGACAAGAGTCTGAATCCTTCATTCCCTACCATCAAGTATTAATACACTTTAAAATCACCCTAAACCTTCTCTTTTCGAGGATAAGCTGTTCTAGCTCTCTCAGTCCTTCCTCACTGGAAAGGTTCTCCAGCCAGAAGACTCCAGCCAGGATGTAATGTGACTGCTGAAAACATATTCTGAATCTAGTCCAAGTTGGGTGGAAAACTACATAAGGTGTTGTTTTGAATTTAGACATAAAATCATTTACCTCACTCAGAACTTGATAGATGTGTAGTGGAACAAGGTAACTTCAGGATTTATTTACACACCAAAATTTTAATCACTTAAATTTTGGATTTGACTTACTAAAATAGGACATCTTCTACATCTTTCTCTAATCACAGCCCAGAAATAATTAGTGTTGTTTGAAAAATGTGTTCAGTACCTTTAATCTACCTGCCAAATATGCACAGATCTTTGGTACAGACTGTAAAACTAATCCCTCTAAACTACATATGCATAATTTACCACAGTATTTCACACCTCTAAATATGATGAATAATTTTTTTTTGTCATCAGCAATTATTTTACAAGGAGGGAAAAAAAAAGCTTCAAGAAAAAATGACATCAGTAGATATAAGAAAATAAATATGAATGCCAGTCCATTTCTGATCAGCATGAAGCTTCCTGATAATACCATGCAAAATGTAGCATTCATTTTACAAATGCGGATAATGAAGATGTGAGTGGCAAAGCGTGCGTCAAAAGTATGTAAATGAATTGATGTTTAATCTACCTATGCCTAAGAAAAGCAATCACCTCCTGCAGAAGGATTGCTTTTATTTTGGTAATGTTAGCTGATGAAATCCCAGCACTCTAACAAGGGTTTATAATTTGATAAAAATTACTGGTGACTGGATCTGAATTTTCTTCAAACTGCTGCCCTGCTTCTTGCTAAGTGCACCGCTGACATGTTTGATATTGAACTTGAACTTAAAAATTACTATCCCAGTAGATGTTTATTAGATTTAGCGGCTGAAGTAAACCTAGACATGGTGCCCGCAGTACAATCTAAAAACAGACCTTATTTATGTGTGCCGGGAAATGTTGCACATTTCTTCCAGGAAAACAGAGAAAATCAGAAATAACAAGAGCAAAAACACCCACAAAGAAAGGTATTATCCATGCTATTAGAGGGCCAAAGAAAATTGACCTGTGTTAGACTAATGTAATGTCATCTTTTAAAACATTACAATACTGAGTAATGCAATTTATTTTCATATAATCATTTTAATGCTCATTATTGGGAAAAAGCTTGACAGAAAAAAAAAAAACCAGTTATAAATTCAATACATGCCATGAGCTGAGACAGAACGATCTCAGTATGGGGATCTAATTTTTCATGTGGAAATATTACACACTTTTTAGTAGGAACTCCATGCATATGGTTCATTTGAAATAGTTTCAAAAAATACTTATAAAGTTACCTGAAGTGGTAATATATGAAGTAAGACAGTCAAAGAAGTATTTAAACTCTAATAATATATGCTTATCCCTAGAGAATGAATATAATTTTTGAAATTAAATGTAGTAGACTATTCTGACAAATACTCCAAACCCCTTTTTTTGTGCTTATGGATGACTGTAATGCTAGAACCCTAACCACCATATAACTCTCTACTTGTTTGCTAAGACTTCTGTCCAGTAAGACCTGTTATTTTGTGTTTATACATACCAAAGTGAGTTGAAGAAATACACACTGCAGTGACCTGTGCTCACTGACATGGAATGTCTCACGTGTCTGTAGGAAGCTTTCTGCTGGGGCTCTCTGTGATTTTTGCCATCCCTTCATCTCCTTTAGTTCTACAGTCTTTTGCTGTCATTGATCAATAACATTGAGCTAGTATGAGCAGATCACATCTCAGAAGCATTCGGTGTTGAATTTCAAGTGAAGCTTGACTACTGTATATCATTTAGTGTCAACTCTTGTACAAATATCACAAGAATTGTCTGGATGAAGGAGAAGGAGTGATAAATACAGAAAAGAAAAAAGTGACACAAAGTCATAAAAAGACAACAAAGAAAGAAAGGAAGAGAAGAATGTGTAAATAAAGGAATCAGGAGCAGTCCCAGATGAATAAGTGTGCCCTGCCAGCCAGGAATACTGCATCCCATGTCCTGGGATGCATCAAGCACAGCATCACCAGCCAGGCAAGGGAGGGGATTGTCCTGCTCTGCTCTGGGTCAGCCTCACCTTGAATGTTGGGGGCAGTTTTGGGTGCCACAACATAAAGAAGACATTAAGCTATAGGACACCATCCAAACAAGGGCAAAAAAAAATTGCAGCACTTAAGAATTTTTTCTCCATCCGTACTACATGTGATTTACTTCTAAAATGCTTTGATAAGACAATGTAAGGGAATTCTTAAAATGCTACCAGTGATGCTAAATGTTCTAAAATTCTAATTCTAAAAATGCTACCATTGATGATCATCTGACTGGCTAGGTAGGATTATGGGCAAAACTGCCCAAAAAAGGAAAAATCTTTCCCAAAGGATTCACATGTCTAAAGCATTTTCACTTTGTTTAATGATAATCCTGAAAACTTTTGCTCAACTACTGTTTAATTAAAAAAAAAAATCTGATTCTACTGGTATTCTAGTTTCAGTAGGCATACTGCAGTTTTCTCTGTTTGCTCAGAAATCTTTTTATGTGTATAATTGTCCTGCTTTTGTCTGGGAAAGAGTTAAATGTTTTCATAATTACTCTCCATGAAAGTTCATGCACAGCCTCGACTGACACTCTGGAAGTACACATTCCCCAACTAGTATCTAAGTTCATCATCCTGGAACTTATTCCTTGAATTGTCAAAACACAGCTCTTAGGAAGTATCCATTTAAAAAGCGATAACAGCAAAATTTTCATTTCCTGATGAAATTCCTGCACTTAGAATACTCATGGAGAGAAAATTTGTACTGAAATTTCTCCTTTCACTAATTACTTAAAACCTACACTTCCTAGCCTAACAAATAGACTAAAGAGCATGTTTTGAGGAAGGGCACAGAACTGTCAATAAGAGATGGAGTGCTCAGCAAGCACTGACAAGTCTTTCAATAAACACCTGTCCATGCAATTTCAGACAGGTCTTCACGCCCATCCTAGTCCATCTAAGCTGCACCTCACTCAACCTGATGATTTGTGGGACTTTTCTGAGATAACTGATTTTTCCTCACCTGAGCACGGCTGTGGAATCTTAACACAGGTTGCTGCTTCTTGTACCAAACACCATCCCAGTTATACTCCTGTCATTAATTTTTGAAGGGATTAAGTTCTTTTCTAAATGTATATTTAAATTACATATTGAAAAATAATTTTCATAGTATTTTCATTATTTTATGTACTGAAACTCTAAATTAATGCTGATGGCAAAGCTTCAAAACACAAGTCCTTAATAGTACAATATTGGTCAGTATTGTAAATGTTGACTTTTAGGCGCTTAAAAATTAATACCTACAATTTTGAATTATTTTTTATAGAAGAGACATAGTTCTATACTTTTGAAATATATAATTTATTTTCTCCTCATTATCAACTTCATTACATTATCTGATCCACTCATACAGGGTTTCCTGGGATTTCTTAAGTAAGCACTAAGGTTTCAAAGCCTGTGATTATTTATTTGACAGTCATTTCATTCTCTTTCTTAATTTTTGTTTGTTTGTCTGTTTTTTAGGGTGGGGGAAGTTAGTTGGGTTTTTTTTTTGGGAAGCAAGGTTTTATCTTTTTCTATTTTTAATTTAGCTTCCAAAATTTTTATGATGATTGTTCATGACAAAGGAATGAGAACGTGTCACAACTTTATTTTATTCCTTATTTCTTACTTCTATTTTTTTCATGAAATGCATATAAGCCACTATCTGTAGTTTTCAGCAAGCTGCCCTAATTAAATTTAAAACACATATCTCAAAATATTATCAAAAACAAAACTTCTACTCCATTGCTGTCAATTTGATCAAAAGAATTCAAGAGTAAATCAACAATATGGTGATTTTGAAAAGCTCTGAATATTTCAGTTTCTTGGCAACTTCCCAAAAAAGCTAGGAATGCTATGTACTTTGTGCTAAAAATCAGGGCCCTAAAGTTCTGGCATTTTTTCACAGATTTCAGGAAGATCTTTCCAGGCTACAGGCAACTGTTATTTAAAGAATCACAGCATCACAGAATGGGTCGGGTTGGAAGGAATCAAAGTGGGATATCTGATCCAAACTTCCTGCTGAAGGAGAGTCATTTTAGAGCACAGGGTTGTGGTTCTTGAATCTCTCCAATGAGGGAGACTCCCTAATCTCACTGTTCCAGGGCTCGGTCACCCACACAACTAAGAAGGTCTGCCTCACATTCTCGTGGATATTTCTGTGCATCAGTTCCTGCTCAGTGCCTCTTGTCCTATTGCTTGGCATCCTTCCCTCAATCCAGACCCTCTGCTGGACCTGCTCCAGGAACTCCAGGTCTCTCTTGTACTGAGGAGCCCAGAACTGGGCACAGCACTCCAGATGTGGCCTTACAAGGGCAGAGTAGAGGGGCAGGATCACCTCCCTCAACCTGCTGGCAATGCTCTTCCTAATGCACCCCAGGACACCACTGGCCTTCTTGGCCACAAGGACACACTCTTGGCTTCAATAAATTGCTTCTTTGGTACAAAAATGCAATGAAGAATAAATAGATAATTGAAATATTTGATAAATTTTTAGAAGATAGAGGACATCTTTGATATGCAACTCAAAATAATAGAATTACAAAATAAATAACAAAGTGAAAAAACAAAATATTGCACTGAGTTACTGATCTTTCTTCCTTTATGTAAAATTCTCAAAATCTAAGCTTAGGGAAAGAGAAAGCATGCATTAAAAAACCCCTAAAGATTACTTAAAATACATTGTGATAGAAATGCTTATATTTGCAGATGACTGTAATTCTAAATATTGCTGTTGGTAATTCAGAGTGGAAGATGGTTTTCTGTTCTTAGTATTTTGTACATTTAATTATACAGGATGAAATTCCTGCCTGGGTAAAAATACCCTTTTTGTGGGCTTCATTACCTTAATCCTTATATTGTGGAGCTAAAAGGGACGAAGCTGGAACCTAGATCTTCTGCTAGGATTCTTGTGAAATGAGAAAAAAAATCTCATAATTCATCACAAATATATTTTAAAAAGATAAAAAAGTAGGACAGGATAATGAGTACTAAAAAACCACATTCATAAATATTCTAATGAATATTTAGTTTCCTGTGACACAGGAAATTAGACACACTATTAGTTTGGTATTTCTTGTCCTCATATTGATGTAAAAAATCATGGTTTCACATGTGCAAGCTTGCTAGTGCTTCTAGTGGTGTATTGACTCATCTGAACACATAGAAGAGATGCAAATATCCTACATGACTTACAAATCCTGGACTGAAAAATCACCCCAGCAGCATTTCCTTATCCAGTCAAGTCTTTATTTGCCTTGTGTTTGAATGTACAAAATGTACAAAATGTCTTTCTGTTTGCATGGGAACAAGGGAAAGAGCAATGGCCACTGCACAAGGAAGGGAACTGTATCCTAGCCAGTATCTCATGTCATTGAGAAAGGCTCTTGGCCTTCTGATATCATTGAGACAAGCTACTGCTCTTCTCTGCACACACACAGCTGGATCTGCTGCATTGTTGTCAGGTTTTCTCATTCCCCTGTAAAGGAACCTCGGAAAAAAAGGAAAGTTTTTGTTTGGTTGTTTTTTTATTTTTGGTTTTTTTTGCCTACTGAGTGTATCTGCTCACTTAACAATATTTATATGGGAAAGCCTCTTGAAAATAAAAATATCTAAAACCAACAGTGATCAGTGTTTCAAGGATAACAATAGCAATAATAAAACCTGTAGATGCTATTAAAATTCAGATTTTGACAAGACAGAACTGCTACCATAATCACATCCTCAGAAGACCAGAGGCATCATAAGGTTTAAAGGGTTTTGGTTGAATAGGGTTGGTTTTGGTTTAAAAGGTTGAACCCAAAGGTTTAAAATCAAGTTATATCATAAATTTATGCTCAAAGGGTCCGTCTTTCCTTGGTGCATGTGAGCAGTAATTTGTCAGTTTGAGGTGGCTGGGACACAGGCTAAATCCTCCCATTTTCTGCTGCTGGTCTCAGAAGCACTTTGTCACACTGATTGAAGTGTGACAAACCTGCTCTGATTTGAATAAGACTGTGCTTTTGTGGCATGCTTGCTCTGCATCTGTCCATCCATGCCTTTTGTTTAATGCAGTCTTTAATATCAACACAGGGTCTGTAGCAAAATTATGTGCCACTCAAATAACAAGCAAGATATCCCCCACCACTCTCATGTTTAGCGTGCTAAAATTGTATATTTGGAATGAAAACATAGACGTTAAAAAAACCTTATTAAAGAAAAAGTAAAATTTTTAAAAAGTATATTAGGAGGTTTAGGAAACAGAAAATTATTTCTGTTTCTGCTGCTCATATGTTTTATTGCAAAGTTTAGTGAACACTGCATTCCAGGTAATGTAGATAATGAGGCAGAGAAATAGGTCAGTCAGTTCTATATACCAATAATCCCACCACACCTTTTAAGAACAGATTATTCTAGCTTTTTCTGTTAGTAATAATTAGAAATACAAAAACTGAGGAGAAGCAACAGAATCTGCCAATAATATTTCATGAAGTTTACTTCAGGATTAAAAAGTCAGATGCTGTTGTTTTCCAAGATTAATCCACAGAATGAAAGAAAGCAAAAAGCTTTGTGTATTGAAAACAATATATCAACTTTTTCTAGTATGAAAAAGCCCCAGTTAATTTGCTGAAAACTGTATATTTTGCCCCATATCTAGCAGAAATACAGTGAAGGTTGTGATCATTGTTCCATGATGCACACTTGGAAAGAGAGTAGCACCACAGTTTGCCTGATTATTTTCAGGACATCAATGAAACTGAAATAGAAGTATTTGAAGAAAGAAAAAATTATACTACAATCAACTGGTTTGAACTTTGACAACATATCATCATTTGCAACCAGTACCCCGGAATTAATTTTGGAGAACATCCCTATGACTACAGAGTTAATGGGAAATGAAAATGAGTATTTGCTTGAAGTTAATTGCTTGCCTCATATATTGCATAATGCAGTAAAGTACACTATTGAAAAAATTTTATTTGGCTTTAAAAGCTGTGTAACAAAAGTTTTCAATTACTTTATGTCCACCAAAGAAGTTTCAGAATTATGAAAAGTATTTCACTTTACCAACATTCAATATGCTGAAACATTGAGGCACATTTACAAAGTGATAATCATGATGGAGATTATCCTATGCTTCCTATACAGTTAGTTTTGTACACTCAGCATATTTTGAAGTTTTTTTTAAGTATGGTGAAAATCTCCCCATTGCCAGGTTCACCAGATTCTAAATATCCTATCATTTTAATAATTTTGACAGGCATCTTCTTAGTAATGGATCTGCTAAGACAAGTTTCAAATTAATGTCCTATGTGCATGAACTATTTTTTTAAAAAATGTTGGAATATAGTAAAACTGAAAAATGCCTTTTAAAACAGTAAATGGAAGTATATGGTAGTATGAAGATGCATGTAAGAGCAACAATAAGTAGGTGAGAAATAACATATCTAATATGATAAAAATAGTTTTCAACACTGAAAACCATTTTCCCTGTATTTTCTCTGACACAAGAAAGTTCTAGACCTATCAACTTCAGAGAGGCTGTGCTGTTCTCTAAGCTTTCAGTTTCACATGTATATAATTTTCAAATATCATTTTTCTGCAATTAATTTATTTTAAAATTATATTTTAAAATGAAACTTAATGGAGAATATTGAAGGAAATTAGTGTTAGCAAGGTAAAATTGTATTTTAGCTTAAATTAAAATTCATGAGGATCTAAATAAGTTCTATTTCATCATGAACTAAGGATACAAAATGATCAACTGCTAGAGCAGTCTTCACAGGAAACAAGTTATAGGATTGTAAATCATAAAGATAAGAAAGGAATGAACTTCAGTAAGCAGTAGTATTGTAACGGGTATCAAAAATAAACACAAAGACTCCTATTATGAGTGAAATTCAGTATTATATCCTAATAATTACCATTTGAATTTTGCACTTAAAATTCACTGTGAATTTCCAAGGAAAAGTACAATTTTTAGTAATTTCTGCTGTTATAGACTGATATTGATGGCTCTGAAGAAAAAAATATATATATATTATTTTTTTCATAAATTCACTTAATTTTCTTCTATATGAAAGTTCATTCGACCCTTTAGACATCCCTAAGTAAAATGTTAAAACTGATGACAACCCCAACAACTGAGATAAACTGGAGACTTACCAGGGAGATTAAGGGGCTTTTTTGCCATTCTATTAACAATGTCAAATGCAGCAGTCACTCCCACAGTAGGCAATACCTCCGGGATCACATAATTTCCATCTGCCTCTCCTTTCATTTTGGACTTAGATCTGTATTGGGTGTGGTCCTAAACTGGTATAAATGTTGACTTGTATCAAGTAATTTTAGATTGAATCTTATGAAGAGAAATCTTAACCACCTTTCTTTATCCAAAAAATTATTTGTGGAGTAGAGGAAGGGAGGTTTCTCTAGCATTAAATATTAGATTAAAAATACATGAAAAGTGTGTGTATGTGTTAATGATAAAGTATTTGGTATAGTTAAGAAATAATTTAAAATATTCAGCATAGGACAAATATTATGAATGCTGCAGGAGAGTAGATAATGCATTAGTTTCAACTGACCTTCATATTAGGCAAAGACCAACTCTTCTAACATCAGGGATGCTGAAAGTGAAACATTTCCACTTCAAAAGCGATGTTGAGGAGAAGGGAATTTGATTAAAATTGCAGAAAAGTAGATAGTTCAGTACAGAAGCTGACTAATGCTGTGCACATTCCATCCTGAAAACTGACAGGAAAAGAGGACTTCTTTGCAATACATTAAATGATGCTCACTAAGGTAAGGTCTCCATAAAAATCTTTGCACTCTTTTTGAGTTCTCATTTGTAGCAAGCTCAGGAGCAAATCTTATTTCCAGAGTTGCTTTTAATCATGACATTTTATTAATTTCTTGTGTAATTATGATCACCTATATATAATGAATAAGCCCTACACTACCTATAAGAATCCTTGAACTTAAAGCCCTGAGACATTTTGTGGATTTGCAAGAAAAATGCATGCAACTATGCTGGAATTAGGGCAGCATAAGATATGACCATCACATTTTTTTCACCCATATGGAATATATATATAAAAGCACATAATTGTGTGCGTCTATATATACATTTTGTCTTATGTGCACATGCAAAACCATCCGTACTCTTCTTCACCTTCCCTTCCTTTGTCTTTGCTTAAATGTTTGAGAATTTTTCTTGCATATGGCATTATGCTTAAAATTTACTTCTCCTCCTTTTATTTCTACAGTGTGATTTTTCAAATGTAAGTTCAGTGTGTTTTTGTACAAGAGACTTGCAATTGCCATCAATGTTAAGCTGCTTGTGTAAGTGGCATCCATTTTTCTTTGGTGTCATCATAATGGCTTCTGAAGATTTATCAGACCTTAAAGAATTTGTGTTATCTATTTCCCATATCATTAAAGCGAAAAAATGGGTTTTTTTTCTTTTTTCTTTTTCTTTTTTCTTTGTTTTTTTTGAGAAAGCAACACAATTTGGAAGTGATAATGAGATTCTTTGATGAATCCCAAATTGCATGTATGAGGTATCTTGCACATATAACATGAATCAAGGATATGAGAAGATAAAATCTTAAACTATTGTTAAAAAAAGTGGACCTAAGCTCTAATTAAAAAAAAAAAATAAAACCACAAGAGTGTGTGAAGCCTTTATCTCATAATTTTTTTTAAACTATAGTATCATCTACATGTATAATGTTTTTGACATGCTAAGAACCTAGGCTTAATCTTATAATCCATTTATATTTCAGGTGGTAGAAGTGGTATTAACCAGAACAGACTATGACCTCTGACTGGTTAATCCTAATTAAAGCTGAGCAAGAGATTTCTTTGCAGTTTTCTGATGAATTCGATACCAGGCTGAACTATAACTCTTCTGGTGTGTGTTATTCCCACTACATGAACAAAAAGGGTGTGGGGCACCCATGTTTTGGATCAATTTGAAGTTTCAATGGTACCTATACAATGAACTGAGCTAACGTGGGGAGAGCATGGCAGGGAAAAATAATATTTCCAGGGAAAACTAGTTAGCAGAACATAATATCATTAACCTCTACTTGGCAAAATATTAAAATTCCTGTCCTACCCGCTGCCCTCCACTCTCTTTAAGAGTATGTTAAACTAACCTTTAGATGTTCTAAACCTCCTTCATGACAAGGATAAATCAAAAAGGCATCAGAAGAGAAAAAGGTAAGGTTAAATTTCCAGTTCTAGCTAGCATTGCTCCTGAGGTGGACAGATGCCCAAAGGGTGGTTCAAATGTGATGTGTGGTTTCTGGCTTCTTTACTGATTTAGAGCGGGGCAGAGAAGCTGAAAGGAATAGTACAACTCAACCCAATGACAGTGACATGCTTACTACACCTGCATTTATTTTGTCCATGGAATAGGCTAAGCAGCAGCAGGCAGAGCCATATAAGGCTAGATTTATCTGTCATGTCACTGCTCCTTGCTAATTGCCATCAACCTACCAAGATAAATTCCTATCCCATTGCATTACTCAGGTAGGGCTTACAAATTCACTGCTGTAATATTAGAGGACATCAGTGCCAAAAGTGCTCTCAGCCCAACCTCAAATCCACTGACAAGACTCCTTGGTAGTCAACCAACAAAACAGACAAATAAAAAACTGCAATAAATGAACAAACAAACAAACCAATCAACCAACAAACCACAGAAAACCCCAAGCCCCAAATCAAGGAACAGTGGTCTGAACTTACTTTAGTCTTCTTTGAAAGAGAAGTTTACAGGGTTTTAAACCATCAGTTATAGGTTATCCCTCAGATTTATTTTCAGAAATCAGCAAAATGAGATATTTAAATGTTTTCCTCTGTTGGTCAACAGGTGTCTCAATTAAAAGTATATGAGTTCTGTTCATCACCAGTTATTTCTTCCTGAGAAATGATTCACTATCCTCACTATGAATAATGTCCAATTATCCAAATATCTAAATATTTAATGTGATAGCCATAACTTTTTCTCCCCTCAAAAAAATAGGATTAATCTGAAAAACACTTGTCTTTTTCTATTGGTAGTTACTTAGAATCTGAGATAACAGAGCTGTGTCTCAGAACAGACTTATAAAGAATCCTTTTGGGGGAAAAAATGTTTGTCAATAAAACTTGTGTAATTCCATTGAAAGTCAAAACTGCCAAAACCTATTTGTATAAGTAATTTAAAAAATAAATTAATAAATATTTATGCAAATGACAATATAATTGTTGTTTCTTTAATGTGACCTGATTGTCTTTGGGTTTCCAAGTTTTCCACTTGGTGATATCCTTAATTATGTTTTTATAGGACAGATTGTTTTGCCTTCAGGTAGGTGGTAAATGCTACAGAAAACCTAGCTGCTTATTGAATCCAGTTCTTTAGTGAAAAAAAAAATTAACTTAGCTCCACCCTTTAATACCTTTCAATAAAGGTAACATGCACATCTAAAATTGGAACATATACCTAGATATTTAATTCTAAATTCTACACGAGCTGGATGAGTACATATTCTTCTGCACTTGCCATTTCACTGACAGAGCATGTTGTGACCTTTCCAGTGATAAGGTCAATCTTGCTAGGCTGAAGATGGCCATTGAGTAAAAAGCTGCCAGTTCCCACTACTTCAGCTTGACTTTCATGCCTTCTCTTTTCCTCATTTGGTTTAAACGGCAACAGCTACGGCAATAATTAACTCATATGCTGCTTTACCAGGGGTATGAGAGAGAGAGCTCTGAGTCCGGTGAACCAGCTTGGAGAGCAGAAAACACTCTTTTCTATAGGCATAGTAATTATTTATAGTCTTTTGACCCTTAGAGCTGAACTGAAATCAGTCATTTATGTGGTTTTTTCTAGTTTCTTTAGCTTTCTGTGGTGGCTGGTCCCTGGCTGGACACCAGGTGCCGACCAAAGCCGCTCTATTTCTCCCCCCACAGCTGGACAGGGGACAGAAAACACAACAAAAGGCTTTTGGATAAAGATGACAACAGGGAGATATCACTCACCAGTTACCATTACAGGCAAAACAGACTCAACTTGGGGAAAGTTAATTTAATTTATTACCAAACAAATCAGAATAGATTAATAAGAAATAAACACAAATCTTAAAAAACACCTTCCCTTCATTCCTCCTTTCTTTTTGAGCTCAGCTTCACCCCTGAATTCTGTACCTTCTTCCCTAAAATATCACAGGGAATGTGGAATGGTTGTGGTCAGTCCATCACAAGTTGTCTCTGCCACTCCCTCCTCAGGGGGGCAGAATCCTCCCACTCCTCCCCTGTTCCAGTGTGGGGTCAGTCCCACAGGAGACAGTTCTCCATGTTCTCCATGAACTTTTCCAGCATGAGTCCTTGCCAGGGACTGCAGTTTATCCTGAGCCACTCCAGCATGAGTCCCGACTCTGGTGGGGTCACAAGTCCTGCCAGGAGCCCACTCCAGCAGGTGCATCCCACAGGGTCCCAGTTTCCTTCAGGCACTGCTCTGGAGCTGGGGGGTGCAGGAGGATGTCTGCCCCACTGTGGGCATGAATGGGCTGCAGGGGCACAGCTGCTTCACCATGGTCTGCACCAGGGCTGCAGGGGAATCTCAGCTCTGGCACCTGAAGCACCTGCTCCCCCTCCTTCTGCACTAACCCTGGTCTCTGAAGAGTTTCTCTCACATAGTGTCACTCCCCATTTTTTTCCTGAAGCTGTGCAGGTTGTTTTTTTCCTGGCTGGAATGTTTTCTCTGTCTAACATGGAGAAAGCTTCTAGGATTTTCTCCCAAAAGCATCCCCTGTAGCCCCCCCAAATACTAAAGCCTTGCCATGCAAGCCTGATATACCTAACTTTAAAGAAAAGTATTAAAATATTTATTTAATGGCAGAACATTACGTCCAAACCATTTTCAACATGTAGTCATGCTGAACTTCACTTCAAGACATATTTTTAGTTCAGCTTTGCAAGCATTAAAAGAAAACTGCAGTAACTATCAGTTAAGAAGTAGAACCTGAGTCAAGTAAAAATCAATTATTTAAAACTTCTGATATATTCCTTCATCCTGCAAATATAAAAACAAACAAATTATTTGAGTATGCCAATCAGAAATACATACAGGGGAAGGGAAATGAGAGGGGAAGAGGCAAGGAGAGAGAGCTGTCCAGTATTTATTTTCTTTTGTAAATGTTTAACTTTTAACAAATAGGGGATAAATCCCCTAACCTGCAGTTTCATGGGAATATCTTCTATTTACATTTCTGTTAATGTCTTTCTTCATTCAACCACAAATTGAAAATATAATCCCTTGTTTAGTTCATTGTGGAAAATCACATAACATTAAAAAGCAGTCATAATTTAAATCAAAGATAAAGTTTTTAAAAGTGGGATTGGACCCCTGTGTTTCCCTTAAATAGGAATCTGAGAGTGAAAAGCAACTGTGAAGATCTTTCCCAGCTTGTGTTACAAGAAACTTAATCCATTTATTTACTACTGTGATGTCCTGCTAACAGGAAACAAGCACAAACTAATTAAACGCTTCAATTCTTTATTTAAATGCTTCTGCTGCATCCCAAAAGAGAAGCATGTCCACTGCAAGTTGTTTTTGTGGATATTTTGAATTTTTAAGCTTTGATTATAACAGATGTGTAGCAGTTGTTAGCAAATCAGTAGTTATGGTTACAGTAAATGGAAAACAGAAGCAATTATGACAACAAATTATTTCAAAAATATTAGAAAAGCAAGATGAGTTGCTATGTTTCTAATGGCAACTGAACAAAACTAGACCTCTAAACCTAGAGGACAAGACCAAAAAGTGAAAAATTTAGCATCAAAGGAAGACATTTTATAGAAAGATTTATTGTTTCCAGATGCCAGTTGAAGCTCATACTCCGTGAACACCAGTTGGGTTTATATTTCACGAAAGCTTCTTGTCATGATTGGTGTTTTACATATTTGTAATCCTTAAGTTTTAATTGCATTACATAATTATGACATGGAAGATTACTTTTGTTTCATACTAGTCTGCCCAAGAGAGATCAGTAACCTCCAAGAGTGTAAATGAAGAAAGAATTTGAGTGTTTTGTTTGTGGAACCAGCTTCCACCCAGCCTTCGAACTAATTGATTTTTGAAATAATTTATTTACAGAATTTACTTTGATCATACGTTGGGGTGTTTTTGTTTGCATTTTCTAAATAGCTCTTTGGTTTACTTTATTATTTGTCTTGTACCAACAGATTCATAAAGCTTGAGACAGGTTCCTTTAGTCAGAGAAAATGACAGACTCCTCTAATGAGGGGTGTCTGACACTGGAGATAAAGAAGAGAAGAATGTACTAATCTTGAAGCAGAAAGTGCATCAACTGAAAATATTTACTGTTCCTATTAAAAATGAATTAACAAAAACAGGTGGCCTTTTAATTGAAGCCTTTATCACTCTCTGCTCAATTTCATTTAAATGCAAATTCTAAATCCTTTCTGCAAGCCAATAGAAAGTTGTAACTGAAGAAGAACACCGTTTTACCAATGATGCAATTACGTGGTAAACCATTAGGCTTATTATGGGATATGCTGGAAATATTGAGACATTCAGAAAGCACCCTCTTTTTCTAGTATACATTTGTAAACTGCTAAACTCAGCACCAATACAAGATACTTTGCTGAGTTTGGTAGGACACTAATTTCAATTCAGCCTTAAACATGGTGTCCTGTATTTCTTTTGGGCTGTATATCTCATTTTTCTCTTAGAAGGGGAGCTTTATAGTCTTCTGACCAAATCTTGCCATAGCTGTAAAAAAAAACAGGTTAATTGATACTGAGGTCTGACATTGCAGGCTCTGTTCAATTCCTGGGTAAGTGGTAGTAAACTGAGGGCCTGTATAAAAACTGAAGCTTGCAGATGCTTGCTAAGTGGTGATTTCTGTGCAGGGGGATTCTTCTTCTGAGGGATCTGGAGATGTGATTTGTGGATCTCTCTCCTCTCCTCTCCTCTCCTCTCCTCTCCTCTCCTCTCCTCTCCTCTCCTCTCCTCTCCTCTCCTCTCCTCTCCTCTCCTCTCCTCTCCTCTCCTCTCCTCTCCTCTCCTCTCCTCTCCTCTCCTCTCCTCTCCTCTCCTCTCCTCTCCTCTCCTCTCCTCTCCTCTCCTCTCCTCTCCTCTCCTCTCCTCTCCTCTCCTCTCCTCTCCTCTCCTCTCCTCTCCTCTCCTCTCCTCTCCTCTCCTCTCCTCTCCTCTCCTCTCCTCTCCTCTCCTCTCCTCTCCTCTCCTCTCCTCTCCTCTCCTCTCCTCTCCTCTCCTCTCCTCTCCTCTCCTCTCCTCTCCTCTCCTCTCCTCTCCTCTCCTCTCCTCTCCTCTCCTCTCCTCTCCTCTCCTCTCCTCTCCTCTCCTCTCCTCTCCTCTCCTCTCCTCTCCTCTCCTCTCCTCTCCTCTCCTCTCCTCTCCTCTCCTCTCCTCTCCTCTCCTCTCCTCTCCTCTCCTCTCCTCTCCTCTCCTCTCCTCTCCTCTCCTCTCCTCTCCCCCTTCTTTCACAGAAATCTGGTCCTTTTTATCCACTTGTCAAAAAGTTAATATCCTAGCATGTTAACTTTAATCAACATTGATATATGGAACAGATTTCACAATTAGGTTGAATTTTTCTTTCAAATATTTTTAGTCTATACTTGGGTGAAACATTTTCCTAAAAAAGACTGTCATAAAATAGCTGAGAGGAAGAAAACCTTATTCTGGATGCTCCACATAGTTCAAGCAAAATATCTGGCATAAGAAACAAAACTGGTCTTCCTGTGAGTATAATCTGAGTATCGTATTTAGAATTTAAATGGAAACAGACAAAAAAACAAAACCACATACAAAAACCCAAACAAAAACAAAAACAAAAAAAAAACCCAAACTAAAATCATGATAAAAAATTTAAATACTACTCTGTTGTCACAGACATCTCTAATAAGACTAACTGGCTTTAAAGAAAGAAGAATTAGCCTCTTGGAGCCAATACCAGCACCTAGCATCTGCATAGTGTGCTCAGTGCTTAATTGTACCCTTTTATTTGGGTTTTTTGATTTTTTTTTTCCATTCCAGTTTTAAGAAATATTTATAAACTAAATAAATGCAAAACAAACAGACCAAAAGACAAAAAATCAGAAAAAAAGGAAAAACCCTCACAATATCAATTTAAAATGAGCAGAAAAGAAATCACAGATAGAGAAATAAAATTATTTGTACCTTAGAGACAGTTAAAGAAATAGTAAGAGAGATACAATTGTTATTCACAGTAATATTTACCCCTCTTAGGGTATTAGGGAATATTTCTATTGAGTTTTCCATTTCTGTGCTACATATTCATACTAGAAGAAATCAGAACAAACATTTTAGAAAGGTGTCATATATACCTTCCATGATTCAGCTTTCACAGGTTACTGTGGTATTTTCAGACCATGAACAGGAAAATTTTTCATCTGTTGGGGAAGAAAGAAGGAAAATGTAGTAGGCCATATCAAAACTCTCAGGACTGTGTAAAAAGCAATTTTTGCAGCTTCCACGTTCAAAAGTTCACATCAGAGGTGTGGTTGCATGTGATTTATTTTACATATGAAAGAAATAGTCTCATGACTTTCCGTATTAATAATCCACTTTCATTATAATATTAAGTACACTGGGAAGGATGATACATCACCCAGGATAATATAAGTTGACATATACAAAGGAAGCGTAAGAAAGCTTAGCTCCTGATATTGCTATTTTGCTTCTGGGTATCTCTGAAATGCTGAATGCATTTTTCATTTGATCTTAGCTTAATGCAGGCATCAGCTGTTTGCAGAGGGAAAAGCAGAATTAAAAAAATCCAGCCATCATTCAGCCAAACATTTAACTCAAAGAGTTTTCCAGTAATTGGTGAACTATTGAGATTCCTCTGACACCTACACAAACTGCTGTGCAGAAAATGGGTAAATTGAGGCATGCAGTTAACAGCTGTCTCCATAGAAGACCATTTAATTTATTACTAACCTGGTTTTTTTTTCCATAACCAAGTCAAGGGCATGGTATTTGGATTTTTACTCCCTGCTTTCCTTGGTAGCAGGAGGGGTCCTTTCCAGGCAGCAGAGGCAGATGAGGCAGCAGGCAATCTGCAGTGGCTGATTCAGCTTCTTCTCCCTGAATAAGGAACTAATCCAATTGACACACGGTGAAGTAAACACATAGTGACATATTTGTAGACAAACTGTCATACTCTCAATTATTCCCTCCAAAAAAATTATTTCTGAACTGCAGGCATGGAGTTTTAAAAGTCTGCCAGCCTCAGCAGCTAGTACATTTCTATGAGACCCAATCATTAGGGGGTAAAGTTAATTTCAGAACCAGGTAGTGCATTTCCTTTCATCTCCTAGTAAATCTCCCTTGCACATTGCACTGAAAAAAATTGCAAATGTTCTCTTCACAGAATGCATATTTTAGTGTGAGTTGTGTTCTAAAAATTTAAAATTTTTGTTTTCTTTCTGGTTTTTGTTACATATGTGATTTATTCTTTAAAAAGCAAGCTGACTTTTTCCTGTCTTAAAGTATCTTTTCTCACCACAAAACATATGCAGAACGTATTTGAAAATGTTTATCTTGGTTTGGCATATACTAAATAGGTTGGATTTTCAAAATAAAAATTGGTTTAATTTTTTTCTCACTGAACAGTGGACTCACACAGTGCAATGAAATCAGGACTCTACCTGCCTTGCAGGGAGCCTCTAAATTACAGTGTTGTTATTGTAGGGGCTGGGTACAGACCCCTTTGAGCATTTTGCAACAAAAGAAAAATAAACTGTTTAAACAGGATGATGTACTTATCTGTCAAACTGTACCACATATCCTTCTATGTGAGTACCTCCTTTCTGAAGAGGAGTGTTATCATGCCCTGCCATTACATACTGGTAAGGGATAAAGAAGGAATTGTTGTCCAGGGCATTTACTGAAGATTCCCTTAGACTGTAAATACTTTCAACTACAATGCTGTTAGAAACAGGGCCAAGCAAACAGCTGATTTGCCCAAGTTCATTAACACAGCTGCAGAATTTGGAGTAAAGATGAATTTCCCTGAGCACTCGAGAAATAAAACATCAAGAGGTGTTCATAGCATGGTGAATTCTTCTTAGGCAAGTCCCTAGGGTGCCCTTCTTTGTTTTCGTGGGCTTAGGTGAGAGTATTTGTGGAGGGTTTTAGAGCTTGTGATTTATGAGGCAGATCCTCAAACATATTTAGTTACTTCAATAATTCATGCCTAACCTTCAGTTAACTCTAGATTAGTTGATAAGATTTATACATCTGAGGAAAGAATTTTTAGAAACTATCTAAGTAAGGCACTATTTGAGCTAATTATCACTGATGTGCAGAGCAAAGGCTGGGAATTACCTGGTGAAAGGAAGCAGAGATGAGTAAGCATCTCTCAAATTATATGTAGCTTCCTTCTTTTGGCTTTTAGAACTATGGATCATAATCTCAAATTAAGCTCCTGTTCAAAGTTACCTGTTAAGCAAAGAGATTTTTTATTCCCTTTCCTTTGAGAAAAGACAAAAGTAAAAAATTAACAAAAATCTGAAGAGAAAGAATTGTTAGTAGCTTGGCAGGTTACCCACCAGTGCTGTAGGAAACTTAAATCCCTTATGAAGATGCAGAGAACTTCAAGAACATCTCATAACAAGACTGTCCTAAGTAAGCTAAAGGGTGACTTTTTTGATCCTGAATATTTTATATTTTTCTGTTTTCACCATGATCTGTTTTCTACTCTGGTACAAATCTGACTTTCTAATCTCCTTTGGAGCTACCATATAAAATACAAAAAAGTTTTATGTACTTGGAGAAAGAGAGAAATATGCTGCATTGTCTGGTGAGCGCTCCCATAATGTCTATGTCCAGGTCTGTACTGCTGTGTAATCTGTCAGATGGTTTGTTGTTTTGTAGGGGCTTTTCTTCTCAGTGTGCTCTGAACTAAAGGGTCATGTGCTTGTAATAAGAAAGCACTTCTCCTGGCGCAGTCTGAAACTCTGAGAAATTTTAACTTGAACAAGAGTTTCAAGTAACTAATTAGTTCCTGGCAGGATTCAGCTCCAGCACCTTGTGTGTGCAGGGTCTTACAGACTAGGAAGCAGAGAATTGGCTTTAAAAATGCCAGAAGTGGCTCAATTGGAAACTGAAAGGGATGATAAAGACTGATGCCTATTCCAGAATAAATATTGAGATGCAGAGTAAGGCTGAAGTACTTTTTTTTTCTTTTTTTTGGGAGGGGGGGGGGAAATTACACAGAATATAAATGAAAGGTGAATATGTTTAGTTATGAACACTTAATCATTCTCTACTTAGAAGTTTCCAGTTCAAGTTCAGTTCAATGAAACTGTTGAATATCCACAGTGAACAAGAATGGCAGCAATCCTCTAGTGCTCTATCAGAATTCTTAATGCTTTCAGTTACCTGAAAAATTTACTCTTTGAAAAGAGTATTAGAAGACTGAAGCAAATGACATCAGTGCTTCTAATTACTGAAAACAATCCTGTGCTTCAAAATATTTTATTATTGTTCTTTGAAGGCGTGTTGATGTTTACTGTTCCAATGAAGAACAGTTTTGCTTAGCTAAGCAATGTACTTACACTGAATGTCTGACGTAGCTTTTTCCATCTTGTCATCCTTCTTTTTTTCATCCCTTGTTAATTAGCTCAGTCATCAGGAATAGTGGCATTTTCCTCATAATTAATTTTCAAAACTATGTCTGCATCTCATTTGTTTTACTCGTTCCTTCAGTCTTTGCCACATTTGTAGGAGACAGTACTTCAAAGTGTGATGTAAAAGATCTTGGAGCCTCTAATTTTTGCTTTAGATTAGCTTTAAAAAAACATACAAAGAACAGTGAAGTCTCTTGCTGATATCCTGAAATAAGTCTTCTTTACGGCTCCAGAACACAAAATGGCAGCTGTGTTTTGCACTCAGTAGGCCTGCAGCAATGCATAGGCTCAAAGAAAGAGTTACAATAGAAAAACCACAATGCTTAGGTGAAGAATGCTATGCACATATGTGCTATGCACATACAGTAGCTGGCTCCATGAAACACTTCCTAGTATCTACCCTGGCTTTGTCTTTGCCTTGCCCTGCATATGGTTGTTTTCATCTACAGAAAAATATTGCCACAGCAATTTTTTTCCCACTCTGCTTTTGCTTTATAGAAGAACAAGTGACTGCATAAGCTGTAAAGAATGAAGGACTGGAGTTGCAGATGTGCATGCCTACATGTGCACACACACACAGGGGAACTGCCAAGACCCCATCTGGATGCCACACTCCCATGAAAGGAACCTGACGACAGCTCAGTATCACATTTTGTCCCCCCTCCAGGGGTCATAGGAAATAAATTCTTTATCCAGCAGCAAGTGGATTTGGGAGAGCATTAAACAGAGACAGAACATGGATAGGACTCAGCTGTTAACACCTCTCAGAAAAAGGGACATGCACCAGAACTTGAAAGGCAGGAGATGAGCTTAATATCTCACTATGGTGGTGCCTTTACTAGAAATGTGTTCCCACAGTTATAATCACCTGCAGCCTGGGAATCCTTCTTAGGATGAGATCGACGGCTGAAGTGCTGTAGCTGCAGATTTCTTCTCTAAATGTCATTGTCTCTGTTTTGCTGATAGGGAGCATGAAGGGCTCTTTGAAGGTCATGGAGAGGCTTGGATAGAGGAGGAATAGCAAGAGCTACTGCAGCCCTCAGCCTATTCCCAGATACTTTCAGACATATATTCATTGTGAGGCATATCATTCTTATATTCATAATTATTAAAAGAAACTTCAAATTTAATTTGACCTTATTTTATTTCATCTTCCTCTGGTAATACTTGAATGACAGTATTTCTGGTATTTCAGTTTTTCTTTACATGTTTACCACCAGTAGAAAAGACATTTTATGTCTCAGGTTTTGTCACTTCTATTATGTACGTTCATCTTATCAAAATAAAGAAATACTATTTTTTGCCATATAAATTATTTACAAACATTCCAACTAAATCCTTCCTTCCTTCCTTCCTTCCTTCCTTCCTTCCTTCCTTCCTTCCTTCCTTCCTTCCTTCCTTCCTTCCTTCCTTCCTTCCTTCCTTCCTTCCTTCCTTCCTTCCTTCCTTCCTTCCTCCCTTCCTCCCTTCCTCCCTTCCTCCCTTCCTCCCTTCCTCCCTTCCTCCCTTCCTCCCTTCCTCCCTTCCTCCCTTCCTCCCTTCCTCCCTTCCTCCCTTCCTCCCTTCCTCCCTTCCTATAGGGGATAATACATGAAACAGAGGAGATGTACAGGAGGGACAGAAACAACTTGGTTTCACTTGGAAACCAATAGTTTAAATTGCTAAATACTGAGAATCGCAAAATGAAGTCCAAATACTAGCTACCTTCAGGACAAGTTTAATATTTTGCTTGTTCATTATTTTTATGCTTTGTTTTCCCCAAATTGCTGCTGTTATTTTTCTATTTTAAGAGCAATAATTACACTTGTTTCTACTTTGGTTAATAATTTCTGTAATACCTTTACACTTTGGGAAATGTATCTTCTTGGAAACCTTGGAGACAAATAAGAACACTTCCAAACCAACCAAACCAACCTCACAACAGAACTGAAAGGCTCTCTTCATTTTTTCACTCAGTAAGTTTTGATGAATTAGAAAGGAAATAAATAAATAAACAAACAACACTCTTACAGAATTCTGAGAATGGTGATTTCAAGTATTGACTCAGCAAGTACCTATTTTCTATAAAATTTTGGGAGATAATTTATGAGCAGTTGTATTAGTTAGATGATAAAAAACTTTCAAGTAATCCTTGGTAACTGGACCCGAGCACCAAATCCACCCAGCATTAGAATGTAAAATGTAGTCTTGAAATGTGAGGAAAAGGAAAAAAAAAACAAAAAAAACCAAACCTGATAGTAAATATGGAACATATAGGAAAAAAGAGCAGGAACAAAAGACAGAAAAATGAGGCAGAAGTAGAACACTGTGTAAGAAAATATATGATCAAATTTACAGAATTTACTTAATGAAAGCACAATGGAAGAGATTAGTAAACTAAAGAATATGCTACAATTATTTGAATAATGAACTTCCTAAAAGTTCTGTGAAAGACACCTTTTGAGTGTCTCACATCTATTACAACATCTTTTTGCAAAACAGTTCTTGCTGACTGCAAAATGAAAGAATGTGAAGGTTGATATTTAATAGCCTGGAGCAGCTACAATCCACAGAGTCACAAAGGTATAAGGCTGACACTATACAGAATATGTTTCTGAAGAACATTCGTGATATGTTCCAGGAAAACAACTGAATACTTATCCAGTCCATCAATTATTTTTATGTCAGACAACAAGAGTGTAATGCTACAGTCCTTGATCAAGAATGGAGTCAATTGATTAAATTTCCAAGTCAACATTGTCTTTTAGTATCCATCACCAGCTATGAGTAAGGTAACATTCCAGTAAAAACTGTCTGAAACCTATTCCATAATACAAGCTTGTTTTCCTTGCTTGTGACAGCAAAAAATCAGAGCAGAAGATACTTCTACATACTAGCCTGGAGTGTGAGGTCCCCATGAAGTACTTGGTGAGAACATGATTGATACCTGAAAGAAAACTAACAATTCTGTGTCATTGAACGTTGAGGAAGTTTACAATTTAAATCACTGAAACTTTTTTTTGCAATGTAACTATCTCTTCCTTTTTCCTCGACTTTTCCTGAAGTACTCTAAACAGATTTTGCATCTGCTCTCTTTAGTATTTTTATTCTTTTATGCACTGTCTTTTCCATAGTTAGGAAATTATCATAAGAGAAGAAGATATCTAAATGAAGTGAAGTCAGAAAAACAGCAGTGATTAGCAACCAGTTTCCACAAATATCTGGAAAACAACGTCAGCCTATGCCAGCGTGTAAATTTGCACACATATACATACTCAAACACCGCTCTCAAGTACTTAACATATGAAATAAACATTTATAGAAGATGGCAAAAAGGAAATAACTACTACAAAAAACCTGTTAGTATACAGTAATTCCAACTAACTAGTTGTAGCTTTGTAAATTGCTGGTATGCATTTAAAAAAAAATCAAACCATCATGATGTAGTTCTAGAAACTAAAAGCAAATAATATGTACAATAGTACTACATGGTAAATTGGGAGCAGCTGCTGTTACTGACATTACAGATGGTTACAAAGTGTATAATTTAGGTTTTCTGTAACAGGAATTGGAAAAGCCATTTAAACATAGATTCATCATTTTTTTCATTTCCAGATCTCATTATTGTGGACATACGTATAATCAAAGTCTGTGTTTGGACCCATTTTTATTATGAATTTGTTTGCATGGTATTTGCTTCTTGGATTTTTTTATGGATTCTCTAGGAAGGTGATTGTTTCAAAACATTATCTGCTTTTCAACTTAATAGAAATTTGGAAAGAGTCAAGCTCTCTGTAGTCTAGACGCAGCCCATCTGAAGCTGAGGAAATACATGGTGAAAGATGAGAAATTTACCATATTTAACACTGGAATCATAAAATCATATAATCATCAATGTTGGAAGAGACCCTCAAGAATATCTAATCCAACTGTCCCCCCAGCACTACCACTGAAACCCTTAAACCACTAAACCACATCACACAGCGCCGGATCCTGTGTGCCATGACACTAAGTATGGTCTTGTCCATAACCTTTCCCAGAATTGAGGATAGGCTGAAGGGTCTGTGGTTGCCTGGGTCATCCTTCCAACCCTTCTTGGAGAATGTTTGCTAGTTTCCAGTTAGCTGGAACTTCTTCAGTTAATCAGGGCTGCTAGTAAAAGATACATTTGAGCATTTATCTACCACAAATAAATCAAAGTTATTCTTGTGCTTAAAACGCAGTGAATGGAGGGACAAAAATTATTGAAGCAGTTCTTTACATTATCTAGGGAAAAAATAACCTAAACACAAACCAAGAAACTACTGCATATTCTGCATCTGCCCCCAACAACAACCAAAACATTCTCCCAAGTAACATCAAGAAAAAACAGAGTCAATATGAAGACATGTCTTTGCAGAGATACAGAAATACTGGACAAGCTGGGTGAGATTCATCTCATCGATGCTTAAGCCATGGGAAAGCCTAGCCATGTAAGCTCAGCTCATCCTCTGAACTGCTTCTGTGATTTAGTGAAAAGAGATAAGACTCTCCAGAGTTGATTTATCCAACTAACTTAGACACCTGTTTGGAGATGAAGTAGGCGAAGCACTCTCTGCAGGAGGCCTTCTCGCCACCAATGACCAAGCATGTCCGTTTAAAAATCTGTGACTGGAGAAGAAAAAAATGTTTGTTTAGTGACTATAAGAAATCCTTCTTTAGGTTTGTGTTAAGAAATGGTACAACATTTTCACCCTTTGGAAAGTGCTGCGTATTGATCATGAAAGACCAAGAAAAAAGTTATTATTTCGGTTGTTATAATTGAGCTAAACCTCTGGTTGTGGTTTTTGTGCAGTAGTCTTGCTAAAGTGCCACAAGTTGAGGTTGTCCTTAAAGCTCTTGGTGTACGCCTGTTTTATCACATACTCCCGCTTCACTGCTAGATTTGCAAAAGCACAACATAATAATTGTAACTCCTGATTATCCTAGAAGCATAAATATCTCGAGGATAAAACACTAATTGCTGACCTGAACATTGATGGAATGTTCTTGACAATGCAGTGACAGGTGATATGTTACTCAAATCCCAACATCATCAGACCTGGACCAAAATTTAAGAATTTTGTTATAATGCACACCTCTAGGACTATTCTATCTGTGCATAGATAAAGAAAAATGTACCTTTTACTACCAATTCTAATGGTTAAACCATCATCCTTCTTTCTTGAATTTAATTTGTGGGTACCTGCATCCTTTGACATGCTCTTATATATATGTACTGAGCAGACACTCCAGCTTTCTATCACTTAATTACTAAGCAAATCTTTCCTCTGCCTTTTTAGTTGTTGTTGTTGCTTGTCCCCAGATGTGCCTTTTTTTTAAATCAAAGTGAAACAGGCTTAACCAAAACCAACTCTATTAGGACATTTTATCATTAAAGTTAGAGGCTTGGAGAGGAATTCATCTGTGCTACCTCTGACAAATAAAAGCTTCATTTATAAAACTAAAGTACTCACCCTAGGCTGACTATATAATCCATAGTGAAATAGACCAGAGATACCTCCCAGAATAGCTGTCTGGGATAATCAGCAGAAGCCCCATCCTCTTACCACTGACTACAAAGGGAAATTAGATAGATTAGTCCAGATTTGAATGTCCTACTTTCAAATATCTAATTAGGCAATGAGAAACTCACACTAGGACTCAACCCTAGCTTGTCAGCAGAGGGATTTGTACTTCAGTCCTTTGTAGAACAGAAGAACGTTCTTGAACGAAAGCTTTGTTTGAAAAGAGCCACCCCTTCTCCAGCTTTAACTGCCTGCAGAGACTAACTCCAGGAGAGAGCTTAGTCCTCTTTCCTCCATATGGAGAGAGGTGCCCCACATTACCCTGGAGTGAGATGCTTTGTCCTTGTTGACTTCTAGCCACATCACACTTTTTAAAATATTTGACTGAAAAA
This sequence comes from Fringilla coelebs, assembly GCF_963513975.1. Taxonomy (NCBI): domain Eukaryota; kingdom Metazoa; phylum Chordata; class Aves; order Passeriformes; family Fringillidae; genus Fringilla; species Fringilla coelebs. The sequence goes on along the minus strand of NC_140030.1, from coordinate 39,153,258 downwards.
AACCCCAATTCCTTATCATTTGAATGGTCAATACAAAGGACCCCTCCAGGAATTTAATGCTTGTCAGTGTCTTAAGTAACAGATGAAAAAGCTTCTTAAAAAAAAAGTTTCAGTGGTGGTTAGTCTTAAATTTGTGTTATGGGGAAAAAAATGGGAACTAATTCAGCTTATATTAAACCAGAGACCTGGCTGCCAAATACAGTGTTAACTGTGACCTTTATGATACAAGCTCATCTTTTATGCTGAATCAGTGATCCTAAGATGTTGTCTGAAAGTAAACCTTTCATATGGAGTTCATTGCTAAACATTAATCTTTTTCCAAACACACTAAGAATCTATCAACACTGACCTTCACTGCTCTATATTACAATGGAGTGAGACTGCTGATGGCTGAAGGGAATATTGCAACAGATTTGCTTCAAACTCAGAATAAACAATTAACATGGGAACACCTGGGTTACATACATTTTCAGCATTGCTGGCTTGTACCCCTGTCTGGCACGTGTATATTTGAATGCATTTATTCACAGATATACATGTACATGTGCACATACACATAAAATGAGGGTTTGGATTGCTATACCCACAAAAACCACTGAGGCAAATAACTAACTTGCTGGGTGAATGCAAGTCAGCAGTGTCATTTTTTTTCATTTCTAGTGGAAGGAAAGGTGTTAGTAGCCGTTCCACTATTTCCAATGAAGGTGATGGATACTTATAAATTTTCATATTGACTGTCGTGGAAACGGAAGCACTTTCTAAAAGTGAATTGCTTTCTTTCCATATGCAAGCCCTTGCATTGCCTTTCACCTCATTTCATGTCTATAGCTCACCCAAACTACACCCACCTTTATTTTCTCTAAAATCTTGCTTACACACTCATTCATAAGTGTCCTCAATGCCCTTTCCCTACAAATGGCATCATAAAATCCAGAAACCTCTCATGGTAATCCTAACTTTTCTCAGATTTCACATAGAAAACTGGAGTATTGTCTACATGTATATTTTTATATTAAAAAAATGCTTTTCACAGATATGCTGTCTTAAGTTGGGGCATCAGGAGATGGTACTGCAAATGAGGAGGAATTAAATTTCAGCAGAAATTCCGGAATAAGATGAATTTCATAATGAAAAAGAAGAACCTGGTATTCTCTGTTCTTGAGATGACATCTTTAAAAAAAATTGTTTATTTTAAGAGTGAATGAACGGAAGTGCATGCACATGTGTATATTAGGGAGGGAAAAAAGGGCAACAGTTTATTAAATATCTCCTTAAATATTGGCAAATATCTGAAAACTTTTACTCTGAAACTTCATATTGTCTATCACCCTTACAAATTAGAGTATGAAACAGATTTAATTTTGCCTCAAGAATCCCTCTCATATTACCCATAACAAGACACACAATTTTCTGATTCTTCCTCCAGGAAATGCACCACACACAGGCAAACTCACAGCTACTGTCACTTTTCAATTTAAAATTAATCTTCACTGACTAGGTTTCAGGGAAAAACTCACAAAAAGACTCTCAGAAAGTCAGGTTCACATTAAACAGAAATCTTCCTATTGCCAAACTGTTGATATTTTCATTTATTTCCTGACATTTAAAATCCCATCATCCAAGTACTGGGTGTACAATGATAACTCATGGCATATATCAAACAACAGACAAACCATGTCTGTTTTCACAGCTGAGCAGACTGATTTTACAAAATTAAACCGGTGGTATAATATAATTTCAAAGAAGGAGAAGTTGTCGAGCTTTTTGTTTTCCTGAGAAGCAGGCATACATTAACTCAAGGCTGCTAAGAGAATAATGACAAAAGAAGCACAATGCTCTTTCTGATTCCCTGCTTCCTCCTCCGGAGACTCAGGCTCATTTGGAGCGTTGATGCTTACCAGACTCTACAAAAAACACAGCAGCTGTTTTAGAGAGAGAAATCTCCATTTGCAACAGCAACAAAAAAATCAATTAAACAAGCACTTTAAAAGACAGCTATAAAGTGCTCCAAATTTTGCAGTCTATGATATATATAGATACCATTTTTTTCCTAGTTTTAAGCATACTTTTAAAAACTGAAAAACAACAATCCTTTCTAGAGCTACAACATCTCAAAGGAATTTAGCTCAAAACTTGAAAGCAGATTAACTGCTTTTTGTTGGCTTTGATAGAAATCTTTTGTGTGTCTGCACATCTATGGCTTTTCCTAATAATGCAGGCATAGAAGTAATTTCTAGTATGCTTAACTCTTGAGTCCCAAACAAAACTTCTCATAAGACTATACTTCTGGGAAGGTAAAGGATAGTTCTTGCTGTCTGATTTACTTTCAGCCATTTCAAAACCTGCAGAAAGTATTAAGAGGAAAGAGATTCAACCTATCTAGCTGAAAGTTTGAAGGGAGAAAATATAGGGTTTACTCTCCATTTTGCTTTTATTGCTGTGTTACCATTAGAAGAAATAAAAACGGCCCTCAAAATCATGAAAACAATTTGGAGGACTTTTTTTGAGTGTTTATTTTGTTGCTGACCATCTGCTTTGAGATCCATGCTTTTATAGAGATACATGTCTTCTTTCTGACATAACACCTTTTAACTATTGACTAAATATGTATTTAGCATATTTACAGTAATTTCCACTCCAAAGAATACTACAGATCATTGAAAAAAAAAAAAAATCACCCCTTCAGACAAAATAAAGAGGTTTTATCTACATTTACATACACATTTATTCATACCCCTTCAAAAATGCTTAAAGTTCTTTTCAAAGTTATAAATCATTGAGTTTTATTCATATTGCTGTAGTGTATAGAAAGTGGGGCATCATCCTACCATGAACATAAAAAAATTTCTATATCCCAACTAATAATCTCAGAAAACTAAGTTGTAGCATTGGGTTTTTGTTTGAGTTTGGGTGGTTTTTTGAGAAATGCAAAATTGTGGCTGCAGCAAGGCAGATATTTCAAGCTTTAGAGCTAGAATGTTGAAATAACAGCCTCTACAGAATCAGAATGAAAGAAAAACAAATGCCACCATACAAAATGAAGTTGAAATAATGTATGGAAGAAAAAAAATCTGTCCCAAGATCATAAAAAAAAAATCCCAGTCTTAAGAAATAGCTTCCCTTCAAATATTTTCTCTCTCAACAAGCTTTCTTTGCATTTGTCAGTGTATATACATATATATATGCATGCATGCACATACACACGTGTTTATTCACAATGTAATACACACACTAATATTTAGTAAAAATTTCAGTTCCACATTTCAGTGAAAAATGATTGTTTTCTGATGGAAAATTTGTCTTTTCATGTCAAGTCAAGGAAATTTGAGAACATAAAAAGCTTTGTTCTTTTTCTGCAGTCAGTGAAAAAAGTATCCCTCTCTACCCATTTCAGGAGTTAAATCCCCAGCCAAAGGAAGAGGTTGAGTTTTACAGAGTCATTTTACAGAAGCAGAGTTAGTGGATACTCATTCCCTATCTATGGTAACTTTTAATTTGATTGTGGATTTGTCTAGGGCGCGTGTAGGAAGATTGCATTTTCTCATGAAGAAAGAAGCTGGTTGCTTTCTCAATGCACTTGTTCCACTCTGAAACTGAAGTTCTGACACCCTGCATGCTAGCCTGTCCAAATGGCAGTTTACAAAGCAGCTGACATTTGGCATTTCCGTGCAAGACTCAGAAGAATGAACACATCTGTTTGTAGCTAGGACTGAGTGAAGTTGTTTGGTTTTGGTTTGTCAAATTTTAGACAATATCTTGAAGCCTGATTTTCATCTCATACTGGTATAGATCAACTGTGATCTCTTGGTCTCAGTGAAATCAGTGGGAGTTATGACTTCAGCCAGAGACAAGATTTTCAGCCCACAAGTAATATTCTGTTGTTACACTTCCAAAGAATTGGCATTAAAAAAAGGAAATCCCATTTCTTTTCAATTTTTCTATAAAAAAAATTCCATGAGAATTGTTTCCTTTATATCCATTTTTTCCCCTTACGTTGAAATTTCTCTCTGTACTAAAATCTAATAGCTAAAAAAAACTGCAGCTAAATGAGAGTGAAAAGGAAGTCTTTCTTTTCTTAAAAAGAGACTACTTACCTGCTCAGTTACATACAATTCACTTCTCATGACTCCATCAGTGACATATCATTTCAAACCATACTTTAACACATAAACAGTCTCTTTCCTTTCATTTATTCAACCTGTATCCTTCAGCCATCATAACAATTAAAACACTAATATGACTCCATGTAACAATATATTGTTTGAAAATATTAATTTGCTCATGCAGATAGAAAGCTACATCAAGGAATAATGCAAAACAATTTAAAACTAAACCAAGAGCATCCTTAGAATGCCTGTTACAATGTAAACATAAAGGGTAAGATCTACAATTATAGAAAAAAATCTTTTTTTTAAATATAGATGCCACCAAGTCAAGTGGTGTGCCTGACACACCTGAAGGACAGGATGCCATCCAGGAATAGGCCCTTGTGAATCTCATGGGGTTTAACAAGACCAACTGCAATGCGCTGCACCTGGGTCAGGACAACCCCTGACATTAAGACAAGTTGGGGGATGGACAGATTGAGAGCAGCCCTGCTGGTGAGGATGGAAATGGTGGTGGGTGAGAGGGTGGGTGTGACCTGGCAATGTGCTCTCACAGCCCAGAAGGTCAGTTGTGTCCTGGGCTGCATCCAAAGCATTGTGGCCAGCATGGAAAGGGAGGAGGGGATTCTGGCCCTCTGTGCTCCTTCTGTGTGACCCCAGCTGGAGTGCTGTGTCCAGCTCTGGCGTCTGCAGCAGAGGTAGGGTATCAACATGTTGGAGTGAGTCTCTGGTGTTTGCAGCAGAGGTAGGGTATCAACATGTTGGAGTGAGTCTCTGGTGTCTGCAGCAGAGGTAGGGTATCAACGTGTTGGAGTGAGTCTGGGGGAGGGGCGCCAAGATTATTAGAGGGAGGGAGCAACTCACCTGTGAAGAAGGGCTGAGAGAATTGGGATTGTTCAGCCTGAAGAAGAGGAGGCTTCAAGGTGACCAAATTGCAATTTTTCAGTACCTGAAGGGAGCCTTATAAGGAAGATGGAGAGAGACTATTCACAAGGGTCTGTAGTGACAGGACAAGAGGGAATGGCTTAAAATTGAAACAGGGCAGGTTTATGATGGATGTTGGGAAGAAATCCTTTACTGTAAGCGTGGTGAGGCCCTGGAACAGTTTGCCCAGAGAAGCTGTGGATGCCCCAACCCTGGAGGAGTTCAAGGACAGTCTGGATGTGACTTTGTACAACCTGGTGTAGTGGAAACTGTTCCTGCCTATGGCAGGGTGGTTGGAGCAACAGTTGATCTTAAAATACCTTACCAATCCAAGCCATTCTATGATTCTATAAATATAATGCTGCTTCCTTTCTTCCTTCAGCTGAAAACAGAATAATTCTTAATTAAGACACATAATATTTTGCTATGTTGTAGAATATGAAATGGAATAAATCCCAAACAAAGGGTATAGCTAACTAATTCAAGACTTAAATTGTTGGTATCTTTTATAAACAGACAATGTACATGCATCTTATAACCATTATTTTTCCATAGGACATGGGGTTTTTTCAAGGAATTATTGAAACCATGCTGTTGTTTTTTTTTTTTTCTTTATTTCAGACTATTTTTCTCTTGGAAACATAGAGGTGCACAAAAATACTGATGTAATCCATGACACAAATGGCACTAATTTAGCAAAATGGAGATTATATTTAATATGTGTTTATCATATATAAAAATATTTAACTTTGTATATTTTCAGGGTTTGAGGTTTTTGCCTAATGTTCTAATAGGTCTAACATTCCCTATGAGAGTTAATTCAGAAAAGTGTGAGTAGTACAGAACTAAATGTTTTAATTCAATCATGGAAATTCTATCTGCAAATGATATTTGAATATTCTAATTCTATCAGCATGATATTCTATCAGCAAATTTTAGAACATTAAAACAAAATAAACTCAACATATTTTAGCAAGAGTAGCTATAAAAAATAATTTCACAAATGTTAAATAATTTTTTAAAATGTGGCAATTATTAAGGAGACTCTTATGATTCTTAACATATTTTTTACCCATCACATATTCTAAGATGTAATAACACAGCACTTCTGCATTTGCTTCAGAAAATCAGAGTCAAATTTAGACAGTAGTTGTTATGGTTATGTGAAAGGAACAAAATATAACCTGGCTTCTGAGTATCAAATAATTTTTTATTCATATGTCTAGCTTGCTCCTCTTAAATTGAAATCTGTGTTTTGGATTTAGTGGGATTTTTTTTGTGGCTGGAATATAGAATTCCAGATGATTAATGCTTTTTTACAAAATTTGGTTATTGAACATGCTATATTTTCCAGTCTTCATACAAGAAATAGTAAATTCATGATGTATAAACAAATGGTAACTAAAGTCCAATAAATAGTTTTCATAGAAATATGGAAGTTTAGAAATATAATGGCCAAAGTTTTTGAAAAATGAGTTTTGGTGACAGATTCAATGTCTAAATTGTAGTTGTTTCCCTCTCTATACTTTGTAAATGTAGGGCTGGAATATCATTTGAGATATGGGAAAATTCACCTGTGGGGTTCAAAATGCCTAGAATACATATAGCATTTTTTGATATTTGTCTTCTTTGTGTACTCTGCACCCAGGTTCAAGACAGAGTGTGGTTTGACACCATTGCAAACATTTCTATCTGCAAGGCAACTCTTATCTAAAATGCCTGACGTGCTCAGTTACATTGTGCTGCATCATGATAGGATGACTAATCATGTCATAAAAGTTAAATGAAATCATCTAGCCAGGATGAAGAATGCATTTTAAGAGTTCCATATTTCAAGTAAATTATCTGTTCTTTCATAGTGACTAATGTTTGAGTGAAAGAAGCATTTTTTTCCTCCTGGGAAACTAGAACATCATGATTCTGCTCCATTTAATTCAATGGAAATGCTGTTGTTTACCTTTCTGAGTTTAGGATAGGAGACTTCTGTGAGAAAGACAGTGACACATCTGAATGTGCTTTAGAAAAAAATCTCAATCTATTTGTGTATGGTTTTCTTTTTTACCTCTCACATACTATGTTTCTCCCAAAGCTTTTTAGTAGCAGAAGCATATGCTCTTCAGTGCAGCACAGAGATAAAAAGAAAAAAATATGGCTTGTTGGCTGTGTGCTTCCGCATAGATGAAGTGGCATGATAGCTTATTTCTTTTATGAAGTGAGCAGTTTTTATTGATATAAATAATATTTTGTATAAATAAAGCACTGATATTCTAATATATTTAGTAACTGAAGAATTTTGAGAATCCAATTAATTGTGGATACAACCTATATGTGAGGCAGTTTCATTTTTCATTTTTTTCTTATGCTCCCACAATAGCATTTCAACAGGAATTAACTAAAGAAATATTCCAGAAATCTTCCTGTCCTATGGAAAAATGTCATGTGATTAGGCAAACTGGCTTTGCAGAATGGACAGTGTCCAAAACACCAATCTGTAAAAACTAAAAAAGCTCCAAATCTTATCTTTGGAGAGTTATTGAATCAGAGGCACCATGTGTGATGGCTGTCTACTGCAAACGTGGTCAAGATTATCATTAGGCATGCCACACACCCAACACTAATTCCAGTGTCAGGAATTCAGTGCTACAGCAGCTCTGCTGCAGTAGTTTTTGGCATGACTTCAAGGCTCATATTCAAAGTTAGAGGGCTTAAAACCATGCAAGCTTATTTGGATTCTTTAAATGGTCTGGCTTAGTAGACGTGTGGGCATTTGAATCTTTGTAAATCATTGCAGTCTGAAAAAAAATGAAAAATAAAATGTGACTCTTTTTTCAGTCAGAGTTTTCAATGACATGACATTGAATTAATTTCAAAGCATTTTCTCCCTACCTATCCCTCCCCTGTCCCTTAATCTCAGGAGTACTGGAGCTGTGTGTTCTGAAACTTTTTTGATTGTATAATTGTTTTCTTGGTTTGACACACCATTAAACCTCACAAAAGCTTTGGCAAACATAAAGGTAACAAAACCCCTCACCTCTTCACTGAAATCCCTCCTACATTAAGTGACTGTTCTCTTATCTGTTATGGAAGTTGTTGGATTTGAGTCACCACTTTTTAAAGACTGTCTTGTGACCTGATGGCCGTCATGGAAGAATGTGTTAGTACTTCTGTCAGTTACATTTAAAGCACCTTTTGCAATGAGAACAGCTGAAAAGTCTACCTGTACAAATATCAGTTCTTCACCTATTACTCGAATAACTTTATGCGTTTATGTGCACTCTTCTGAACATAAGAACAGCATACAGCACAAACAGAATATTGTCACCTGTCATCACATCCTGATGTAATGTTACAACTTCCTCAGTACTTTAAAAATAGCTGGCAAGCACTCTACCAAAGGAAATTTTTACCTTGCAATAGAAAAATTTTCTTTCAGAGCTACCTCAATCTAGGGTATTATACAGTAATATAAGGGTATTGGGTGGTCTGTGGGCATTCAGGAATTTTCTGTACTAAAACAAATGTTGGTTTGAAAACCCATTAGTACATTTTTGTGAGTCAGCACTGAGATCTATATGTTAGAAGCCACCAAAAATTAAATTTTGGGTTTGGACATCTATTATGATCTCAGAAATCATTTGATGTTATATATTTGTGAAATGATGGATAAAAATGTTCTTACCCATGTTTTACAATTACCTATTTCAAATATTTTCTTCTGCGGTCTACTATAATTTCAGTTTTAATGTTTAGCATTTATGGTGAATCCTGAGCTGGCTAAACCCTTAAATTGAAACTACTCATCTTTTCTTTAAAATAGGTCAATCAAATTATATCGAAATTCTCCATTCTCAAAAAAAAAAAAAAAACAACCCAGCAACTTCCAGAATTTAAGCAGTGAAAGTGAAGATTCTTTGGGTGTGAATGTTTACAAAATAAAATTACAGTTCAAAGTAAGCCCATGGAGAGAGGCAGAAGTGTTAAGGATTAATGACTCAAACAATTGGCCATTTGCAAAAGAAGCAGGGTGTTTTGCTAAGCTGGGTTTGCACCTCCCAGAAGAGAGAGAGGGAGGAGAGCTTTTGGTGTTGGGTGGCAAAACCTCTGGTCTGCATAAGAACAGCCCAGGTGCAGAGGGAGTGCGAATCTAAGGTGGGAGGATGACCACAGACAAACTGATTTTTGTTTAGCAGCAAGCTGTGTTTTGAGCCCAGTTGGGAACAAGACTGATAAGAAACAGGTCCTGAAGGGGTGGGTCAGATAACATGTGTATATAAAAATGTTTAGTGGCACTGATTTAGCTCCACTCCCCACTACTCTTTGGGCCTTCCCATTCAGATAATTTTTTTACTCAGAGAAGAGATCTGCCCGTTTGTCTCAGAAGAACAGGAGGGCTCCAGATTTGCTACTTCCATATCTACCCATCAGAATAGACTCTTCATTCTCAAGACACCAAGGACAGGACCTGAGGAAACAGAATGAAGCTGATTCAGAGGAGGTTTAGGTTGGATTATCAGGAAAAGGTTTTTTACCCTAAGGGTGGCTGAGCTCTGGAACAGGCTCCTGAGGGCGATGGTCACAGCACCAAGCGTTTCCAAGGTCAGGAATTGTTTAAACAATCACAGGTACTCAGGGATGGTGTTCTGTAGGGCCAGGAGGTGGATTCAATGATCCTGGTGGGTCGCTCCCAACTCAGCATATTTTATAATATTTTTCAGATAGTTTTGTTTTACTGACTGCTTTATCTTCACAGAGATAACAAAATTGGATTTCTGCATAAAACATAATTGGAATTTGAATCTTGAAATTCATAATCCTAATTGAAAATTATATTAAAAGCTCATCAGTGTTTTACTTCTGTTCCCCACAACAGTATCTGGTTATGTTTGATTAAGGCAAGACATCTTACAAAATTTTATAACAAAATCCTTGCTCTCGTGTTTCTATCAAGTCAATCCACATAGAAGTAAAATTTCACTACTTTATCTGTAAGTATAATTTGACCAGAATAGCCAAAATAAATGTATAATTTGAATGAGCTACATCCTACCATTGCTATAAGGAAGTGTATGCTTTTCTAATTTAAAATTGCAATTCTCAAAAGCTTGAATGTAAATCCCAAGATTAGTACTATAGTCATTGCTGAATTCAAGGTTGAAACTATCAGAATGATAGTTTCAACTAGTGAATGATGGTTACTCAATGCTTATAAGAGGAGAAGGTTTCTTTTCTTTTAACATTTCATCCACTCAGGAGCTAATACTCATAAATTTTCTTTTTCAATTGTAAGTACTTCTGTAAGAATAGTGTGGAGGGTTTTTAGTGCGAGATTGAGAAAGAAGGAAATTTGACAAGAAAATTCAAGGTAATTGTTTAAGTATATGTATAAAAGTAAGCAATTTAATTCCTTTCCTTTTAGTCATCTTATAGCATGTTTTCCATATGAATAATTTTCATCATAGTCATAAGATAGAGAAAAAAATGGGATTTTTTTTATTTTTAAAAAATAAAAATTAACATATTCTGTTAGAAATGAAACCAAATGAAAAGTGGATATCTTGTTTACAATGAATGGTTTAATAAAAGTATATATTAACTTTTAAAAATCAGATTAGGAACCTTATTTAAAAAAAAAAGCAAAACAAACGCCAATTGACAGCAACAACAGTTGGCTGTCTTTAGGCCTGCAGAGGAAGTAGGAGGGAAGCGTGGGGATTGAATCTTTCTGCTAGAAATGGGGAGACACTTGTTGGCCACCCTGATCTGGAGGAGATGAAGGACAGGGGAAGGAAGAGCAGCAATGCTTAGAGCCAGCTGTGCTTCTGTCAGCAGCAGCCTCTCAACACCCATCTCCTCTGGCCCAGCTACCACGACCTTCCTCACTGCTGCTGAGTGAAGACTTGACAAGGGACAGAGGGTGTGCAACAACAATTCTGCATCTCCAAAAGCTCCAGGCCTTTGGAGGGTGTGCCAAAGAGGGGCAGACAGAGGCACCATGAGCTCACATGGCGTTCTGGTGAACTTAGAGCACGATGTCAGACCAGTGTGTCTGATGAGAGGAGCGGGAAGTGTAGGGACAAGGCAGATGCCTCAATGCCTCATTGTTGCCAGTGAAATGGTGACAGGAACTTTGCTGACACTGCTAGGTAATGAAGGGACTCTGGAGTGGATGTAAACAGCTGGTTTCTCTTCACCCTCATGTTTGGCTAAAGCCCAGGTCCAATGTATGCAGCCTGGATTGATTTCCCTCAACTTCAGCATGCATTGTAAACTAAATTAAGTTTAACGGCTCTAGCTCTCTTTTTCATGTCTGGTAATGAAAAAGATGTCTTCAAAGAAAAGGTTGGCCAACATGAAAAATGGTTTATTTACTCCTTAGGAGGGGTATGTATTTCCCTGGGTTGTTAAAGCAATGTAGGATGACTGTACTCTGAAGTCAGACATCTTTAATCAGGAAGATAAAACTAAAGTTCAAATTGCAATGTCAGCTCACTTGCATGGACATATTAAATGGAAATTTAAAGTCACTCAGACCTTTAAAATTTTGATGTATCTATATATGTAAAATTAGCTATCTGAGTCTAAAGCAGTCAACTTGGGTTTTCTTTCCAATCAAGAGAAATTACATAACCAGGAGCCTTTAGCATTTTTAGCATTTAGCCACTTTAGCATTATCTTCATGCTAAATAGCTGCCTAAAATAAGAGAGGTGCCATTTTTCCTTTAGGTCTGTTTTTCTCCCCTGGTTTTATAAGGGTGGTCTAGCATGACTAACCTGTCATTAACCAGATTTTAGTCATTTAAACCTAAGTCAAATGAATCCCACACTCAGCTTATACTTATAGAATCACTCAAAAATCTTTTTTATGTCACAAATAATTAAATAAATAAATAACTATATTCATGTACAACCAGGAGCTTGGGGAACTATGGCTGCTTTGTAAGAAATTATTATACATTTCATCTTCTGTAAGAAACAACAGGCTGTGGTTTCGTTCTGCTGCCTGATAAATAAAAGAGACTCAATCCACATGTCAATGGAGAAAGTCCTAGAAATCTAACTAGTAGATGAAAATATCAGAAAAGTCATTTTCAAGTGTTGTCTTATTATATTCTATTAGCATGGCTCTACGGCAGTGACAACTTTTGAAGTCTAGATCCTGCCATTGAGCAAGTTCTCATTGTTTGTTTCATTTTACTTGCTTGCATTCTTTATTCCCATTACAAAACCCGTGCTGTTTACATTCATGCAACGTACACCCGCTGCTACTTTCAGTCACAATAAAAATCAAGCAGCTTCCTCAACAAACCATCAAATAATAATGAAATGCTTTTCAGAATTTTATCACAAAGGGAAGAAAAAAGCATATGAGTTGTTTGCTTTAAAACTGAGGAAATGCCTAGGGAATGCTGAGTCATCTCTGTGAAATCTGTCGCTCACTTCTGCACTGGTAGAAGTCTACCAGAGGACAGAACTGGGAAAAAGTAGGGAGGGAGTGGTATAAGTTACTCTCCTCTCTGCAAACATATATACCAATAGTATCACAAAATCTTTTGTCTTCATCTTCACACCAGGATGCACAAATCTCAATGAAACATCCAGTGTTTTTGTGTGTACATGCACAAATTGATTCTAATATTTGTCCTGATGCAACCTCTCAGTATAAGTAACAAGAAAGAAAAATTGTAACAATAAATATTTGAATGGTTATGACATCTTAAAATTTTGATATGCAAGATTATGAAAACAAATTAACCAATATTTCTTCTGTCAAAATAATTTAACTTGATCCAGAGATGGAAGGCAACAGTGAATTTCTAGTAGGTCTGATGTGTACTAGGCAGAAGCCTAATAATTCCTTACATATCGAAGTGCTAAAGTAGTGTGAATTTTAAAGAAGATGCAGGAAATTTTGTAACTGAAAGAAAAATAATTTGTTCCATGAAAAGTACAACAAAAATACAAAAAAGTATTATTTTAAGTTTATTTTTTACATCTAATTATATGGATTTATATAAGTAATGCATTTTAATGGGACTGTAGATCACATCTGTTATTCTTGATAAGGCATACTGAGTTCATTCAGCAGCATATTTAAATTGGTACAGTAACCTCAGCATATTAAAATAAGTGAACACAGTAGCCCATCTGCAGTAGTATTTGATAGATAGAAAAGAGCTGCAAACCAGATAAATAAGTCTTGCTCCCAAGACTTGAAGCATGCAAGTAGCAAAGGAAAAATGTCATGTCAGGAGAAAAAAAATTAAACTTTCATTTATATATTCATTTACGTAGTTCGTATTTGCAGTAAGGATCGGTTATGTGATGGATTGAAGAAATCATGGCAGCTCTTGGTCCAGAGAAGCCACAGGGTGAATGGGAAAGGTGAGCTGTTTATTGCAGTAATGAGCTCTAAGGAGGTAAGCGTTTTACCATATAATAATTAAAGTTTCTTGGTTTTATGAGTGGCAATCAAAAATGTGCAAAATAAACTAAGGAATTAGAATCTTAGAGGTTAGATCAAATCTATCAAGAGATTAAATATTTTTTTATATAAACAAAATTATAGATAAGATAGATAATTTCCTGTTTAAGGAAAAAAAAAGAAGTACTATACAATGAGTTCTTATGGACTCTAAAGTTCATTTGTGCAATAATTGCATGCTAAATACCCGTTTTCTGACACTTTTGAGGTAAAAAAATATTCACATTTAAAAGAACAAAAAAAGGTAGGAAAAGGAAAGAAAAGGGAAAAGGAATAAGAAAAAATGCAATTTTTGCTAGATCCAACATGGAAGATTATCTTCTACATATAAGGAAGAAAAAATGGTGATTAATAAAAGTTTGGTCAGGAATTATGAAATAGGGAAGAGAAAATGATGTTTTACTATTTAAATTTAATTGACTTCACACACTGAAGTGAAACCTAGCTAAATGACTTTGTGTTTAGGATGCTGCTCTCTGTGTTCTAGCATTACCTCAGTAAAGTATCTGTCATTATTATAAAACAATACAATGCAGAAGGATTTCTTCCCCTGTGAAAGGCTCCAAAAAGCATTCCCAGAGTGTATTGTAGGATAGCATTATTTGTTATTCTTTTTTATATATGTGCATCTGGTCACAGATGAGTGGAACTGGGATATAGAGTCAAACTGCGATATAGTCCCCACCACAGACTTCCCTTACACTTATTCTAAACACAAATAACCTAAGTTCAAGCAATGAAAACTGAACGCTGCAAGAAAGACATGTACAGCTCCTGAAGACAAAATGTAGGGTTTGCATAAGTTGCTCACTAAAAATCCCTATTCAGTTAGCAGTGCCAGTATCTTCGTGTTTCTACTGTTTGACACAATGATGGATTATTTATTTACTGAACAGCACTGGTGGCCAGAAAATCTGATTTTCATGCATGAAATCCATGAAACCTCAGCCACTGAACAGCTTCTTTTACACGTGGCAAAGGTCACCTATCAAGGGATTTTCTCACGTTTTGTGTGATTGGTCATGCCTCATTTCCTTCAAGAAAATATGATTTCCCTAAAGTGTGTGCATTTTAAGAGACTCTCAAAGACTGAGAAAGTTATTTCCTCTTTGTTTCTGATAAGCACAAAATATAGAGAATAACCTACAGGGAATGACAAGCAACTGTTTGTAGCTGGAAACCACATTTAATCCTATCATTAAGGAAAACCTCGGAGCATACCAGGAACAAAAAGAGTGCAAAACTAGACACTTAACCTTGTCACATAACCTTTCAGACTTGCAAGTATTTAAAGAAAATGTTCAGTATATCTGATAAGTGATCCCTCTGTATTGTGAAAGTACTACCTGATCATACTGGGAGCTTCTACTTTTCTAAGTACTGTGAGGTCAAACACAAATGAAGTGATGCTGGATTTTTATAGAGGTTTCACTGCTCTTAAGCACTGAAGCACTTTTACATCCGTGCTCTAATCTTTTGCATGAACTGAACATTACAGCTTATATTCTCCATGACTGGTGCAGTACTGTTAGAAGGTGGCATTGCAACAAGAAGGTGGCATTGCAACAATCTTTGAGTTTTATTCAGAGCTAGGCCTGGCTCTTATTGTTGTGTGCAGGTATAAAGGGCCTGTCACAAGAGGAGTCTGCAGACGGTTGGGGTTCTAGGATGCCATGGTGACAAATAACTGTGTGAAAATATGAAAAATATAGAAGAAACCACTGAATTGTTAGGTTTTTTTTTCTTTTGTTTTGGGCTTGCTTTTTTTTACTCATACAGGCCATAGGCTTGTCTTTTGAGAGACTGAGTTTTAGGATTCTGATGAATGTTGACCAATAAATGGAGAATATTCTGCAAGACCTTTTAGATTTTCTGGGGTTTCTGGCAAAGTCTGCACATCTGCCCATGACAATCTATGCCTTTCATCTAAGGAGTGATTCCCCATTTTCAGATTTCTTTCTTCCTTTTTATTTGAAAACCATTGAAATCAATAACCTCCTGCACTACTAGTGCACTTTTTTATATCATATAGTGAATCATCATGAAAAAGATTTCTTACTGCTCTTTCTACAGGGCAAACATCTGAATTATATTGCAATAATGGCAGCAATGTCTAACATGAAGAATGCACAGCAAGAGGACATAATGTCAAAAGCAAAACATTCTCATCTTGGCTGAAAAAGTGTGATCTGTTAAAAGAGAAATTCCATGATTTCTAACTTGTGCTATCAAAATATAATTCCCTGCACATCAGAGAGGACCAAATAAATAGAAAAACAGAAAATGAAAACGTTTATGTTTAATGGCTATTCCACAGCATTTTAATAAAGAGATTATTTGAATACTATGTTTTAGTATGTCAGTGGCAACATGCATTGTTTATGTGGCTTTATTTTTCACAGAGATTTATAACCTCCATCATATCTTTGGCTTGCAGTGTTCATTGAGTCTTTTGGGATCTTTTTTGCCAGATAGGTAGCAATGAATTATTTTGACCATTCAAAAAAATCCAAACAAAAACAAACAAAACCAACATACAACAGAAAAACAACAACAACAAAAACCCCAACAAAACCAAACAGCAACAAAAAATAAAACAGAACTCAGAAGTAATCAGGGAATAGACAGTGATACAGTGATAAAATACAGTGATAGTAAAAGAAATATTATACCTTAGGAACATTGAAGAGGAAAGTGATAATTGAACAAGGTTTAAAATAGATGGGATCAGAAATGTATTAAAAAATACAAATCGACTCACAAAGCTAAATGAGAGAGATCATCATGGAAATTCCACTGTGCTTGTTGAAACAGGGAAAAAGCTGCTATTAGCATAAGTCTGTAATCAGTACAAAAGGAAAATTATGAATAATTACTTTTTAAATTTAAGAAAAGGAAATTAAGCTTCGGGTCTGAAGAAAAAGTGGGAGTGAATAAAATTTTAATAGTGTTTGGTACTGAAATGTGGAATATTTTTGCACGGCAGGTCTTGAAAATTGCAAAGCTTGAGACATTTAAAACAAGAATGGACAATAGATGATTTGAACATACTGAAGAGTGCTTTCACTGTTGAGTAGAGAGATGGAATCAAAAACCTCTTATCTGTCTACTGCATCTTACTGCTTTACCTCTTCAACAATAAAAAAAAGTCTGTAGTACTTTATCCCAAAGATCATAACAAGCAAAATACAATGCAGAGAAATTTCTATATCTGCCCATTTTTCATGGGGGCAGAACTCCATATCAGTATTAATGCCACGGAACCTTCTAGGTTGTCTTCATCAATGCCACTCTCACGATAAATGTGATCAGATGCTGTGCACGGGGCTACCATGGCTGATGCTGATGCTGTCTATGAAAGGGGGAGGTGGATGCCTCTCTGTTATGTTAATTTTGCTAGCTCAGACTTGGCTGCTGCTCCAGCTGCCACTGCTATTTATGGAAGGCGAGCTTGTGTTAATAAACCTCTGGCGTCGTCACAAATTGCCTGGGATAAGTACGACTGTTACTGCTCTGATTTGTCTTGGGGAGCAAGAAGGAGCTTTACGTGTGGGTTGTCAGGACAAATCAAAACAGTGTAAAGATTGTTTTATTTGTTCGTTACTCTCTAGATAATATTCTTCCACTAAGCACATGGTAAAATGGGATAAGGCTTGTATAAAATAACCAGGAAAATTTACCAAGGAGTCTTAAATTATGTAAAGAAATCCTTCTTTTTTCTTTTTTTTTTTTTCCCTCCACTGATCTTGTGAAATCTGAAGTTAATACCTGAAACAGGATGGTATATCTTCAATCCAAAATGCTAATTTGCATCCAGGTTTATATTTATCTTACATTTCTAGATTGCACGCAATGAGGTTATTTATAGGATGGTCCTGTCTTCCATTCTTCATCATTAAATATATTAAAAAAGGAAAAACAAAACAAAATCATATTTCATTTTTTTAAAAGGTTTCCAGAATTTTAGAATTCCCATAGGAAAATTTAATGAAAATACCTCTCTCCCACCCCCATATTATACTACATATAGGTAGCAGACATGCTCTGTTTCAGTGCAAGTCAAACAAAGTTTGGTGAAAATAAGTAAACTTTTAGGGTTTTTTTCTTTTTTAAAGAAAAATAGTTTTCCATTTAATGAAAACATAATATTTAATGATTAATGCAACATTTAGTTCAGCCATGGACAACAGTTGCAAGAATCTCTGCCAATCAAAGCAATGCAAATATGGTTACCTTATTTTTTTCTGACAAAAAGAAATATACTATCGGTGTAAATCAGCTGCCAAGGCAATGACCCCATTTAAGGCCACTTATTTTTCAATTTTTTCATCACTAAAAGAAAAATTAATAATTGTTTCAGTGATGAAATGACATTCCAGAGAAAGACAGGGAAAGAAAAAAAATAACCCACAATTGCCATAGAATCAATTCTTTTAGGAATTTGGAAAATAACAAGTAATCATTGCCTATTATAGTTTTTGACAGCTTAAGTATAAAAAAATCAATTACCATGAAACTACTATCCAGATTAATGTTGAAAATAAACCTGCTTCTTAGGTACCTGATAACACAGCATTGATTTTTATTGTTTGAGGGAGGCTGGCTATATTTAATTTCTTTTATTGATTTTTTTTCCTTAAGTCCTATATTCAATGCATGTGAGATACAATGCAATTCCTTACAGCAAAGTAATGCCAGGTACCAAGCCTGTGAATTAATTTTACATGAGTGAAAGCAGTGCTTAGTAATTTGCTGAGTATTTGAGAGCAAAACTAGTAATTTTCCTCTTTATTATTTATAAATATCAAAAGGTCTTGAAGCTGGCATGGCAGTGTGGACTCAAAGGAGAAGATCTTGCAGTAATTTCTAATATCTTGGCACTGCAGCACCTTATGTCCTATGCCCTATGCCTCATGTACTTTGAATGTCAGTGGTGATTGAAGGGTTTTGGAAACTAGATGAAAAATATAATCAGCAAGTATTCTAGTTGGGTTTTGATACTCTATGCTCTAAGTCTGAATGGAATTTTAAACAGAAGTGGACACATGATTTAAAACCACACACAAATACGGCAATTTAAAATAAATAACAGCTTATTGTTTGGAGTTTAAAGTGGTTCTAGTCTTTCTTCCTACTAATAAGCAACTAAAAACAAATAACATCCACGAGCTCTGTGTAGAATTTTAATGATTTATGCTTCAGCAAAGTGAAAGCAATGTCATTTTGATAAAACAAATGCAAAAGTATTTATTTCCTTGAAGTGAATTCAAAATATGCAAATGCAATGATTCAGAGAGTTAGAATGAAGAGTTTGAGGAAGTAAGTATTGCAGTTTCATTGAAATGTTGCTTGTTGTGTCATGCTATATAGCTTTACAGCAGAAGCTCTCCCTGTCGAAATATTCTAGATAAGGTTGGTGCCCGGCAGAGAGATTGCCTGGCATTTGAAGATAACTGAGCGGAAGTTTCTCTGCAGCAAAGCGCTGCTGTGTTTAGACCTAGAGATGATGGTGACATCTGAAAGTGGGTAAGCAAAACCCCCCACGCCAGGATGCTGTAATGCTCAAAGCCAGTTTACTGCAGCAGGTGAAGATCATATTCCATCTGCTTCAAAACAAAGTGAACAAAGCCTGCCCAACTTACCCTGAGGAGCTTTCAGAGGTTAATAAAGATGTCATGGCTGAACCTGGAAAGGCTTGATTGTTCATGAACATTCAGCTACTTACCCTGGTGGCTTTACCTGTGTGTAGAGGAGCAGTGGGTGGCAGTGTTACACTGCTGCTTCCTAGGCAGAGGAGCTATTTGAAAAACGGGAATGAGAAAGAATGTCTCTAAATTAAGTTTGAGAAGTCGATTCTGTACTGATCATTTGATCAGAGGTGCCATAATAAAACCAAATCATTTGATTTCTTCTAGTGTCTCTTCTTTCATTATAACTTCAGTGACACAATGCAGTCAGTTGCAGGAGTTTTATTGAGAAAAAAAAACAAAACAGGAGAATGTTGATTTGAAAGGAGTGTTTTGGAGTTTTTTTGTTCTTCATTTGGTTTAATTGGTGCACATATTTAATAGTCATCACTAATCTTCATCACTTTCTGTAGTGATAATACCTACCAAGCTTCCCTGTGGAAGTGAGAACAGTTATGTTGAGTCCTGTAGAAAACGTAACTACTTACTGTCTTTTTATAAAGTACTTGAATATTCTTGTTCAACCATTTGTTCTAAGGGAGATTTTTGGTAGATTGGCCAAACAACATTAACAGAAAATAGCATAATATTAATGAGAAATTATGCCTTTATGGGAAAAGGGTGAGATGAAGGATGGTATTTCAGCTGCTTAGGCTACCTAAGTTTTGAGGCTGATTTCCTTGCCTTTGCCTAAAACTGAACTAATTCCTTCAGAGAACAATTAAGAGATGGAGTAAAATCCACCTCTGGAGGAACTTTTTTCTTTCACTTGTTCTCTCAAGGTATAGAGGCTGGTTAGTTTCCTAACATCAGCAACAAAAGTTTGAAAGCAAAATAAGGGGATTTACGCAGTCCTATTATCCAATATTTTGTGCAGCAAACTCGTAATGGAAATAATATTTTATACTCGTTGATAACACTGCTGTAAATGTATGGATGTGTTCATTAAGACTGTCCTGCATTGCCAGAGTTCATCCATGGTCAACACTAAGCCTGAAACTTTAACTTGCCTTTTAACATTCTACATTGGAAAGCTGATCTGGATACCACTGGGACACCTCAAATCTGGTCCAAAAATGTGTCACTTCACTGGATTTTTTCACATTCAGTTCTGCTTAGGGTACTAAGAATCTGCTTTCTGATGTAGCTAAGTGGGTGTGCAAAACAGATCAAACTTACTTTACTGACTAAAACCCACTCCACCTTCATTTTATTCAACACCTCTCAAAATTTTGAAAAGATGAAATATTTTTGACTTTAGCATATAATGTTGTTACCCTTATGGTGTTTTAAGAAATACTGGGTGAATCCATCAAAACAACATTCCTTCAAAGTCCCTGCAAGGAGCATTAGTAAGTTGTTTGGTCCTCTATATTTGGTGTCCAAGTACAAATATACCTCATAGGAAACAGTAGCTTTCGAAAAGCAGAACCAAGTTAGCAAATTCACTGGGCTTTTTTTCTCCTCCTGCCTGCATAGCTATTTGTCAGGAGAAAATGTAAAATAAAAAAAAATGTAAAAAAGAGTTTAAACAAAAACTTTCTTTGTTGCAGACATATCAAAATAAGTATTTGTTCATTGTTGAGATATTAAATTTCTTGCTTAGATGGTGCCTGTACTGCATCCAAATTGCAAAGGAAGGCGTGCTTTTGCTCACTGGCATCTAGACAGATTCCCATGCTCTGTAGGGACAGACATGAGCATTATTCTTTACACCACCTTCAGGTCTTTATGCAGGGGAAAGTGCACACGTACACAGAGGCTACAAAGACAGCCACAGCACTAGGTTCTGACATCTGGACATTCAGGTCCTGCAGTGTGCATCAGCACACCTCTGACACAGGAGTGAGAATTCACTTAGGGTTTCGTCTTCCATTCTGGAAGTACCATACATGCTTGCACAGTTCTTACAACCTTTTTTCACATAGACTCATAGAAAGGCTTTAGGTTGGAAGGGACCTTCAAGATCATCTAATTCCACTCCCCTTGCCATGGTCAGGAACATCTTCCTCTAGACCAGTTTGCTCAAAGCTTGATCCAACCTGTCCTGAAATATTTCCAAGACTGAGGCATCCAGGACTTCTCTGGACAACCCATCAACCTACCCTTTTTCAGTTTAAATTCATTCCCCCTTGTCCTGAAACCACGTGACTTGTAAAAAATCCCTCTCCAGCTCCCTTGTAGGATGCCTGTAAGTACTGGAAGGTGCTCCAAGGTCTCCATGGGGCCTTCTCCTCTCCAAGCTGAACAACCCCATCTCTCTCAGACTATCATCATAGGACCCCAATTTTCTCAGACTACTTTCATAGGACGAGTGTGCTCCAGCCCTGATTGGAGGCGAATTCGGTTTGGTCAGGTAAAATCAGCCATAAGTGTCTTAAATTATAATATAAAAAATGGTGGGAGTATGTGTGTGGTGTGTGTTCCATTTTTTAGCAAGTTTTTGCTTTTCAGTTGTCTTTTCTGTAATGTGATTTTTTTTTTATATCAGTTAATTATAGTCATTATCAGGTAGTGCTCAAGAGATACCAGTCAAAACCTTGAGCTCCATTATTTTATACAGTCTTTCCCATCCAAAGAAAAAGTTCCACTCTAAAGCTCTGACTGGAAATGATAATACAGTACAGTAATTGGTACTACCAAGGGAAAAAGAAGAAAAAATGAAAACAAAACAGTTTTATTCATAGTAAAATTTATTAAATACAGATTATTGCTAACATCATCTTTTTAAATTGTATTCTTGATGAAAGCAAATCAGCAATCATATGAGAAATGTCCTTAAATCTATCATTGTTACAAGGAACTTGCTTACAGATTGTTTTGCAAGAAATCAGCCTGTCAGTAATTTTCATATAATCATGGGAAGCAAAAGAGAACCTAAAGAAATGTTCCATGAAAATCCACCTACTTAAGCTGCAGTCTGTGATTTCTGTGTGTACAGTTCTGTTTCTGGCACTGGGGAGGGAGAATTTGCAAGATCTTATGTTGCTGGCAAATTATTGGAATTGTTAATTGTGATGATTTTGCATTGAAATTTTCTGCTTTTGTCCAAGGGAAATGCAGAATGGCAGACGTGGTGAGAAAGGTCTTTTAGTTTAGAGACAACACAGAATTATGGGGAGAATTCCTGCCCCACTGTAGTTACCCACTAAACTCTCATTTGAGTTAATTCAGATCACTGTTGCATCCACAATGATAGAAATAATACAAAAGTAAAGGCTCCTCACTGAAGCATAGCAAAGGCTATCTATAGCAGGGACACTTAACAAGAAAATATGCTAGGCTACGTAAAGGCAAGTACATCCTTTTTCACATGAAGCAGGTAAAATTGACCTCTGTTAGGGTTCAGATGACTATAAAATAGAGCCATGTACTCAATTACTTCCCTGCTAGACTTTCCACACTCCTTGAAGGTGCACCCCATTTTTCACACCTTTCTCCTAAAACCCTACCACCCAAAGCCTTTCCCATACCAGTTACTCCCCCACAGTCTGGAAGCAGGAGCAGCCAGTGTCCTAAGCAAAGCAATGCTGGAATTTAAACTCACCCAGGGAATGTTTCACCCCAGGATTATCAAGGCTACAAGCATTCCTAGCATTCCTGGAAAGGACCAAGAAAGGTACAAATGCTATGTGGTCCCACACCTCACCAGCAGGCCTTAGTCACCCTGCTTCTGATTCATTTTTTCTTGTGGACAGAAAGTGTTTGTGTTTGTTTTGGATTTATTTCTTGGTTTTGGTGTTGGGAATTTTTTTTTTTTTGTTTTGGTGATTTTTTCAGTTTATTTTTTTCTGGATTGGATTGTGGTGGTGGTAGCTTTTGGTGGGGTTTTTTTGTTTGTTTTTTTGTTGTTGTGTTGGTTTTTTTTTTCCCTGTGCCCTGAGAGTATTTTTTTTAGTCGTTTTAAGCTAATTTTTTAGAATTACTTGCTAAGTATTTTGGAGAGAATACTTAGGGGATAACAGCTATGGTATTTTTCCTGATGGACAGAAATGGAAGTTATTATTGTGATTTTCTTTATCCCTCTTTTCTTTTTGGTGATTTTTAATAAAAATATATGCAAAAATAATTATTCAGCATATTTATCAGAACTTGGATGCAAATATTTTATCAAAGATAATAGAAAATGTGATTGTCACTCATAAGACTTACTTTGTTCAGAGGTTTATTAGGCAAGAAAGAAATCCTCCACACACTTATTTTGCTGACTTGGACATTTTAAGCTAAGAAAAATTGTTGGTTGGAAAGCTCCACAAATTGTGACATAATTTCTCAGTAAAACATTTCTTTAGAGTTTTGCTTGCAAATATTTATTGGAGGGATAGTTTCCTTGTTTTATTTTGGTTTTCTTTAATTTTATTTTTATTAATTAAAAATAAAGGTTATAGAAAATGTTATCTCCTTTTTTTTGAATGCCCGTTCTCCCAAATGTCTTTTTTTTTTTTTCAGCAAGGATCTACAGCTTTTTAGCCTTGAATACTGAGCTGAAAAGGCCAGCTGACATAGTTCTGGACACAAGCATCTGAAACCTGATTCCCTGCCACAGGAAGCATGTGGCCAGATTTTACCTTTAAATAAATCAGCAGATTTATTTAAATGTGTAGAATTGAAGGAATAGGTCCATAATAAGTTTTTCAATTGAAAATATCATTAAAACACAGATATGAAGGATTCATTGCTAAGAGGGCTAATACTTGAATGATGAAAAAATGAGATCCTTACCTAGGAAAATTAATCAGAATTGCTCTATGCTTTCCTCAGATCTGTAGCGCAACTCTGATTTTAAACAGCTGAAGTGTTCATCCAAACAAATGGAGCTATCCCAAATTCAGTGAATACAAATAATTTATATTTTTATAGATTTATTAATTTTCGAATTTATTTATTTATTAATCTGTGGAACTGTTTGAAAACATTTGGCCAGCACCTACTTAGGAAAAAGGTGGGATAATTCCATGATTACTGCTTTAATCAGAATTGATGGTCTATAGATTTCCCTGCTTCAGGTTTCTTGTGTAGTCTCAGGTAAATCCCATTATTTATGCCACAATGAAGGAGAAAGTAATTTCATATCACAGAAAAAGATGTTTTTTATAGAATGAGGGGAATGAAAGTTCATCAACATCATAATAGAAACATGAGTTACTCTCTGAAAGGGAATATAGCCCAGTCTGCAGGAAAATTTGCAGTTTATTTTAAGAAATATTGCAAGGCATTTATAGAGCTAATGCAGTTTTGACCATTACACTCCCACACGTCCTCCTCCTGCCCCAAACCATCTCATGTTATTACACTAGGGCCTAATTTCAGTTGTGTCCATTGTGCAGCCAAAATAAAATAAAATAAAATATTTTTAAAAAAATAGAAGTAAATAAAGTGGGCTTGAAACTATCAGTTCCACACTGATTATTATGCATGTGTGTGGAGCAGGGAAAAGAGGTGGATATGTGGAGTGGAGTAGAATGGAATGGAAAATGAAAAGATTAAAGGAAAATAAATCCGTGTAATTCCTTCATCCTTATGGTAATGGGCAGCTTTCACACACAATAGAAACATAGTGTGGTCATTTCCAGAATTCTATATACTACAGTGAAAAAGAAGGAAATTTCAACTGCAGTTTATTTTGGTATAGCTTCAGATTAAATAAAAGTTTTACTTGAGGTAATGTTTCCTTTCTCTTGGGTTTCACAATACACAAAAAACCACAGCAATCAACTAACCCCACAAGCCACTCATTCCTTTAAGAGGTGTAAACTTTATTGCTATGCTAGAAAGGAACAAATTTTTGTTAAATTCTTAAGAAAAACTGGTTGAGTTTTTTTGGTTGGGATTTTTTTCTGCTCTGGAAAATTATTTCTTTTCCAATCACACACTGTCAGTAAATCATATCAGGCATAAAATTATCAAAAACAGTCTAATATGAATGCTGTGTTTTAAAATTATTGAAAGTCTCTGATGTAAAATGCATAAAATATCTTTAACTACAGTCTAGTGTAGCATGGAAAACTCCAAAAGCCAACACAAAACCCCCAAACCCCAAGCCAAAAAAACATGGAGTTATATCTGCACGATTTTAAATTAATTTATTTTATTTTAACATTACTAGGAACACCTATCTCATGGCACTTTCTTTTTATTTTAATTGCTTTTGGCAGTTAAGTCCATTTGGGCAAGATGGACAACAAACCTGACTTCTTTTAGGCTCAATGTATTCTTTTTTCTAGATATTGTGCCATTGAATTTTCTTGGTAGTAAAAACAGAACCATGACTCTAACCTGGTTTGTTAAAGAATTTCATGGAAGAGAGATAGGAAGTAGTTTTCAAATATTTGTATGATAAATTTAAGATGCCTCTTTTGGAGATTTCAATTTGACTGAAGGAATTTGCACTAGATTTCCATCACATCAGTAAAGGTAAGAAACAGAATTGTACTAATTCTATACTTGGATATACAATTTTAATGTATGTGAAATTTTGATGGTTTTGAGCCTTCATAACATTAGATGGATGTCAGTGGACCAGATCTTCAGTTATTATCGAGACAGATATGAAGGGCTATTGGCTTTAAAACTTTCTTTTTTCCTCTCAATCTTTACCTCCCTAAGACTTGGTGGCAAAGTGCACTCATAGGAAGAACAGAGCATACACCAAGATCTCCCATCTTTTCTCCTGAAGGCTTTGATCAGCATAGAAATAGTTCTTGACACTAAAAATTGGATTGCATTAGTATTAATATTCATCAGTGTGATAAATGAAAATAAATTTGCATTCATTTCATGCTTCAGACCAAATGAGACATTGCTGATAAAATCAAATACATTCACTTCATTGCTTGAAGGTTATCTTTGCAACTATAAAGGTTATAGTTTATGTTTGCTTAATGGAAGATCAAATACTGCAATATGAGATGACAGACATGCTGGGAAAATCTCACGACTCAGAATTGGGGCAAAACCCAATAAACATAGCTTGTCATGAAAAACAAAATAGAAAAGCACGAAAATATATATTTTTCCCATTTATTGGAATATTTTTATAATTTGATGACATTTCATAAGTGGCAGTGTAATGAGACCTTTAAAAAGTGATTTTGTTGCCAAAACAAGTAATAGCAATTCTGGCATTCAAATTTTAATAATGAGGTTTAGAGGTCTGCATATTATGGGTCATTAAAAACTTGAATTCAGGATTTTTTACCTCGAGTGAGTTTCCTGACCATAAGGCAAATAGTAATTGGAGTATTTCTCTCTTTTTCATTTTGGAACAAAACCTTTAATGAAGTCTAAAGAAAGCTTCCCAAGAAAAATGCAGTCACTGAAATGTATGTATTTCTATGCAAGTTTTATTTTGAACAAGTCAACATTCTCCATTAATATGTCTTTTGTCTGAATATTCCTGAATAGCATTAAGTCTGAGCTTCCTTGCCCCTAGTGTCATAGAGGAATGAAGGATGCTGTTTAACCATCTATCCTTCCTTTTTTAACTTGAAACACAGTATTTCTCCTGCATGTTGTACCTTATATTTGATGGGAAGAGGGAAATGCCTCTTTTGCATTCTAACAAGAAAAAGTGTTGCAATTCAAGAAGTGATGTTATTTCCTCATGAAAAAATCACTAGAAAAGAAAATAAAAGAGAAAAAAAAAGACTTCTAGTGTTTAAATAAACAGAAGTCCATGTCTCTTGCATAAAAAAAACCCCTTTATTTTAACTGTGACTACTTAAGCTTCATAGTATGCTGTTATCAACAGATGACATCTGTGCAGAACTGTCCTGTATGACACTGGTGTTCCACATCTCACATACAAGCAGCTTTTAAGCAGGGATGAAATGGGATCTGGTTCAAAAATCCCCTAAGGACAGTCTATAGGAATAAATATTTCTGTAGCCAGATTTCCAAATCATTGCTGTAGGCAATCAATTCCAAACAGAAAGATAAGAAACAAAACAAAACAGCAGAAACAAAAGGTATATAGTTTTCTGACTTCAGAATTATGTCCAAACTGATCTCTCTTCACATCTGTACGTCACCAGCTGGAAATCCATCGTTTCCAGAAAAGCTTTCAAAATAATTATAAATGTAGAAATTTTTCATCTCGGAGCAGTTGTACAGGCTGAATCATGATGATTAAGCATAATAAGTTACCTCTGTAAGATTTGCAATTTCATTCTGAGCAAATAACCACAGCTAAGATGGAAAAAAGGAAGTAGGAGACCATGTGGATAGAGACTTAGGCCATTATTCATTGGAAATAATTTTTTATGTCAGTGATCTGAAATTTAAGGAACAGAATGAATGACCTTCACCCAGCACTTGACTCAGGGGTTCCACTTTTTTTTTTAGTTTAGAGGGTTTGTCTAAGATTACACACAGAACTCAGTCACAGAAAATACTACCTTGTTCTCCTAAATACTAACTTTGTCATTGGTGTTTCTGAGGTCCAAAATTACCTCATGAGCCTTAGCAGAAGTGGGAGCAGAATAAAAAAAGGCAACAGGTGTAGCTATTGTTTTGTGTGCCACTGAAGGAAGATCAGTTTGGCAGAGGTACATGATCTGTCTCACTGGGGCTGAGTGTTAACAAAGCCAAACTGGGGCAATTTTTAAGGTCCCCTGCAAATGGGACCTGCAATTTTGGGATTTTGTGCTTAGCGCTGCAGTTTATGTACTAGAGAGAGAAATACCTATATTTAAGACAATGCAGAAAAGGAGCTATGTTTTTAGAACTGTACATTTCTCTTTATTAAGACATCACATTTTCAATCTCCTAATCAAAACAATGTAAAGAGCCTTGAAATCATTTTATCCGACTAAGCCTAGAGCTCTGCTCAATTATCATCATAAAAAGGAATAGCTTTTGTTCTGCATCTCACTGCAATTGGTTTTCAATAATTACCTCTATGTCTTTTTACCTATCCAGTTTACAGAAAAGATTGTAGAGTATGTAAAGTTTACATTAAAAAAAGTTCAAAAACTTATTATCTGAAGATAAAAATTTAGCCCTATGTTCACTGCATATATTATGGCTTTTGTGACTTCTTTTCTTCTTGAATGACACGGTCAATGGTTCATCACATTTGCACCTCAGAGGCAATTGTTACCCACTCATGTGTGAAAACAGCAGAGTCTATTTAGATTAAATTGCTTGAGATCCTCACGGATTGGTAAGGGACAAATCACAACATTTTGCTTGAAAGAAGATTGCTGTTGCCTTCCACATCATGCATTCAGGGCAAGATTTTAAGTACTATGCAAAAGCATTTTCAGGAACACAGAAAGAATTCAAAATTTATTCTGTTCCTTCTGCTCAAGGAAGATAGTGTACTTTTGAAAAAAGGACAAAAGAAATGACAACAAACTGAGTTAGTTACTTGTGTTATCATTTAAGACCTCCTACACGATAGGAAAAGTGCAATACAGGAAAACCTCAAGAGGAAAATTACCTTTCAAGAAAAAATGTTTTTCTTACAAACACAATGTGTGCAATAAATACAGAAGTGTACATTAAATATTTTAAAATCACCAATTCACTTGAAAACCACTTAAAAAGTAGGACATTATATTTAAAAATATCTTTCTTTAAAGTATTGAATAAATAAAGGGATAAAATTGAACAGTTTAGGCGATTTTCATACAAGATGATTTCAATTTTCAAATTGCAGTGCAGCAAACCTATGTTTGAGTCATTGCATCAATCATCTTGAAATCAACTGAGATAATAGTGTAAGGGAAGGTAGTCCATACTCAATAGAAATATAACTATAAACATAATCAGTATAAACATTATAAACAGTAGAAATAATATAAACATCTATCCAAAATTGCATTTTAAATATATTCCCATCTTGAGCATGGGAAACATATTTTTTCAGACAAATCTGTCTTTGAAGACAGGCTGTTCTCATTATCTTTGTTGCTTGAAATTACACCAAATATATTAAAGCAAAATTAACATGAGGTGCTACTAAAAATATTGCGTGATCAATTTTATATTAGCAGTATTTTTCCCTGTAGTAAAATTATAGCTCTAGGGCAACAAAAAATGAGGAAAGAGATAAGAAAGTCCTGTGAACTAACATGAAAACAAGGAACACTCAATTCCAAGATTATTGAGTGATCATTATGCATGATAGGCAAGTTATGAATATTTGAGGCTACCAGTAAAAGTGCATTCACATAAAATGCACTCAACATTTATGTTCAGCATACAGTGAAAGAAATTACAGTAAATTAATAATAACAAAATAATAAGACCTGTTCAGTTTAACTGTGCATTTTAAAACTAGAGACAAAACTCTGAAGCAGTGAAACTGAAGTTGAAACGTTTTTCTTCCTCTTGGAGAATGATTTGAATTTCCTTCTAATGACACAGTAGTAGTAGGAGTACCAGTACTGTAAAATCTCCTTGATCACAAGTTTTGGTTGGGTAATCATTTCAAAAGAGAAGCAAAATATCACCCTCACTTCATTATCATGCCCTCTCATAGGAATGTTGGAGAGAAAAGGGTTCACTTTAACAAAATACATTATTTTTCATACAAGTGTGCATACAGACAGGCACACTGCTGACAGAGACCAGCATTAAGGGCAGGACCGGTCTGCATGCACACACCTGTAGCACACAGAAGCACAGGCAGACAGCCACGATGTGGCTGATGTTTCAGCAGAGCTAGAGGTGGGCTGGAAGTGCTGGATGTGAGGCTACTCCAGCTCAGTGGCAAGCTGGACTTAAATTTTCTCCTGGATTTCAAGGACACGCCAACTCAGCACGCTTCCTAAACTTCAAAGGACAGTGGAGGCTGTGTGCTGAGTAGTGCTGATGACTCTTTGCACAATACACACAGACAAGCTTTCTCAGTTACAGCTCCACAATTGAGAGCCGGTTCCTGGGGATGCTGCACCCCGCTTAGGGCCATGCCCTTTTCCATGCCTGCCTCACTGCCAGCAGCATCCTCCGTCCTCTGCCTTTGACCTCTGGGAGCACAGCAATCCAGTCCTATTTTCTGCAGGGAGGAACTTCAGGACAGAAGGGGATTCCCTGCAGTTCTGCATCTCTAAAGTATTCCCACAGAAAGCAGACGTGGTTTGGCTATTCGTTTCCATGACATAAAAAGAAGAAAAATGCTGTATAAATATGTAGCAGTTTCTTTAGCTCATGGAGTGTAATTCTATCCCATACGAGGAACAGAGAAAGCTTTCAGAAGAGACAAAATGAGGAAAATTACTAAGCAGTCTGTGGACAGCCAGACATTCTTTGGTGTTCAGAATATTTTTTTTCTGAATAACTCATTTATTATTTCTGGTGTGTATTCCAAGGAAATATTCACTTGCTATGTAAAGGAATTTGCTTCATTTGAAGATCACAACTACAGTTCCTTTTAACAATGGTGTCTACTTTGTCTTTCATGTATAGATAGAAAAAAGTAAAATTTAATTTACAAAAATAAATATTGCCTAAACATTTACATAATTGTGACAAATTAATGATTGTTTAGAAATGTCTTGCTGATCAAGATAAATTCATCCTAAGAACCTTGAAAGGTAAACATACAAAAGAGCATCTATGTTTATTTTGTGCCAGGTTTTTTCATTTTCCACTTAACAAATATTTAAAAAGTAGCAAACAAATAAAAGCAACCAACAAACCTTTCTCTTTTCATTCAAATCCTTACAGGATTGTGGCAGTGATGAATTTCATGCATTTTATTCCAGATTTACAGGCATGTTCTCGAATCTTTGGCTAATTTGTGCCAAAGTCTATACCCTGAGATGACCTATCTGTAGACAGGCCATTGTCCTCCACCTCAGAATGCTGAAAGTGTTTGAATACAATGTTGTTTTCTTGTTGCTCACTGATTTCAGAAATGATGATGCTTTATGCCTAGTAGCCTGGTGGACCACCTGGTCTAGAGACCGGCCTTTGATTCCCATCTTACCTAACAGCTGCGACAGCCTGAGGATGCATTAGAAAACAAAGCTAAATACAGCCACGTGGTAAAGATTCAAAATAGCTAAAGTTTGATGTTCTTAACAAATTAGAAATTAATAAATTATATTTGGCCGTAGTTTATTCAATTTCTAATTATATTGCAAAATTTTTCCTAGCTTATTCCTCTGTAGAAATTTTTTTATAGACAGTCAATGATCATAAAAGAGAAAACTAACCCAAAAGAAGAGAAAAAAACCACAGAGAACCAAAATAAAAACAGTGGGATTCTATTAACTTTCTACAGTTTGCAATGAGAACAATCAATGCATTTGGGAAAAAAAAAATTCTCATCATTAGCATTCCTTACTAAATTTTTTTGGTCAAATGTGTGTTTTAATATCTAATTAGTGTCGGTTTTGAGACTCATGGGACTTTGTCTTTTTAAATGAAAATTGATCAAGCCTGAAAATCAAAGGAAATATGGATAAATACTTCTAAAATTTCTTATGAAAAGACACGAATATTACCAATTGAACTAGAATCAAAAGTTTCCTCTATTAGTGCGATTACACAAGATTTGAAAAACTGCAGAATAAGTATTACTGTGTTTAGAAAAATAGAACATTTTTAATTGACACAAAAGTTTTATTTTAAACACTATCAAAAGGAAGAATTATGAGCTCTCTTTGGCTATACTGTGTGCTGTCAAGTAGATACTCATCTTTCATTAAAAGCAATGAAGAAAAATGTAGCCATAAGTAACAGTACCCTAAAGTCCAGCTCTCCTCTGAAATTGTTACTTGTTTTTTTGGTAGTTCATTTACTCTGTTCTCCGATTTTCATTTTAATCTTACCTTCATCTGCAGAGTTGGACTCTTCTGAGCTGATTAGGCAACGTTATGTAGAGAAAGTTTTGGACAAAGTGGACTAAGTTTTGTAAAACTCAGTGTCGCAATTATGGTTTCAAATTTTGCATGCTTTTAAATAAATAAATACAGGTCATTAATAAATTAAGGAAAAGTTTATAAAAGCACCTTAGGTTTTGAGTCATGCTGTTAATAAAGTGCAGTTTCCTCACACCAATACAAATGTGTTGGGTGCTGCGAAGACTTATAGCATAATTGTCTGTCTTTTGAATTTGCCTCTCCTGAAAATTCTCAATAACTTTTGATATCTGAGTGTTGGTCATTGGAGTATGCTGTGTCTATCTCTGTGATGTGCAGAGAGAATAGCCAGATCTTGCTTAGATATAATTGCACTGGTTTGTCTTCTCACGTAGAGAATGGGGAACATTTTATACATACACATTCAAAAGCTGAAATTTTGAACTAAATACTGCAAATATTTCATCCTTTCTTTTTTAAATTCTACATATGTATACAGACGATGATGATTAGTAAGGTGGCATACAAACTAAGTGTAGATTCTTAATTCAGGACTCAAGACTGAATCTGCAAAATATCCACAAGTGATGCACATCACTGGAGAACACTGATGTAACTTTATTCATTGCAAGCAAGCCCCTGGGATCACTGACATAACTTGGATTCAGGCCAATGTCCTATTATTTTGAATAGTATATTTTTAGTACGGAATATGTAAGTATATTTTTAATATATTCTGCTAATTCATTATGGGTGTATAATTTTAGAAATTAGTTATTTTACTTACAAAGGTACAAGAACAGAAACTATAAAAGCAAAAATTCACAGTTAACTATTTTTTTGCCTGTTACAAAGTAATCTTCAACTTTTTCTAATCACTAAATCAAATACCATCATTTGCCTTGAAGGTTTTCAACATTTGCCCTCTTCCTCTTTGAAAAGGTTTGTCTCTGTACCTTCAGTCATTTCCCACTGCCCGGAGAGAAAATCCTGTTTAAATGCAAAAAATGTGGACTAATCAATGTTATTTATGCACAGCAAAAGATTAGCAATTTGTTCTAGTTTTTATCGTCAGCCATGAGATTAGCATTTAGGCCTATTGTGCTCTTGTGGACACTAGTATTAGGCAGCATTTAAAAGGAAAAGCACTTCCTATAGGCTCCAGAAGATGTTCAGCTCTAGTTTTCAACAGAGACTGGAAAAGAATATTTTGCATTTGCAAGTACTATCACAGATTAGTGTGACACAGTGGAAATAAAGACATTATTTCAGTTGTTTTTGTTCATCTCATTTCTGACTCTTTGGAGAACATGAGCTACAGAATCCCAGGCTAACCTAAATCAATCTTAATCTTGTCTGACAGTGTTTAAGTGAGTCCGAATTTTTTCCTGTTTCTGCTTGAGAGCTATGGAAATGTCTACAAAGCAGCAAGGAACTTCAATTATCAGCACAGTACTGCTAAAAATATATTTACAATTTGCTTACATGATATCTGTTTATGCTGTCTTTGAGATATAGGCCTAGAAGATGGCCAAGTTCTGATATCATCTGTGGGCATTGTTGTCACAGTTAGTGACACTTTCTTGAAGGTGACAGAGGAGCTTTTCCTGTAAATAAAATGAACATGAGGTTTTATCAGCTTTTTCACCAAGCTCTTCTCTCATTTTGACCAAAGATGGAAATGAAGAAATAACAAAACTCCAGCTGTGATTGTGCATGCCAACTATAAGGCAATTTTGTTGTTTGGGCACACTGAATAAGTTATTTATGGGGGCTTTATCTATGTTGCTAGAAAGACAGACATGGAAATCTACCACCCTCAGCTTGAATCTGGCTCAGGGTTCAGAAAGGTCTTTCCAAGGGCAGAGGAATGGAGAAATTTTGCATGAAAGCTCTGTGGGTTTTCCTAAGTTGGTGAAAAAGGCAATGTGCAGAGTTGCAAGCAGGGAGTGGCGAAGTTGGTTACAATGGTATCTGCTCATTTTGGGATTGAGGTGACCCATTTGCAGGACATATAGTGCTTCAAGAAAGTATTGCTTGAAAAGTGAAAATGATGTGAATGTCTCTTGCGAGCCAGATAAGAAAGATTGTTTCCTGAGGGAGTTCCAAGACAGATGGCATTTGCAAATGAAATGGCAGTGATGACAGAATTTGCCCAAGCAGATGTAAGCTTCTTCCAGGGAAACAAGAAGTTGTTGAATGAAGCAGGATCAACATCAACACCTGCTAGAATGGCCATCTGAGGAGATGCTTAGATAGCCATAATGTTACATTTGGCAGCTAGAAGACCACAGTGTTTCTGCCTTGGAAATCAGTTTGGTTTTGTTTTTTTTCCTGAAGGGGAGCAGTCAGTGGAGAAGAAAATACAAAACTTCAGCTGCTGCTTGCAATGAGGTATGCAGCTCGTACCAACTTCAGGGGTTTCATTATCACTGCTCTGTTTCTGAGACCTTTAGCCACTTTTTCTCTGGGTGCACAGGGGAGACTGTAGAATCTGATGGTGTGTTTAGACACACTAGTGACACCTTTGATATATGTATGAATGACAGAAATGAACAATTTCAAACCACTAGAAATTTTTTTTTTTTTAAAGCTGCTCTAAATCCATATTATATAACAGAGTCAGCATTAAATTACTTCTATAAGGCAAAATAATTGTAAAAGATATTTTAAATAAAATGGCAAGTTCGACTGCAGTTTTACAGGTGTCTTAATGGAAATGAATAGTTTTTACAGTCCTTAAGTTTGGTTAATCTCCCAAAGAAATATAGAAAAACAAAGAGGCAAACAATGGACTGTTTCCTTAGTTCCAGACAATAGAGTAAAATGGGAATCTAGAAATGTGCAGAACTAGAGTATAATAGTGACTAGATATATTAGTAAGAGTTTAAAAACAAAATCATTGAGAGTTTTGTTATAAGGAGGTGGATGACATTTATTTACATCTTGTTTAAAAGTGAATCAGCCTTATGGAAAGATGGTAAAAATTTTAGTTATAAGAATTAAAGACAATATTATGGGACAAACCTCTATATCAAATTCTTTTATGACTGAAATATTTCAAAATAATATTCTCCAAGGTGCTATTAATGAAGGTAGTTTGGTCCACTCTGGTACGTTCATGGAGTAACACGAAGCATGGGGTCATAAGCCATTGTCATTTCTAGATGCAATGCTGTCAGTAAAACCTTCAGGCAGATACTGTCATCACACTGGGGTTTTTCTGCTTTTTGTTGAGATGAAATAACAATAGAGGCAATAATGTAGATATTCTAAACCTTGGTTGAGCTACAAGCAAACCAGATGTTGTTCTGTAGAGTAAAACATTACAGAAAGAATGAGAAGGGA
This sequence comes from Fringilla coelebs, assembly GCF_963513975.1. Lineage (NCBI taxonomy): Eukaryota > Metazoa > Chordata > Aves > Passeriformes > Fringillidae > Fringilla > Fringilla coelebs. Next base: position 39,117,899 of record NC_140030.1, on the reverse strand, counting down.
TGTGCTAACAGCTTTTTCCATTCTGAGAGCAGTCTCAGATTTCCAGAATATCAGCATCTGAGGAGATCCAGCCAACTCTTAATTTACTGACTTAAGATTTAAGGCTCAGGTTATTTTGCAGACCAAACTGGAATCTTTGGAAAGGATCTTTGTTTCTTGAGCAATCTGACTATCTCACACACCGTTCTCTCATTATTAAGACTGAAAGAGAAGCTGTAACTTCGTTGCTCTCTGAGAGAGAAGATATAGAAAAGTAGCATTAACTATAGTGGAGTCTGAACAGAGAACATCAGAACATTTACTGTTCAATACATTTCAAAATATATTATTTACCATGCTTTTGTATTTGGTTTGTGTGAATTTTTTTGTTGTTTTGCCTTTTTATTCTTGTATTTTTTATAGTATAAAAAACCCAACCAACAAAAAAAGTTATGATTGCAAATTTGGTTAGGTATTAGTGACCATTTCCCTAGAGTTTCACTTGTAAGTTTCTTGCCAATTTCTTTTGTGCAAGTTTTTGAACATTTTAGAAAAAGAATTACTCTTTTTTTACAGTATTAAAGAGTTAAAATAAATTACAGGGAGAAGTGTATAATAGCACTATACAGTATTACCATAGCTATAGTTTTTTATTTTAATTTAATTTTATTAGTGCTAATATTAAGACTGAAGTTCTTTATGCTTTGGACAGTTGTGCATTCTCTCTGAATATTGAAGATTTCAACTTTTGAACTTGTTTTCTTTACCTAATAAGCATTACATATATATCGTACAGCGAACCTTACCATGTAAATACTCTAAAGCAGCAAAGGGTTTGTTGAATAATAATAGACATATATGCATTTAGCCCATATATTTCCTTCTGACAATTGTATCAGAAAAGGTTTTGCCCCTCTTTAAAAAAACCCTGTGTCCAGCATATGTTCATACATCCCTGGGCTTCATACACGATAGGGTGAGAGCATTTTTCTGTTCTGTACGGCCGGCGTACTTGTGCTGTATGTCACAGTTAAGTTTGCTGTCAACTGTGCACTAATAACCTGAAGTGCCATCCATTGTGTAACATCATATATAATGCTCAATGACCTCAGAGCTTGTTGGAGGCTGATCATATCAAAGTGGTTTCAGAAAGAATCATATTTCATTTATACTTGTTTTGTGTACCTTTTTCCTTTTCTTGCCAATAGTGGAATGAACACATTATAGAATGCTTCAATGTATCAAAACATTTTTTTTAAATTCATCCACATGCAGAATTAATGTGATGTCAGGCTGCTAAGGTTAAAAGATGGGAGGCTGGACAGTATTGAATAGCTAACATATTAAAAGGAATTTCATACATGATGAGGATCTTCTGGCTATTTAACATGAGGGTTAATGAAGGAGAAAATTTGCTCTCCACTAATGCTTCATATTTTGCACAGCTCCTGTTTCCCAACAAGGACATTCCATTCACTATTCCTGATTTCAGAACTGTCATGCTTTCTGTTTCCATTATTCTTACAAAAAACACATATAGCACCACTGACAGATACCAAATAATATGGAATACATGCATTCTAGCAAACTGAACAGGGCCAATGCACAGACTTGCACATGGACATGTGGTCATTCATACTGTTAAATTCTTAGCATGGCCCCTGAAATAATTTTGGACTAATCAGCCAGCACTCTCAGGGACTCTGCCCAGGCACAGTTTGATGCTATCATGGGCCAGGAACACCTCCTCCCAAGCAATCTGGATGCAGTTACTACAGTTTGTGACAAAAGAGGATTTATCTGTACAGAAATAAGAAGTACCAAGGAAGATGGCAGCAGGACCAAAAAAAATGGTTTGTGATGCATTTTATTTATTAGCAGAGGCATAGACATAGATTCTAGACAAAGAATAACATGCACTCCCCATGTGACTACATCTATTTTGATTTTGCATCCTTGCTTTTAGCTTTGCAGTGCGGTGAATGATATTTAACAATTCAGAAGCCATTATGATTTATGCACTACTGCAAAGACTTTATGTATTTCTTTTTAACTAAGGAAAGTAGGTGATTAAAAGCAACCTAATTCTTTATTAAGGCGCTGCTTTGTGATAATATTTCCTTCATAACAGTGTTCTGTGGAAGTCGTAACTTATTCTGTACAAATTAATGTCTTACTCTGCCTAATTCCCAGAAGTGTTTTAAGATGAACTGATGCAGGAGGCATGTCCCACCCAGAGTGTTGCATGTCATTTCTTTCGTGACATTCACAGCTGAAGCTAAACCCCTGAATGTCAGGGAGACATTCAGGATTCTGTGCAGTACTGTCTGCAGAGAGTGTTTGACCTTCATTACAGCACTTGCTGGGGGCATTCTAGTCTCCTGAATGCTCATAGGAGGCCACAGATACCTATGGCCTGTTTTGGCAGAACATGAAATGCCGAGAAATTTTCACTTCAAACAGAGTTTGCAATGTAAATGGGCCATGTTTTTTCAGCACAAAATACCAGGTGGCATTTAGGCTTCCAGATCTTCCAGTTTCCACAGTGTCAAAAATGTAAGGATCTACCTTGGTTGACTTAGTGGACTTTGGACTAAGCTCTATATAAGAAGTCTGAAGATGGTGCAAGCTTCCTGAATACTTAATTCCTTATCTTCTAAACTCATAGTTATGCACATGTCCTTTCAATAAACCTGTGACCATTACAACTGTCAGTACTACCTTGCTTAGAACCACCCAGGCAGAAAAACTTCCTCACGGTCTTCAGTTACAGGCTGTTTGTTATATATTATTCTCTGTTTAATTTTTTATTTGATTTTCAGTGTTAGTTATGTTTTGTTTTATGGGACAGTGTCAACTTCAAAGTTAAAAAGTTTTGTGTAAGATCAGTGATACCGTTTCAGGCTTCTATGGTTCATAATCCTACAGGTAACTTTACTGGCTGTGTAAAGAGAAAAACCTGTGTCTTATCTGCAAGATGCAAGATTTCATAGGATGCTTTAGATTACCACTAATGTTTAATGTTTTTTGGATATAAGTACAGATTCAGTCATGGAAGGGTTTCCTAAAATATTTTTTTTAAAAAGATCCATTTTCCTTCTCAAAAAGGGTAAAAGCATTTTTTAAAAAAATAAGTATATAAATAAATATTTTTAAAAAAGAAGGGGAAAAAAGAACAATGGCTTGTCCTAGTCCTTTGACTCAAATATAAAGAGACTGGAGCAATCTCCTTTCAAACGCTCTAAACTTTTTTTTGTCAGTGTCCTGGAGAATCAATATTTACTGTTCAGCAAAATGGTAACTGAAGTCAAAGTGATGCCATTTATGAATCTGCATCACATTCTGAAAGGCCAACCTGTCTGATAAAATAATATCTTCATGATATAAAAAAAATCTATAAAAATCTATCAGATCTATAAAATATATAAAAATATATAAAATCTTCCTTATCTTTATCTGTCCACTCCAATAATTGAATAATGTAAGAAATTAATCTATTCCTACCCTTTAAATATTTTAAACCTATTTACAATTTGGAATATTAGCCTATGCAAAAAACAAAAGCAAAAAAGTTTTTGACGGCCTTATGCTAAAATTTCTCTTTTATCCAGACCAGTATAGAGCATTAAAAAAAAAAAAAGTCTCTTCAATTTACCTTTTTATTTTGTGAAGCAGACAGCAAATGTTCAACTTGGAGTGCTTTGGTAGCTCAGAAGAAAATATATCAATGGTCTCTGTTACAACCCACGGTGTTTGCTTGAATTGCATGTCAAATTCTCCACTTCCATCTTCTCCAGGCCAAAGAATGAAGTGTGTTTACTCACTTCTAAATTCAACTTCTAAACTCAGCTTTGGCCTTGGAACAATTGCAGAGCACAGTGGTTAAATAGAGCCCTTTCCTGACTGACACTGGTACATCCTAGGTCTTCGCACCCTTTTCTGCAAATCCAGTCTGAGATTCCTGATGCCTGGTTTTCACAGCAGGCAATGGCACATGGCTCCTCTTGAGGGACCACACCTGTCATGAGGAGCCAGACATCAATGGAACTGGAATTAGTAACACTTCTCAGAATATGCCTAAATCTCTGCCTTATGAATAAAGCTTTTCTGTAGTAACATAAAGAAATCTGAGTGTTGCTTTTCTACATGATGCTGAAATACTTTTACAGAATCAAGGAAGCAATAAATGAAATTTTGTGTACTACTATTCTTGGGAAAGTGGATTTTGCCTTTCAAGTGACCTATGTGGATAAACAGATGGAAGGAGTGAGAAATGCAGGTTTTTAAAAGAGCTGTAAAAATATGGTTTGATATTTTAGTATAGAAGTCAGCTGAAGTATTGCCATTAAAAATGACACATATCTTCTACCAATTTCTCCCCAAGGAACATCCCCCTTCACGGTCATTTTTACTTTTAAAAGAAATCTAATTTTTGCCTACAGTCTTTTTTTTATTAATGGCTCATTTTCAATCTGTATGAACCAATTAATACACATAGTGTATTTTTACAGTGGAGCAATGTCGGGTTACCCCTTTGCAGTGTTCTGAGGCAGCCCATCCAAATGTGCCATTAACAGGATGCAAAATGCTTGTTTGATTGTTTCTTTTCCTTCTCCACTGTACAAAGCAAGCACTTTTTGTGCTAGAGCATGTGAATCTTGAATGCATCATGAGCTGCTGACAGGAAATTTATAACTCATGCTTCCTTATTTGCAAATAGCATGCTCCCATTAAGGAATAGGTCAAGCATTCTTTTTGCCTAAACCACATAAGACTGTTTTTGGATGCTCTGCTAGAGCTTAAGAGGCTCTTGCTAAAGGAATAGTGTAAGAAAGCAAGAGGTTCAAAATATTTAAAAACACAGAGGAGGAGAAGACTTATGAAAAATCTTCCTTTAGTTTATTCATCAATATGCATTTTGAGAAATTATACTGGAGCCCAAATTACTCTGGAATGATACCAGAAGGATTGTTAACAACATTAAAAAAAATCTTGAAGGAAAAGAGAAGAAGAGAACATAAAGTACACTTAAGCATAAATGAAGAGAAAAAAATTTAAGATGAAATGTCTCAAAACAATTGGGGCAAGGTTTATATGAAATAACTAAAATCAGCTAAATTTATCCCTATCTACCTAAAAATAATAAAAATACCAGTCATTAATATACAAACTATATCGTAGTAGCTATATTAGTCTTCAAATATGAATTAAAATCTGCTGCAGTTATCTGCTCATGCTGATTCCATCTGACTTCCCTGTGTGCTTTAGAAACTTCTGTTCAGAGTAACCTGATCCTCTCAGAGTACTCAATGGGAAGAATTTTCACCTCCCCTCTCACAGTACATGCTTAGAAAAATTGTGGTATAAAGCAATTAATGTGATCATTATAGACATGGACACATAAGGACAAAGGCGTTTGGCTGCCTTGCTCCCAAAGTTTTGTAAAAGTTATGTTAAAATCACTGAGAATTTTGGGAAGTCACAGAGAAGTTATCACTAAATCATCAGCAGGGTTCCAGAGCTTCCTAAGCATTGTGCTATTTATTTTTCTAAATTGAAGTATTTAACAAAATGAACATCTTTAGCTTGCATTATTTAGCTTACTAACAGCTGACTGAACAGTCAGGACAGCATCAAAAAACCTGTTCTCCACAAGGGTGTCAGAAGTTATCTGTTGCCTATGCTAGGAGTTATATCATAGTCAATGAAGAATTAAGCCATAAAAGTAGCAAAGCTTGGGGAGTTATTCAGCTGAATACAAACATTTTTTCAGATACTGTAAAGTGTCATGTCCTGCATCTGCATCTTGCCTGGTCACCAGATGCAGCTCCAGAGAGGCAGAGATCAGCTGTAATATGTCAGCTTTATGCACATGACTTCTGTGCTCATTTGAAATTGCAAAAGACAGCAATATTTAAGTAAACAAATCCCACCTTAGTTGCTTATGCTTAGATGAGATTTGTTGCTCCCTAATCTGAATTAATTGCATTGACTGCATCTCCACTGGACATAACTAAATACTTGATAATATACACATTTGTTGATGTCTGTGTCCAGACATTCAGTCCCAATGTCTTAATTTCATGATGAATTCTATTCTAGCTGGCCTTAGTGACAGCTAATTGAAAATATTGTAACAACATCAGCAACTTCTTGACTCTGATGAATGTTAATTAATATTTGAGGACACTTAGTTCTCCTTAGGTGGAAAGAATCTATACCTGTGAAGTGTATTTATATGCAGAATTACTATCTGATTAAAAGTTTAGGGCAGTAAACACAGAAACTTTTAAGTTTTATTTTAAAGTTTTTCTAGCTCAGATAGTTGGAAAGAATTCTGTCATGCGTAAATTACAACAATGGCAAAAGATACGGAGAAAAAGAAAATAAATAGGATAAAAAATAGATGAATGAAAAGCAAAAAATGATGCTTGGATAAACCCAAGCTAATAAGAATAAAAAAGTGCTTTGTAAGACCCTGGACAAAGTTCAGTTTCATCAATTCTTGATGACCACTCACCCTTTTTCCACTCTGTCTTCATTAAGCCCTAAAATACTGAAGACAATAAATTATTCCTCACCATGGAACAGACAGGTTTGTGGATATCTTAAAAACAAGAAGTTTAAAGTCATACAGAACAAGCTTCTACTGTACTTATATTTTTTCCCTTAGAAATGCAGTTGTTCCAAATTGTATTTTATTTTGGTTTTTTTCCTGCAGAATTTATCAAATTGTTAAATTGTTCATTTCAAAGTAGAGCAGACAAATAATGAAGGAAAGTACTCAGAGATTTCTTTTATTGATATGAGTGATAACTTTCATATTCCTCTCAACAGATATTTCAAAGGCAACCCACAAAGTGGGAGGTTTTTTGAACTCTTTGATTATTTTTAAGTATAAATATAATGCATACTCATGGTCTATTTATTGTGAAACCAGGAAAAAAAAAAGAATAAAAGAAGAAGGGGTATATGGTGTACTCTCTGTGATGAAGAGTTTCCTAGTTCCTTTACTGCAATGCAATCCTTAATTGGGTTTGCATAGGGATTTTTGACTCTCCCCTGATGAATGTCCCAAAATGCAGAAACAACTTGAGGCACACTGATACAGAATTCCCTTTTTCAGGAAGGGTCCCATGAATCCCATATTGCCATGGCAGTTTGAAAAGAATGCACTGCAATATTTACACCGTATTAATGCTGCATATTTGTATTGTGTAAATGCTAATTAGCTGATAGCTTGTGCTGTAAACCTTCCAGAGCCAGGATGGATTTATTTTTCTCCCTTGTCTTCTGGAAAACTTGGGAATGGATCTAGGAAGAGCAGGAACTTCTTCAGAATCACTGGAGACTGATAAAGGAAGAAATGTGACACAATACAATTTGAGATGATCTGTTTTGTTCACATTTAGGTCACTAGGTTTGGAGTAAGAATGTACTTTTTGTAAATAGGAAGAATGGATTTGAGCTGAGGGAAAGAATTAGTGACTTGCTTTTTAAGAAGGAGTATGTGACAAACCTATTTCCTTAAAGATTAGTTTAACTAATCCCTTTCCATAGCAGAAAGATACTGCTGATGAATTTGACCCCTCATCTTTGTCCTGAGAAGTTCATGCTGTTCTATTGCAAGACTTCTGCTTTCTAAATATCTTGTGGACATTTTTTTTAATCTGGAGATGTGGGCATGTTAGATGGTGAAATGTTCTGTGTACCCTTCTGAACCAGGCAGCCCTCATGACTCATGTGGCTGATTGCTAATAACCAGGGTTGTCGTGCTATAGACAGAACCTTTGACCACATATACAAAAGGAGACCAAGTGAAGGCATGAAGAAATACCTTAGAATTCACACAGTAATTTGTTCATTTATTTTTAAATAATCTGCAAGTCTGCTTAAACTACACATAGTAGAATTGTGGTTTGAGGTCTATTTTTCCTTGTGTAGCTGATCAATGAGAAAATAAATTATAAAACAAAAGTACGCGAGTGGGTAGGCAGGGACCTCAACAACTCCAAAGAACTCTGTAAGCTTATGTAAGCTTAGTATTTTAACTTTTTTTTTTACTTAAAACTGTTTTGCAGTGATTGGAATACATACTACAATATCCTCTTACTGAATTTCCTCAGGCATAAAACTGCAATCACTCTATATTCTTTATATACATTTGAACATTACTCTCCCTGGAGATTCCTGTGGGAAATATTCTTTTCTCTTTTTACTTCAATCAAAATCATCAGCCATGGCATATCGATTACCAACATAAAAAAATAACTCTCCACAAACCTAACTAAACAGGAAAAAAAAGATAAGAATTGTAGGAATATTTTGCTGGTATGCAGTATTTACTGCTTCATGGGAAGTTCTCAGGAGAAGAAGACTGAAACGTTATGATGAAAGTCTTAAAATTTGCTTCAGAGGGTTCAGTAAGAAAGATTCCCCACAAAAATATTAGGAAATGTATAAAGTAAATTAAATATTAAAGAATTAGTAAAGAATTATCAAAGTACTGTAAATAAACAATTTCAAATTGAAAACAATTTCAAAAGTGTGGTTTTAAAAGGTTGACTTAACTGTATATAGAAACGTGACAGTGTTTTTATGCACAACACTTATCAAGAGTGAATGTATTAACCTTATGTTTTTATGTCTAGGCTTGGGAAATAATGTGATTTACACAGAAACATTGTTGGTCAAATGGTAAAGGGCATCTCTGGCTAATATCTAATCATCTTCACTGGTCAAAAACATTGTCACAGCATCATCTGGCTAATAACTGGGAAGATATCAAACAACATAATACCAATTCCTCAGAGAAGGCTTTAAATGGTTTTAAATTTTCATATGTGAATACAGCTTCCTTCACCTTTATTCTTTAATCTTAAGATTAAACTATACAAAACCCATTCTTAAATTTCAAAACTATTATTTCCATTCATTAGTTTCCATTCATTGGTTTCCATTCATGAACTTTATGATCAATACTTGAATTTTAAGTATCTATCTTTTACTTTCCATGTTTTTTCTTTCCTTCTCATTTTTAATGAAGGAAGAATCTGAAGAATCTATTATGGATGGACATGGTGGAAGTTATCATTACTGTGGTACTTTGTGAAAGACAAGTCAAAAAAGGCAGAAATGTATCTCCCATGAGAAAAAATCTTCTGATTCTATCCTGGGGGATTCAGTTTTAGGAGTCTTTCTCTTGATCTGTATGAGCTTTGCTAGCAGTGATCTTAAAAGGTGACAATGAAATGAAGGATGCATTACCAGTTACGATGAAATTTAAAGATCATCTTTATGTAACATTCCTGTGGGGAAAAAAAAACAAAGAAACAGAAGGCTTGGAGCATAGTAGTCAAAGCAGTTTTCTTTATGGAAGTTTGGTTGTTTTGAATAATTTCTGTAATTCTTCCAGTGTTGAATTTTATAGAACTTTTCCATTAGATATTTTTTGACAGTGAAATATTCTGGTTTTGTTTTTAACACTTGTTCATACACTCCTTAATTCAGCTCTTCATCCAGTGTTTCACTTCATTCTGAGAGGTGACATGTTTTGACAGCAAATCCTTGAGTAACCCAAATTTTGGCAGAAGAACACAACTAATTATTACAATCCACAACATTTTCCAGTATCTTTCTTTACCTCTGTGTGTAGATACATAAATACCCCAGTCTGGTTCAACCAAAATGTAACCAAATATATACTCTCATATTAATTTCTTCCATTTAGATATGAGTGAATATTACTCAGGCACATTGCACAAGGAAAATACAAAATAATAGGATTACAGCCTGTGCTCCTAATACACACTTTATTCCTATTCATGTTTTGACTCACTAAAAGACAAGTAATTAAATTCTCTATCATGAATTTCTAGTTATTTCCTAAAATAGATTCAGCTAAAAAATCCAAGACAAACCCCCAAATCTAAGACACAGAAAAGAAACACTACTAAGCTGCACCTCTAGCAGCTCATTGCAAACTACCTTGTGATTTACTCTTTCCACGAGGAAAAAACAAAGCCGCAACGTGGGAGGGACAAAGAAGGTGAATCGTGTGATCCTCCACCTTCATGGATTCCCAGTGTGCTGGAATATGTGCAAGAGTACTGTACCACGAGATATGAAGGAGTGGTTTCTTAACACTGAGAAATGTGACTGCTTTGCTGTCTTCGGTGAATATATAAAAACATTTAAAACTTTAATTTCCCAAATTCTCCAGAGCCCTTAAGAATTTTAGTCTAACCTGAAAATCTCCAATTAAAGCATTTTTTTCTACTTTAACTTTTCACATAGGCACAAAACACCATGAAATTGTTGTTCTTGGTTTTTGTTAAACACCTCCCCCTCAGACTGGAAGCAGGGTAGATTTTGAACAGTAGCAAATATTTGGATAAAAATCTGTTATTTTGCACTGCAAACTTCAAAACACTGGTAAAAAAGGGCATTCATTCCTAAGAAAATGAACATAAGATATTAATCTTTATATGCTTTCTACTTGAACCAAATGTATTAAGGTTATAGTTACTTTTTAGCATTTATGCAATATCAAAATAATTATTTTTTTTGTACAGTCATTTGAGAACATGGTATTTTTGACACTCTTAGGTGAGTCATTCAGCAAAGACCTTTGGCAGTCATACATTATTTCCTTGTATTTAATTATAATGTCTTCAGAAGTACCAAGGAATGGATGTGGGTCCTGGACCCGTGCAACGAGTGGTTTCTAGGAAGCCCTTGATGCAAGACAGTGGGCCATGCAGATGACTCTCTTGATGCCAGTACACATAAACACACTCTTCTGCTAAGGTGGTGAAGTAAATTGTGCACATTAAGTAGGAGAATTGGCAAGAAATTTCTCAAGAAAAGTTAAAGGAATCTTCCCTTGTGTGTCTGTTCCCCTGAGAATAACCACAAAACAATCTCATGTGGCCTAGACCTGTGATTCCTGAGTAAAATATTAAGATACCACAAAAATACTTGGGGAAACTAAATTTAGAAGCTATGTAAGAACTTCAAAATTCTGATTAAGGAACTTTTGCTGACTATTCTGAGTAGCTGTCTTCTGCTCTGCAGGATGGCAAAAAGATATCTCAGTTGGAAGAAAGCAGTCCTTAAAACAACTAAATGTACATTGCTATGAGTCTGAAATTGCTAAAATTCAAAGCACATCAAAACAATAAGATTTTATCCATATCTAAATATGCCATTTAGATTTTTGTCCAAACAAAAAAAAAAATTGTTCAGATGAACAGTTTAAGAATATTTTGTTGTACTGCATGTCTTTTAAACTTATATGTTGACTCCACATTTTCTTTCACTACCTCTTCAGCTGGCTAGTTAAAACCTTTCCACTTCTAGCCATGCAAATTATTTTATATAATTGATTGGTGTAATTAGGCTGTCCAGTAGAGCAGTGGCAGTTCCTTGTGCTGCCAAGCAGGAGGGACCTCACTGCTGAACTCTCACAGCCTGGGATGGCCAGCAATGAACCTTCCCTGGGGAGGTTGGGACTGACCTCTGAGGAAGGTGGTGGATATGTCACTCAAAGTGCAGACCTGCTGAATGTGAGCAGAAAGCAACTGATCATGAGCCTCTGATAGCTGGACACAAACTGGTAATTGCATAAACCCCTAAGTAAAGGAAGTAGTGATGAGGTGAGATATTTTTTGAATATGAAGATAGGGTTTTTGGAGCAGACTTGAGAAGATAATTCTGCATTGAGTTAAAAACTCATGTCTTCCTATACCATACTACACTACATCCTTGTATATGATGCAATATGCAATGGTAAAAAACCATATTTTAAAATAATATAGCCTTGAGTAATAATGTTCTAGCCTTATTGTGTTACCTTGTCTCATACCCAAACATTCAGACTCTTGGCATTAAGATCTGTTCTGATCAAGAGCCTTTATGAGACAGCTGTTTAGCAAAAAGGTTGTCTTTAAAAGAGGTTCCAAAATTGTAGCCTAATTAATCCCCTAATTCATTTCCCTGAACAAGGTATTTGATTTTGTGCATCTATAGCTTTTATATACTTGCACATAGATACATCAAAGCTAACACTAAAATATCTAGATTAGAAACAGAACCCCTTGTGGCCGCATTTCTCTTCACAGAGAAAAACAAGGCACAACTTCCCAAGGATATTTTCTGGGAATTGCAGCAAGAAACCTCAGAGAAAAAAAATACAAAAATCTTATCTCAATTGCTGCCCATCTTGTTGTGCAGGAGTAGAATGCAATATGGAGATTGTTTACCCAAAGTGATGGTGTTTTGTTTCCTTGGCCTATCAGGGCCAAGCGTATGTGCAGACTGTTGGTCAGCAGTCACGAGATTCTGTTCAGTTGAGTTGAGTGCTTGTGCAGATTCAGTTTAGATGTAATGTAATATAGTATAGAATAATATGGTATAATAAAGTAACTATTTAGCCTTCTGATATCAATGGAGTCAGATGCAACATTCCTCCCAGACCTCAGGGGTCCTGCTTTTACTATAAACCCCCATATTCATAACTCTTTTCATGCAATGTCTGCATAGGCATTCATGTTTAGTATCAGTCTTCACCCTTTTATGTAGGTTTTTCCCTCTCTTCTTTTCTACCCATTACAATATGCATGCATATAAAGTGTTGGCATACATTCTTATATGGCCTGAGAAACTAAAATAATTCTAAATATATGTATAAAACAAATAAAAAATATCATTCCTTGAAAAAAATTTCCATAACCTCTGGGAATTTTCTTTTATATGTCATTTAGATGCATTGTTTCAGTGGTTCTTAATTTCACTGGTCTTAATTGTTGTCATTAAGAGCCATTACACAGGAAAACCAGAAATGGTTGCTGGTTCTAAACAGCAGGCAGACACTAGCTGTAGTCCTTGATTCACCAACCTAATTAGAAATGCAAACTATTTGAAGAAATGGAGGTTAAAATAGAATCCTGATAAGTGGACGTGAGTCCCAGAAACTAAACTGCCTGTCTAGAAAAGAGTCCCAGGAAATATCTGGAGAATCCACATAATCTTGATGAAATTCCTTTAAAACGGGTACATATTGAAAACAGATTAGGGTTATTAAGGAACCAGACATTAAATATTTTTGGCTGATAAAATCTCAGAGAAGGATAATTATTCCTTTTTTGTGCAGATAGCAACAGTAAACTCCTTCTCTAAAAATTGTGCTGAAAATTTCCATATCACAGCTGCCCAGAGTGCATAACAAGGAGAATATTAGTAATGTCCAGATGCACATAAATCTACAGGGATGCCTCTTGCCAACAGCAAAATGAAAGGGATGACAGTGTCAATCACATCCAATAGACTATGTTAATGCTTTTCAAACAGTTCTTTCACACTGGAAAATAGTGCTCATTAATAATGTATGGTCCGGTATGAGGAAGAAGGAATGTTGCCTCCAAAACTGATAGAATTCATTGTTCGGCTCTATACTCCTCTGAACAATAAAGCCCCTTTTCTGAAGGACAATTTTTCTTTTGTCTTTAGGAGCGTGCTGAAATGATTTCAAACCTATTATACTAATTGGCCCCTCTAGTTTTAGCGCGTGTGCTGCAAATGTTGCACTTTAAGAGCTTTCTCTCCCTCCCTGCCTCTGTCCCCCTCCTCTCTGACTGGCATTTCTGGATTGTATGAGTAACTTACCAAGCTTTTCAGAACTGCTGGGTGGGTGACAGGGCAGAGTTTTTTCTCTGCTCCCCCGCTCTGTTGTTTGAGCAGCTGTCAGGAAGGTGGGCCTGTGGGTTTGTAGATATATTTTGAGAGTAACAGATTGTAAGCTCACACATGAGAACAGAAGAAATACTTAGAATCTGAAAAGGTTATCCACCCCTTGGAGACTAATCTCCTAATATACTATTTTTATCAGAAAGTACCTCAATTGCTTCTCAAACAAGCCCATTATTTTTGCCTCACAAACCATTCAGAGTGATGTTTAGAATGGCCTGCTTATAGAAAAAGGTCCTTTTATACCTGTGTGAATTCAAGATTTATTTACTTTCAGTCACTTCCCTTTGTTCTATCATCTAAAGTGACAGCATGTATTTGAAACAGTGCCTTGTAATGTTCCTGCCCCGGAGAACAACTGGACCAGCAAGAGATAAATCACCACACTTTCCTTCCTTACTCTTAAAAAACCAGATAGAATAGGGCAGACTATCAAAATCCTCATCTTTTATGGTCTGTTCACCACAAACTGGATCTTCATGATTGCACCAACTGTATCAGATCTCTTTTCCCCCTTCCCAGACATTTTTTCCACACCCCAATATACACAAATATGTATAACCAAGGGTAGCAAACAACCTGATGATCCCAACAGTTTCCCTCTACAGAGAACAGCAGCAGGAGTTCAGGTTTCAATGCCTCTTGAACTTTCTAGTCACTGAGAAGTTTGGACTTTAAACTTCTATTTAGATCCATTTGCAGCCCTGCAATGGGAAGAATCACAAAGAATTGTTGGTAAAAGTTGTGGCCTGGTAGCCCCCAAGTTCACAATTTGTTTTTATTTTATAAAGAACAGAATTTACATTTTGATCCCACTATGACATCTTTCATGTCTCATCCTAATCTGTGAGAACTCACAGATTCTACTTTTCCTTTGGCACAATTAAAATCAGTGGCTATTGCTAAGTCAGGTACTGCTCATTCAGAACCATGCTGTACCAACCTGCCTTTCTTGGTTTTTTGACATGTGCTTTTATTTTTTTTCTAAAGACACATGCCTTTTCAAATTTTTAAATTCATTTTTATGAGGTCCAGTGAATGAAGTCTCAGGTCAGGGCCTGCTCCAGCACATGTATTAAGAGATGTTAATTTCTTAATTAACATTCTTAATTCCTTACACATGTTCTTTTTATAACTTTTTAATATTTGTTTCTTTGTCTAATTTATGATATTTTTTCTTACAAAAACATCAAGTAATGCATTAAAATATTTTGACATTATGAGCCTAGAGAAAGGACTAGTTAAGGTTAAATGAAAATTAATTTAGAAGATATCAGTTAGAAAGCAAATATAGAGCTCTCCAGAAAGCAATTACTGAAAAGATACTTTCAAACATCACAAAATTGTACAGTATCTGGTATACTTGGGAACCACACAAAATTATGTTCTTTTGGCTTCAGAGACTCATCTTCAGTGCAATTTCAAAAGACATAAATTGCTAGATACTCATTAGTTCCATTTTTGAATGTTTATGACTACTTGAATTAAAATTCACAATAATACTCCAAAATTTTAATCTCAAAGATGATTGCAGACAGTATAATCAGCATCATTGGGATATTCCTTATGAACAAGAATCCCATCAGAAAATGAGGGTCAGATCCAATAAGGGTTTTATACACCATCTAAGACAAAATGTGTGATCATGCAGATGAAAGTAAAAATGTTTGATTCCCCTTAGCTATACCGGCTCAAATAAAGCTCTTCAATAGGGAGTGGAAGGAAGTAACTCTGAGCAAGGTGAGAGTGACAACAGAAACAAATCCACAGCAGCTTGAACAGATCTGGCTACTCAGCAAGACTGAAACATCCTAAACAGCAGTTGTATTTTCTCTCCCCTGTCCAGCACTGGTGGGAAGTGATAGCGTGGCATTGGTGGGCACCTGGTATCCAGACAGGTCAGCCCACCTCAGTAACCTTGCTTCCACATTTAGATTCTCCCCCTCAATCCTACTAGGGCAGGACTTCAGGGCCCGTTCATCTTTTACCTTATTAATCAGAAATATTCAAGGACTATGACATTTACTGTCTTCCCACCTTAGGTATATTTCTCACCTGCACATTATATTGTGTGTATCTGACTGCAATGAACTGAGATGCAAAGCTCCAAAATATGGTGATTTTTTTGGGAAGCTGCCAATGACAGGAAATATCTTCTTTTATATTTCCTTCTGCAAAGGTCATCTGATGACCTCTTCATATTTCTAGGAATTTGGGAACGAGACAGTTTATTTGCCAGGCATGTATCCAGTCAAGGACAGCTGGATATTACAGAACTATCCCAGCAGGTAGATGTTTGGCCTCATCTGAAAATTTTTGGAGAAGAAATATCCAGAATACACTGATAGTAGGCGAGGAGACATATAATGATAAAAGACGAATATAATTACTTCAAGATTGGTAAATGTCATTAGAATTTTCCTCAATGTTTTTGTGTTCTGATTGGTTCTTCATTCTGGAAGAGACTTGATCCTTAAGCATCATTATCTATGCATTTCAATAGTTACTCTGAGTGATTGATAAGAAAAAAAAAATAACAATTCATAGAAGCAAATCTTACGACGCCAGATATTTAGTCAGGATAGACTCATACACCATAGGAGAATAAATTTAAACAGAAGGAACCTGTACACTTGGAATACAGTCATTCCCAGCCACAGTGAAAACATCAAGTTGTTGGAAAATTTAACCTGGAAGGTCATAATAAGAGTTCATTCATTTAAAACACTCTACAATATCCATCAGATACCCATTTGGCATAGAATATAATCGTGATAATTTCTCTTTGAACCTTATTAAGAAAATAATTCAGCTTTGTAAGGAAATCAGAAAAAAACCACATGGAGCTAGATTAAAAAACAGCAGAGAACATATTGCATTAAGGAAAATATGCGTTCACAAGTTATCAACATTTTAAAATAATAGAAAAAAATATTCTTGTTCTCCAAAAGATTTTATATTGCTAATTCAATATTAATGGAAATTATAATTTAACTTCTGAATCTGTTTACTGATTGATTACTTAATATGAGTTTCATGGAAACAAAATAAGAAAGTAGAAAAAAATATAGAAATTAGTAAGTCTGACCAAAACAGCATCATATAAGTAAAGCATATAGAGTTTGCAGGACAAAAATAATTTACTAGATAACATCTGGTGCCAGTTATAGGCTGTCTTCATGAGAATGCTGATGTAGAGAACTGAAAAATAATGAAAGCCAATAACATTGCAGAACACCATCTCACTTATGGCTGATATATGGTCAGGACTTCACTTGCAATTTCAGCTGAACAGGACTATTTTCAACTTATGCGTTTATAGTTTTTCCCTTCACCACTTATCTTATGTCCGCAGGAGAACATTTTATCTAATAAAGAGGGAGGAAGATTCACTGGTTTGGAAGCCTGACGGTTGAGGGAGACTTCAGAAGAGCATTGTAAATGCATATTGCATTCCAATCTTGTTAAAAGCCATGCAAATCTATACTGAGTATTTTGATTCCTAAGGCATGTCTGCAGCCAGGGATGGACTTCTATTACAATTTAGCCATTTCCTGACACAAATCAAAGCTATGCAGAGAATTCAAGGTTGCTCATTCCATTGTGTGTATCCCTCACCATCACTTCTACCTGCCAATTCTTTCCACTTCCCTTACTAGTGCCTCTCTAGGCAACCTCTAGCTGTGATGGAATTCCATCCCTTATTCCTGTGAAACAGCAGTTACTAGTAGGTCATATTTACCTCTTTTTGGAGTCTGAACTCAAAAAACAAAAACAAGAGCCCAACCAAGCCAAAAAGCAAACAAAGACAGAAGAGAAAAAAAATACCAAAAATACCCCCTGAGATGCTT
Source organism: Fringilla coelebs (assembly GCF_963513975.1). Lineage (NCBI taxonomy): Eukaryota > Metazoa > Chordata > Aves > Passeriformes > Fringillidae > Fringilla > Fringilla coelebs. Next base: position 39,100,323 of record NC_140030.1, on the reverse strand, counting down.
TATTGCTTTGCTTACCTTATACGTAACACCTGCAAAATCAGAGTAGTTCACCTTCAGTGGAAGACATTAAAAGAGAGATGCAAACGGTAAGATTTCTTTTTCTTCTTTGGCATATGGTGCGAATTTTGTTGAAGTCAAAGCATTTCACAATGAGTTGAAATGCAGCTGCGACGTGTCAACAAGATCTGTCTTCTTATAGATTCTACAGCCAAACAGTAGGTGTATGACAAACTTTCTGGTTCAAAAACATGCATGCCACATACCATAAATTATCTTAGCTATCTCTGACAGTTTGTATAAACATTTTTCCTCTTTTCAAGCAATGTCACACATGGCATTCATAATCTGTTAGGAGACAAACTGTGCCCATTTTGTTACCCTCAAAATCTGCAGACTTCCAAAGGAGAAACAAGTACAAGGTTTGTTTGTTTGCTTGTTTGTTGTGGAGGAAGGTTGCTGTAGTTCTTCCTGGTTTGATTATTTTTCATAGAACTATTAAAATTTGGTAATACTCTCCAAGAGCTAGTCTGAGCTCAGCTTGATAGGAGTAGAAGAAATGGCCAGATTCTCTAAGGGTGACTCAGAGAGAAAATATTCCTGATTGTTTTCTTTGCTATAGTGGGTGCGGGTTGAAGAAAGGGAGGAAAAGGCAGAAGGAGGCAAATTACTGCAGTACATGAAGTCTATTGTGGTGAGCGAATAAAGGATAGGACTGGTGCAAGAGCTCTGCTGACTCCCATTTCATGTTTGCCTTCTCTCCATCTGGAGAGTGAACTTGTTCAGAGAGCAGTCACTGGGCCTTGTAGCAGACTGGATCCAGCTCCAAGGTGCACCAGTCAGATGGAAAAGGTGTGATGCAAGGGCTTTGGTCGTGCTGCAATGTAGCAGGCACAGGCCCTGCGAGCCTGCCTTGGCGTTCAGAAAACAGGATGCTGAGTCAGGATGACTGAACAAAAGGAGCCCCTCTCTCCCGCTCTCGGACCCTGGCTTATCTCTCTGTAAAGCTATAGGTCACTTTCCTTTAACCCTTACCATTGGACAATTCTCAATCCTCCCTAACCCTATATAAACCCCTGTTTCTGCCCGGCTCGTCGGAGCCGCTGTCCCTGAGACCCTTCGAGACACTCCGTGGAAGAGCTACGAAGAAGACCAATAAAGACATCGTCTTGGAACCTCATACAGCGCTCTCCTCTCTTTCCCGGTCTTGCGAGTGCCTGCTGGGTGCCCCAGCCAAGCCTAGCTAGCCTAAAGAGCTGAAATCACTCATGAGCTGATAATCACTGAGCTGTATATCACTAAAGGCTAGCTAAGGCATAGGCTGGGTGCATTGCCAGAGCTTGGGCTGGTTAGCCCCCCTCAGAGCTGAGCTATCCGGCTTTAGTGCAGCTCCTGGGTACACCCCGTAGCCCAGCCAGCGGCATTAACTGGCGCCCGAACAAGGGGATCTGAAAACCCTGGAGAGCAGCATTTCTTCTTGAAATAGTAACTGCCTTCGGATCGTCAAACCCCAGAAGAAGTAAGGCCTCCGTTTTAGAAGGTCTACTTTGAATGGACTCAGTCGACCCTCACCTTCACAGCTGGACGACTGTCCGAGGAGACTTGAGACGGCGAGACCACCTACCAGCAGACCTTTTGACCCACATCTGGCTGAAAAAGTGTAAGTTTTAAAAAATCAGCCTTTCTTGCGCGCAAAAAATTCACTTGGGTCCTTTTTTAGTTTTTTTTCTTTTTTTTTCTCTTTTTTCTGCTGGTAGGGAATGGGATTAATGGGATCTAAACTTAGTACAAGATCCCAGGATAAAAAGAGAGAAATTTATTTACTAATTCTAGAAATCCTATCTACTAACAACTTCTCTTTTTCTAAAGGTAATCTTTCCAAATCTAATCTGAAAAAGTTTATAACATGGATAATCCTCCAGTTTCCTGATGTTACTACAAACACTATAACGCTAGATTCTTTTTGGGATCAGGTTGGAACTAGACTCTATCTTTTACAGTCCAAACAGAATCTATCTGTAGCTCGCTTTATCCCTATATTTCATATTATAACAAAAGCCGTAGAAGTAGTTAACAAAAGTTCTTCTCGTACTAACACCTCAGGGAAAAACAGAGATACGATCTTATCTGTCCCAACAGACCCTCCAAATGCAAATTGTGCTGATAAGGTCGCTGTCACATCCTCTCCTTCCCTGGGTCCTAGTGCGGCGTCTGATCCCACCGCACAGCTAACCCCTCGGTCAGCAAATACTAATACAAACCTCGCGCCGTTCCCTACCCCCCCCGCCGCGCCTGCGGGGTCCGCGCGGCCCGCCCTCCCCCCGCCTTCCCCTCCGGACGCGGGAAGCACGAATCCCTTTCCGTGTATTGTGCAAGCTGCGCCGTTCTGTGTGCACCCAACCCCCCTGCCTACCTCTTCAAGTGCTCCCTCCCCCCCTGCCACGGGTGCTCTTATCTCCCCTGCCGTCCCTGCCGACCCCTCAAACACAGCCCCCACCCCTGCTGCTGCCCCCCCCAACCCCAATGCCCCCCCGCATCCCCCTTGCCCCCATCCCCCGGCTTCCCAGCCGCCCACCCACCCTCAGTATCCCTCGCACGGAACCTCGGAAACCCCCCACGGTACCACCCCACCCCCCCATGTGCCTCAATCGTGTGCGTGCGGTGCTACCCGAGTTGCTGCCATCCCAGCGCCGCTGCAAACCCCCTGTAGCCAAACCTTGCCGTGTGCTTCCTCAAATCCATCCCAGTCCCAAAAAGCTCTGCCAAAGCCAGCTCCAACACAACATAAAAAGCATAAGGGTCGCTCTCGCTGTTACTCCTCCTCCTCCTCGGACAGCAGTGACAGTGACTCTGATTCTGATACACAGTATATTGATGCATGGGCCCAAATTAAGCTCGAAGCTGCAAAGGCAGGGGATTGGGAAATGGCACAGAGAATTTCTGCCTTCCCAGTAGATTATAAAAAGGGAAAAAGAGGGGGGGCCACTACCCGAAAAACGTGGGAACCTCTAACAAATAAGGAACTCATACAGCTAAGGAACACAGCTAAAGAACATGGCAGAAGCTCTCATATTTTTAGAAATTTCCTAGAAGCCATGTTCTCAGCACATATCTTGGTACCCCACGATATTAAGAATATGGCCCACTGCCTCCTTTCCCCAGCAGAATATATGTTATGGGAAAGGCATTGGAAAAAACAATTGAAAACATTATCAGATTCATATGCTAAAAATGCTGAAAGGCCAGATCTTACAGTCGAACAGCTGGCTGGTGAAGGGGATTTACAGAAACCCAATGATCAGGCTGAAACCTTACCTAAGGAAGCATTGCAGGACCTGGCTATGGCAGCAAAAACCTCCTTACTTCTTACCCCAGATGATTCCATTCCTTCCCAACATTTTTCTAATATCAAACAAGGAGTAGAAGAAAGCTTTATCAAATTTGTGGATAGAGTTAAAGACGCTCTGGAAAAACAGATAGAGAGCACAGAGGCAAGAAAAGAACTGTTGTGTAAACTTGTCATGAGTAATGCTAATGAAAAATGCAAAACAATTCTGAGGGCTCTACCCCTGGACACAGAACCTACCATAGAGCAAATGCTGGAAAGCTGCACACGCCATTTGTCCAGTGAAAATACAGTGGCAGAAGCAGTTTCTAAGGGTATTGCTGAAGGAGTTTCTGGTGCATATGCAGTTATGACTTCTAAAGACCAGACTCGCTGCCTGTACTGTGGTGATTTGACACATTTTATGAGAGACTGTCCAGACAGGCTGCCTGCCCGATACCCTGGCCACACCTACCGAAGGCCCCAGCACCAGCCACGCTACCAGCCGTATTCGGGAAACGGATCTCGGAGCCCGGTGGAGCCCCGGGCTACGACAACAAATCAAAGGCCACCCAGACCCATCCACGCACCGCCCCGGGAGATTCCAGAACACCTGAAGAGGGTCCAACACACGGAGCGACACCGATGGGAACAAGGCGCCAGCTGGTAACCACTCTGTCCATTGACTTTAAAAATAAAGATGTTTATCGTGTTCCCACAGGCAAACGTGGGCCAAAAGGCGGTCCTTCTAACATCTTAATTATAGGTGACTCTGTTCATAGCCCAAAGGAGATCTTTGTTGTTCCAGAGGTGCAGACAGTGCACTCAGGACAGGAAATCTTTGTCCAGGTGTACTGCACGGACTTACCATATTTTCTTTCAAAGGGAACTCCAATTGCACAGGCTTTTCTACTCCCAAAGAATCACAGGGAGCAGCTTCCTCTCAACCCTACAGCAATGTGGGCACAAGTTGTGGGACCAAGTAAGCCTACCATCGAGTGTGGTCTCACCTGCAAAGGAGAAAAGTTCCACCTGCCAGGGATGCTGGACACCGGTGCTGATGTGACCATCATCGCTCGCTCAGAGTGGCCAGCACACTGGGATCTACAGCTAGTGCCAGGCATGATTTCAGAGATCGGTGGAGCCACAGTGTCCATGCGGAGCAAGAACAACGTCCTCGTCGAAGGGCCTGAAGGCAAGCTGGCAACCATCCGCCCATTTGTGGTAAGGGCCCCCATCACCCTTTGGGGAAGGGACATTCTATCCCAATGGGGGGCTTCCCTACGTATTCCCAGCCAGGATTTCTAACTGGGGCCGCTGAGGAGCGCGCACTGCCAGATACTCCTCAACTCACCTGGAAACGCCATGACCCGATCTGGATTGAGCAGTGGCCCCTTTCCAAAGAAAAGCTGCGCGCACTACAAGCTCTCGTGGAAGAACAGCTAACCAAAGGCCACATCGTTGAGACCACCAGCCCTTGGAACTCTCCAGTCTTCGTACTGAAAAAGCCTGGAACGGACAGGTGGAGGCTCCTCCACGACCTTCGCAGAATCAACGAAGTCGTTGAGGACATGGGACCCTTACAGCCAGGCCTGCCCTCCCCATCGATGCTGCCTAGAGACTGGACACTTGCTATCATAGATATTAAAGACTGTTTTTTCAGCATACCTCTGCACCCTCTCGATGCCCCAAGGTTTGCTTTCTCGGTGCCATCTCTTAACAAAGAGGCTCCACTTAAAAGATATCATTGGCGTTTTCTGCCTCAAGGATTAAAGTCCAGTCCTACTATATGCCAGTGGTATGTTGCTCACATCCTATCTCCCGTTCGGAAGCTTTTCCCAGAGGCAATCATCCACCACTATATGGATGACATCCTGGTCTGTGCATCAGAAAAAGCTTACCTGGACAAAGCAGTTAAAAAGACTATTGAAACCATAGAAAAGGCAGGATTTGAGATCCGTGAGGACAAAGTACAGTACACCAACCCATGGACTTACCTTGGCTTCCAGATCCGGGAAAGGACCATCGTACCCCAGCAGCTCGCCATCCGAGACGACCCAAAGACCCTGAGGGACTTACACAGCTTGTGTGGATCCATCAACTGGGTGCGTCCACTGCTAGGACTCACTACAGAGGACCTCGCTCCCCTGTTCAACCTTCTCCGTGGCCACGAGGATCTGGACTCTCCATGCACTCTCACAACAGAGGCCCGAGATGCTATCACCAAAGTCCAAGAAGCCCTGTCTTCACGCAAAGCCCATCGCTTTGAACCCAGCCTGCCCTTCCAGTTCGTCATTTTGGGAAAAGCACCTCGGTTCTATGGACTGATTTTCCAGTGGGACACTCAACTTAGAGACCCTTTGCTGATCCTGGAGTGGGTCTTTACAAATAACCAACCTAAAAAGACAATTACCACCTTCCAAGAAATCATGGCACATCTAATAAAAAAGGCTAGATCTCGCCTCCGCTCTCTTGCAGGGTGTGAGTTCACATGCATATACCTGCCACTGACCACTGGGGACCTGGAGCATTTGCTTCAGACCAATGAAAGTCTCCAGTTTGCCCTAGATAGCTATACAGGCCAAATTTCAGTTCATATCCCAAAACACAAACTTTTTAATCGGGATGTGACCTTCCATCTGACCCCAAAATTAGTCCAAAGCAGGACTCCTCTCAAAGCTCTAACCATCTTTACAGATGGCTCAGGGTCATCCCACAAGTCGGTAATGACATGGAAAGACCCAAATACCCAAAAATGGGAATCTGATATTGAAATAGTGGAGGGATCTCCACAGATTGCAGAGTTAGCAGCTGTTGTCAGAGCCTTTGAGAAATTCAAAGACACACCCTTTAATTTGGTCACAGATTCAGCTTATGTTGCTGGTATAGCTATGAGAGCAGAACATGCTCTTCTCAAAGACCTTTCCAATCCAAAGTTACACCAATTGATTTCTGCATTAACACGCCTTATTTCCAGCAGAAAGCAACCCTATCATATAATGCATGTGAGGTCACACACCGACCTCCCAGGCATCATCACAGAAGGGAACAGGAGAGCGGATGCACTAGCCATGGCAGTAGAGACTGCTAATGTTCCTAACATCTTTGCCCAGGCAAAGTTGTCGCATGCATTTTTTCATCAAAATGTACCTGCCCTTATCAGAATGTTTAAGCTTTCAAAGGAGCAAGCAAAAGCTATTGTTGCCACATGTCCAAGCTGTCAAAACTACCAGATACCATCCATGGGGACGGGAGTCAATCCCCGAGGTCTGAACAGCTGCCAGCTGTGGCAGACAGATGTAACTCACTTCACACCCTTTGGAAGGTCAAAATACGTGCATGTATCGGTCGACACATTTTCAGGAGCAGTGTTTGCATCATCACATACAGGAGAAACTGCACAGCACACCATAAAGCACTTCCTCCTTGCCTTCGCTACCCTGGGAGTACCAAAGGAGATTAAAACAGACAATGGACCTGCCTATACCTCTCGTAAGCTAAAAGAGTTCTTCAGTGAGTGGGGAATAGAGCACAAGACAGGCATACCTGCAAACCCCACAGGACAATCCATCGTAGAAAGGACACATCAAACCCTCAAAAGAGTCCTCAATCAGCAGCAAGGAGAAACAAGAGCCATATCTCCAGTTGAAAGACTTTGCAAGGCTCTCTATGTCATCAACTTCCTAAACTGTACAACATCAGAACCTGATCCACCAATACTTCGGCACTTTGCAAATACCACCCAAGCAAAGCTCACCGAAAAACCACCTGTGCTGGTGAAGGACCCAGAAACACATCAAATCACAGGACCTTTCCAACTGATCACTTGGGGAAGAGGGTATGCGTGTGTTCTACTACCATCAGGTCCGAGATGGTACCCAGGAAAAAACATCAAACCATACCTAGGCACTGCAAACACTACTGCTACAAACACTGACAAGAATCCTCCTGAGTCAAACACAAGTCCTCCTCAGAACCAAACAAGCTCTGCCTGGAGACGAAGACGTCGCCGAATCTCCACATGCATAGGGAAAGACTGTCCCACCACGCGACAGCAGACAAAACATAAAGCTGAATAACGTTCTGCTGCATTTAGCCAGAAGCTAGATATAGCTTGAATACAAAATTGTTCTCTGAATTTTAGAATTTTATGTTTTTACCCCTGTGTACCCTAAAAACCCTACTGTTCCCTTTTCTTGCCTCTTATCAAAAAACCTATACCTAACCCCCCTATCCTTAGCTTATTAGAAAAAAAAAAAAAAAAAAAAAAAAAAAAAAAAAAAAAAAAAAAAAAAGGGGGGGAAAGGAACAAAGGAACAAGGGAGAAGACCCTAACCCTCTTGTCATAAAGATAACAAATTTTGCTTATATTCCCTATCAGAAGCCCCATTCCTGTCCAAAGATGAAAAATATCTCCGTCGGTGCTGTCCTTACTGCTGCCTGGATGCTCTTCACCGTACCGTATGCCATCGGTTGGATTAGCCCACAGCCTAGCCATAATGTTTGGGTAACCTTAGCAAAAACATTAAAACAGGATAACATGTGTTTATCCATGGGAAGTGTTGATAACCCACTTTCCACATGTCTAGTAGGAATTCCCTTCGCAGCCGATGACTGGCCCGTCTATAACACAGAGCTCCTCCGCACCACAGGTAAGAGACCCAACCTGGTAGATACTTGGGATGAGTGGACAAAAATGTTGCCCGATGCCCTAGAGGAACCCCAAGAATTGGACCTGCTGGGGTCCTCCAAGGCAACATACTGCATCAAATTCTACTTCAGACGCCCAAAAAATAATTTGCCAGAAATTGACCAGACCAAAAACACATATCGAAAAAACATATCACCCATCAACAAAGCTTACAACCCTCCCGATTGGTGTAATTACACTGCTCGTGTGATCTCTGTGTCCTCTCTCAATCCCAAAGTATTACCCAAGGGAACGTTTCTCATCTGTGGTGACAGAGTGTGGGCTGGGATTCCCTCTCGACTCCAGGGAGGTCCCTGTACCCTTGGTAGACTTTCTACCCTGACTCCAAATATCACCTTGTTGCACAATTGGAAAAAAGAAAGCGAATTAAAACGCCACAAAAGGTCCTACACAGAATTTGATGAAAATTGCGATCCCAGATTATATGATTGGAACAAACCAAAAAAGATTGCTGTCTCCCTATTCCTACCATGGGTAGCTGCAGCCAAGGCCCTAGGTGAAATAAATCACCTCGGGTGTTGGCTCAGTAAGCAGGCTAATGCTACATCTGCAGCCCTGAGCGATCTCTTAAAGGAAGAAGAAACCACAAGACATGCATCGCTCCAAAACCGAGCAGCAATTGACTTCTTGCTGCTGGCCCATGGACACGGCTGCGAGGACTTCGAAGGGATGTGCTGCTTCAACCTCTCTTCACGCTCGGAATCCATCCATGCGAACATCCAGAAACTGAGGGACCTTGTGAAGGACTTGAAAGTAGAAAACAACCCGGACTGGGTTAATCACATGTTCAGTCAATGGGGATTAACAGGATGGGTTGCATCTTTGGTTAAGGGAATGTTGTGGATTTTGCTTGTGATTGTCATTGTATTAGCCATGTTCTCATGCCTTGTTCATTGTTTCAAAAGAGCTATAGGGAATGCCTTTTTTCTAAATACAGAAAGTGGAGTTGTAGCAGGCACAGGCCCTGCGAGCCTGCCTTGGCGTTCAGAAAACAGGATGCTGAGTCAGGATGACTGAACAAAAGGAGCCCCTCTCTCCCGCTCTCGGACCCTGGCTTATCTCTCTGTAAAGCTATAGGTCACTTTCCTTTAACCCTTACCATTGGACAATTCTCAATCCTCCCTAACCCTATATAAACCCCTGTTTCTGCCCGGCTCGTCGGAGCCGCTGTCCCTGAGACCCTTCGAGACACTCCGTGGAAGAGCTACGAAGAAGACCAATAAAGACATCGTCTTGGAACCTCATACAGCGCTCTCCTCTCTTTCCCGGTCTTGCGAGTGCCTGCTGGGTGCCCCAGCCAAGCCTAGCTAGCCTAAAGAGCTGAAATCACTCATGAGCTGATAATCACTGAGCTGTATATCACTAAAGGCTAGCTAAGGCATAGGCTGGGTGCATTGCCAGAGCTTGGGCTGGTTAGCCCCCCTCAGAGCTGAGCTATCCGGCTTTAGTGCAGCTCCTGGGTACACCCCGTAGCCCAGCCAGCGGCATTACTGCAAGACCAGTGTTAACACGGCTGCACAGCAGGCAAAGCTGCTCTTTGTAGAGGACAATGCAATGCATGACACTGCTGAAATGCAAGACATCAAAAAGTGCAGAACATCAAAACTTATCCCTTAAAGGACTCGTTATAGCAAGAGTTCAAATTTATCTTAAAAGACAGAAAATGGCTGAGAAGATTTTAGTATGTGAAAAGGATTTTTTCCTTACTTTAAACTTCATAAATGGTCCTACAAACAAATTACTGCTAGACCAGGAAACTAGGAAGAAAAAAACCTGAAAAGTATTTGCTAATATTCCTAACAATGGGTATTTTATGCATTTTTTGATATTATTTTTAAAAATGTTTTGCTATATTTTTATATGTTAAATGCTTATTTTATTATTGAAAATACAGTTTTGTGGAACAAAAAAAAGGATCCACAACATCACGCTAACTACCACTTGAATTGCTGATAGTGGGGCACTTGGAAGACCAAGCAAAACTAAATTGTTTTTAGCAACTTTTCTATTAGAATTAAGCAGAATGGTACTGGGATGAGAAAATACATTGAATATCCTCTAGACAGAGCGGCAGAACCTGATGTTGAAAGAGAGGTAATGGCAAAAAAAAAGACAAAGAATACAGAATAGACATCTTTAAAATATATAGACCATGCACCACAGTAAAGTTTCCATCTTTATAATCTCATACTTTATCTAAATCATATGAGCTAGCTACAGTGCAGTTTGAATTTTCAAATTTATATGCTTTCTCAGAGTTCTATATTAATAGCATGTTTTTGATCTGTGATGATCTGTATATACTTTATAGCCTCCACAGCTAATTTTACGAAAAAAATACTTGTGTCATAAATCCTTCTCCTAAAGACGCAGCTCTATAGTCTGTTTATCTGCCCCACAAACAGTTGATTAACATGTAATAGTTCTATATCTGAACAAATTTAAATTCTAATTTATAGTTTGCAACTTTTCTATATAGGAAAATATTTTTAGGTAACCTTGTGCGTTAGTTGAAATCAACATTTTTATACTAATGTTAGCTGTCCATAAAGATGTTTTTAAGATGTGCAAAAAAGTTTTGTCATTCCACTTTATATCAAGCTCTGATATAAAGCTTTCTTTAAGCTAAAGAAAAAAAATAGTTTTTTAAATAAGGTTGCTATCAGAGGAGATGCATTTCTAAAAACTGCAGAACTATATTGATTTAAGGAACATAACTTTTTCTGTCAACAACACCTTTAGCAGCATAACAGGGGCTTACATATTAGAAGTAGAGAAATCAGATGAAAGCACTTTAAATTTTAAAGTATATTTGAATAGCAAGACTTTGATCTCATAATGACAAGCCATGAGCCATGACTTTGTTTGTGCCAAGATTCTTCTTGACAATAATTAATAGAAATGAAAACAGAATTGCAAGAACAGTTGAAGAAAGAAAACGTGTCTTGCATACAAATGCCTAATTATTTGAATCCATTTTATGAAGTCCTTGTTGGTGGGAAATAGAAGAGAATGAGCAAGAATAGCAAGCACTGGATAGTGTGAAACTATTGTTGCAAGCACCACCACCTACAGTATGTCAAAGTTTCACTCTAGGCACTTGTATTTGGGCAGGAATTTTGCATACTTTCAAAGAAAGGCCATTTAAGCAAAATAAGATTAAAGAAGGAAGAACTTCACAGACAGTGGCCTGGTGGAAATGCTTGGGATGTGCAAAATATTGTCATTCTGGAAGAGAAAAGTTCTCTTATTCACAAGTGAAATGAAGAATGGAAAGCTATAAGGGACATAGAATTTCTGCTATATCCAGCAATGAACTTAATAAGTCAATCACTAATGATAGGGAGAAAAATAATAAAGAAGGGGGATCAGAAATCACTTACTAGAATAGGAAATGCTATTAGGGAAGATTGAATGATACGGTGTCTTCAAACAGAAACAAACCCAGGAAAAAATATCACAATTTTTTTTCCTTGAATCAATTGATCAAAGGAGAAATGCAGAATGAAAATTATAGTATTGATAAGTAGAACTATGTATATCCATGCAAGCATTTGCAATAGATATTGAAACTCAAGTTAGAAAAACAGAAAAGTATTTCTGGGTAAAAAAATAAAGATTTTTTTAGAATCCAAACCAATATTTTTATGCATGACTTTTGTGCTTTGGAATTATCATGACTTCTTTTTCCAGGAAGCTTAAAAAAGATGTTGCATACACCATCCGATTTTAAATGTCAAAATGGCATATCAAATTACAAAAAAAAAAAAAAAAAATTAGAGCAAACCCAAAACCCCAATGTTTTCTTCGTAGATGATTTTAAAATATGGCAACGATTTAAATTTACCAAATAAACATTTTCTTTATGTAGTTTATTCGTTCAGTTTATTAATGAAACTCTTATTTTTTTAATGTGTGCCACACTAAAAATTAATTATCTTGTGCAGTGTTGAAAATGCTCAATCACATGAAGGCCCATGCATGTGGATCTCCACTTATGTGATTTTCTCCACTTATGTGGATCTCCACATGTGTGAACAGCTATGACATTTTCTCTTTCAAGGAAACAACCAGTGTTCATTTTTACTAGTCAGTACAGTATACACTGGGGAGCAATAAGGCTACCATAAGAATTGTTCTGTTTGAATACACATGTAGAAGTTATGGCCAAGCCAATGAAATTTTTTATCCATGAAAATTACAAAATGAATGCATAATGGAAAATCCATTAAACAGAGAAAATGGTAGCCAAAAGTGGGTATTAGTCCAAACTTCATCTTTATTAACTAAATAGATTTAATATTTTGGCAGTTTTATAAATTTACAATTGTTTACGTAAGTGGTCATTTTCAATTACTGACCTGTAATTTACTACAATTACTTGCCTTTGTGTGACTAACATTAGATATTCTTCTTAACGGATTGGTTTATGGTCCCAAATAATATAGGCATTTCAGATTGAATAAATCCCAGAGGTCTGACCATGAATATAGCCAATAAACAAGGTCTTAAAATCTGTTTTAATGCAATAAGTATGGATTTTCCTGTACTAAACAATCTTAGAACCTAATCCCTTCAGTATCTGATTAATCAATAATATAAACATTAGCTGCTACCTCTTGTCTCATGGCACTAGAGCAAAAGCAAATTTTCAGTTTAGGAATGAAGGTCCAGCTCTCTGAAAACCTGTAATTAATGTAAGCTCATAGACAAAATAATATTAGGAATTTATATATATATATGTGCCTTAAATCAGTGAGAAACAAAGAGGCAATGATTAGTATGGAAAGAGTGCAAAATATATTGAATAGACCGTTCCTGTCCATTCAGTGATGTGATTATCAATTTTACAGTGTAGTGAAGGTAGGAGAAAAGGAAACTAATATAAAAGAAAAAGCTTTGACAGAAACTAGGCATGTTGAATGTAGAAAGGTCTTTTGAAATTACATGGATTCTGCCTTCTGTATGTTTGTGAAATTTCTATTTATGCAATCCAGTGTCTACAGGTAGAAATTGAAGAGAGAATGTAGTCCTGCATTATTTAGTTTCTCAATTTACCTTTTTAGTGGTACATAGTAGAGTAGTATCTTAGTGGCGCTAAGTATGCATACCATAATAATACCTAATTTAATTCACAAAGAATTCTTAGGTAGTTCCTGTCCATTCATCTATCATTGAAGTCCCAGTGAAATAAGGCAGGACTCCTCTTGCTTCAAGGGAGACCTTTTTTCCACTAGGAGAACAGTGTATCGGTGACCATTCATTCACTGTGAAGATAAAAAACAAAGCTTAGCTCACATGCATTTGAAGAAATTCCTTTCCCTGAATAAAATGTATGAGAACATGCCTGAATTTTTTCTGGTGAGGTTGAGCCAGTGCATGTCAAACCCACACCAGGAATTGTGCTAAGGAAGGCTGAGGACACCAGCCAGTGCTTTAGCAAGAAACCACATCCCACTTTGCTTACCAGTACTGATGCAAAGAGGGACACCAATCTACAGCTCATTTTGCTAAAGAGTTTTATTTAACCAAACACATTTGAGATTTGGGCAGCTCCTATGGATTACTCAAAAGGCTTCTCTGTGGGTCAGGAATTCTCTTGCGCACATTGATGGGCCATCCTTTGCCAATCAAGGACAAAAGTCTTCTTTTCTCCATTTCTTTTCCTTTGTAAGTATCCATCAAAGAAATAATGAGATCATTGCTTGAATATTCCTTTTATGCCACTCAGTAGATGCACAGGCTGGTCCCCTGTGGCCCCCTCTGCCTATTAATTTGTTGTACATGGTTGAAATTTGCTATAGACATATGATTAGACATAGAAAACTAGTAATGATACTCAGGTTATACAAACAGAAGTTCAATCCTTTGCTTCAGATGCTAACATGTTGAAACAAAACTTCCTCCTTTTCAACATTCTCTTTGCTTTGTGATTGGCTTTATTTTAATTTTAATTTTTATTCGATTTGGCTTTTTTTTTTCTTCAGAAAACACTAAAAGGTAAGATGCCATTTATGCCAATTAAAAGCTAGACGCTGCAAATCTTTAAATATATACAGAGTTCCACTTTAAGATGTTTCACCCTGTCTTTTTGCTCTGGGTGATGGTCAAGTGAATTCCATAATAATGAAAGTGATTCTGAGAGAAAATATTCAGGGAAAATTATAAGTTAAAAGGAGTTGATATTTTAAAGGTAGTGGTCAGATGAGAGATCATATTTCTTTTGCTATGGTGTACAGACACCTATATTGCTTGAAGAGAGAAGAGTAGCTTCACTGTTGGAGACAATTGCCTTATTCCCAAAAAAAAAAAAAAAAAAGAAAAAGCAGATAAATATTTTTATGGACTGAACCGAAGAGAAGAAGAGAAGGAGATAACCTGAGCTGTCAGGTATGAGTTCAGGTTTAGCCAGTATCAGGTAAAAGAGATTTGATCTGTGTCTCTGTGAGCCATACAGTCCCAGTTTAATCATTCTGCACCCAAACCAGGCTATGGAAGGAAGGTGATGGCATTGCCCTACCACTTAGCAAATGCAGTACATCCAGAACAGTGCTAGTAAGTTCCTTTATTCACTTCTGAACCACAGGAACTTTCTTCCCCAAATGTCTTCTACCACAGTGTATTCTGTAACTGCTTAAATCTGCCAAATATGCCAAGAGATAATTCTCCTTCCATCAAGACAGTTGAGCTAGACAAGCATCTCTCAACTCTCCAATCAGTTACCTATTTTGTGTTCTACACTTTTCTATCTCTGCTCAGACAAAGCACTGTGTCCATAATGGCTTGGTTATTTACTGTCACTCAAGTACTGGGTGATAGAACTGAAGCATGAAGAGTTCTATTTCTGTCCACAGATATATACCATGAGTACATGATGATGAAACTAATGGAAATGCAGAATTTTTACCAGGAACATGCAAGTTGCATCACTTTCATGAAGATAAAATTTGCCATGTGACATGGCTAACATGCTAACTGAAATTCCTAAGCTATTTCAAGAGACTAAAACCTCTTCACACTAGATACCCTGCATATTTTCTTTAATTTTTTTCTTCACTTTTATTTGAGAGTCAGACATAAAATGAAATTGCAGGAGGTAGGTCAGATTTTTATTTTTCTTTTGCAGGGCTTCGGGAAGCTGTAGTACTTTAGCACTGAAACAATATAATCTGTGAGTTGCTACTACTCATAGTGGTGTTCAGCAATGACCAGAGTCTTAAATTGTGTTGTGTATCTCCTGATGCTGTTTCCACACAGCTGAGTGGATGGCTCATGTTAGAAGGCAAAATGAACTTAGAAGTTTGACTTCTTTTGAGGAAATGTATTCTGACAAATACCTGTGAGCCTTCTAGGGAAAAAAATGTCTCATGTCAAGCACACTGCTCAGTTACATTAGCACACAAAATGCTGTCAAAATTCAAGACAGCGACATACCTCCTTACCAAATTCCCCAAACCTTCAATGTAACGGTGTCAAAATATTTTGGAATGAAAGTTTCAAACTCAGACTCCAGTGCAATTATTTCTTGCTTTCCAGATAACAGAATGAAGAAACACTTCCCTGTTATTTCCACAAACTTTCCTAGCTCTTCTTTAGTAGTTCATGGAATATGCATTACAAGGGCATGCCAAGTTTGGTGGAAGGTCCAATTCAACAGTAAACACATACATGCTATTGATCAGAGGAGAATACATGCTATTGATCAGAGGAGACGTGCATGGCAGCAAGCCAACTAATAAGTGAGTATGGGAGGTGAAGTTTAGGCCCACATGAGCATAGCACGTTTTGTTTAAGACTGAATAGCAAGCATCATCATAACAGTAATGGGAATGACATCAACCTAACCATCGGATTAAATTCTGGAACTGGAACAGAAAACGTAAAGAAAATTAAAATTTTAATTTCAATATGGCTTTGAGTGATATCAAAAATCTAATATTGGGAAAAAAAAACCCAAAAACAAAACAAAAAAACCCAGACATTAGAAAGATAAGAATACAGACACTCAGCTGGTATAGGGTATAAATCATGATCAATTACTGCCTTCACTGATTCTGCTAGCTGGGAATCAGTTTCAAGGTCATTAGCTGTACTCAGGGAAATCTTGGAAAGAAACATCCCAGAGGATTGAAAGGAAGAAAGTTGTTTTAGTATGACTGATGAACAATTTCAAAGTCTACAGTTTGAACTGTCACAACTGTGGCCATGCTACCTTAGCTGCCTACAGACAGCAGAAAACAGTCATAGTCCCGTTGCAGTCCTACCCTCTAATTCACTTAGTCCCAGGATGAAGGCCTGTAGTGCTGAAGGCCATTACAGCTTTCAGAGCTGTCAGGCAGAAATAAAGTTTTTCTGGACTGTATAATATTTACCCACAATAAAGTGTCTTTTCTCATACCAGTTGCCTACAGTTCTGGGAAATACCACTGTGGTGTCGTTTTCCTAGATGGTTGTGCTCTGAATCTTACTGCCACCTGCTGAACCTCTATGAGGTTCAACCAAGGCTTGGTTGCATCTCAACCACATCCATGGATTTTAAAGAGCTCCATGGACTAAATTTTCTGAAGAATCCATATTGTTTGAAAAGTGTACCCTTTTGAGATTACTAACTTAGCTTATTAATTAAAAAAAAAAAAGTTATATAACCCTAAAAAGTTTATTTGATAGTACTGTTTAATTCAAGTTCATTTCTGCTGTAACTTTTAGGATATTATGACCTTAAAAGCACAAATATTGTCTTTGAGTACGTTTATTATATTATCCTGTTCAGAACAAAATATGCAACAGGAAGGAACTCAGGCATAGGATATGTTTTACAGAGTTATAAGAGTATAAAATCTGTTCTCTGAGAGGATATGTTAAAAAAATAATTAAAAGAGAATTTTTGCTCCTAGTCTTTCAGTTGACTAATATATTCTTTCATAGAGAAAAAAATGTTTAGAACCCTTTATAAAGGGTTGTAATTCTATCCATATAATATTACAACAAAAAGGATTTTTATCAAAATATAGTTAATAATTGTTGTTTGGGAAGAGAGGAAAAGAGTACTTAAAAGGACTATGAGGAGAAATCCTGTAGTTTTATTATATATCAGAGCTTGAAGTCAGTAAAAATGCCAATCTTGAAATAATATGTGCTGATTCTGAATGGGGTTTATTTTCTATACAGCGTCTAGTATGAGTGTTTTAAATTTGTATTGAACACAGGGCTGATAATATAGAGATATTTTTGACTCCAAGTAGCCAAAGGAATATTCCAGATCATATGACATCATGCTCCTATAAAGTGGGGCAAAGAAGGAGGAAGGAGGGGATATTTGGAATGATTGTGTTTGTCTTCCCAAGTCACTGTTAGGTGTGATGGAGTCCTGCGCTCCTGGAAACAGCTGAACATCTGCCTGCCCATGGAAATCAGTGAGTTCATTCCTTACTTTGCTCTGCTTGTGTGCTCAGCTTTTGCTTTCTCTATTAAACTGTCATTATCTCAGGCCAGGAATTCTCTAGACAAAGACTGGACTACACTTATTTCAAAATAAGAAAAATGTTAACTTACAACCCATCTCATATCTGACTCACAGTTACAGTATCTTGATGTTTATAACTAGAATCCTGAACACAATTTTCAAAGGTTTTTGTTACAGCTTGGTAATTTGGTAAATTGTCTGGAAAATGGGTTAGGAAATATTTTTAAATGGAAAAAGACATGCCTTTCATTAAAAACTAGAATTAAGGTTAGGTGAATTTATCATAGTAAATAGGATTTTCTCCTGATGAGGCAGTGAGTGAGATTTTGTTCACCTGAATGAAGACAGACCACTGAAAGCTCTCTTTTGTTCCACTTAAAGCAGCACACCGTCTTGTTTTCAGCGGCCACTTGAAGCTATCCAGTTGTCCAAGGAATCCCCTTGCCCACCCTTGGATTTCCAAGGGCTCAGGTCAGCCTTCCATGTGTAGATGTGGTCCCAGATTTCAGAAATGTGAGTGTAGAGAATAAGGAATGAAAGAAAACAGGCAAGATCCCAGGAGGGCAGACCTGTCTTTCTTGAATGTAAATGAGTGCCCTAAACTCTTAAACTAGGATCAGACTACCCTTCTGGCCTGTTGCAGCATGGCAGCAAGTTTAGTGCACTGGGGGCATTGCAACCCCAAGGCAGGACAGGGCCAATTCTCCCATGGCACTCCTTGATACAGTGTTCAGCATGGCATTATTTAAAATACTGGAGATTTTTGAGCCAGCCTGTTATCATCTGAAATTGCATTGATCACTTTTAAATATTAGAATTAGTATCCTGGGTTTCTTCTTGTTCCCCTTAGGATATAAGTTTTTTTTCATGAGAACTAGGCTGTCTAGAAAAGAAGCTTCTATTTTATATTGATCCACAGTGCTTATAAAATAATTCTTTACTCCTGAACTGCAAAGGAACTACCTTTAATGGGAGATTAAAACTAATAAAACTTTACACAGTGCAATAACTCTCTGTTACTTTCAGCATAACTGTTTACAATGCCACTATCTAAAGCAGACATTTCCTGACCCATTTTGGCTCTTTTTCAGTATTGTGTTACATTTAACGTAACACTTATAGGCTGAGTCAATTTGGCGAAGCTGAATTTCCTCTGAACGTGTTGGTTGTCAGGGACCTACTTTTCAGGTCAACAGTTTTGTAAACACAGCTCTGAGAGGGTAGGCATAGCTGGTTGTGGAGGTTCTAATTTCTAAAACTGTTTCTTGTGCAACCTGTACATGTGCAGCACCATAACAACAGTAAGATTTGATGGATACTGTGGCAGATTCGAGAACAAACTCCTTGTTCTGCTCCTGCTAAAGGACACATCCACACACACCAGGAAGATTTATTTTTCTGCTGATTAACATCAGGACAGAGTTTAGCCAATGACCCAGGCACAAGCCTCCAGTCCCAAAACACTATTCAATAATGTTAAGAATAATTTCTCTACCTTTTACATCCTGCACTCCACCTCTGTAGAATAAGCCCTGCTAGAGCTCCTTTTTCCTCCCTTCTACTGTTTTCCTGAGGCTGTAGTGCCTGGGATTCTTTCATGCTGAAGACCAATTCAGTGTGTGTTTCAGTAATCTGAAGGTCTAAGAGACTGTCTTCCTTAGAATTCACAGGTCCCATTCTTTCCCCAAACCTCAGTAGCGCTTCTTAACCATCGTTGAGGTTTTCCACTTATTGCTACTTTAGGCTTTCCCGCAGACTCAGGTGTCTTTTCTTTTCATGCCTCAGGCTTTTCCTTTACACTGAACAACAGATATGGAATATTTCAGTCTAAATAGTCTAGATTAGAGTTGCATTCCAGCATGACTTTCAGATGTCTTCCTCCATTCAGTCTGTCAACAAGCTTCAGTCTGTATGATCTCATATATCTTGGGTCACAGCTCATCCAGCTTAGTTCTTAATTCTGCTTACAGTAGAAGAAAAAACATCAACTGAGGATATATTGTCACTTCATCAACACAAATTAAAAGAAAGGAACACTGGTTTTGGTTCCAAACTCTTTTAAAGATCTTGAGGATCAAATGTGTTTCATCTCTATAGAAAATGAAAACCCATTAAAAGTGCCCATGCAGATAATTAAAAAGCACATGTCTAAAAATTAATACGTTTGCAAACCAAAAAGTAGATTTAAAAAAAATTTTACATTTTTTTAACCAACACTTTGTTCCCAGTATTCTAAATTCACAGATGTGAACTTCCTAGTTACATTTCAGTCTCCATGTAATTGAGAAACAATGGATCATTTTGTGAGGGAAAAAAGAGACATATAGGAAAAAAATGTTTGTGTCCTATTGGAGGACTTTAGAGAGGAACGTATAGATTTTAAATTAATGACACATAACTATTATCTGGTGCCAAAGTTATATGTATTTAGAGTACATTTTTTATAGCAATTCTTTTGTGTCAGTGCTAGAAGTGTAATTTACATCATAACAAGTACATTAATCTCCCTTTGAACTTGAGGAAAGGTGCCCCTATGGGTATGATATATTCCTGCATATGGAGCAGTTTATTCTTTTGCCATTGTCATGCTAATTTTGAAAAATAAAAAATAGTCCTTAATTTAAATTTCTCCACCCATAAGCAAAGCAATGAATAATAAAAAATTAAATATGTACTAGCTAGTAAGTAAATTGTATTGATGGAGGACTCCAGTAACTGTTTTACATATTTTAATAAGTTGGTTTAGAATTCAGAAATAATATGTGAATTGTATATATTATGCTAAAATAAAATATTTAAACAAACTGATCTGGTGAGAAGGAGTACACACATGATGTTTCATACGAATCTCTATTACAACATTTTAGGAAGCTTCAGAGTCCAAAATAGTTCAGATAAATTTTGATATGAAATGAAGTTGTGAATTAAAAGCCTTTGCGCTTTGGAATTTTTATTTTAAATGAGCTGAAGGTCCAGACATATCTGCAATTTAATACACAGGGTTTTTTTCTCCTATTTTTATTAATTTCACCTGTAAGATGAAGTCTATTTTCTTTTTATATCTTGAGATCCGGTATACAACTTTCATTAGACATATTCAAAACAAAATTTTATAGTTTATGGCATAAAAAAACCCACAGAGTGAAATTCACAGAAAACCTGTAGGTTCCATTCATTCAGAAACTTTGAAAATTCAAAAATGTACACATTAGGAAGTAATGCACAGAAGCAAATTACAGAACACTTGTAATTTCCCATCTGCATGTACCTGTCCCTGCATATGCATAATAGCTGACTCCACAGGAGATGCCTGTATACAGCCAGAATTTAGTTATCAGGAAAAAATACAGGAATACATTTACAGAAATAATAACTCTGTGATAATTACTTTATAAAACTATAATGAATAGTTTGAATTATTTTGTAATAAACACCTAGTTTTCAGTATGTTGAAGAACACAAGATATAATTGTATGAGCTGATGAAGTTCAGAGGGGCAAATGGTTACAGGGTTAGTATTTAAAAACACTAGATGTAATAATAGTAACACTAGAGGGAATAATCACAAATAATGAATAATTCATAAAAGTTACAGGTTTAGAGAAGACACAGGCCTGGAGTGTTGCCTAAAGATGCTTCCACAGTGTCCGATATATCCTTTTTTCAGTTTCACGCAACTTCAGCTTCTCAGTTAGAATTATAAAATTCTCCGCAATTTTAATTTCAAACCATGGGGCTCATTTTGCCTCTGAGTCTGTCTGTGGGGCATCACTTAAGACTGTGTCTTTCCCCAGGGAATTTTAGTATCTGCTGTCACTCACAATGAAGCTGTCATTCCCACTTTGAATGTATGAGGCATAATCAGTCATTCTTAGTAATCTCTGGTATCTTCTGGTCTGCCACCATTCTGCTTTACAGCGCTTCACTGTTTTCCTTTTGCAGTTGGCTGCGAAAAGCGAAGAGTTGCTATGTTTGTGCTTTGGGTGGAGGCATTTAGGCAGTGACTAAATGTACTGCAACTTTTCCCTCTATCAACAATCTACAATGTCAGTTTGGGACATCACTGAAAAAAATCATAATTTCTTGTTTCTTGACAAGTTACTTCCTTCTTTAAATTATATGCAAAGACAATTATCAATCAGTGCTAGCCACATGTCTACATAAAGTACTGTATCAGAGAACCTCAGTACTGTATCTCAAAACAGAGATTAGGCTCTTATGACTTTAAAATTTTGATCCATACTTCATATAGTTAAATCAAATCACAACCAGTTGGACAGCTTAATCAAAGTTGTACTGTGATTAAAAAGCTTTTTCTGGAATATGCTTCTTATAATCATGTTGCATTTGTGAGGGTTTCTTAAAAGAATGAACAAGCCTCTTCCTATTGTCAGAATGGAAGAAATATCTTCTGGTGACACTTTAAAAAAACTCAAAACTTATTACAAATTGAAATATATTCAATTTCTGCATTTTATATTGACTATTTCAAGTTTTCATTTAGAACTGATTTGAAAATAAGTAATATTTCAATAAGCAGTTTGAAAAATACAATATGCCTAAATCACATTCATAGTATTTCTACCTGAGCAACGCTTTTTGACCAAAACAAAATTGATTGTTTTCTAATAAAGGATGTTAACCTTTTCTGTATTTTTTGTCAGTCTGGAATAAAAAAAAATCCAAAAGAGCGAGAGAGGTATTAGGGAAAGGGCAGTGCTCAGGAAGACCTACTGTTTTTTTCATTCATATGTAAAACTGATACCTTGCCAGAGGCAAATTAATTGATTTTCTGAGTTATTTTCATCATTTACCGTTATAAAGTTACAACTGCATATCCAGGAGGCTTTTAACATACACTGATGAGGAAATACAGAACAGCTTATGAGAAAATGTAGAAAACGTGAGAGAGCAGGGTACAATTTCAAAGTAGTCAAGTCCTATTTACTGTGACTCCCAGGTAAATTTACACACAGGAAACCGCAGAGAGAATGTGTGTCTGCCACATTTTCCAGCTCTAAGCCTGACTGTCTCAGAGATGTCAGAGGATTACTTCTTTTAGGGGAACCACTTCTTGCCCTGTTCCTGACCCTGAGGTTAGTGCAGCTGGTGGGATCGTGGTACACATAACACCCATGCTGTGGGTTTGGTCCCCATATTCATTCACTAAGGAGTTGACCTCAGGGATCCTTATGAGTCCCTTCTAGCTCAGAATATCCCGGGATTTTGTTAGGAAATGAGTATTTTTATGGTTATGAACACATGTGTAATTAGAAGGAGAGAGCTGGGACATTTTAACTAGCCTTGTCTGGTAGAAATAATATTAGCATCTCTGAAGTTACATTAGCTGGTACCAGAAGAGAATCTTTTTATAAAACTTTATTTTAAAAACATAGATGGGGTTGATATTTTTGGAAGACATTTCTCAAGATTCACACATTTGTGATTTCTTCTGCACTTTCAGTGACATCTTCCAGTAATTTACTGGAAATTAAGGATAATGCAATCATCCTAAGGCTTAATACTGTGATGAAAAATTGGAAAAAGCTGCAGTAAAAAGTAAAATATATATGTACGTACATGGATAAACGTACATACATACATAAATGGATATGCACTTATGCACAATTTTTAAAATATAAATATGCATATATTATCACTTAGCCAAAATTAGAAGTTCTTACCATGTTTAAGAGGATTAATTTTTAGCCAGGGGTTATCAGGACAAAATATTCCACTTTCACTCATTGCAAATGTATTTGTGATATTATCCAATAGGTTTGATTTATATGAAGGAGGTATTAATTCTTAAAGCACATTTTGTGATGCAACTTTTTGGGGAAAAATAGGAAACAGATTGAGTACATGCTCACTCTATAAACAGGTCACATTTGTGGTGGGAAATAAAATTCAGGCTTTGCTTTTTGATTTTCTCTTTCTCCTCAAAGCTTTCCCTTACTCCACTTCTCCCCATCCACATTCACACTTTTCTTTTCCAGTATTTAAGACTCTCTGAAGCTAATCAGAGTTTATGTCTCCCATGATACACAATGACATCTCCTTGGAGCTCAGAAAGTACATTCTGGGTTTATGTGGCTTATTTAGATGGCTTCCCAGAGGAAATCCTTAGTCCAATAAATTTCTTAATCATTTTGAAAAATATGTTTCATTTGGTTTTGTTTAGTATATGTGGGGTTGTTCTGGGATTTTTTACTTGTAAAGATGTCTAAAGTCCTTGAATTTGCCCCTGGAACAAATAGCCACCTTTAATTCTCATTTCTAATTCCTGAACACTCTTAATCAAGTCTTCAGTAGTTTCAATTATTATTCAACATCTTGTTTAGGATTAAAACTTTTCTATGATTGCACGGCGAACATAGATCATGAAATACCTATTGAAAAATCACAATTAAAAGAATAATCCCTTCAAAAAATTTGAAACAATTTGAACTACCCAGGATTTAAGAGAGCTAAGTGACAGAAAAGGAGACTTATAGCTTGGCCAAACCACTTGAAAGCTAAAACAGATTTGAAAGCATTCTTATGGAAAAAGTAATTGTTGGGATAGACCAAGCATGAGCTGATAGACTGTCTCCTATTGTGGCCAGTGCAAAGACATCAGAAAGAAGATCTAAGAGCACTGAGCAAGAATGCATAGAAAAATCTGCATTTGTAGTTAAGTTTTTTCCTGATCTTTGATATCACAGAAATCATATACCCTGAAGCCTTAAGCATCTCTGAAGTAGAATTGTTAACTATAAAAATTTCAAGTACTCTTGTTATAAATCTATAAATTAATTTATTTTTGTCTATAAATTCATTATATTTTTAGAAGTAACAGACTATGGTAGGAGCAGGATAACCAGACACAAAATAAAAATTTAAATGCATGATAAAATCAGAAAAATGTGTGCAAAAATGCAGTGTTTCTAAATCTTCATTTCCACTATGATCCAAATGTCACTTTATGAACATCATGAGGTATATTATCCTTAGGTTTCCAAAAATCAAACATCTCATCTGTTCAGTAGAGTACTTCCATGTATTTAAACTGTATAATAAGTTCATTAATCTGTGAGTTACTACAAAGAGGATTGCAAATAATCATCTAGGTAAAGTAGCTGAAGAGGGAAAAAAGATTAATTCCAAAGCAGCATGTGATGAACTTATATTCCTCTCAGGATTTTTTTTTTAATTTCCTACTAATAAGGCATAAGAGACACAGTTAACCCTTTAAAAAACCCCAGAGCTTTAATGCAAAAAGTCCTGCTGCAGATTGCTCAGTAAGATAAATGGTGGTCAAGCCCTGCAGAAGGGCAGGATGGTTAAACAAAGCACTGATGATCTCCATTGATGCTGCTCTCCAGCTACCTGTTTCCCAGCTTTCATTCACACTCCTGTGAGTACAGGTTTCCATGGTCTGGATGCAGCATTTGTTGCCCTCGGTAGTTTTCCCTTCCTGCCAAGGATGTAGACATTTTTGGCAGAGATAATGCTTCAGTCAATAACAGTTTTTCTGATTTCACCTGCAACATATTTTTCATGTCTCAATATTTTTTATTTTCTACTCTGAGCAGTAGCTTGTGTTTGGATTTTCTGCATTATCCTATCCTTTCCTGGATTTTCTACCACTCTTTGAAAAGTAAATTTTTGTGACTTCCCTTTCAAAACTGCTTTTTGGTGTTTTTCTCTCTTTGATTTAATTAAACTGCATTGGTTCAAGCCCAGTGACAAAATAACTTGAGGAGGAGGTATTCCTATTTCTAAAAAGAAAATTGTCCAGTGTAATTGGCTGTGTCTTAACACAGCTGATTAGGAAAGCATACTCAGAAATTCTCAGAATACACTTGAAAAAAGTCTTTTCTGTCAAGGGAGGAGTGGGAGGAGAGGCAAAAGAAAGGAATTAAGCCATTCAGAGGAGAGTTTCCTAGCAGGTGGCTTGATTTGTGCCACTTCAGCAAGTGAAGAAAAACAAACAGGCAAAAATTACAATAGCAATCAGTATAATTCATTAAGTTATATTTTCATTAATGTTTTATGATGTCATTAAAACACTAAAATATTGAGACATTTTCCATGTTTAGACATTAGCCATTGTATCACACTGGGATATAGCCTAACATTGCCCTCTGTCTTACTGGGAGTCTGCTTAAAACCATCCCGTGTTGTCTGTCATCAGTGTTCCATGTGGGACTTCCTGCAAGTTTTCAAAGACAATAGTGAAACCTGAGGATTGTATCCTTTAGAGCAAGTGAGTCATCAAGACATCACAGATGTTCATTACCATATGAATTTAGCACAATTTCTAAATCCCCAGGCCACTGTTATCTCTGAATTTACCCTTTGTAGTGAATGGAGGATAAATTGTTATTTTATTTGTCTGAAAACTGCATTGTGATAAGCAAAGTGCTGCAAATAATCATGTGTTCAGTGTAGCAGCACTTTCTGATAAGGAAAAGAAAAAATGCAATAATTTCATATAATAATAAAAAAAAAAACTTTTTTTGTAGAATCAATAATTGCAATTGCTATTTCTGATACAATATGTCTTTTTTCCTCTCTAAAGAAAAAAGTCAAATTTTACATGAGGGAATAGAGAATACATAAGACATCCCACGAGTCTAGTTCGGCACTGTGTTTATGTTCCATTTACTAGTGAAGATACTAAGGATGGTACCTATTCATTGCACAAACAGAAAGCACCTGAGCTGGTCTAATTCCAACCTCAAAACAGCACAGGTGAGAGAGGGTTTTGTCAGAGAGGGGGCAGAGCTGTACCTGCAGGTCCACAGAAGAATCTTGAATCACCCTCTCAGAAACACTGGCTCACTTGTGGTCTCGCATCATTAGCCCCAGTTCCTGAGCAGTTTGGCTGAAGCCAACCAGCACTCTGTCCTCCAGGCTTCCTGGAGACAGGTCAGTAGCTACTGTGGGCCAGCAGTTCTCATTAATTAGGAAGAGACTGTGGTGGCATGAGCACAAGCTGTCCTGTGTCAGCTAGCATAGATAATGGCTCTGTTCAAATTAAAGCCATGATGATTCCAAATAACTTTATAAAGATATTTTCCTCTTGCTTTGTCTACTTCTCTTTCTGCATTATTTCTCCTTAAAGCTCAGATAAGCTTTTTCCTTTTAACAAGTTTTCTGTTTCTCTGTAATGAATTTCTTCATCACACCTTGATTTTTGTTTGTACTGATTTGCTTACAACTATATTTCAAAAATATATTTTAGATAAGGAAACAGAAAAAAAAATGTAGAATATGGTGAGGACTTTAGACAGGGACCTAATATCAGGAAACTCAAATTCACTGAAGAAAAGTTTTTTTATGTAAGTCAAGAGGCATTAAAAATACAGGGTAAAAATACAAATAATTCATTCTAGGTCCATGATGGCACATAACTCT
Source organism: Fringilla coelebs (assembly GCF_963513975.1). Lineage (NCBI taxonomy): Eukaryota > Metazoa > Chordata > Aves > Passeriformes > Fringillidae > Fringilla > Fringilla coelebs. The sequence continues at coordinate 39,073,422 of NC_140030.1, read as the reverse complement.
GTGTCAAAGTAGGCAGGGTGTGGAAAGCATTCAGGTGGCTGGGAACTTGTGCACAGCATAGAGGAAATCTTTTTACAAGTGCCAGGTACAGCTGAAAATCCACTCTGAGATTTTGTGGAGCAAGTATACTGTTTATTTTTACTAAGTTGGGCTTGATATTTTTCTAAGGACTAGTGTAAAAAGAAAAGAAAAGAAAAGGACAGGAAAAATCAGCTGATGAACACACCAGTGTAAAAAGACATTTATCTACAGTGTAAAACAATCCCTCTATGTGCAGTTAAACATATTTGTAATTCAGGTATTTTGGTTCTAGTTCTTATGTCTGCTAGCTCCTCATTTACAAAACGGACATATTTGCTCTCCTCTAGCTCATCAGGAGAAGCAAGCAATACATTTGAAATGCAAGCTGAGTGAGATAAAAAAACTGCCACCTGTGTAATCTCAAAGATTTGACATTACCTCATTAACTGATGAACCTGTAGCCACTGGTTTTAATCACTAAAAGCATTAAAAAATAAAAAAATCAGAAAACTTTTCTCAATAATATTCTGGCTTTTAGAATTTGAAAATTGCTAAAACTGCAGAACCATCTTTTATCTATATAGGGAGTGGATTGGGATGTGTGCTTCTATTTTAAATTAAAATTTCTGGTTTCTGTCTGCAGAGGATTGAAAAGCTTTTGGTGTTATAGAGACCAGTGGCATCCACACTAGAGCATGGTTAGTAATAACTAGACTAAAAGAATAATTTTATGTTAACCCAATAAATATCAGCATATTTGTTTCACATTTCTGCATAACAAACTAGCTCAATTGAAGCTGAATGCTCCAGTGACAGAAGCACTTCAGCCAGGCCATCAACCCTTCATAAGACCTGGAAGTAAATAAGAGTGATAATCTTTCTAACTCCCGTACTGCCAACCTGTAAGTACAAGTGTTGCTTGCTTTGTTCTTTATTTATGTTTGAAACACTTGTTCTGGTGAAGGGCTGATCAGTGTCCTTCAGTACTTGCTATAATTGGTAGCAGCAGGTCAGCAAAATGGCTCATCCCCACTTGTCTGTATTGCTAATGAAACTGCAGCATTACCACTCTTTCTGTCCCCAGGGAATACAATTGCCTAGTACCCTCACAAGTTACAGCCTTACCCTTTCCCCACTCGCTGAAAGACACTTCCCTGATGTATTTCCATATGAAAGTCTAGTTTCTTTTGTACTCTAGGAAACACAAAGTTAAATCCTAACCAGCTGAGGATCTGTCCGTGTTGCTTATTTTGTGTTAACTACTGCCTAGCACTCCTGCTGAGGCAAAATGCCTCACCAGTACCTCCTGCAGTGGACTATGTCTTAAAAGCACACATTAATTGTTAATTAACAGATTATAATCTAAAAAATAAACTCCAAACAGCTTATTATAGTGACATTTAAATCACTCCATTCAGTTAAATGGGATGACAGTTTATTTAATAATGATCACAATGTTCCTCTATTCTCTTGGTTTTCTGATACAGACAAAAAAAGATACTGTCAACAAATACAATTCAAATGGTCTCTTTATGAAACAAAATTAGTGCAAGCTGATTTGACTCAGGCTGGTATTGTTTCTTGAAGGATGGGAGGGGTGGCTGTGAGAACAATCTGTTTCTTTTAGGAGCCAATTCTGCATGCCTTACTGTGTCAAATAGTAATAATTGTAAAAAATACCAGTTTGGCTGAATGAGAATTGTAGGATTCAGCTGACTTCACAGTTTTAAGGGTATTCTTTCTTCTTAAGAATGATTGGTCATTGAAAATGTGAGGAGAAAACAACATTTCAGGATCTATTTTTATAGAAGGAAGCATCCTTCTGTATGATCCCCAGATGAAAAGCTGTCATCTGTCTTCTGAATAAGTTTTATCCTCCTCCCCTTCAATGGCAAGTTTTTTTCAAACTGCAGAAGACTCCAAGCAATTCTTTATAATTCCCTAAATAAAGACATCAGAGTACTGGCAGAAACCGTGTATGAACAGGAACAGGCAGCTGTCTCTGAGAGGAGAAAAAAAAATTTTAAAAGGGTAAAAAAAAAGCATGCCTACCAGCTTAGTTAAAAGCTGTGAAATGTTATTATTGAGTGTATGTCAATGTGATGTGTCCTTCCAGTTTTAAATGGTGCTTTAAAATGGTGCTTCAAGCAGAAGATTTCTCATTTATGATATATTAGCCTAAGTCTATAAACTGTTCCATGGCAAGAGTCTTACCAGTCCATCAAAGGTAATTAAAGGCAGAGAGTAAACTTCAAAGACAAAGTGCAAATTGAATCGAGAGGAAAAAAAAAGAAGGAGAAAAGGGAAGAAAAAAGAAAGGAAGGTTAAAAAACATTCATTTGGGAATATTTAAAAAGACATCTATTGATAACATTCTAGTAAGAAGGTTTTAAGTATGACCAGAAATACAAACTATCCCCCAAATTCATCTAAAAATAAGAATCAGGTTGCAGTATTAAGTGTTACATAATATATTCTTTATGGTACCTTATTATTAGGTAGGAAATACATTCTACTAATAGCTTGGACTTTTTTTTGCTGAAACTGTAGCACACTCCTTTTCATATTTCCTTGTATTAGTTCTACTGCAGGGCAAATGATGCATTCCTTTTTGTACAGCGCTGTTTCCAAATAGCTATTCTAAGTCTTCAGTCTGCTCTGTAGTAAATATAACTTCAACACTGTCTCTGCATGTATTCATTATTTCAGCCTTTAATTACAGGTTCACATAATATTTTTCAAATAGTGGAAACTAATATTACGTTACTTGTTCTCAGATTTTTACCCCATGTTTTTTTATGGGAACATTAAAATAGACTTGCAATAAATAAATGCAGTGCAAAGTTTAAATTTTATTGTCCTTATTTGAAGCATTAAAGCTGCTAAATAATCTTAAAAATAGGAATATTTGCATTAAATAAAAAACTATTATCCTCCTTTCTATCTTGGTTATCTTTCAAAATTTGTCAAACATCTTGCATAAATAATCTTCACACAGAAAATAGTAGCCAGTAAAAAGAATAATGACAGTACCAATACACATCATATTCAGAGACAACAAAATTACAAAATTTCAATCTGAAAACAATAATTTTTAGAAAATTATGAGATGCTATAATCAACTGTAATGGAAAATATGATCAATTTAACCTGATGGGTTATCTCTTGTTATAACAAGCAGAAATCGTCTTTGCTGTCTCTAGTCAACTATAGAATAAAGGTCAATTATTAAAATACAGTCTGAGGTAAACTAATGAGCATTTTTTTACCAAGTGCGAAATTCTTCACCATTTTCATATTTTTAAAAACATAATGCATGAAATTGGCTTTGTACCTTTGGGATTTTTTATGCATTAAGCTCTAAAACCTACTTCCAACAAAACCTCTTATCTTTCCAGGTCAGGATAGAGTTAAACGATACATCACTATATTGCTCCTTATTTATGATTCAGCAGTGGCTGAATATCTTATTCCACTCCCCATGAGAAACGACCTATTAAAACTTTCCGTTTCTTTTCATCTTAATCCAAAGCTCATCAAAATCAATAGTTCTGTTTCCACTGACCTCTAGTATCATTAATACTTGCTGATTTGGAGGGTTAGTGGAGTGTATATATCTGACACAAATTCAGCTTTACAGAGAGCCACTTGCACCTGTTTTCTAACTGTTTGCTTATATTTTGTGACTATTTAAATAAGGCAAGAAGAGCACCTGAACTATAGGGAAAAAAGTAAAGGACATTAAGTTGCTAGCAGGAGAACACATTGTGGTTTTAGTTTATATTTCTACTCTATTTTGATCTAATTTAAAATTAAATGAAAATGTGGAATGCAAAATATTTCAGAAGATGAGACAGATGTCTTGTAGAAAAATAAAACTCCTAAGCACAATATTAGAAGTAGCCAAAAGTTGAAGCACTCAATGAATTCAAAAGTAGAAAATAAGAGATTTCATAAAATTTGAAATAGATAGAGATTTAAAATAGAAATAAAACTGTAAGAGTAAGGGAAAGGGGGGAAATATGCATAAGCTGATATATTTTGATTTTTACTTCCATTATTTATTGTATTTCCATGTTTTATGTTAGCTTAAAATTAGATGAGAACTCTAGCCTTTTTTAGTGTTTATTTTTTACATAGAAGTTTCCTAGAACTGCCCATATTCGTGAGGTTAAACTCATTTTTCAGAATGATCATTGTTTAGTTGCAAGTGGTTGCTTCCTTATTCTTTTTTTCTTTTTTAAATTCCAGATCAAAATTTGTTGTCTTCATGTAGCAAGCATTTTTTAATAAAAAGAAAGGGATAAAAACATTTTGAGTCTGGATCTTGATAGATTGCAATAAATTCGTATTTTATACCAACGTTGCTCCTTTCCACTTTAGCAAATGGCTATAAACAGCAAAGAGTTTTTTTTTTCCTTCTTGAATGTTTTTCAACAGCTCTTTAGTCACTGCCCGAGTTCTGGGCTCATCACTAAATTTACTTCTGAACGATTAAATGATGAATGTTTTGGTTTTTTTTCCAGCCTCTATTGACAGAAGAATGAAACACATGGAGTAGGACAGGGACCACGTTGAAATGGCACAAATGATTGTTGCTTGGTTGTTGGCTTAATAGTTTATAATTTATGAGGGGTAAATGTATTTAGCTACACTGTGCTGCCTGGACAGAGCACAGATATGTAGCTTCTACAATCCTGCCTGGCCTGTAGAGTGGATATCTTTTTCTCATATTTATTTGTCATAGTCTGGTAGAAACAAAGATTTTTCCATGGGAGAGAAATAAATGGTAAAGATGAATGATGAATCTAGATTTGAGAAAATTGCCATCTCTTTAGCATTGTTTTGTAAAGAGCTTGATTGCTGGCCAGAACTTAACAGTATGTGCTTAATCTCTGAGAATGCTACTTGCAATGCCAAAGTAACAAGGGACATGTCTGAACTCCTAAAAGCAATAGTCTGTGCTCATTTTCACCTGTTCAGTTTATATGAATGCCAATGTCATCACTATATTTCTCAGTGCCTGAAGATTCGCCTCCAAGCTCCAAATAAAACCAAAAAGCCTTTAAATCTCCTTGAAGTAGAAATAATATATTTATTTAACTGTCAATCCGTGTTTAATGATTATTAGGGCAACCAATTAATTAAAATGAGCTACATGAAAATGAATGCAATTAAAATGAAACGAGAAATGGGATTACAGCCTCTGCATTTGTACTGGTCTACCTGGTAACTTTTATGTCCTCTGTGATCTGTTCCAGTGAGGTCTGAGAAGAAGGAAGAGGAAAGGTAGCTCAAAGGTGTGCGTGTTCTGAAACTTTTGTGAGCGCTGGAGACGGAGTAAAGGACAGAATTTATTGTTCCCTCTGAGGAAAGAACAATTATATCTCAGTCAATTCAGAGAGCCTAGGATGATGTTGGGAAGACTGGGAGCTCAGATCTGTGAGTTCTGTGCCTACAGGAGGGGGCATGGAATTGGTTAAGAATACAGGATATGGTCTCATAGGAACACCAGCTTCATTAATTCTGCTAATTTAAACTTTGTTTTAACTCCTGGGCACAGTAACAATGAGGTGAGAGCCTTTAAATGGGTGAATGCACATTGCAAATTGGTTATTGCAATCCTGATTTATAGACCCCTTTACATGTATGTGCATATACAGTTATGTGTGTCTGCCTATGTGCACATATAAATATGTAAACATGCATGCAATGTGTAAATTTTTTGTATTAGAGAAGGTGCCAGTAGATGGCACTCAAGAATGTATAACTGATGGGGTTGTTGGCTGCTTTTCATGAAGAAATCAATAGGAAATCTAATCAGTTCTTGAAACAATGATGGCCTCCACCCAACACAAAAGATAACAAAGTCTCTACTTGATACTTATACAATGGTTCTCTCTGAAACCTCCAAAGCCTTTCTTTTTCACTATGGGTGATTTGCACGTACTAAGGCCCAACTATTAACACAGTGGCCACCTCTGAAGTAAAAAGATTCAGATTATATTTATTTCTGTCTCTGACAACACCAGTCCTGGTATGATGCTTAACTATCAAGTTAAACTCTTTCATCACCTGAATTAGGGCAGTAGAATCCAAACTACTTGGCAGGAGTTGACACAGTCATGCTATCTGTTGTGCATTCTGGGCATAGAATGGAGAATGACTCACCCAAGGAAAAAACATTCAGAATTTTATAATAATTTACACAAACACTCCAGTCCTTAGGCCCAGTTAATTTCTGAATATAGTTTTTTGGCAATGTTTTATAAGCATTATAAAACATTGTATCTGCAAAAGAATTAATAAAATGCATATTAATGCACTGAAAATCAAGAAGAATTATGTGTGACTTGCTCCTGGAAAAAAAGGAGGATTTGAGAAGAAAGAATTGTAATGTCAGTAGACGAAGATTTCTTCTTCATTAATCCAGAAGTGTGCTAGTCTAGAAGGTACAGCTGTGTCCAGGCAGCACAGGCAGAACAGGCAAACTTTATTAAATCGAGACTTCAGTCTTGCCACTACTATCACATGAGTGCATGTCGGAAGACCTTGATCTACACTACCCTCCTATATCTCCAGATTCTTCTTGGAAGAATATTTGAGATCAGGGATGAGAGATAAACTGTACTGCACAACCATAGCTCTCCAGGTCTGGACAGCCGGGAGAACAGAAACACCAGCCCCTCCACAAAGACACAAACAGACAATATAAAATTAAAGAAGGAGGTGGGGTAAGGAGTGGGAAGAAAAGAAGGGGAGGGAGACAAAAGCGAGAGCATCAGTTCTTGCCATGGGAAGTGAGATGCTCAAGAAATCAATAATGAAAAATGACATGCAGACTGGAAAACCACGTGCTGGATAAAAGTGGTTTGAAGACATGAGTAAAGAAACACTGCTTTTTTTGGTATTTTTTTTGTTTTGTTGGCTGGTTGTTTTATAAATTTCCTCTGTGTTCAGTAAAATGCACACTTGTTCTCTAGGGATAAATGGCATTTATGAAAATTTGTTTCAATTCTGAAATTCTCCTTGTGTGATATATCCCTCTCAGGTCTAAAATCTTTATCAGACTGCTCAGATCTCAGATGATGACAGAGAACCCTACTGTTCAGCCTGGTTTTGGAAGACCAAGGAATGTGTGCTTTAAGTTTCTTGTTTTCTAAAGATCTGCAGCTTTACAGCTTCCCTATTCAGCCTTAAAAATTAAACCTTGAACAGGACCTACTTTAGAAGCAGAGATGTTCAAAACACTCACAGAAGAGCAAATTTATTCCTCTATATTAGTCAAGCTTGAACTTGCTCCTTGTCAAGCTTATGTACACTCTACTGCCCACCCCCTGCATCTTCATTTTCTTTAAAAAGACCTCGTTTTGACATCTAAATCTTATGTGGCATCAAATTAAGTCAGATGTACTCTTCTAATTTCCCTGAATAATCTCATTCATCTACAAACAAAACAAATCACATAACACACATGCAGGGGAGGAATATGGGTATTTATTCCACAACACAAAATGTTTGGATCACCCGCAACAGTGTTCCATGAAAAATATTTCTGCCTTTCAACCACTTTAAATAGCCTTTCTCACTTTAAAGAGAGAAATCCTCAACAAAACTCTGAAAGGCTGCAGAAAAATCAGAAATTTTGTGTTGTTGACTTCTCACCAATTAAGCCATTTCTTTTTTTTTTTTTTTAAACAAATTAAATAAGTCATGAGATATACTACACTCGGATGCAACTGTCATTCCCCATCCAGGTTTGACAGATTATTTTTCCTGCTTTTTCTCACCTGTAATAAAAAGTCTAGTAGAATCAATTGAGAGAAAAGGAGAGGTGAATCTGTTGAGAGCCACTAATGACTGCTTACTGCAGCGATTTCTCCATGACGGCTTAATTAACCAGTATGGTATATATCTGCTATCCTTAGTGATTACTTATTAAAACTTTTATATATACTTTCACATGCAGCTTTGAATAAATACAGCTTTTAAAATATAGGGATGCTTTTTTCCCTTTTTTTTTCCAAGATGCTTTTCTTCTAATTCTCTTAGCAATCAGCTAACCCTAATTATATTTAGTCTACAAAAGGCTGTTGTATGCTCTTGTAATTCGCCACCCGAGAGATACCTCCTTGAAGTTTGGTAGAGTTTAATAAAAAACCACTTAAGGAGGGCAAAATCCTGGAAAGAACTAATGCCACTAAGTCGCTTGTGTTACATGGGAATTCTCACTTTGCAGTACAGACACGTGCCACTCTTAAAAGCTCCAACTGGTTTGATAGATTCCTGCTTGTTGCTACATTTCCTGTTCAGCCACAGTTGCTTAAGAAATGCTATTTTAGGTTTATAGAAGTTTTGCAAGTCTTATATAAACTGCTTAGACAACTTTGTGCAAAACAGAAGGGTTTTTCCTTCCTCTCTCAAACTAAGAAAATTAATTTCATACTTCCCTTACATCCCAAATGACAAATCACTAAAATTATTTAAGGAAAGACCATGTTTATATAATATTCTATAATGTATGATATGCAATAAAGCATATGATTATTTGAATAAGAATTGAGTTACAGATATAATGAAAATTAGTCATTTTCTTATGTTTTCTGTTGACTCACCTATTGTAGGAATGACTAAACCAGCCTACACAAATATCATAAGCAATTTTCTCATGACAAAACTCTAAAATAAGAATTTGGTATGCAAAGAGAACATTTCATCTTCCTTCCAGAATTGTCCTATTCCATATTCCCTTCCATTGGACCGGGTTTTTCTGCATCAGACAGCTTCATGCATAGACTGCATAGCAGAAGCCTTACACATGAACTTAGACTAAAAGGCCTCTTTTTCTTCAGGACATGAGGCCTTTGTGGTACAATGTCATTAATCTGACTATAACTTTGGAAGGCAAATGACTGTCAAGTGGTCAGTCCCAAAGTGAAAACCACTGCCATTACCTTTATTGCCTTTTAAACTTAATTTAAATGATTAGCAAATTATTCTGGGAAAATGTAAAGGCCAAGCAATGGCTCTGAGGCGCAGCTGATGCAAGCACCTGTATTGCTTCTAGAGACTTGTTTCATTTTATATGCTCAAGGACTGAGAAAACTGGTTGCTGAAGCTGTTTCTTTTGACTGAGTTTTTTAGCAATAATTTTTTTTAAATTAAATACTCTATGGACTAATACTAATAATATTAATAAACAAAAAACAGGCTAAATGAGCCTGTACAAAGCCGAGCTAAAAAATTTCCAGTACTTGAGGTATTTTATTTATATAACTAAAGAAAATATCTTTGCTCTTCCTTGTTTCAGGTTAGAGGTAAGAACCTAAATACTCAGTATTTTATATCTGCTTTTTTTTTTTTCCCAGCATGTATCTATATTCATGACTATCAACCTGTGAAAAGGGCACTGTGCTCTTATTAAAGGCAAAACTGCAATCTTAAGTAGGTCAAAAGAAAGGAGCACCTGACAGAACACAGCTTCCAGAGACCATAACTAAAAAACAAAACCACTCCTCTGCAGTGCCCTCGCTAATGACAAGCTAAACCTAGGTGAAAAGGTTTCTTTCAGGAAGGAACTGGGAGGAGGGGCAGTGCAATAAATACAGTGGCACAGGCCTGCTTGCTTGAAGAGCTTGCTCTCACTCAGCCCTGATACCCCTCCATCAATCACTGCTGATGCCTGCATTACATTCTAATTCCTAAGACACATCTTTTGTCATCTGAAAAGATCAAAGGGGAGGCTTGCTCAGGGACAAGTGAACATGTTAATTGCCATCCCACCCCTTTGTTTGTAAATCCTTTGCAAAGTTCCAATTGTACTGAATTAATTACATTGGTTCTCACACAACTGCATTAATTCTACCTTCTTTTTTGTTTGTTTTTAATCTTTTAAAAGAAATATACTCTGTAATACACAGCCAGCATTTCAAAGATATTAATATGATCTTGAGGCATTCTGATTACAGAGCACTGGGAATCTACATGTATCTTCTCTCACACAAGAACTGCATTAACATTTCACTTACTTAACCTCCCAGTAGAATTGTGAAGGTATCATTTATAAGAATTGTATAGGTAGCATAGGAAGAAGAGAGGATTGATTGATTCAGAAGGGAAAATCATATTTCTTTCAGGCATATTCCTAAATTGCTTGACACACATTTGCTTATATGTGAAGGCTATACTTGAAGGAAAGCTGATAGCTGAGCTTGAATAAAATACATTTCAAGACAGAGCTGGGAGAATTAGTAAGGAGACAGCAGACTGTGCAAAGGTTGCATATGCAAACAAGACATATTTCATCACATTTACAGAAAATTTAAACCACTTTTTAATCCACTACAATGTCACACTGGTTTATTGAAGTTTAATTTAAACCATGTCCTCCAATCTGGTTCCCAATTAACTTAGACTGTGTCCTTAAAGAGTTTGTTACAGTTTGAATAGCTAAGCTGTAGGAAGTGAACTTAAACTCACACATCTAAGCTAACATAAACTCCTAGTACAGATTGTATTTTATCAGCAAAAAACCAAAAATGTTCTCTAGCTTGATTTGCTTCAAGACAGTGAATCTATTACAATGATATAAAGATTCAGTTTGATAATGACTCCATTAGGAGCACTTCACTGCTTTACTCTATTGGCATTTCTATACTGGTAGAGTGTTTCTAGTATAGATGTGCCCATGTACTAAATTGAACCAAACCTGATTTAAACCCAGAATAAGAGTATCACCACAGCTTTCCACATATAAAAACCCCTGTGCAATAGCAAAATAAAAGGAGTTTGCTAATCCCAATATACACTATTTTCTAAAAAAACACATTTTTTGGTGGGACTTTGGAGCTAAAGAGCAGAGAAGGCCATAAACATACCTGTCAAAAAACACTGACTGTGCCTGAAGCTCAGATGCACTCCTCCAGAGTGTAGGCATAACTGTATTAGCTTCTTTCTCTTTTTACAGGTATGATGTATTTACATCAAGCTCTGAATCTCTGTGAAGAAAGGCACTTTAAACAGGATTTGCAGAATGATTTAATCAGACAACAAAATGGAACATGTAAAAGTTAAGATGTGGTAGAAGGAGAGAAAAAATTCCTCAAGGGGCACATTGATGATTTGAGAGCTTAAAGCTCTTGGAAAAAAAAAAAAAAGAAAGAAAAAGAAAAACCTTTAAATAAAAGAGTTTAAAGTAATATCTCTTGCTATTGTGTTACCAGTAGTCATGTTTCAAGAACTAATTCAACATTTTTAAGTTGAAGGAAAATTAGTGTTGTCTTCAAACTTAAATTCTTATATGGAAGCAATGGCTCCTTCTACACTGTGACTTTTCTGGAGTAAAAATTCAGTGTAAGGGCTTTTAAAGTTTCCTTGTGCATTTTCTGGACTGAATTTTCCTGTGTTTTATTTTGCAGATCATATTGAAATTTTATATCTTATATACATAAATATTAAAAATTAATTCTGATTTTAATGAAATTATGTGTCCATTCTCATCTCCCAGAATTCTAAAATAAAAACATCACTTTCCTTTTTTTTTTTTTTTTTTTTTTTTTTTTTTTGCTTTTGGGCATCAAATTATTTTGGTTACCTATTAATGGTCACCTATTTGAAATGGGTGAAAAAAATCATTCCAGGTGGAAATGGCCTATGTCAACAGAAGGGTTGAAAATTTTAAAAAGTGTCAGGAGGGGAATACAGCACAATGAAGAGGTTTTTCTTACTTATTATTTTCATGTCATAGCTGAAAAAGTAGATGGGAAGTGATTTAGGCTCTTAAAAATTGTTTTTATCTGGGTAAAACTTGAGGCTATGTCATGAGACCCTGAAAAAAAAGAGAAAAAGAGAATGTGTTCCTTGAGAATTTATTTATATCCTGTGGATGTCTAAAGGTATTCTTCTTGTTCTGTACTAAAATATAGAAGCACTTAGGATCTTGAAGCCTGTGTCAACCCTCATGTTTAGTGGGTAGTAGATGTCCATGTTCAAGTGTGCTCCATGTTTTAATATGTTTCAGTCCGTGACCTCTGCAGGTTCCTAAGATGGTGAATTCCAGTTATTCAAACATATAACAAATCAAAGAGAAGTCCCTTAATTACTTCTTAATTGTCCCTTTTCTTCAAGGAGAACCTCTGTGACGTCTTTTAAATTATTATATGCAGTTCTGTGAACAGAAATCAAAGCCAGTTTAATATAACACTTTAGGTCAACTGCCCCACTGCAAAGACAATAAACTTTAGGAAAGGAGTAGAATGAACCTTGGGAAGTAACTTCAGCAGGCAGATCCCAATTTTCTGTGACACTGAAGTCAAAAACCTAAACCTTTGGGTTACCAGCTCCAGCACTGGGTTTAAAGGATCTTTGGAAGGGATTCATCGTATCTCACTCTGGGCATCAGCAGTATGGACAAATACTCCAAGCTGTTCACAATGGTCTTCCTTTCTTCCAAACAGAGACAACCAGTTATTGTAGAAAGTACTAATCTTGGTGTTTATTAGCTGTCTATTTTAGAAGGAGATTCACTAGTCTCAGAAAGAACCTGTTTATTTCTGGGATTAAAAACTTAGCTCCAAGATGAGTATATCTTCATAATTAGCTCGATGTTTCATGCATCAATACTTGTGAAGCTTTGGTCTGTTTCATTAATTGAATCCTACTCCTTCTGTTGTACTCCACTGTGGTTTTAATCTTAGGGGTTTGTACAATTCCTAAGTAATCCATCCAAAAGATAGTTTTGAGGGTGCTAAGAGTCTAGGTCTGTGTTGTACAAATAAGAGTAAAATGGGTCCTGGCATGACTATGCACATTTATAATTTGTGTCTTCAGTACTTATAACCAGCCCAGTTGATTAAATGTGCTTTGTCAGCAAGCAACAGTATCTGCACAGTTATATTTGAAATGTGCATTTGAAGTTAATCAGTGAAGCAGTGATAGAAACTTGAATGTTTAATGTTCCACCAAATAGCTTTACATGGATCTTTAAATTGCATACCTTCTGCAGAAATTGAAATCCAAAAACTATTTAGGGGGACTATTTCCTCTCAGTTATCCTGTTGTTAAAGCCAAGCCACATCTCAAACTAAGAGCTTTCCTCCCTGTAGTGGTATCTGAAACACAATTTAACAAAGGAGAATCTACTTGCAGTCTAAAATCTTATATTCTGTATCATTCTCAAATCTTTAGGTGACTGAAAGATATATAGCCCTAAACCTGAGGGTGGAGATCAGATTTAAGGAACATTACATATATCAGTTCACAGCCCTTCACAGACATTTAAATGTCTCTCCTTCTATACACTAATTTAATGATGAGATGAACTTGAAGGACTGATATTTTTCTCTTTGCAAGGTAGGGAATCTAAGCAGTCAATTTCAATAAGGTTCATTTAAAGAGCCATGAGATAGATTAATCTTATTTTAGGTCGTCATTTCCCTCTTTACATGTAGTCTGACTTCTGTTGGACTGTAGGCAGCGGATCTTTTCTGAGAAAACACCCAATGTTTCTGTTCAGGCTCTTTTCAGTCCCAAACTTACCAAGGGAATTGTGCAACAAGGCTGTGCAAAGTAGGAATTCCATCCCACTGACAACAGTGCAAGGCACAAGCAAGTTATTCTGTGCTAAATTTAATATTCTGCTTAAATTTAATGAAAAAATATTGTGTTCATGTCTATAAAGCCTCTACCACTTTCTTATCTCTTCAGGGCTCCGGAAAAAATGCTATGTAGGAGTCCTTAAAAGCTCCATTTTCAAGGGAATTTGACAATTAAGAAAAGGCAGAGTGACTGTCTAAGTTGTTTTGAAATATTGGCTTGCTGCCTACACAAAACTGAACAAAGGCTTACTCTGCCTTTTAGGTCAAGCCAATACAGGCCAAGCTTGAGCTCTGATTTGCCCCATACGAGGTAATATAATGGAGTGGAAGCAGCAGCTACTTAATATAGGAGTTAAAATTACCCATGACTGAAGTGAGCACATCAATCAAAAGTTTTGGCATGTAATGAGCTAGAAAAACTGGTGTGGCAGGTTTGGGGGCAGGAAAAGGCTTCTCTCTGTATTCAGCAGTTTCCAAATTACCATGACATCCCTTTGCATAAACCACCCGACTTCCAGCAGGTGGATTTTACAGGCATTGTGCTGCCAGCACAAAGATGGCTCAAGAGGGAGCATTCAAAATAGCTTCCTGTTTTGTGTTCTTAAAATCAGAATTCCATGAGGTCTGCCAGATTTCCTAACATTTTTAGAAGCTAGACTATAAAAAAAAATAAAAGGGGTAGCAAAGCAAGAATGAAAAATGTTACAGGTTTAATACATTACACAAGCAACAGCGCTTGCTTTTTCTCCCCTAAAAACCTTATTTTTTTAAATATAAAGACTTACATTAAAATGAATCAGAGCTATATGCCCTAATCTTTCTGAGGTGTCTTCCTAATGCATGCGTATCATTCAGAGCTCATTGCAATAACTCATAGCATCTCCTCTCTTATCACCTGAATGCTTTTTTATATATTATTCCTGTCCTGATCTTTTAGTAAAAGATACTGACTTGTTTACATGTCTAAAGCCATTAGTTAAAAAATCTTTCCTAAATACATAATGATGGAAAAAGTGTGTTTGGGAAGATATCAGATGCATACTATGACATGTTTTCTATAAATGCCTTCCAGGCATCTAAATATAGGGATTCAAATTCTTAATTCAGATTCCCACATGATAGTGTGATTTGTGTAGGAAATTTGTGCAACTGGCCCAGTGAAGATCACAGGCAATGCAGGACTTTAGAGGGTGCTTCTGAGTTGGTCCTTTGGAAGCTCTCTGTTCTAGGTAAGCTATAAAAGCAGAGTATGTATTAGCAGTTTCCATGCTCTTTGTTTAACAAAAAAACCCCCATTTTGGTGTGTTTTGCAGGCAGTGTTGAATCACGTTTCCCAAGGAGTGTTAGATTAGACTGTGTTTATTCTGCAGGACTGCTAACTCACCCAGCTGCAGGTTCACCCTTAAACACTGCAATGTGTATAACACAGCTGTTCATAAAACTGCTAGAAAAAAATCCCGTGTTTAGTGGTCAAAGAATTTCCAACTGCATGGAATGACAGTCTAGTTTCAGGATACTCTGAGTTGTATGATAAGACCTTACTGTTTGGAAGCAATTAATTTGGAATGTTGTGGCTGTTTTTCTTATTTATGTCACTGCAGGACATGACCTCAAGATTTCAGCCAGGAGAGGAAATAAGAAAAGGTTGAAGAGAAGGAAGAGGAGAAGAAAAATTGCAAACCTACAAAAACTGCATGAACAGACACCTTTTGAGGGCAGATAAGTTAAAAACTTAATATAGCTGTTTTCTAGAAGCAGAAGAGAAGGCTTTCATCAACAAGGAGTTTTAAGCTAAAATCAGAATATATATATCTTGAAGAATGATTCAATGTCTAGTGTTTGAGCTGGACACATCACTGCTAGCTGGCAAAAACGTAGATGAAAACTAGGTTTCATGGCAATCAATGGCTGTATGCCATTGATTTCTGTGGAGGCAGGATTTTCTCTCAGCATCTCAACATCGACATATTACTGGAAACTTCCCCTTTTTTTTTTTTGCTTTCTAACACAACAAGGTAAATCTCAGCACACAAGAGTCAGTTTCAGCAATTTCAGCTTTAATTCTGAACTTATACCCCTGTTTTCCTGGTCTCATGTCATCTACTCATCTGTTCCTCAAAAAAAGATGTTTATGAACTCTTTTCTCTTCATAACGATGCATTCAGTAGCAGGCTCGAAAAAACAAGATCCTCATCAGCCATTGTATTTATTTCACTATGTGTGAGAGGAAACCAGGGATAACACCTTTTAAAGTGCAGGATTTTAAAGAAATAGCAACATATAAAGCAAACAATCTACTGGATTTACTGTTTTGCTTTTTATTCCTTAAAAAATTCTTCATTTAAGAGAATGTGCATGAAGTCTAGCACTTAAATGATATATACTGGCTCTAGATCAAGAGGATTATTCTGATATCTTTCTCACCCCCCTCAGTAATTAAATCCACCACCCCCCCACTGCCCCCATCTTTCTCTTTTCCTACCTTTAATAGAAAAATTTTTTCTGAACTAGAGACAAAAAGTGTTTTGAATTTAATCTATGGTATTTTTTGTGTCCCCTTTAAGGACTGACAGGAATTTGTTTTTCTCCTTGTTTCGTGCAAGTCAAGATCAAATCCAAACATTTTGTTAATATAGGTTAACATCAGAATGATGGAGTTGTTATAACTGCAACAAAATCTTAATCTAACAAAAAAATCTTTCCTGGAACTTCAGTGGTAGCTGTATCAAATTTTATGTTTCTTGCATCAAGTTTTGTGTATTCTCTTTTCTTTTTTGAGAATTAAATAGAAAAAATAATTCCCATTTCCAGAGGAAGCCAAATGTTCTTAAATCATTGTTAAATTACTTACATTCTTTTGACATTATGTCTAGTATGTTCCTTTCAAAATTGATTTCATATTCTTATGCCTTTTCTGCAGTGGGGGGGAAGGTCATGCCTAGGCACAGTTATGGATGAGCTCTTAGGAATGGAAGACAACAAGCTACCTGTTGTAAGCCTCCTAGTAAAGAAAAAAAAAAAAGGAAGATATTTCAATTATGCTTAGAGAAAGGAAATAAACTTACAATTAAAATTTTTAAAAGTAAAACTTTTAGACAAGGCAAGTTGGTTGAATCCGTACCTGATTTTGCCTAAAGGAAAGAGAGGTGGAATACTTGTTTTTCCTACTAGCCAGGAATAAGGTCTCCTTAAGCTAAGGGAATTAAATGTGTAGCCGGGAATAAGGTCTCCTTAAGCTAAAGGAATTAAATGTGTGTGTTTATCTGTCTTTTCCCCCTGCAGTACATAATCACTGTCTGTCACACTTTGATGTCATAATCATCCACTGAAGCTTCACTGTTAAAGAGTAAATCTGCTTAACACACCAAAAAAAAAAAAAAAAAAAGACAAAGAAAAAAAGCACTTTTTATTGCCTCAGTGGCAACAAATTTGAATTGCAGCTTTGTGGTACTATGTCACTCTGGCTTAATGAAATAATTTTGATAGGCAAAAGTGCATTTTTGAAACAATACCTTAATCAGTTCAAGCAGTAACTACAACTCTTTTCTAGTAAGTAAACATAAAGAGTCCTTTCTTGTGTGTAATGTATGTGAGTAGCATGACCTCAGTGTCAAATAGTGCTTCACAATATCTTTTTGCAATCATTTTTCCATTAAAGGAAAGACATCTAAACCTTGGTATAGATTTCAGTTGTGACTTAAATACTCTTTTATGTATTTAGTTTTCCAAAAAGATTGGTTTACATTTGGATCAACTGGCCCAAAATGAAGAGAGTATCCAGTTCATTTCTGGAACAAAGTTGAAAGTTGCCGTCCATTTCATGTTATATTATATTTTTAATGGCAAATCAAAGTGGCAGCTTCTGTTTAAATTCTTCTGTTATTTATTTGCACCAGTCTCATTTGCTATGTTGTTATTCCTCTTTTTAGTTACTGCCCAGTTTTTATCTAACCTACTGAGCCATTTAATGCATGATTCACTGTATTCTTCTGTTAAGATTAATTGAAACATTCAATGAAGAGAAAGAACTCTTATTTCTGGTAATTGTTGACATTCTCCTCATGGACACTGTATTATTTGGTCACCTATTGTAAAAAGAAAAATTAAGTAATCAAAGAGGGAGGACAGAAAGCAGAATGGGACAATCTGTGCTCAACATGAGTAGCTCACATTTTTTCTTTAGAAACTTTTCCATTTTTATAAGACAATTCCAATTTTCCTACAAATGTTGACAGTAAAAATTTCTCAGTCCAAAAGTATAAGTGAATGGTAACAATCAAGCCTTAGGGAGCCACCTCCATTGTACAATTTATTCTTCCTGATTTTATCTCTGATATATTACAAATAAACCTTTTTAAAAAATAGTGCTGATAATTATATTTGCAACAATAGCAACAACAATGAATTTCCAACATTATTCTAACACAATGTTTTTGGCAAGCACTCCTGAACTGGTACTTATTTTATATAGTAGGTCTGTAGAGAAGCTGTAGCCAGATGCCAAAAATACCTCTTTACTCCAAAGAATACTTAATGGTCTTTTTATTATGTTAAGGAGCTGATAATTTCGGTTTAATTGTCTTTTGGCACAATAATATAATATTTACAGTGCAAACTGCTTTCCCTGTTATATTTCTCTGGTGTTTTTCTGCCTATCAGGTTTTCAAACAATATTTCTCTGTATAGTCCAAGGGTAGAAAGAGTGGCTCCAATATATTTACATTCAATGCAAATACTACAATATGGAATCACTCAACAGAGTAAATAGAAAAATTGTCACATTTCCTTACAAATATCATGTAGCAATTAAACCTACTTTAGACTTTAGCTGCCTCAATAATAGCCACAACAATAAAGGAAAAAGTAGCTCATTTTTTTACAGTTCTGATCAACAGCTCTAAAAACTATGAAAGGATTCCACATGAAGGGCTGTTCGAGGAGTGCAGATAACACAATGTCAAATAAGACTGATATTGAAAAACTCATCTTGAACTCACCAATGTAAATGTGAAATATCTTTTATTCTGCACTCTTAATGAGAAAAAAAACTTAATGAGAATGTAGACAAAATGAGGTTCTTGTAAACATACACAATGAAGAGATACTTTTCTTAAAATTAAGAAAAAATTTGAGCCATAAAACAGCATCTCTGGGATCAAGAAAAGAAACACTGGCTGTTCTCACTACAGGTGCCTGTCAGCTTGAAGATGCTTCACTCTCTTTTATATTATTCTGAATACATGAGTTTAATAACACTATGGACACTTTAATGCATAACAGTCTGTTAAAAAAAGGAAGGAAATAAATTACAAGTGGGTGTCTTTTAAGATCCAGCAACTATTGTTTGAGTTTCTATGCCTGTTCTTCCATTATCCCAAAATGAGTTTCCTTTCAGAGACAGCAGAATGGCTTGACATAACAAAACAAATAGCTCTCCTCCCCCTCCCTATTTGACTCCCAAGCCACGTGCAGGTCTGCTCTGCTGCACTAAGCACCATGTCAATATATCAGTCAATTCACACATCTCCACAACAGTAGACTCAGCTTAATGGTGCATGCTACTTTTAAATGTACAACTTCTAAATTTTTTTCCCCCTTGGCGCTTGTAAGTGTGAGAAGCCAGTAACATCAGCTCAACTCAAGCCTGCTTCAAGGAAGCGTGTCTGAGGCAAGCTCCATCACTGAAAACCAAGCACAATTCTGATTCACAAGGTGTCTTCTGTCTTTAGGAGAAGTTGGACCATGAAATACGAGACTGCATTTGCCTGACAATTTGGGGCTACATCAAGCATGCCTACTGCCTTTTTGGTTTTATAAACCTGCTTTGCCTGCAACCATAATATGGAAATTAAGCCCTGACATGCAGGTATTGCATTTTTAAAATAATTTTCAAAGAAGAGAGGTGATCTTCGCTTTACAGGGCTGCTGCTGACTTTCTGTTTTAGAGTCAGGTATAATTTAGATGGCAATTCACTGACAATGCATGAATATATGCATTTGAAATGTAAATATCTTTATTGATTCCACCAGAATTGCAGGCATCTTTAAGTTGTAAGTTAAGCAAGCTATTCAGAGAGAAGGAATGTCTTTTGATAAACCCAGTGATACACTTAGGGAAAGAGAGACAGGCTTTCAAGTGCAAAACCATTTCTGGTCCCATTACTAGTTAGACTAGTTGAAGATCCCTCCCCATAAGCCCCACTTCCTTTTCAGAACCTTGGCCATTGAAACTAATACTTCCCTCCATTCTTAAATTTAGACATATATTTAAGGCTTTACTGGACCTGAGACTCAGTGAAAGCTCTGAGATATTTGGCAGTAATTCAGATGAATGCCGTCATACGCATTTTTTAAAGTATGCAGTGATGCATCTGTATTCCAAGTCTGTGTTTTGGCTCTAACTCTTCACTCTTCACCGCATGTGAACATCAGCCATGTGATTCCCTCCTGAGGTGTGGTAGTGAGAGCATCAGAGTGATTTGTTATTGCTGTGAACATTTGTTATGCAAGAGAAGAATATCATCCATGTGTGACCTATCTCCTCATATAAATATTACTGATTTATGTTACCAATGCACTTTGCCAACTTTCACATGTCTAACTGGTTAAAAAAGGGAATTTGGAATAGATCTAATAGAAGAAATCATTCAGGATATCATCCTCCTTTCTAAGGAGATTTGTGCTTTGAAATGTTTCATCCACCTCTGAAAGATCTAAGAAAGATACACAAAAAGATAAAAAGGATGCTCACAGCTATGGAAATGTTCTACATAAAGACTGCCTTGGAAAAGAGGATACAAATAGACATAGTCCCGTAAAAATAAATATACAGACCTATAAAATCATTAATTTTTAGGAGAAGACTAGTGGGAAATTTTTTTCCCCACAAGAACTGGATAATATTATATGAAATGATCAGGCACCAAACTTCAAACATATAAAAGAAATCAGATTTCTTAAAATGATCCATTATATTTGAAATTACACTAAATGGATATAATTTGTCTTGTCACAAAATCAAAATACTCTGTTTAATGTTATAATTTCTGAAATATGAAAAAATAAATTAGGATGTGTCCTAGTTCTGTGGAAAAAAAAACAGATTCATGAGTACATCATTATGGGTTTTGTTCTTGCTATTATTTCCCTACTATTCTATATTTCCGTAACTATATTTTTACATGGGTTGTTATTTGTATCTTGACATCATAATTAGGTCACAAAGTAGAACCTTTACCCTTGAAAGGAAAGTTGAAGAAAGCATAATGCAAATCAGTATATTCTTTTGACATTAGATAGTTACTGCACCCTAACAAGTACTTATGGTTTGTAGCAACCACTGTTTGCTCTTAATTTTGAAATCTTTAAATTCTGTGTGCATAAATTAACTGAAATGTACTAGGATGAGACCATTAGTTCAGAACACAGGGCAAGTATTACTAAACTATATTTAGAAAATGCTTAGCTAAATGTTCAATAACCTTCAGTGACCTTATTTGTTTATTTTAATAGGCATTTCTATTTTTTCCTCTCTCACAGGCATAATTTCAAAGACATACATTGGAGGCCAGAAGCAAAGTATATCCCTTCTGTGAAGCTTCTGTGGACTGCTGACCACAAGGGAAAGATATTTTTGTCATTATTGACAATATGAGTGCATACATCAAGCTCCCAAATGTAGAACTGTATATCTCTGTACAAAGGATTTTTCCCAAGTGAATTGGTCAAATGGAACACGTGGAGACAGGATTGTTCCCATAATCCAATCTATCTTGAAGTCTTTGTACTGGTTTGCTATTTTTGCCTTTCTACACATGCTTTATTACTCAGCTGAAGCATCATGGAGTGTTTTGCCCAATGCAAAATAATTATCTTCTAAGCAAATTTCAGGTATCTGAAACTGATCTTTGATTTTGTTTTTTTTTCATGATGAGGTTCTTTTTTCTTGCAATTTTTGCTGCTATACAGTCATACCTGATTTTAAGTGATTGTGTATCTTCTTGCTCACTATTAACATCCCCATGCTTGTAAGTAGCACATCTCAGAAGCTGCTCCATTTTACACGAATGTATTTTACCTACTTGTAAGAAACCCATTCTAAAAGTTAGTGAAAACAGATCCCCAGAAATATATATCTCAGACTATCTAATTTGCTGACCAAACACATCTGCTGCCTGACAACAAATATTTTGCATCTTGTAGATAAGTAGCAATAATCATGCTTTCTTTTGTTGATTAGAATTTTGGTGTTCCATGCAAAGTTTAATTCACCACCTTGTCTCATCTACAACTAATGAGTCTTGCTGTATTTACAGGTGTTGGATTAAACAAGCAGAAAACCACTCTTCAGTTTCCTTGGCATTTATTTTGTAGAGAATAAGAACAGTACTATGTGGCCACTGGCTTTCTTTTCTTGTTTACTTCATTTAAATCTTCTGGTTTAAATGCAAAAACATAGCTCTATATTTTGAAAAATATCTTAGATGCCAAAGGATGGTGCAGTTTATTACCATGAATTTTACTTTTAGAACTGAAACAGGATCAAGCTGACTCCTCACTGATTTTGCTCCATTCTCCTAGTCTTGCATCCTTCTAGAAGAGCAAGTCCACCATCAGGATGGTGAGCTTTGATGCATGCTTAGTAAGTATTTCCTGTTTCATATCATGCTCATCTGAACAAAAATGAAACAACAGTTTCAATATAAGTCCTCTTTAAGACCCTGTGTAACTCCCTCAAGCATTACTGGGAATGCAGAGAGTTTACCCACAAGAACCATGGAAAATAAAATTATATTGGTATTGATGCTCCGCAATAGTTAGAGCTTTTTGAAAATTATGACTCACCTTAAAAGCCTCAAATCAAAAGGAACATCTAATGGCTTTTTACTGATGTCATCATTTTGTATGTGTCAGATGACCCCTGCAGATCAATTTGAAAAGGTTATTATAATTAAAAATGCTTGTTGCAATTAATTCAATATCTAGTAACATGTTCTTACAGGACTAGAAAGAGTTCAGTTCTGAGTACTGCACTCAGATCTTATAAGTAGTTGGTGGTAGATGTCTGGCAGATTATTATTACTGGTATATCAGTAACAACAACAAAATTAATGAACCAGCTTTGAATGTGTATTTCAGTGTTTTTGGAGTAATTTTTTACCTTAGTTTTCAAAATTGAGAAAGACTGTATCCCTAAATTTAGTATGTGCTACACCACTGACTCTTTTAGTTGTTATTAGCTCCTGTTTTCTTTAGCCGAAGAACACTTTTGAAACACAATGATCCCTTGTGTTTAAGGATGAAACTTCTAAGTGAAGAAATCATAATATTTTTCAAAAACACTTCCTATAAATGGAAGAAATGTCATAATATTCTTTCCCGTTACATACAACTTCAAATGAGATATAATGTTCTTTGTTTGTGACTGGATTTTGAATGGAGTTTAATGGTTTTTCTTCATAAAATAAATTATTTTCTCTTATATGATATACTAGTCAATTCAACTTTTTATTTTGATGACTGGATGGTATTTATTGGTAGCATTTCTTGGCATTCCCGTAAAAGATCTTCTTTGACCATCATTTCCTGGAATCTACGTTTACATCTTTTATTCATTGTTCTCTTCCCTTCTTCTGCAGGTAAGAGAGAGACTTTTCCATATCTAAATACTGGAAGTCATTGCTGGTCCTTGTGTAAGCATTAAAAGCATGGTCCTGGAACTGACATGTAGAAATGACTGTTTATTGTATCAATCATTAATCATTAATCTTGCTTTCTTTTTTTTTTTTTTCTTTCTTCCTTTTGTCTGCTAAGGCTTTTATTATCCTAAGGACATGAATTCTTTAAGACATGGTCTGTCTTTTCCTTTTGTATGTGTACAGTGCCTGTCAGAGTCAAATCAGTTGTGAAAAAAATAAACTATAAAAATAGAAATAGCAAAATATGGCCTTGAATTAATGGCTAAACAAAGCACATTTTCCTTCTAAAAGAACAGAAAGGGAATCTTCACTGTCAGCAGGGAGTGAGAACACACAATTTCACACAGAACCCTGCTTCCCCTTCCCACAGTCACGTATATAGGCATAGAAAAAGGAGGGAGAATGAAAAGATTTGCTCAAGATAATACAATAATGTCACTATCTACATCAATTCACCTGCAGAGATATCTTAAATTTTCATTTTATGGACACTGAATAAATAAGCACTTGAGCAATACTCCTATGACTCCAAAGCACAAGGCTCTACAGGAGAACTGACAGTAAAGGAAAAGCAAACTCTGTCGTGATTTGATGAGTTCTACCCTCTTCATTTGAACAAACTGAAAAACTCTAAATACAAGTCAAAGCCTATATATAAAACATTCAAAGTCATTCTTGTTTGTTCTACTCTTAATTTGAAAATGCAGGGATCTCAGCATTATGGACAAGGACCTGAATTTTTTTAATAAACCCATAATACGGAAAAAAATATAAAAAATTGTCCATTAGCTCTGTATTGCAGAAGAAATTAATCTTGTTTATCAGACAGATTCAGTTGAAGGAGTTCATGCTGTTAATGCTGAGTTGGCACTGACAAAAGTGTAAGCTATGTAAAGTGTTAATTAGAGAATTCCAGGCAGATGCAGTGGTTGCCCTTGCTCATTTTAGCTGGTTGACATCCCTCCACCAAGGGCTGCTGTGTGGGAGCAGCATAACTCCCGTTTGAGGTCCCTGTCCTGATATGCTATGGTGTCAGGCTTGGTGCCTGACCAAGTGGGAAACAAGGGACCCAAAGATTCAGGTTGATAAATTCCTGATGAGGGTGGATGGTTCATTCCTCATGGAAGTTTCCCCTGGGAGATTAATAGATTTCCCAACAGGAAAAAGTGTCTATGAAAAAAAGGTGTGGGGAGAACCCCCCCCCATGTATACATTCAAGAAAATGCACGTTCGTGCAACTTGCCAATCCACTTATGGAAGATCAGAGTGTGAAAATAAGAACTATGTAATACAAAGACATGTTTATGTATTTTTTGTGTTCACACAAATGAGTTCATAAACCAGACTCAGTACTCTAAGTATGGTGCTATTTTTACAGATTTATTTTTTCATTTAAAGAAAGACTAGGTTTATCATGAGCAATAATAACTGTTCATCTGGTATTCCTAGAACCACTTCAACATCAGATTCAGCAATAAAAGTACCAGTTAGTCTTCAGATAAGAACACATATAAAGGAAATGACTATGATGTGTGTGTGTGTGTTTGTGCTTATCACTAATGTAAACACGATAAATGGTCTTGTAAAGTCCTGCCTTTGTATGTAGTTATTGATGAAAATGCATCAAGCCAAGAAAATTGATTTATAAAACGACTGATAAGTATCTTTGTTTCTTTCAATTAACTAATCCTGGAAAATAAAATCAATTTAGTCAGAATAAAAATACCTTTTCCATAAAATAATGTGTGTAGATTGGTTGAGATTTAAGTTATTTTCCTTGTATTTCTCTTGATGACTCATTATATATATACATATAAGAAAACAGCATTTTCTTGTCAAATAAAAAAATTGAAATATGTGTTAGCAAACAACACTGACTGGCAGCATTCTTTCATGAAGTATAAAAATTATAAGGTAGTTCAAAATATTTTAATTTTGAGGTATTTTTGTGTATTCTGGCTGCGATTCAGAATAAGCATTGAAATAACAATCAAAAGAAAAGAAGAAGGAATATTATTTTTTGGACTAAACATTTATAGAAATTCACTTCATCACCATGGAAGGTCTTTTGTTTTGATTTTTTTTCCAGTAAAATGGTTTGAAATCTTAAGAAAACTAGATAAAAACAATGTGTATGTTTTTATTAGCAGCAAAATTAACTGTGTCATCATTTTCATGATTGCTTGCAATTCTTTAAGAACGAAAACAAACTGTGCTCTCAATTTTTTTCCTGTCTTCTGAAAGAATAGGGTCATTAGCTTTCTGGGGCTCTGATTACAGAGAAATGTTTGTGTTGGCAAGACTTATGTCTAAGACAACATCACCACAACATTTTGTCTCCTCACTGAACTTTTTTTACTCACTTCCTTAGCCAATGGACAAGATTACTGAAAAATCATTCTGTGTCTTTCCTTACATGAAGCCATTTCAGTTGGCAATGAAAAAAATATCACTTTAGCTACACTGGTATTTGTTAATAGTCATAGATTCTCTTGGCTAATTTTAGAATTATCTTCTTGGTGTGGGTTTTTTGTTTGTTCCTTTATATATGTAACTTTCCCTTTCCTACTAAGCAAAAATAGTTTTTCTGAAAGGTGGAAAACTGCTTTCTGCTTTTGGTGTCACTTTCAGTTTTGAGAAGTTTTGAGAAAAAAAATGGGAAAAAGCAGCTGAAAAACTAGGGGAAAAAACCCACAAAAAATCTAATGTCCATGTGATAAGAAAAACAAAACCAGAAATTTAGGACTGAAACCAAAAAATAGGTGTGTGCCACAAAGGAGTGTAAATTCTGATCCTGAGCAAATAATAACTGTGAGAAATATACATTTTTCCTTAAAAGACTGATATATTTATTTTGTCTCAAACTTTCATATAATATAAAGGTTTTGCCTGATCTATCACATTTGGAAAAACTCAATACACAACATAATGTTTCTGATTCAGATCATATTAATAGGCTAATTACCTACTTCAGAAAATTAATTGGGATTTCCCCTGTAACTTTTTTCTGAAGATGCTGGAATACACTGAGAGGCCCTGAATTACTTTAGACTTAGTAAAATTAGGCCCAAAATTTTCATTGGCATAGAATATATTCCTTTCTTTCTAGTTTAAAATTCTACCAATGGCCTTGAAGAGAAAGGTTTTATGTGAAAACTGTTATTGCCCCTGTGATTAAATTACCTTGAAAACCACATCAAGGTTTTTTTCTGGAAGAATGGGAAGAATGGAGAAAAATTTTGACTAGTCTTACCTTTGAGTAGCCAGAAAGACATCAATACCATCATAAGCTGCTTTGCTCTTAATAATAATTTTTTGAACCCACATCTTCCCTCTCCCATATTTATTATTTTCTGCCATGATTATCGCTTATATTCCAGGCCAGGTTTATCCATATTAAAGGACATACTGAAGAAGAATTCTTTCCAAAGTTGTGATGGCTTCTTGCAGTCACCACAATAACATTAAAAAAAAATGTGCAGAATAGAAATGCTTTGTTGTTGTTATTATTATCATTGTTATCATTATTCAATTGCTTCACAAGATGACTATACTAATTATTTTTTGAAGGCAGACAGTTTCTTTTCTAATTTAAGTTATCCTTTCAATTATTATTGTATAAATAGCATATATTTATATCCTCTCCAGTTGCTAAAGAGCACTGATTGGGCCCTGGTTTGTGGTTTGAAGAGATGCAATGCATTAAATATTTGAACCAGATTCGCACCTACATGTTGTAGTTTGCCCCATTTCATAAACATGACTCACCCCATATGCTATGCACAGTCTCTTTGAGAAATTTCTAAATAAACAACTGTACTTCACAAAGAAGGATTTGCAGGCAGGAGTGTTATCTTTTGTTTAACAAATATATTTGATAGGGAGAAGAAAATGAGTTTGGGAATGTTATTTCTTCATGGGATCCCTCATCAGGTATATTCTATCTGTGATATTGGTTGCATTTCCTTAGGGTCGGTATTTAACTGAAAGAGGAAATAACAAAAGACTGAAGTAATATCACAAAAGAAATTTCATTTTTAGCAACATTTCTACCTATTTATACTAAAATATTAATAACTCCAGTCTCTAGAATAGTTTGGGGCAGGTACATGCTCTGTTTCAGAGCTGAGGATATTTTAATCAACATTATTTTTATGTGAGGGAGAAACAAGAACGTAAAATGGGATCCATTTCTGGGTATCTTATTCTTGATGCATTTGCATGTTTAAAAAATGTTTTGTCCTCATTATGAAAGAACACTTTCTCAGTCAGGGTCATTATTTATGGTTATAAATGATTCAATTAACTTTAATGAACATTTTGCACATTTTTTCCCAGTGAAATGTGCGTAGCCATGCTTAAGAGGATACTCAGTTTAGTAAGAAAAATGAGGAAAAAAAAAAGAGAAGTGTATTCATTATAGTTGAAAGGATCATGACTTAGTCTACTAACCCAAATTATGTATACTAATCTGGTCATTCTTACACTGAGGTCATATCTCGAGGTTTAAATGGAAAGCACAGATATCTTAAAGAAAGATAAATATGTGACCTGTGGCCAAAGATAGATATCAGACCTGGAAGGCCTACACTGGTATTCTAAAAGAAGTAAAGAAAAAGTCCTTATATAATAGGGCAGGCTCATTATCTATGAAACATTGCAAAATATTTGCTACCCTATCCTAAAAAATATGAGTCTCCCTCTGGTTGTGAGCAGGATGCCAATGTGCCTGGATGTGCCTGGGTGTCTCAGTATCAGTATATTCAGTAGATGTGTTACAAAAGTGATTCCCAGAAGAAATGATTGATGCCTTTTGTGCTACAGGAAGAAAATGATCTAATATTGGAGGCACAGATGATTTAAAGCCAGAATAGACAGCTCAGTATTAGTCATAAATTTATTTTTCAATATTCAGGCCAATGTATTAGAAAACAACAAAATGTGGCTCACACACCTATAAGAACAGTTTTAATGAAGAATTTTATTCAAGCTTATTTCGTTACTGTTTTCTTGGTAGTTTGAACTGTGAATTAAGTTGAATACAAAAGGTTTTCACTGCACTGAATTACCTGTTTCACCTTGAAAAGCCACATGAAATGAAGCTCTTAAAGCCTTTTGAAAATGACCTTTTTCCTCAGCAATGATTTATCTTTCCCCTCGAAAATCCCTTTTACAAAAGGGAGTATGATTAAAGGAAGCCAAGCAGCACAAACACTCGGTGAAGATCCTGCTTATCTGGAACTCACTTGACAATGTATGTTTTGGGGGTCGGGAATGCTGCAGGTTCAAGGGATAATTCTGCCTTTCAAGCACTTCAATTTATTTCATGCCTGAGCACTGTCATTGTATGCAGACAAGATGAAACGCATCGTTGTGTAAAGAAATTGAAATGAAATCCTACTTGACCCAGCAGGATGGGGCATTATGTTTGACTCAGTAGTGATTCCTGGAATAATATCT
The DNA here is from genome assembly GCF_963513975.1 of Fringilla coelebs. Lineage (NCBI taxonomy): Eukaryota > Metazoa > Chordata > Aves > Passeriformes > Fringillidae > Fringilla > Fringilla coelebs. The sequence goes on along the minus strand of NC_140030.1, from coordinate 39,044,648 downwards.
AATTCCAGGAGGAAAATTTCTTGATATGGCCACCTGCTGTGAGAGTCTTTGTCCAGGGATCACAAGTTGTTCTGGGTGACTGGGCTCAGGACATGCCTAGAAGAAAGCGGCCAGCCTCCTGCTGGCATTTAGATCTCTTCATTTTCTGTATGCTGCCATTCAGTGGGAATGAGTGAATGAAGAGCGGGAAAAGCTGAAGCACTTCCACAGGAAGACACATGCTCCAGCAGAAATGAGAGCTAAAACCCATTTGACCCATGTTTCTCATGCAGTTTTCTTGAGAAGAGGGAAATCTGAAATTAAGAGTCATTGGTTTTTTACCTTGACAGGCGAATTTTAATTCTTTTTAAAACTTTTTTTTTTTTATGGTCATACAGGCCAGTCACTGGGATGTCATTTCCCATTCAGACCCTGTGAAGTGCTTACTTTGAAAAGGCTACACACCACCAGATTAAATAAAATGGGAGCACTCCATGTCTCACAAGAGGGAATCGTGCAGACGGCTTTATTACTTCTGTCAGAGAACAAAGGATTTCCCAGCATGCAGGGGATTATTAGGCCAGCAGCAAATAAACGGAATGCACAGTGTCAAAACTTCAAATATGACTAAGAGAGATGAGAGGGGGGGAGAATCCATAATTGATTTGTCTGCTGCTACAGTATGAAAAATACGATTATTCAGGTGTTACCACCTAGCTAGCTTCACTGTGAGAGTAGAATCTAATTTTGGTGAAAAATTACACAGTTGCCACTAATACAATTACCACAGAAATTGATAATTAACTCCTCCCTCAGACAGTCCATCTGTATAACATCAAAATATCTTTATATACGTTAGAAATAAAATTTATTCAATATAGGGGAAAATACCAGCCTTTTCTTCCCTTCACTATTTCTTTAAGATATCTTACACACTCTTTAGAAGACCCAGGGTTTATTTTTTGAATTGACTAAATGGTTCTTTCTTGTTAATGCATGCTAATGTAGGTAGTCTGCTCCTTTTTTCTTCTATTTCTTTTTCTGCTTTTAATAAGTTCTTAACAGGAAAGACCTGCTCTTATTCTCCTTCTTTTTCCATTTCCTCTACCCTTAAATGTTATTACACTTGACAACTGGAGTGTAGGTCAAGGAATTTTCCTACATTCCTTTAGTCTGAGATGCCATATTTTCTGCATTGGCAGCTTTATACAGTGCAGCTGAGAGGATTGATTGCACAAACACTATCTATGCCATGGCATGAGTGAATTTCTGAATATCATGAACACTCTAGATGGTCATATCTTGTAAAAAACGTACTGTAATCGTAAGCTCTACAATACACACTGGTAAAGAACAGCAAAGCTGTGGAGGATGCTCTGACTGGCAGCATCCTACCTTTTTTAGTGAAGTAAAAGCAGCTCATGGTTAAAAAAACCTAAAAACCAGGTTTAATTAAAAGCGGGAGAGAGGAAAGCACCTGTGCCTAGTATTTTTTTTTTCATATTTATGAAATGCTTTATGTTACATCCTTACACCAAAACTGGTGGGAGTACTCCAGCTTAAACAAAATCCTGAATTTACCCTTTGATATTTCAACTGCAGACACTGTACTTAGGAACCAGCAAAAAATTGCTGCACTCTGTTACTCAGCTTCTGGGCCCCTCCCTTGCCCTATGCTGTACTAGTTCATGTTTCCAGGCTTTATACTGAAGCATGAGAAGTTTAGTACCAAAAAGGTAATAAGAGACAGCAAAAGTTTAAAATAATTATTTTTTAAAATGCCAAGAACACTTTAGAGTCATGAATGCCTTAGGCCATGAAGCAATTCTGGTGCCCATAATGAAAAGAATTTGTCAGACTAAGACATGTCCATTTACATTAAAGGAGCCTCAATCACAGGCACAACATCCAACAGTTAGGACTAAATTCTGTTTTTGTTCAGATCAATAGGATTTTTGTCACTAACTTGAACAGCAGAAGGAACCAAATGCTTCAAGCAGTATTTTCAGTGCCAGTTTCCTGAGCTTTATGGCCCAGCTTGGCACTAGCAATGAATTGTATATCAATTACATGGTCCTACAATTATTTATCAGAACAATAAGATAAGCCAGGTTACAGCCCTGATTCAAAGTCAGGCTTTAGTGTGCTCCTAAAATATGACCAGCCATAGCAAGAGGCATTTCTTATCACATAAGTCAAAAGTTAATATTTGGCCTATCAGAATCCAAATGACACCTTGTATGCAGCACTGTGTTTTAATTTCCAGGGGAATAATCCCTGGAAATGCTGACTCGCCAACTGGAAAAAAAAAAAAAAAAAAAACCCAAAACAAACCAACTTTTTTGTTAATCCCACTGATACTTGATACAACACATATTATTCCGGAGTTTTCTAGCTTGTTAGATTTTACAGTTAGAAAAGGATAAAAATGATAAAAATAATTTTAACAGTGTTAAGCTGTCTGTTAAGCAATGCATATGTATTACTGTAGAATACAGAGTACTAATCAAACTATTTACCTTTTTTTTTAATACAAACTTATGTCAAGGTAGCCTATCTATCATGATACTCTGGTATCTAATACAACAATTGACATAAACTGAGAATGGAAGGAAAATATGGTAAAATCAGTGGAAGGAAAATATGGTAAAATCTTTTCTGAAGTTGTATTTTTGTTACAATTTCATGCACCCATTTCTTTTGTCTGCCTAATCTTAGCTGGTGTCCTACTGTCAAAGGGACTTGACTACAAGAAGTAGTTTTTGATAAAAATAGAGAATATATTTTAGTTCCATTCAGGTCTACTGCTACATACATTTAACTACCTTGAAGTAGTTGATAGTAGTAAAGAAGGCAGAAAAAATTGCAAGTCTCTTATCAAATTTGGAATTTCTATCAATTTTATATTGGATAGATGATTTGAAAACAGACCCTGAAATGAGAGAAATTATATAAAAAGAAGACATCAGTTCATATCTAGCCAGGTGGATGAGAAAGAGAAACTGATCCATGAACAGGAAAATTGAGGGAAGTCTGGAGATGAGTTGCAATTTCATTATTTTTTCTACATGAATACGCAGGTAGGGAGAGCTTGCTCCTTCACTTCCAGCAATGACAATAGACAATAAATAGCTAAGCAAGAGTCAGAAACAGAAAAGCAAATGGAGAGGGAAGGAGCTGGACTGGGAGGTCAATTTCTTATGGAGCAAAAAGTTTGAAAGACCTGAGACTGTAGAACTAGACCCTACCTCCCACAAACATGGACCAAAGCTTTTCTGTGGACCCTTTAGTAAATCATATAAAGTTCAAGTAGTAATGAGGAAGAGGAAGGGTATTTATCAGACACATGGTGTTGGCACAGAGTGATAGAGAATTCTTTTTCCTCTAAAAGCTGATTGAAGACTTCATATCCCTTAAGCAACCAGGGTGCCTGAATTTAAAACATTCAAAAGTCTGATTCACCTAAGCATTCAAAATTCAGGCATGAATTTAATTTGACAGTTCAAAATTCCCTTGCAGGAAAAAGTTCTACCTGTTGTTAAAACCTGGTCCAGAGAGTTTGACAACACAGTTGTCCTTGGATGTTCACTGACACCTATTGCTGCTTAATATGATCAGCCACCTAGTTTCTGGGGAGTGTGGGGGGAAGGACATAAGCCTTTAATTTTGGCTGTACATCTCTATGTATATTTTTGGCACTATAAGAAGATAATTAATAAATACATCCCAGATCTTCCCAGGTGATTCAAATGCTTCAAATTACAGAGTGTGACTCAGAAACCCCAGAGTGTTTCAGATTTGAATGATTCCAGGGCTTCAGAGATATGCCATGTGCTTTGAAGCAAGATTAAAAAAGAAATGCTTAAAGCACCAGGAAATTTGAAAGACATTCCTGTAAAATCCAACAGAAATGCTCACAGACCTGCTTCAGTATGAGTGATGTCAGGTACAGAGGTGCAGGTGGCAGGGAAAAAAGATCCTGTCAGTTCTGAGTACTGCTGAACAACTGTAACAATAAAAATCTCAGCTGTGAAAGGAAGATGAACCCAGGGGACTTTTCCTCACAGCTTTGCTGGATGTTGTTGCTGCTATTGCCCATTTCCAGCTCAGCTGTGAGGCTGAGCGCGTATTCAAAAGATGCAAACACACGTGCACACAAGAGAAACATGTCAGGACAAAACACAGATCATCACAAGTAGGAGAACAAGGTCTTTACTGAGAGCCACATCAGACTAACAGCACTCACATTAGTGTGAGGAACACAAATGGGACTATGCTCTTCCTTGGGTCTGACTGATCAGACTCGAAGTTTGCAGGTTAGTACATTTATACACACTCTGATGATTTACAGGTATGAGTCCCTCAGACCCTAGACCAGGCCTTAAGACAACATTCATATCCAGACCCTCTGCCTTTTCTTTATCCAGAGCCCAGCTCTGATCCTGAGCCTTTCATGGTTCTGATTTCCTTCTTTTCCAACTCAACAGCTGTATGTGTAAACTTCATTACCAAATCACCAAACACACGCAGACTGCATCACACACAAAGCAGAGTTTAGCAAGAGGATAGCACAGAGTGCAACAATTAGATGTAGGTCTTTACCAGACAATGACACTGAAACACAGCTTACACATGACTGGCACATTTTGTCCTCCCTCCTCCCCATTTTCTCACTCTTGCTTCTTCACAGTCCTTTGCTCTCTTTTATTGAACGTGTGAAAAAAATTCTTAATACATTTAAGAAGTTTTGCATACCTCCAAAATCCCCTGAAAACACCCTATTATCTGTTAATATTCTCATGACTTCTACAATAATTTGCTTTTCCTTCTTGCAACCATGCTGTTCTGACTGAGCCTCTCTGAGCTTGTGCTTGAGTGGTTCCCTCCAAAGCCCAAAAACTTCATGGGCTCAAGTGACTTAGAATGTTTCCCCTTTGGTATTGTCTCCTTCCTGTTCTGCTTCTCACGAGCTAAGTGTAAGTTCTTGTACAGGAGAAAAAAATCTTCCATGTTGGTAGAACCCCAAGGAAACTGACTATCTGGACTAAATTTGGCCTGTCAAATTTCTTTTTTGTCAAAATAGAAATCTCTTCCATGGAGGCCCAAGCTTTTTCTTTTGCTTTTGATAAACAGGCTGTCATGCCCTCTTCATCAACAAAATAGGGCACAACCTAAGTCCTATGTTGCCTTCTTTCTTATTGTCAAGTATTCTAAACGTCAGTACCAAAACTCAGTATATCAATTCAACCCCAAAATAATTGTTTTCTCTAAGGTACTCTCTTCCTCTCTTTTGCCTGTTTGATAGAAGTTGGGTTCATATCATTGACCTGCCTTTATATTCCAGTTAAAACTAGTGTGATTTATATGATAGAATGCCTCAAAGACCTACCAAAAAGAAATCTGGTTCAAAATTATTATGTTTAATTTTTAAGTGATTGAACTAAAAAACACTGCATGAACAGGTAGCATCTTAGCACTGCAGGAAGTTTTCCTTCACACATCATTTCCACTGAGGAACCATTTCTCATCATATCCACTTCATGAAACCTTCCCTGAATTTGCAAAGGAAAGGGGAAGAAATTGCTATCTGCTTTAACTTTTGATGGGGTTTATTCACTTTTAGTACCAGAAGGTTATGGCTGGAGGGCACTGGACACTTGCTGTTTATAATTATCACCTGTCCCATGTCCATCACTAGGTACTGACAGCTACTGTTGACATGTGCAGCTAATGTACAGCAAAAAGATAGCAAATGCAGCCTGAAAATGAGTGGAATTAATGTTTTTTAGGATGCCTGTTCAGAAGGATTGCAATGAGAAGTAATCCTTAGAGTTTTACTATTCAAAGACCTACGATAATTTTTATCATTATCCTTAAAGTTTAAAATGTTCCGTGTTTAAATTTTCATGTTGTCTCTTTTCCTAAAATTTATCAAAAATTAAATTCCTTATACAGTTGGCTTATTCTTAAAATCTATGGATACAATAAAACATGCAACAATATCTTTTTATTTACAAGCACCAGGATTGATATGCTCCCTTGTATTTTTCATTATCTGACTTTATTCTTTTTTAATCATCTGGAAGAGCTTAATGTTCCAATATCACACAAGAGTAAATGGATAGAATTCATGGTATATTCCAGTTGATTCAATTCCAGAAAGAGCGTTTACAGTCTCAGGGCATCTAAAAGCATTTCTCTTAAAGGATATTTTCAATTCCTAAACAAGAAGTCACAACTTTACTTGGATGCATAAATCAAGCTTGTACTACAATATCCACATATATATATATACATCTATACTTGGTTCCTAGATGATTTTCTTGCAAAGGACAAGAACATTTCATGTTGGTAGGGTTGATATTATATTCAGGTGCATAAGAAGCTTTTATTGAAGAAAGGACTAATAGTTAAAACATTTTTAACACTGCCTGAAAGATGTCCATATAACATTGGCTGAGGAGATGGAAGGGGAAAAAGTATCCTTAGTCCCTGAGAAAAGTAAAAAGGTTGTACAGCTTTATGCATAGAACTGAGAGAGAGATCATTGCTGTGCATAAGCCTGTAAGGAACTGTGGTATTACAGGTGTAATATATTCAGCATATTAAGCAGCCTTCACACTTGAAAAAGAATGTGTGTGCATGCAAACTCTGAGAGGGGTTCTTTAGGAGTTACAGTTTAAAAGTCTCAGAAGGTGTTTGTTCTCGAGATGATGATTAGATTTTAATTAGCACAAGAGCAGTCTAACTCCCAAAGCCTCAATTACTTACCAGCTTGGACAATGGATGCTATTCATATCAACAAGATATAACTGGAAAACTGAATTTATGTCGAAACTATAATTAACATTTTCAAAACCAATAAGTAGTCACCCTTATTTCTGTCACTCTCATAGGATATAGATATCCTTTGCAAAATGTTATTAGGCACAGAAATCTCCAAACCACAACAACCAACTCAAGTTTCTTTGCATATGTTGCTGGCTCTGTGTTAATTTCTAAAGAGTTCACTGCTTACCTCTATGAACTGCAGTCTATATAACACAGCTGCTGTCTATAAAGCCCTAGAATAGAAAGAATAGGGATATTTCTCATTATAGCATGTGTGCAACATCCTATTTCAGCAGATGTCTGTCTACTTTTTGAAAATTTTTTCCAACAGTTTATGGATTTTTTTTAATAACGTGAGTAGATAAACAGACACTGAAATGATCACAGGCTAATTTAGGCTTGATTTGAAAAGGAAGTTTTATGGTTCTCTAGTTCAATCCTAAAGTGGTGAATAGGTTGCTTAGGACCACATCCTTGGAAAATGTCTAAGGATAGAAATTCTATAATCTCTCTGGTGAGTCTAATTTAGAGATTAAATACTTTTGTAACTATTACCACTTAACCCCAACCAGTAACCAAGTACCACACAGCTCCTCTCTCACTCCTCCACCACCAGAATTGGAAAAGTCAGAAAAATATAAACTAGAAAACTCATGGGCTGAGATAAAGACAGGTTAACAGGTAAAGCAAAAGCTGCATGCTCAAGAAAAGCAAAGCAAGTCACCAGAATTAATTCACCAGTTCCTCTGGATGCGCAGTATTCAGCCACCTCCAGGAAACTGTTCCATCACAAGTAATCAGGACAAGTGACGGAAGATAAACTCCATAACTCCAAATCTCCCCACTCTCTTTTGAGGCGCTGGAAAGACACAGGCACTCCTTGTGTGTAACTCACCATATAGCAGAAATTGTGTAGGCTAGAAAGAATATAGGAATGTAATTTTCTGATGAAAATCAAGGTAAAATGAATAATATAGAAAATATTCTCAAGATTAGTTTTGATCACAACATGAATATCAACTTTGTTAGTTTAATGGAAATTAACAGAATATATAGACAGTAACAACATGCACACAAGATGTAATTTCCACATCTTGTGACATTTTTAGAAACATCTAATTAAATTACTGTTTCTGGAGGCCCAAGTTTTACTTATCAGAAAAGAACTGGATTGAGATATTGAAGCATGCTTTAAACATTTAAAAAATATATAACCTAATTATTTTCAAAGATGGTTGTATTCTAGGTCATATAAATATGTTTTAGTGTTTCATCATCAGCTAAAAGAAGCTATGATTTCAGCAGTAATGGTCTCAGGTATAGGCACATGGCTATTTCTTGTTCATAGAGGAAAATACCTTTTTGTTGAATCAATGAGTTATGATCTCAACAACAGCTTGTTGGAGGGCATTGGATTTCATAATATCTCACTATCCCAATTCATTTTAACTTACCAGAATTACAGCTGTGAACATATTATGGATGTTTTATAATAACCGTCTGAAGTGTATATTTTTATATATCTGTATATGCATGTACAAATATACATTTACATATATGTGTGTGTGTGTGTGTGGTGAATTTATCAAATGCTAACTAAAAGTTACCAGTTAATGGGATGATAAGAATCCCCTTTAGTAAAGTAGAGGTGAGAAATTTTTTTTGACACATGATGTGGCTTGGGGTTTTTCCGTTTGATAGATACCAAGACCTTTTAAAATTAAAATGTGTACAGTATTATGTACATGTGTGCATAACAAAGTGTAACTACCAAAATACTTTGGTTGAGAAGAAGGAAGCATCTATAAATTAAGTGCAATCCAGAGTTCAGAGTAAAAGTAAGACACAAAGAGATCATTCAATAATGATACAATTAGAATGTTTGTGTATTATTTTGTGCTGCACGAAAAGTAAGTTTTAAATAATAATTAGGGGGTTTTTAAATGTTGTTTTTCTGTGAAGGGGATGACAGAAAAGGATCTTGGCTGAATATGAGCCCAGAAGAGAAAAAAATGCCCTGCATGTCAGGTAAAGAACTAAACAAGAGAGGAGCACTTGAACACTACTACTATCCATGCCAAAAGCCAAACAGAAGTGCCACAGCAGAAGTTAAGGAACCTCACGCAGTGTAAGAGGAATTAAAGCTTCCCTGCAGCCAGCATAGGAATATTATTTCCAGAGTAGACTATCTTTCCAACAGGATATTGACTAATTGCCTCTGACAGAAAATTCACTATGATAGACATGAAAAACAAGGCTTGTGGAGATCTAACACTTTCTAAGGACAAAAGATGGCTAAGTTTTGAAAAAATAGACTTGAAGCATTTCTCATTGCTACTTAAATTATATTGAAGGGCCTTTTTTGACTTGAAGATACCTAAAATATTTCCAAAGTGAACCTTTACCTTTATAGAAGCTTTACAGTTGAGAATTAGATATATGAGTGTGCAGGTAGATGTGCATAGTACATCTGTAAACAGTTAAATGCCTACACAGCCACTCACTGATTCCTCCTCTGCAGCAGAACAGGAGGATATAAGATGAAAAAGCTGCTGTGCTCAGAGTCAGGGGCATTGCTTATCAACTACTGTTTTAAATGTAACAGACTTGATGAGAGGAAAATAATTTGTTGCAAATTAAAAGAGATCTCTATCACTTGGAACAAAAAGACGAACATCAAAACACCAGTCATCTCCCTTCTCCATGCTTGACTTCTCTCCCTCTCTGCAGACACCTGTGCCTGCACCTCTAAGTAAGGCAAAGGAGTGTTTTATGGCCAGTACCAGCAGCTCCTTTTGCTGTTCCCTACTTCTCTTCTGCCCTGCTCCAGTGTGGGTCCTTCACATTCTGCAGGAAATATTTTTTCCAGCATGGAACCATGGAAGATCTCCTCTTTCTGCTTTATCTCTGACTTAGACGTTCCCAGATGTTTGCCATTCTGGGTTTTTTTGTTGGTTGTTTTTTGCCTGTTTTGATTTTGGGGGTATGGGGTTGGGGTTTTTTTTCTGTTTTGTTGCTGTTGAGACTTTTTTGCCCTCTGTCTCTGCCTTTCTGGCATTTTCTTCCTTCTTAAAATTTGTTCTGCCAGGGCTGTTAACACATTTTGCTCATGGGTTCAGCTGTGACCAGCAGTGGATTAATTGTAGAACCATCTGCATCCAGCACAGGGTAGCCCAGCCTTGCAGAAGTCATTCAGACAGACCACCACTACCACCAAAACTTGCTACCTTGACGAAATATGTGAAATCCATATGAACTTGCTTTTCATCAGCATCTTTGACAGATTCCTTAAAAGTAGTTCATGGATCAAGGGTCTTTTCTCGGCAGACAAAAAATGACTCCTCACTTAATTGCAGTCTTCCGTTTCACCTACTTTAGGAAATTGTTATTTCAGTTTAATAAACTTCATGAATGCATATTTACACTGGTCAAGCCCAGGGATGCCTGTGTAGAGGCTTCTGATTCACCTGCAGCTAACATCAACTCAAAGTCAAGAGCTCTAAACCATACCAAACCAAGATGATATATCTACATAGATCAATGGTTGAAATTGTAATTGGGTTACTCACTTTGATCTTATCACATAACCACATGAACCCAACCTTATCACCATGCATGGTGATAAAATCATAAAATAATTTAAATGCCTTTTTTTCATTTTGCTCTCTTGGTAGTAGTGGTCTGCCAGTAAAATATAATGCTTTTTTTTACTTGAGTGTAACCTTGAACCTTACTCAGTGATGCACCCAGTCTCGTGAAAGATATCCCTGCCCATGGCAGGATGCTTGGGACTAGATGATCTTTAAAGTTTCCTTCCAAACCAAATTATTCTATGTTCTTTCTAAACCAGACCTGAGTTTCTGTAGGAATCCATGTAGACTTTTTGCTTACACTGCCTAGTAGCTCAAGCATCTTCAACTCTTGCCTTTAGAATAAGAAGCATTTCAGTCAGCATTAAACATAGCGCAGTGTGGTGCAGTTGTGCTTATTGTGATAAAGACACATTGTGGATAATCTGCCTGAATAAGGTACATAGGTAAACAATTTTTTTTTTTGATAGATGTTTGCTTTTCATTACTAGATGAGAAATAACAGTTAGATAGTATAGTCTGATGATTAAGACGAAAATGTCCAAAAGGTTCAGCCCTGCCTAGTAAAAAACCTGTCATTCTTTGCAGTACTGACACAGTTGAAATGAGCTTTAGTGAAAGTGAGAGTGAACTGATGGCACTATTTTTTTCTGTGGGGGCTTTTAGAATCAATCCCCACCTGTACTGAACTAGGCCAAATCTATAGACATTGAGGACATATTATACGTGTCATTTTCCCAAATGCATTTAAAATTAGGTTAACAAGGGGGAAGGGAGACTTGCATTTTCAAATTGTGAGACTACTGTTGATGGATTATATTAAATCCTACTGCTTCACTTGCCATATTAATTTTTTTAAATAGATAACATTAAGAAGACCTGGACAACACCTTAAAGCATTTAGATAAAATAGAATGAATAAATTAAATACCTCAAGGTATGTCTTCAAACTTTCAGTGACTTGATATAGAAGCATACTACGAGAGAACAAATTATTACAAATGAAGACTTTTAGTAATAGTGAGGAGAAGAAAGAACTGTACACAAAACTGTACACAAAAAAAAACTTTACATATAACTTATATCTCCAGCCTAGGGGTCACAGACAGGAAGAGTTTTATCATTTTCCAAGTAATTGACAATGAACTCCCCCTTTTTTTGTCTCTTCAATGAAACAGAGCCTCTGTTTTTGCAGCAGAAATGTGTTTCATGCACTTAAAAGACTGATTGGTGGTTGATTTCAAATGTTATGCCATGTCACTTTTGGTTTTTGGCAGAATACTTTTGGCAGAGTATACTCCATAAACGAGTCAGTGGAGTAGAGTGAGCATTAGAAGCGTTAAATAGATTATGAGTATCTGGAGATGGCTCTGCATATAGTCTACATCTTTGTGCACAGATTTGGGGCAATATTGTGTAGGGAAATGCACAAATAGGATGGATGGTTCTGGCTGTGCTTTGCACAGCTGAAGTCAATGTGATTGTGTTTAGACAGGAATTTTGACATAGTTGTAGATGCAAATGTAAAACATGTAAAATTTAATCAGCTGATGTAAAATCCAATAAAAACAACAAAAAATCTGTCATATTTCTGATAGGCCTTAGAAATCCTTTATACTGCAATGAATTTTTCAGTGCTTGTATGGCCTTAAGCATCAGACAAATTGCTATTTTTTTCACTTAAAAAATAACTCTGGTTATTAAGACCACGATTCCTGATATATATAAAATTTATTTCTTATGTGTTGTAAGTATATTAACATTGGTGACAAAGATATAAAATCCCACTTCCCAGACAATGGCCATCGGTTTTCTTGCTGTGGAACTGAAGGCTCTCTTGCCTATGACCACTACCACAGCTACGTTATGAAAGACAGATGAAATGCCATGGGGGAAACACAGCCCCCACCTTTCCCATTCTCCCCACTGTGGAGCTGGCACTTCTCACTACAGGGGCTGTCTTCATGGCATGGCTACTAACCACAAGGATGCAGAAGTTGATCATCAAGACAGATTTCCTGCCAAGCAAGAGAACAGTGTATGTAACCAGCACACCAGAAAATAATATGTGACCGTGGAGTTTTTAAGGAGAGAAATTTAACATAAATCTGACCCAAGGCACCATAGCAAAATTTGACTAGGCATTCAGATCCAAACTGTGCAAATAACATCTCTTGGGAGTCACAGGTGTGGAAATTGTATGCCATTTCTGCACTATGGGATGTAATTGGATTATTATAGTACAGCACTGTGCATATCAACTGTTATTTGTTTTAGTCTTTTATTCAAACTTAGGCCAGTGTATTGGAAGATCTGCAGTTCAGCAGAGGGAACTCAATGAAAATTATTTTCCTTATCACACAAAAATTAGTGCGAGAGTCATACTTTACAGAAATTCTCTCAAGCAGATGAGTTTTTTGACAGCAATTTAGTTTCAATTTATTTTTATTGTTTGCATTTATGTACCATATACACAAGTAATCACATAATTGCCTTACATGCCAACCCACACTATTCTGTTTAATTTAACAGTTAATGCCATTACAAATCTGGTAGTATACTTCACATATATATATGTGTGTGTGTGTGTGTGTGTGCATGTGTATAAGGAGCTAGTTATAACTGGCAAAGAAAGCAGAAAAAAAAGAGATGGAAAATACTTTATGTTGCCTAAGAAATTCAGTTGTGATTGTGGTTTATGAATGAATAGAAAGCTTGTTTAATTTGTTAGTATGAATGTTTCAATTATTTAGTGAAAAGAAATCGGCTAAACAGTTGTCCAAATAGGTGTATCATAAAAACAGAATATGGGGAAGAAACCATAGTAGATAGTCAGGTTTCACCCATTCTATATGAGTGCTCTACCAGCTTGCCATGTGCTGCTTTTTGCCTAATGACTACTCAGAAAAGTGAGGCAGTCTAGACAGATATAATAAATGTACTACCATATTGCAGATATACTTTATTTAGAACATTATTCTGAGGAAAGGAAAAGAAAATGAGGAAAAGGAAATGTGACTTCTTATGTCCATTAGGGAGAGAAAAGACTGGATCTCAACCTGTCTCCTATGCCTCCCTAGGAAATATTCTATCACTGAACTTTTCATTATGTATATATGTGATATCCTTTAGTTAGAAAAAATGAACAGAGGAATGCCTAGCAGGGAATATGAGTGAGAGAGAATATTTAGCTGCTTATATCTTTAAAGAGGCATTCCCTGAAGCAAACATTTCTTGGTCCAGAGAATTTTTGCTGAGAGAAACCAAGAAAAAAAAAATTTAAAAAGCTGAGCCTCTACAGAAAATATGTAGTACCAAAGATGATGGGTTTCCTGAGCAACCTTAACTGGATAATAATGTCTTTTGAGGATTTACACGTTTCAGTCCCTGCATGGTCAAATTGATAGAATATGAAGCAAATTCACATGAGGTCAAGGAATGATCTGGACTTCATATCAATGCTCCTCGGACCAGCCTCAGAGCCAGTGCTGGCCTGGCTTTGGGCAAAAGTATGCCTGAAATATTTTTGCAGATGTACTCTAGCATTAAGGTATAGGGTTGAATGAGTATGCTTTCCAGATGATACTTAATGATACCCCAGATATCTTCTTGTGAATTGTAACTGCTCTTCTTCAGCTTCAGAACCTTGTAGAGGTGCAGGGTTAGAGCTTCTGAGAGGGTGCTTCCTTTGAGGACATTAAAGACATTTCTTTTAGTGTTGCAAAGTGTGCAGGCTGTTGTGCCCTTTTGTGGCTGCTAATGAGAAATCTGAAATGAAGCTTGTAAATCTAATGAGTTTTTAATTAAAAAAGCAAACAACGAACCAAACCAAACAAAACAAAAATCTCAAGCCAAAACCAAAACCCACAGTTTAAAGTATTAGAGTTTGGAGCTGTTAAGGGAGAACAGGTTTTTTTAGTGACTTTATCAGCTTCCTAAGATAACCCCCTAAAAACTATCAGAAAGTGGGTGTTAGAGTTCTTGAGATGACAACCTCCATACAGAGAAGAAAGAAACTGCCTCAATAATAAAAAAGCTTCCTAGTTTAGTCAAGTTGTTTTATATTCCATCTGGAAGGTAGTCAGTGGTGAAACTGTCACTTGTATTATCCAAGACATGTTATTATGTGTTGCACATTAAAAAGGCAGACACAAGATACACTTGGGTTTGTAATGCCATACAGACTTAATCTTAGGTGCCAAGAATTTTGTCATGGGAACCAAACAAATCAGGGTAATAATGATAATCAGGGAAAGTATAATAAAAATAAAAACTGAGTTCAGAAGACATTTAAACAACACATTGCTGATGACTTGTGCTTGGCGATGGCAGAGCAAGCCTGTATCAAGTTCCTATTGGCTCTGATGGGTGTTTAAAATGATAAGTAAAACCTTTTACAATGAAAAAGGAACATCAGCTTCTAAAATAGCACATAAATAAAATTTGGATTCCTGAATTGTAGGTCACAGTCCTAAGCACACCAGAAGAGCAGCCATCTAGTCTTTACTAATGTAAATCTTCGTGACAGAGTTTCTCATTTTTAGATCTCAGTTATGACAGAGCTGAGCAGTGGACCATCTCTCTGAATCCAGAAACCTAGATAGTGTTCTCTCCTTGTTATCCATGAGGCTTGATGCTTTTCATGCTCACTAAAGTGATTAACATCCAAACAGAACCTAGAAATGAACAATACTTTATTATAAAAATTTTTAAAAACCAAAAAAACCAAAAAATAGCCCAAACCAAACCAAAACCCAACCAAACAAAAAACCAAAACCAACCAAAAACCAAAACAAACCACAACAACAACAACAACAACAACAAAACAACAAAAACCAACAAAATCAAAAACCAGAGTAATATGTCCAATCTAGAGAAAATCTAGCCGAGAGAAAATCTTCCCACAGATTAGGAACATAAGAAGTTTTCTAAACTCTAGTAAAGGGGATACTTAGAAAGGGTTATTTGTAATTCTTCATGTTAAAGTACAAGAAGTGAATTCTGTGATGAGAGAATGGAGGGAGGAAACATGAATCTTTTCAGATGGTGAACATTTGTCTTTATTGTCTGATTGGCATTTCTATGGGTTTTTCTATTCTCTGCATTTTGGTCAAAATAATATTGAATTCTATTTAATACAGCACTTAAGCATAAGATCTGCATGTCCTGCACTAGCTTCCATTCCACTCTCCTTATGCCACTTTCTGGTAAGAACAGAGATATGGATTTGAATTTGTTCATATGCAAAAGGGAGATGGATTACCATTCTTGAAATAGCTGCCTTACTGACTGGCCCATTGTATAAAGTAACTTTATTCAACATCTGTTGCTTGAAAAAACCTTATTGAAAATAAACAAAACAGGGCAAGCAAAGGATGAGTCTTGAACATTGTTTGAACATTTCTTTGGACAGCTATTCAAGGGAAAATAAATTTAAGACTCTTCAATAGTTCAGCAGGTGATCAGTTTTTTTGGAAGGTCTGTAATTAGAAGCATAGTGGTGTCATTTTGGCATCCTTGATATGTTGAACCGACCCACCCAGCAGTGTGAGACACCAAGGACCTCATTGCTAAACATTCTTAAAAGTAAAAGTTAAAAAAATTAAATTCTAGGTTAAACCTAGTTCCAAAATGGAAGGAAATGAAAGGTTCGAAAAGCAAATTCCCAATATGTGACAGGGGAAGCTTTTTTTGAATCTTAGAGAGCTGAATACAGTTCAATGTTATCAAATGTTGCCAAATTTTAAATAACAAGAAAAAAGCAATAAAAACATGGCAAATCAAGATTTCTATCTAACCAAGCTTCCAATTTACTGCTTAGCTAAGTAGAGTAATGCAGTAACCACACCTTACATTTGAAGCTATTCTACTTCCAATTTTCTACAACGCCACTGGCATTAATCAGTTGCATGGTTAAAATCATTAGGGAAAACAAATTAAATAGTACTTTAAATTGAAGTTAAATGTACAATTTATGCATTGCACATCTCTTGCTATAGCTTTTACACCCAGGTTTATCTG
Organism: Fringilla coelebs; assembly: GCF_963513975.1. Taxonomy (NCBI): domain Eukaryota; kingdom Metazoa; phylum Chordata; class Aves; order Passeriformes; family Fringillidae; genus Fringilla; species Fringilla coelebs. The sequence goes on along the minus strand of NC_140030.1, from coordinate 39,028,227 downwards.
AGGCTGCATTTCAGTGAAAATTCATACCATTTTTATGGGTATGTAAAACCATTATCAGTTTAAAAAATATTGTCATAGCAGTGACACAAAAACATTAGGCTGTACTTCTTCTTAGCTATCTAATATTGTTGGTGGTCTAGAGACCTGATCTCAATTTGAGTCTTTTTAGGTTTGAATTTTCTGTGATGCCTTATTATTTGTTTATCCCACTGGCATGGATAATCAGGATTTTCCAGTGCTAGAAATGTATGTACCAACAGAGAAAACTTGCTCTTATTACTAAAAGTCAAGAAATAAGGATTCTTATTCTCTGAAGACTAGCAAGGGTTTTAATTAAATTCTCCCTTAAAAAAGCAAAATCCCCTCAAACTAAATTACTATGGTGCAAAAGGTAATCACGGGGTTGTGGCTCTGTGTTCTCTACATATGCACCCACAGTAATGGTGTAAGAGCTTCACATGTGTATTAATCATAACAATGCATCCTGAGGAACTGGAGATCATCTTCAGCAGCCAAGGAATGAGTAATTCCATGAACTGCTGTCCCTACATAGGTAATCTAAATAATATAAGAAACTTGATTTGAAGAGGACTGCAATTAAAATTTCTCCCACTGAGGAAGAATGGTGTCTTCACTTTTCAGATCCTGCCATCAACTTCTGCTTAGAAGTAGGAATCCATCAGTAGTTATCATAAATCAAATGCTGCCCAAACCACATGTGAAACACTGTCTCTGTTGTACCGGAACTCAATTAATTTTTTGATGTGTTTCCTATCATTGATCAAATATGATGCCTGTGGAAAAGTGGAAAAGAAAAATTTTGACTCATCTTTTGCTTGTCCTGTTTTGTTCATTTTCAACTAAGTTTTTTAAAGCAACAGGTGTTGAATAAAGGTACTTTATTCAATCAGCCAATCAATAAGGCAGCTATTTCAAGAATAGTAGTCCATGACATTTTCAAATATGGAACTGTTGATTTCCTCTTCTAGAGTTTCTTGTGAAGAAAAGCCTGAAATTATACAGACAACCAACTACACTTCAATAGCACACTTTTGATGTCCATTGGAGAAGTGTAATGGAACAAAAGTCCTCCTGATGGCCATGTGTCCTCCTCTAGCTGTGGCTCTCCTAAGGATGTGATTTCTTGCCATTCCTTCCCCCTGCAAGCTGACAGTCTCTTCTCAAAGCAGGTGAAAGACAACATAAAAAATAAATTATGAGACTTTTAAATAGGTTTTGAGTAAAATTTCGACTGTCTAATTAACTCTCTTGTGTTGTACCTTAAAAATGTTAAGACTTAGGAGGAAAGAAAGTAAAATGGAAAACATTACCAACCTACTTAATGATCAGCTAGGTTCTGTAAATCCCTCTTCAATTGTGACAGTTTTTCCCATTAGTGATGTGCAGTAGAATAAAACACCTGAATCAGAGAGGAGAAAAGAGAGAACAGGACCATTAACTTTCTGAATGAAACAAGTTTTCTACAGGAGAAATCATATGGTTTTTTAAGCAGCTCAGGATACTAGAGAGAAACTGATGTGGCAATAGGCCAATTATATCTTGTGTTTAAGGTTAGTCATAACAACTGAAACGGCGCATAAATCTTACATGGTCGGGGACTTTCTTATGTTTGTCTTCATTGTAGATTATTATTTGCTGATATAACTGAACAAACATCTTTGCATAACACTATAAGTATGGTAGGTGTTGCTGTCCTAAGCTGCAATCTGCAATGTAGTTAAATCACATGACAGGAGAAATGTTGCAAAAGTTTCATGCTTCTGCAATGTGCGAAGCAGCAGCCTGAAGTCTGAACCATGCAAGAGTTTCTATAGAGCTGTGACCTGCCTTATTCTTGGTGTCTGAGTATGAAGAAATCTTAATTCTAATAACCATTCTTTTTCTTTGCTTTTTATTCATGGTTGAGTTCTACTGTTTTCTCTAGGGCAGAGGAAACCTTTTTCTTTTCCCAGAACCTGGGAATAGATAAAATATTAATTCAGTGCCTGACTTCCCTGCTCAACTGAAGTGTATATCAGTTCACTACAGTTAGAAAGGTATATAGTCCTGCAGCTTGAAACAGCAGTGCTTTCTCAGGAACCCTCAAGAACAGAGTGTTTTTTCAATGTCCATTAAAAGGTGAGTCCTAAGATCTATGCTGCATTTCACTTTTATTTTTCAAATCTGGAAACACAATTAGGTAATTATGCTTTTTACTTGAACAATACCTGTAAATATTTGAATGAGCTAAATAATAAAATCTCAATTTTTTAATATTACCTCTGAACACTAAATACTGATAGCTCTAATTTTAATGCGACAAGCATTAACCCATTATTAATAATTATGATAATTATAATAATAATGATTTTTATAATAATAATGTAAATAATGATAGAAAATTTGAAATGCTTATAAGTCTACATCTAAAAGTAGGCCACCAGCTCAGAGCCCCTTGATATGCTTTGAAGACAGATTCATTGGACATTCATTATCAGATCTTTGCAACAATCCATTTTTCTCGCTCCTTAAACTTCAAGAAATACAGAACAATAGTAGGTAACTCTCTTCCCACCTATCACACTGACTGAAATAAAGTCTATTGTGATCTTGTCTTTCCTTCAAATCAGAGGGAATAATACAACTCATTTCTTTTCCTTTTTTCTTTTTTTTTTTTTTTTACTGCAATCAATCCATCTTTGACAAAATGTTCTGAATTGTAATTGTCACTTGCAACTTACTCTTTGCATAGATAATGACCAGGATTTGTGAATCTTTCCTGTCCTAGGGGTAACACATCCAAATCTTACGGCCACTAAACAATTAAATTACGCTTTCAGAAAGTAAAAGAAAGGGGGAGCTCAAGGAGTAACTTGTACAGGAAATTGGCAATGACTTTTTATCTCATCATTGGACAATGTTAGGCCTGCAGTTGAGTCTCAGTGATTCTCAGGATAGAGCAAATGCTCTCCAGCCTTGCTTCTAATCTGCTGGTTTATGCCTCTGCATGCAAACTCATGGGCTGTACTTAGCCATGCAGTACAAGCCAGCCATCCTCATGATACATTCCACTTGGTTAGGAGCTACATTATCCGGTGAAGATGCTGAATTGCTTATCAGAGGAGAATGCAGTTTGGCATTCAGATCTCAGGTGAGCTTATAGAGATTGAAAGTTATAAAGTGTGAGTAACACAAAAATTATCTGTGTGTCATTAGGAAATACTGAACAAAGAAACCCTATTTTACTGTCATACTCAGTTTTTACAGGGTAACAGAACATTTAGCTAAATTAAAGCACTTATTCCTTGCCCTTGACAATTGAGAACTTTTGTCCTGACATCAGCTGGTCACCAGCTGATATCCTGGTACATAAAGAGAGGCTGGTTTTATTTTTGTGCAATTTTCAGTCTTACAAAAGAATAACCTGATTTTATGATTGCATGGAAAACTCTGCTTTATATTATGTGTGAGTTCCTTGGATTAATTAACTCTTACAAGAACAACAATGGCAGTTTTAAAAGTGTTGTTTTTAATTGTCAGGCTAACTCCATCACCTATTTCATAGAAATAATACTAGAATACCTAGTATAGATACTGGGTAGAGATATTTTTATTATCCTTGCTCACTCACCATTACCTGGTTATTGCTGTTCTATAGACCTTTCATATTCATGAAGATTTCAGGATTTCTATAATGATGGAATCAAAACCCCAAAAAAGTCTCCAGGCCTACAATCTGCCATAGTGGCTAAGTCTTTCCCATAGGGCCCCACTATGTAAAGTTTTCCTAGCAGTGCATTGTTTCCAGAACTTATTGTACCAATGTAAAATCAATGTGCCATTATTTAGACCTCATATTTTCTACCTGCAATTAGAAATTCATGAAAGTATTAACTTTCATTTTGTGATTATTGATACACAGAAATGACTGTCTTAATGTGTATAGCTTTTCATTATTCTTATTTCTACCTGAAGTTTGGAATAAAATATGGGAAAAATAGGATAAAAACTTAAGGTTGTAGCTATTTCATGCATCCTGATTCTGTTGATTTTGGCTTAAAAATGTCTCCTGCTGGTCTGGACAAGGTATTAAGTCTCAAAAGCAGCCAGCTGGCTGAATATCTCAAGGGACTAAGTCCCACTGACATAAGTGTTTTCTTTCTGAAGGAAAGACTAGCAGACTATTATGACAACCGATAAAAAGACACTGAAATATTTTAAAATGAAGAAAAATCCAGCTGATTTGAGTCAAAGACATTTTTTTCTCCCTTCTTCTTCTCTTCCTGTATGAAATTTGAGTAGTATGATTTTTTGGGAGACTCCAGGGTTTTGAATTAACAGAAATTATTGCCACAAATAGTGGGAAAGGTACAAGGTTGCAAGGCTTCTGGACTTCCTGTCACTTTTTGAAGAATTCAGGCTAATGAAATCTGTACTAGAATAGACGCTATTATAATGCTAGTAGGCATTGATAAAGCATCTTAGAGTCCCCTCACATTTATGGTGAAACAAAAAAATAGTCATTTCCATGCAGAAATTACAAGGGAAGTATAAAATGAGAAAGTTAAAAGAGAAGGAAAAAAGAAAAAAAAAATATTTGGTAATCTATCTTACCTGTTTCATGTGTTAATAGCATATAACATCAATATATCTTTTTGTTTGGAATTGCCTTATTCCCTGCCATGGTTCTCAAAAAGAATTCATCTGAGAGCCCATAACATGGGCTATTAAGATACAGAGACTTGTGTGAACCCTCCACATGCATCTGAATCACCCCAGCTCTCTGGCAGTCATAGCAGAATTGTATGTGACAAATAACTTGGTGCTAACTGGGACCTACTTAGTCTGATAAATTAGATGTATTTAATACACTTGCCTTAGGGAACAAATGAAAGATAATGTGCTTTAAGTGTTTTTGAAAATAATTCCCAGTTCTCAAAACTCTGACAGAACAATTTTCTCCCAATTTTTCTGGCAGCTGAATATTTTTTCTCATGGTTCTATTTGAAGAGATCTTGGTGGGAACAAGATAGAACAGATTTACACCTCAGCAATAATGTGAAGGTGCAATCTTCTTGGAAGAAGAACAGATGAGCAATAAGGATTTGAATCTAATCTACTTGATTTTTTCCTGATAAACACCTTGTTGGCATGCACAGACAATTGCTGGGCAGAGAAGGAGAGAAAACACAAAAGAAAACGAAACCCCCAGACTTTAATCTCAAAGGCCTCACAGTCCTATTAATATTCAGCATAAACCAAAGGGGCTTCCAGCACTGGCAGCATTCCTAATGTGATAGATCAAGGAAGAGCAACTTTGACCAAGACTACTTCATAGCTTTCATTATAATCTCCCTTGAAATGGGAAAGTATCCTCAAGACCACTTCAGTGTACCAGATCACTCAATTTATCTGCATGTTTGCAGTTGAGATTTAGTTGTATAGATTTAGATCTGTTCTTATTCTAGACACTACCCTTAGAATTTTGGGCATTCAGAGGCCCTTATCCTCCTTTCTCCATAAGTTTGATGACATTGCTTTAAATAAAAGGACTGAAAATAAAGCTCAGCGGCAATCAAACTGGATTTTTTTCTATTTTTTTTTAATTCTGTGGTAAAAAATAACTAAACCCAGAATTCTTTCATTGTCCTCCAAGACTCTGTTTCAAGTCACTTGGAGAAATTTCAGTGTGTCAAGTATTGCCAGAAAGGTTCAAAAACAAAATGAAAGCAGATTTTCCAGATGAAATCTGAAAGCTTAGCCTTGAAAACTTTTTTACCAGTAGTTTTAATCCATCCTTTACTCTCATCCAAAGATTATCACTGATATTTCAACAGACTGTAAAGTGATAGTCTCCTGGAAAATGTAAAAACATTCTGTACAATACCACTCTCTCAGTATATTTGAATTAGCTGCAACCATCTCTTCTCCTAAGTAGACCTCATAAATTACTCAAATATTTATGTGGAAAACAGCTCTGTTGTGTTTTTAGGAAGAGATGGGGATGATTCTATTACCATGACATGAACATATCAAATTTTTGACTTAGCACGTCCTTTGTCTGAGATAATCTGACATGACAGGTGGCTAGTATGAAAAGAATCTTCAGATGGAAATGTTTCTTAGACTTTAACATATCTGCAGAAGTTACTTCAACATCCACAATTTCATGGGCTGAGTTTTTGTGTTTCCACCAGCCAGAACAATTTAAGTGCACCTTCAGTTGAGAGAAAGGCAGTAGGCAGCTCTACCATGTTGAAAACATATGAGACTGAGGCCCTGAAGCAGAAGAAAAAAATAAAGTGAAAGATTTGTTGTCATGTCTAAACAGTGTTGAGCTTCCCTGAGATGATTTCAGAGCAGTTCTTCTGTCTTTCATAGTTATATGAAATAAAATTGACTGCACTGGAATAGAAAAAACATGAAAAACATGTCGTAGAATCACAGAATCACAGAAGGGTTTCTATACAACATTTAGACTGATTAAATAAAGTTATTAGCCCTTTATTGGAAAAGTTAAACATGACTTTTAAATGCTCCATCAAGATGTCTTGCACTCATCTGAATTTTAAGACAAACTTCTTTAGTGTCAAGACCTCTGTACTATATTTCAAAATTTGTATTTTTAAGCAATCCACCCTAATTCACTCGGAAATCCAGAATATTAGGGAGAAGATGAGGAAAAAAATGATTTTCACTAGACACATTTATTTTTTATGTGACAGAGCTACATTTATTTAGAGACCCTGACCCAGCCACTTGAACTCTTATAGATAGACCTTGACATTTATGAGCCAAAGAGAACAATTAACAACTCAATTGCCATAATAAATTAGCAATAAACGGAATTGTTAAAATCTGCCTTTATATTATAGCCAATATTTCCAACTGCTCTGTTCCAACAAAAGTTTTGTAACATTTAAAGTAGATTTCTTTAGACCATAAGCGCTGTTCATACTGCTGCTCTTGCATGCCAAGCAGGCAACATGAGGAAAAAATAAAATAAAAAGTAAAATTAATAAAAAACCAAAATTTCAGCATATTAGTAATAACTGGCTAGTACTGCATGTGATGAAATGCATTATCTGTGCCCTTGGAAAATGTCACAGCTATGCAGACATTAATAACCTCATGCATGGTTCCTTATGATGTACAATGCATCAAATAAATCAGAATGATTTTTCTGTGATAAAGCCAGCTATATAATACCTAGAGGTAGTCAATTAAGCAATTAGACATGACACTGGGTATATTGCACTAATTCATCTTGAGCTTGGTAATGAAAGGTGTTATCTCTCTCAAGCTTTCTCCCACCCACTCCCAGGATTTTAAGTAGAATATGAAGATATTGAGCCCCCAATAATTTGCATTTTGATCTTTTCCATTCTCAGAGAATTTCTCCATTTCCATTCACTTCCTGGTTTTCAGTGTAGAATTATGAATTGCTGTCAGCATTAATCTCTTTTCTTTATGTTTGGCTTGAGGTAAAACTGTACATTTCTCAAGTATAAATAAAGTTAGAAATATGACATATGTATGCCTATGTCTGCATGTTTATAGCTACTTAAATACTTATAGTTCCAAAGTAAAGGAGCAAAAATTTATAAAAGTAGAATATGCATGTGTGAGACTGCTCACCTTCCTTTTTCTAAATAATGCTTTTTCCCAATTTTTATTGATACATGCATATGTACATTATATAACTTGATATGAATGATTTACTTTGCCTTAAAGCTAGAGTGAAAGGGTATTAGACTCAATTTGGATGAAAAGTCTGTTTAAATAGCTAAAGGGCTAGGAAGGGCTGCAGGAAGTTGTCAGCAGGAAGAAATGTATGAGTGGACTGAACAAAAGTAGCTGCACAGCTGTTCATCCACAATTTAGTAAGACTGTGGCTGAATGAAATGTGAAATTCCTTTTCTCCTCTTTCCTTGCTGTAAATGTGAAGTCCACCTGCTTCTGAATGGAGATGGTTCTCAAGTCCCTTTGAGACCTGTGTTGTGTGATTCTGAACCTGCTAATGTAGTTTATACCACCTGGTAACCCAGCTGAACCTCAGATGCCTGAGCTACTTGGCCATAGTGTGAATGCTGGTTGGAATGACGTTTTCCCAAAATCCCTGAATGCCATTTACCTATTCAAATGTCTGTAACATCTTAAATTCCTGCTCATTATTGATAATTTTCTCTACAAAGAGGATAACAAACCAGACAGGAGAAATCCAATGGCCATGACAAGAACACTACAGAAAATATTTTTAGGTACGTATATTTTAAATACAGCATTCTCATAATATGGCTAAGCAAAACTAACAAGTAGTTAACTGCAGAGAAGACATAGAAGTAGGAAGAAATTTTATTTAAGAAAATGACCAAATTACTTTAATGTGTGCACTTCAGAGTAATTATATATTTAAAGGAAGATCACTGAGTGAAAAAGTACACATGACACCATGTGGGTAGTATAAGAACTTGTATACTTACAACACATTTTAAGAAAAGTCAACCAAAATGTGATATGCATCTCATTGTCCAAGCCCAGAGAAGACTGAAAATTCAACTTCTGCAAAATAAAAATAAAAATAAAAATCTGTATTTATTACATACTAAATTAAAATAGTTACATATATGCTGGACATCTTAGATAATTGTTATGAAATGCCTGTGGATGCAGGAATTGGATTCCCATTTACAGAAATGTTTTGGCTATGTTTAGGTGTTCTTTAGAAGGTTTAGAAATCTAAAGAACCTTACCTAATCATTCCCATTTTCACTTCTCTTTACTGCATGTGTTGTAAAGAATTGATTGGATATATTCTCAAAGACGCCACCAAAAAAATTGTGTCATCAATGTCCCATTAATATTTTCATGAATATTCGTAGGTTTATGAAGTCAATTAAAAAACTTTCATTTGGAAAAAAATTACAGAAGTCCATAGTAAATTTACCAGAAAATAAATGAATTGACATATTTTCAAGACATGCTGCATCACACCACAGAAGACAGCTTTAACTATCAAAAACACTCAGTCAATAGGCAGATGAAATCTGTTCCAGCCATTCAAATTTTGCTGGTTTTATGCCAGTAGGAAATACAGCTCAAGTCCCCATTCTATCTAAGTTTCTGCAGTAAGTAGGGATATGTAGTATAAAAAGAGAATTACAAGTTCATTAGGCAATACTACCTTTACATCTCAAAGATCAAATAGTTGTAAGAAAGAGCTGCAGGCCATGCCTGAATGCTATTTTGCTTCTCACCAGGCCCTGTAAGATCTTATTTTCTTTTGGTGCTCTACTGTACTGATAAAAAGACAAATCTCTTGCCACCGTTCTTTTCATGAGGAAAAGAAATAAAAAACAAAGGAAATTTCTAGTGCCACCTATTGGTACAGATTAAAAACAAGTAGCAAATTGGCTCACCACTTGTAAAAAGAATGTGGAAAATATGACCTCTTGAGTATCAAAGGAGGAAATAAATCTGTTCACAGTGATTTTTTTTTTATAAACAAGAATTTTAAATATTTTAAGAAAGGACAATCAGTTCTTAGCAGAAACATGTATCCTCTCCTGCCTTATGAGGCATTTAAGGAATAAAATAGAGTTAAAAATTAAGTTCTTTCATAAGTTCAGTTGAATTAAGCTAATACAGAACCAGAATAGCTGTCGATAAGAAGGGTGAAGGAAGAAGGAAAAGCCCTCAGAAATTATCAAAAAAAGTTGATCAACAGCCAATGAATTAAAAGTAGTTAGCTGTCACATAGAGCTCGATACTGACTGTTTTGATTTCTTGCTGTGGGACACTTCTTTGATTTAAGAAGGCATAGCCAACAAAATTGAAAGGAGTAGCAGAAATGAAGCCATCAGTTGTCTCATCTCCAATGCACTCCTGTCCATCCTTTAAGACTCCAGACTATTTCTTTTTCCTTTCCACAAGAAAACACAGCAGCTTCTGAGAGCAATTAATCTCAGCAGTCACAAACACCTTATCTTTGGAAGGAGCTCTCTTTCTCCATTCACCAGAGAAGACTAGATTGCTAGTTTGGACTAGACCATGTAACTTTGAGAGGGCTAATGGTAGAAGAATCTTGCTGCTGAGATGAGGATACAAGTTTCATTAAAAAAACAAACAAACAAACAAACAAACAAACAAAAAAACAAAACAAACAAAAAAAAACAAAAAAACCCAAAACAAAACCAAACACAAGCAAACAAAAAAATATGAACTAACTGCCTACACCACCCTAATTACATAAGGTATGTAAGTACATGTTCGGGTTAAAGAATGGGAACAGCTTTACCAAAGTCAATTAAATTGTTCGTTCAAGATGTTGAAAGGAAAAATTAAATATTTACAGCAAGCTTTACATTGTTTTCATTTAAAAATTTTCAAATTGGGATAATTATCATTTTCCTGAAAACTTTCATGACATGCTACTCAATGGTTCCATAAAAAGTTATTAAAATATTTACTGAAGTCTGTTCTTAGCAAAAGAAAATAAATTTAATTACCATTTGAAAAAACTTTATCTGATTTCTAGATATACTGATTAAATTTTTAAGTGAAAATAATTACAAACAACATACCTGAAAGAAATCTATGTTTTCACAGGATTTTTTTTTTTGCAACTGAAGCAACATTTTAATGGAGACATATGAGACACTTGAGTCACCCTTACTATTTATACTCTTGAAACTCAGCACTAGTAAATAATTCTACTGAATTGGGATTAGAACCTGAAGTTCTATATAAGAATTCATATCTGGAAAAAACCCCAGTGGTAAAGCCAATTAATAAGTATTTCACCCACTCAGCATAGGATGAACTAATGGGAATTCACACAAGTATGTTAGGAGTTTAAACTCTGCTTTAACTTTTTCCTACTGCTTTTCATAAACTGTCTTTGTCCTTTGAGTGTCACTAAGATTTACCTGCTCCTAATAAGAAAAGTTTATTTTGGTTATTTAAAATATCCTTGTCAGAAAAAGAGCAAATGAAAAAGCACAACGAGGAGAGGAAAATTTAAAACAGAGAAGTTGAAGAAGCAGAACCCCCCAGGATAAGGTGGAGAGAGAACACGTGCCAGAAAATCAAAGTGGAAAAGCAGGGAACAAGAGCCAGACTGCCAGAAAGAAGCAGGAGGGAGAGTAACAGCCTGTTTTCTCTCCTGCTGTAGTCAGAAGGGAAAGTCCTGTTGACTCAAAAAGGAAAAGATCAGACCATCTTTACAGCATGTGTTTATTCTGCTGTCAAGTTGGTATTCATGCTTTTATGTAAGACTAAGTCCATGACATAGTGCTCCCTTCATTTTATCTAGAATCTCCTCCTCTAAGTTCCTCTGAGCTTCTTTTTTTCTCCTCATGGATGCTAGCTATGCTGAATTCAGTTACACTGCTGCTTGTATATTTGATTAAAAGATAGTTGTCTGAGTTATTTGAAGTTCTGCTAGGAGAAAGACTTCATTGTTCAAGGGTTATTATTACTCTGTCTCACGCTCTATTTCTCTCTTTCTCTCCTAAGGTACTGCAGTGCCTATAATGAAGTGAATCCAAATGACTACTTTGAGACTGGCAAAGAACCTGACATGCACACAAAATATTCTTTTAACATTGGTCTGAACTAATCATCCAAAGGGATTTTCTATTTCATTTATGGGATTTGATTCTCCCATGTGTTTTTCTTCTAATGTGATTGTACTGATGCAAAATCAGAAGCACTGGTAAAAAGTCTGGCATGATTTCAGTCTGCAGGACTTCATAAAAATTCTGGAGAGGCTGAACTAGCCTCTAGCTGATAATGAGGGCAGTCTGATGGAGTAATAGCAACACAGAAGGCATTAGCACCTGTAGGGCAAATTCCCTCCTGCTTCCCTTTTTTTCACTATACAAATTCAAGAGAGTGTGGGCTTCCTTTAACAGGTGTAAAGGAGATAAACCCGTGTGACTGCCTGACACTTGAATTTCTATTCCCTTTGTACTGATTTGAGTATCACAAGGAACTGGTAGGCTAAAGGCTCTGCTACAAAGTACTAAATCAGATGATGATGTTTTGTCAGTAAAAGAAAGCTTAGGAATAAAGTCACACAATTTAAAAGTTTTAATAGAAACTTCACAACTCAGGGTGACATTTAAAGTTTTCCTCTTTATTATTTCAGTTATTTTGTTTGTTTGTGGTTTTTTGTTTGTTTGGGTTTTTTTAGCAAGTCCCCCAAAGAGTGAAATTGGCAGAGAAGCCTGAGCAGTGGTACCAGCAGATCCTGACAATATTTCCTCTGGAACAAGTTGCACTTTTTTCTGCATGTTGTGGTCAGTACTGTCTTCCACTACTTGTCACACAGTCTTTTCATCAGCCTTCCTCATCCTGATACCTTAATAATTTTTTATCATTCTTTTTGTTACTTATTTTGTCCTCTCTCTGTCTCTTCACATGCCTTTACAATTAAATTAAAAAAAAAAATCATTTCCAACAAATCAACAAAGTAACATGTTGTTTTAAGTGAACTTAGCCGTCTTTTTGTATGTTTTGACTTTTCTTCCCATTCCCTACAACCATTTACCAGGCAACCTTCAGGACTGGAGCAATGAATCTTCTGTACTGGATCACAAGCATGGACTTGAGCATGCTTTCAATAACAAATTATGATTATAAATTCTGTGTAGAATTATGCCTCTATTTGAGGAAATGCTTTTCAGCTATCTTGTACCTGCAGTTTTGAGTGTGCAGCCTGACATGCAGGCTTAATGTAAGGAAGGATAGGAGTGATACAATCTATAGCTTTGAGATTTTCCTAGAACATTTTTCCTCACTGAAGTTATAGCAAAAATATAAGAATAATCATACTGTAAATCTGAGCACAGATCTATCCTCTCTAAGTCCTCTTAAGCTTTAAAGTGATTGAACAAAGAGATGTGATATTTCACCTGCTTTTTAAAATGTCCTAAAGGTAAGTTTTCTGACCACGTGCCCTATCTTTCACATTTTACTCACATATAGTGCAACAGGAGGAGTAGTGTAGATAGTTGAAAGCAAACTATTACAATAAATTCATATGCTTTTGAAGGTACACACATGGAAGTATAGGCCATGATATAAGCGATGTAGAGAAGATGAGTGAGTATTGGCTTCACATTGTTGTGTACCTGGACCACCAAGTGACATTCACATCTCAGGGGGATGAAACAGCTTTTGTATTACTGCAATAGTTAAAGAGTATTCACCAAAAAAAAAAGAAAAGGTTTTCAATAGGACCAACATACTTAGGACACATAGACTAAAAATACTTTGCCTATAATTTAAAACCAAGGAGGACATTTCCTTCAATCCTTTCTTTGCCTCCCATAAAAATAATGATTAATAGTCTGGGGTTTTTACCAGGCAAATTACATCTAGAAGTGATCTAACAGTGGACACATCCTCTGCAGGGACCTTAAGTCCAGGCTATTTAATTTTTGTGGTCAATGCCCACTCTGAGTAGAGAGACCTAGATTTGGTATAGGCATTTTTCGCTGCTGCAGTTTGCTTCCAGATTCATAGAGTTCTAGGACAGTCCTAATAGCAGGTGTAGACCTAAAACTGAGTCAAGACTAGATCTTTCTAATGTACAGAGAACTCATATACAATAAATGGGGAAGGAGAACTACCATGCTTTCAAATAATATATGGGTTTTTGTTAACTTTCTAATCGTTTTCCCAATGAATGTTCAATTCATTCTACATATATGAGAATAATGGTGGCATAATGCTCATCCCTATAGTAAATGGATACACTCTTCTACACAAATTTCCAACCTACCAAATCACAAACTACCCCTTTTTTTGAAAATTTGTGTTTCAAAAACATCAAAAGACAAAAATCCGGTGGGAAAATTATACCTCATTCCATAACTCCTTTTGTCACTAAATAAAACCTTAAATCTCTTCAATGCCTTTATAAGGAGCTTTGCTTCTCAGATGCATTAAACCCACCCACTTCCTCTCCATATACTATTGTCATCCCCTTTGAGGTTTGTTTCCTTGTTTGTCCTTTTCAAATGCTAGCATTTCTAAAAAGGATCTTTCAAAGACATTGTACTCAAGCCTTGATGGAAAAGAATCTTCTCATCGATACAGCTGCCCATGCTTCTTTCACTCCTTTTGAAAAGGAATCTAAAAAATAACAAATATTAAGCTACTAGAATGGACTTTTTTTTCCAAAGCATCTTCTTTGTTTCCCTCCTACAGTTTAAAAAGAGGATGATGTTCTCCAGGAAAGTGATTCCTCCCACTGAATCTGATGGGAGTTCTGTTTTTAAAACAGGTGGAAGTAGAAGTTGGTGTTTTTGTTGTACAGCTCAAGGGTGTATTTTATAACTATACAAGCCAAGAAAGATTTATGCAAAGCTTCATGGGAAACAACAGGAAAATATTGAAATGGTTTTTTACAATTTAGAAATGGAAATAATTTCATGCATGTATACCACCCACTATACTGTAGGTAAAAGCCTCAAACTTCCATGTATATGCTTGCAGTGCATAGGCTGGATTCGTAGCTCAGGTAAAGCAGTGTAAATCAAGAGTAATTTCATTAAGGTAATTAAGTTAGTATACCAATATAAGCCCGGAAGAAGTGTGTGAAGATTGAAACTCTGTAATTGCATTTGTTTCTAGAACAGATAGAGCATCATCGATATTTAAAAGGACACTGTTCAAGAAATTACTACCAAATGAAACACTGCCAAAAAAAAAAATTTACAAGATATAAAATCAAGGTAAACCTCTTTTAATAACAATTTTTATTTATTAAACTTTGCCTTAAAAATATACAGGCTCAAAAACTCTAATAAACTAGCACAATCTGACATTGTCAGATCAGTTAATAAAAAAATGAAGCCAAGAAAAGCCAAGAAAATTCATACAGTTTAATAAATGAATGAAAGGCAAAGAATTTGAAATTTATTCTGTTTTTTTTTGCTTATTTGGATTATTAAAATCTCTTTATGGTCTTAATATTAAAAAATTCATTTAACCAGGAAGTTTTGAAGTTTCAAGCAGGATTTATATAAACTTAGAGTGACTTTATACCCATCTGTGGATTCCTTGTAAGCTAACCTAAACACTAACCTTGGACACTAAAGGATTTGAGTGTCCAAGGTTAAAAAGAAACGGATCAGGAAATAACCCTATACAGAGAGTAAATGATAAAAAAGACATCACTGAAATAGCATGCTATTCCAAACTGCTGTTACTGAAATAGATGCACATGTCTTATCAACCAGGGAGCACCAAATTATTTTCTGCAAAATGTTTAACTCTAATAAGTCTGATTGCTTGTTCAACATAAAAAGACAGTCCAGAACTTCTTTAGTCTAGAAAATAACTTTTTTTCCCTGTGAATTATGAGATTTGGGCAATTTATACTTCACACATTTTCTGGCTTTTTTGCTTTTATTTTTTTTTAAACTGAGTGTGAGTTCCTTATTTCTCAAGAAAATAATTAACAAGGAAACACATTAGCAAATTTATGAGATTTATCTCAAATTAATTAAATAATCAGAAATATTATCATTGCTTACTAAGAATTTTACCTGAATCTTAATAATTTCTGCAATATGCTTCAAAACTACCAGCCCAGTTTGGAATTCTAATGTTTGATATCCCTAGATCATTGATTGGCAAATAGTTTGAATGTCCCCTTCTTTAAAGCCCCCCTCTTCTTGAATATTTGCTTTTCCTTGAGTAGTCGTTGATTTTTTGTTATCCTTTTCAATCCCTAGTTCATTAACTATTTCTCATTCTGTTTTAGATGAGTGATTAATTTCTAATAATTTTGCTATATAATAATAGACATTAGTTTTTATCTCTGTCAGATTCCAGATTAAGGGATCAAATTAAGGAGAAACTTTTGGATTAAGGGATAAATTAAGGACTAGTTACTTGAGAAATTAAATCAGTGAGTTAGCAAAATATGTGGATTTACTTGCTTTGGATCTTGGACTTATTTCAAGACTAAAGGTGAATGGGTTAAAGGAAGAGTAATATTATCTTTGTGTTTTCTTAACCCCTAGATTTATTAGAAAGATAACTTGCCATTGGAGAAAATTTAAAGTAACATCATGACATTCTAATTTGCACCATCTGTTGATAATTGCCAATTCCCTAACATGTCAAATGTGAAAGGCTGAGGGTATGGAACAAAGATGGATATGCTTTGTGCATGCCAATCAGTTTTCTTTGTAACAGGGGGGAAACTACAGCATCTGAAAAAGAACCTACTTCAGGATAATAACAAAAATAGCAGCATGAACTACTAAATTGTCACAATACAAGGTGGAGAAAGGAACATCTGTCTCCCCATAATTTGTTACAGCAGCCACAGAACATTTCTGTGCTTGTACTTTTCCTCAAGGATGATATTTAACGGAACACAGCCCATGGAAACAAGACATGATTTTTCTTAGTCCTGAAAATATTTCCTTGAGTATACCAGTTTAACTCTTGTCCTAAAGGATGTTCCTGGACAGCCAAGTATCTCTTCTTGGATCAGCATAACTGGAATTGATGCTATAAAGGTTGTACTTATTTATAAGGCTTCCCTACTACCAATCTCTGCTGCTAAACAGATGGAGCCAGATGAATCAGTCAGGTAAAATTGTACAGCTTTTAAGTGCAACAACAATATGAGGATCCCTGTAAATTCAGGTGTATTTGTTGTCTTCATCTTATTTTCTCAGGCTGTGAACAGACTCTGAAGAGTTGTGTAATTCCAGATGTTAGTTTTCCTCAGCTGGAGAATACACTATTAAAGCCCAGCAAGTGTAATAGCTCCCACAAACACTTCCTAATCTGTTTTAAATATAAATCATCTGAGTTATTCTGAAGAATTCAAATAGGAAGAACCCCCATCCTTCTTTCAATTTGCACAATTGAGAGGGTAGGACCTCTGAAGAGTGAGCACCAAGGAGCATGTTTGGGCCATTCTGCTTGTAAGAACAAACTTTAATCTTCTCTCTCTTCATCCTAATCCTACACTCTGAACAGCAGGAGCAGCTAGTAGAACTACTAATGCTATTAAAAAAAAAAATCTTTTGAAGAACATTTTTTTCAGCCACAAGTTTTGACATTTTCTAAAGGAACTTAAATTTAGTTCCCTTAAACAAGTGAGATAGTTCTTCGATATACCTGTGGCTTTTCTTAGCTTTTAAAAGTGGTATATTAGACTTAAAAGGAAAGAAACACACAGAATTTCCACATTTTAAAAACAAAATGATTCTTTGGATCTTTACTGTTCCCTGTGTTCATACATGCAAATTGTTGTTTCTATGTATGAACATATATAAAGATTCTAGGTATATTGCAGAGAATTAGGCTGATGATATTAATATAGAAAAGAAAAACAAACTCAGTTGCTAAAAGTGGCTTTTATATTTCCATATGATCAACAAAAGCCATAGGAAAAATAAAATCTTTGATTCTCCTGTATCTACTTTTCTTGTTCTATATCTATAGGAGGAACTCTGTTTTAGAAAATCTTCACAACTAATATCATGTAAATATAGTAAGAAATGTGCAAACTAAAGAAAAATAATCATATTAGCAGCTAAAAAGGGTTTTTTACTGGGAAAGATATGAAAACCTTTCTCATATCTGAAGACAGGGAATATGAAAGCAACTACTGACAGCAGAAGGTGAAAGAAAATATATTGTTTCTGTTTACTAACCCTTAGTAGAGTTGAAATTGTTTCAAGATTAAAGAGTTTTTGTTAGAATTCAACTGATTTAAATGTTTGCTCTGCTACTGCTCTTTTTATAGAGCAGTATAATCTGTAACATTAGTTTCTGCTTAAGTAACTGTTTGCTGATTGACAATATACCACCAGCTAATCCCACAAAGAACAAAGAAAGAACAAATCAATATTCAGGTAGAGATTTATTGATTCTCAGGGTTTTTTTCCTGCCATTGACTAGAGCAACTGCACAACATCTGCAGCCAGACAACTAAAATTGGGATAATCTCAGAGTTAACCAGGGATGGGTTCATGCTATATTTAGAGAAGACACTTTCAGGAATATGTCATGATGTTCTTCAAAATACTATAAACTCATTTATATGGGCACATTCTCCTCTTAATATCTTCACAAAATTAATGAGTAGGGAGGAATTTAAATTAAGGTCTTACATATTTTACTAATATAGATTGTGTCAATATACTCTTCCACTTGTACCAAATACCAGATATTTTTCCTACTAGAAAAACCTCATTGTTACATTTGTGGATTCCTCTCTGTCTCTCTGAAAACAGCAGTACTTACTTTAAAAATGCAGGAGTTGGATGCTACACTATTTCACCAGCCAGTCACCAAACCAACATGAAGCTCTGAATGTTTCAATGATTTTGCATAAGTAGTTATAGTAGAAACTGTTTGGTCATTCACAAAAAAATCACAATGATCATCTATTTCTTGTCTCTTATTCAATTTGCATTATAAATAGAGGTAACTGAAGAGTTTGCTTGTTGTTAAGGTTCTCATTTTTGAGTGGTCTACTGATGAAAAAATACAAGAATCAGAGAGTGAAACCAATAGTCCATAGCATTCAGGAACTTGAGTTGAAAGAGGATCCAGGTTTCATTTAAACCAAAGGAGAAAAATCATCTTAATCATATAAAGAACCCAAAAGTGCAGGAAGACAAATCTTTCACTGTTCATGTTCCAAATCTAACTGCAGAATAAGTAACATAGAGAAATATGGGAATGAAAACAGATCAAATACAAACAGAAAATAGAATATATAGGTACAAACAGAAATTAAAAAAAGAAGAAACTGGAAAGGTTTACACTTCTATGCTTCCTATTCATTGTTTGTGAGTCAAGCCATAGAAATTGCTTCAATCCCATAAATTAAAAAGATTAAGAATAGAAGAATCAATGGTGATAGGAACAAGAGTAGGAAGATGTCTATTTAAATTAATATTTTCCTCATTTTTCTATGAATTTGATGATGATGATTAGGATGAAAACACTGGTAAGGTGATGAGCGTGTGAATAGTGGTTATTATCCATTATAATGGATATTACTGCAACTGGGAGAGATCCAAAATATGAAGATCTTATAATATCCAAAGTTGAGGAATAAAACCTTTTTTTTTTCCAGAATTCAGAGCAAAATGAAACGTAGAATTGCAGACTTCAAAGCCAGATTTTGTAGTATTTTTTTTTTTTATTTCCTGGGTTGTTTTGTATCAGTGGAGAATAGAAGATAAGGTGGGAAAAGGAGGGCAGAATGACAACCCATTAGTCTGATAAATAATAATATTCAAGACTTCTTCTGAAAGGCATTTTGAAAGAAAGAAAAAGATATTGCCAGTCTAACCTGATAGAATGCATTGAAGAATGATTGATTTTCCAGATGGGAAAAGAGAACAGATCTTATCAGTCTGATACCACACAGGAATTGTTAGTTAAGAAGAGGAGAAAAAAGGGATTAATCTGGGAATTATAAAGTGGAGAAGGGACTAAAGGAGGGGTGACAATAGGAGTAAAGAACAGGAATGAGCTCAAGTAGAGGGAGGTTGCAACTGCAGTTCCTCAGTGATTGGTCTCTTGAGTGGTTTCGTTAATGTTTTTTTAATAACCTTGAAAGGAATATGATACTGAGTTAAATGAAATATGTAAGTTGTTAGGAAAATTGGGATATCATGCAGAAAGAATTGGATGATCCTGAGTACTGGAAAAATAGGAGCAGAATGAAATTCAATAGTAAGAAATATATGGTTGTGCATTTAGGAATTAATAAAGACTTTTTTTCCTGTAAATCAGAAATTCATTATTTGGAAACGACTGAGGACAATAATCTGTCTCTCCATGTCACAGACAACTATGTACCATCACAACAGTATGACCATGAAAAATAAAAATGTGATCCTACAAAGTGTCCTTTGAAGTGTTTTCAGAGACTACAGACAGGAATCAATGACATTGTACAAGGCAAAAGTGAAATGTCGTGAAAAACAATGTATGTAATTCTGATCAAATACAATCAAAAAAAGACGTATTGAAACTTGAATAGCTTGGAGAAAGGTGCATAAGATCAGGAGAAAACCTTCTTACAAAAAGAAACAAAATGTTATTGGGTATTTATTAATTTAGTCATAGAAAAGAAGGTCAAGAAGGACTTAAAACATATGCAACGTGTGAACACCAAAAAAAACAAAAGATTAACTCTTTAAGTCATAATGGTGATTTAGGATTTAAACAAAACAAAAGGCAATTAACCAGGTCATGAATAGACATAGACGAGAACGGAGAATAAGATTTCTGACTTAAGAACAATGATTTATCTACAGAAAGAGCACAACCCCAAAAAAACTGACCTATTTTTAAAGTGGAATTGGTTGAATTTATTAAAAGGATTATGTGTAATATCAGAAACTGAACTACATTTCAAAAATTAATTTTATCCTAGTCCTACATTCCTGTGTTTGCTGACTTACCGGTGAGACAGACTTATCACCAGCTAATGTAAATCAAAATGACAGATTTCAGCCCTTGGTCGTACTGCCAGAGGAAATCCCTAATCAACATCAGCAGCACATGGTATATACAACTTTTCCTTGATATTGCACATCAATTGGAGTTGGAAATCTTTACTATGTTAGGATATTTCCAATTTTTATATATATAATTTTTAAAAAAACAAAGGCTTTTATTTGTCTGATTGAGTGTCATTGGGCTATTGTATGTCCCTTCCAATTTTTAAAAGGTAGGTGTATAGGGTAGGTGAGTAACTGGCATGATTGCAGGTGTGAAGAATCTGTCACAGCATACTGTTTCAGGACTTTCCAGGCACTCCAGTTAGAGCTGTGTATGACCCTTTGGGAAGGTAGGAACCATCTGTTTCTAATGGGATAAAGCTTCTGTTTCTAACCCTGCAGGGCTGCAAGATATTGAACTTACTGTCTTTTTTACATTTAAGGCAGAGTGCATTTAGAGAGGAAGTGTGGGAGAAAGATGGAAGCACTTCTCCATCAGTTATTGCTTGAAGTGACTCTGAGTTTGAGAATGGCAGAAATAATCCATGAAGAAATGATACAATGCAGGAGAGAATAAAACCTTATATTAGCTTAATATATTACAGTCCTCCAAAATCTGGACATAGATAACTCAGGACATGTTTATCACTCACAGAGCAGATTTAACAGTCTATTCAGTAGAACAAAACTGGTTTTTGACTTTGTGAATTCATGGGGACAGTGTGACAAAACATTCAGATACCTGTAGGTAGTTAGATCATGAGGACTGAAAAAGATAAGCTTAACTTAGTAAAATTTCCAAAGGAAAAAGCTGACTGTGTAAAAAACCAGTAGGATCTCTATTAACTAGGGAATGAAATTGAGTCAAACCAAAAAGGTAAATCAAAAAGGTAAAGCAAAGCAATGTAAAATGCTATTCCCCTCTATTGATGCTTCAATAAAAACAGAAGAGGAATCCAGCTGCCCAATAGAGTTGATGAAGGATTTCTTCTGTAAAAAATTTGATGAATTGGTTCTTGCTGGGGGATGTTTCAGAGCAACCTGAATCCCCTGCACCCACAGTGGTGTGAGGTGATATCTCTTGGAGAGGGATATGTTGTATGCTTCAACTCAGATCCTGCAGTGGGTGACAGAGCTTTTGCTGGCAATGTTCTACATACTACTAATATTCTATATTGGCAACATACAGAAAAAAGATGCCTCCTTCCATCATGTCATCCTGAAATTAGGATTTATGTCTCTTCACCTCTTTTCCTGAGAATTCAGGAACAAACATTAAACATGAATTGCCACCATCATTTGTGATCCCTCTTCCTCACAGCTGCCTTTGCCAAAGTGCTGGCCCTTTATACCGAAAATTAGCAGTAAGGGCAACCTTAAAAGATGAAGCAGAACACCAGTCTCAGAGTAGGGACAATGATTTCATTTTAATCTAGTTCTTTTCTTACCAGATAAATACCAGTCTTCCTTTGTTCTTGCCCCATGAATTTTAACTGCTTAATTGTAAACAAGCTGAGTGTTGCAAAACTCTACAGACCTGAGAGTTTGGGCATTTTGTCAGCATGTAACTGTTCGGTCCCCTCTTGCTGAGTAGCTTAGGAACAGGGTTCTACCACTATACCAACCCTTTACAGAAGAAAAAAATAAATCCCAATCAACAGACAGCATGCCAGAGTATGCTAAATATAATCTCATATTTCATATTTGTCAAGCTTCTCTAAAGTCTTTGACAGGGTTCGGGTGCCTATTTGCACTGCCTGGTGTGAATGCAATTCATCTGTCTGGGCAATTAAAATTAAGCACCCGGGGGGCTTTAATCTAAAAATGAAAATACTGTATTTAAATGCCTTAGGAATTACACTATTTCAAAAAGTACAAGAGTATTGGACTTTTTTTAGGTACTATGATGGATTTAAGGCAGAGTGAATCTCACCATGAATTCCTAGACTTGGATTTTCAAAAAGACTGCAAAAAAGGTGCACACTAAGAATGGATTTTAAAAGTGAATTGACCGGTTGCATGTTTCTTGCATATTAATGAAGTCCTGTAAATAAGCTTTATTCACTATAGAAATAACAGAATTTTATTTAGCATAACTTTTTTTATATTTTATTAAGAAAAATATAATATTTTGTATCTTTACTTGCGTACACATACATATGAATAATAATGCACTTTTAAGAAATAAGTTTAAGAGCCAAATTACCTATATAGTTTATTTACTATGCAGTTAAGAGAAATCCACTTTAATAAATTCTATTTTTAAATACAAGGCAACTAGGAATAGATAATGGGGCCTAATACTATGAAAAGAAAATTAATGATACATGTGGAGATAATACTTCACAGCACAAGCCAGTAGGGGACTATTCTCCATTAGAAGCCTGAGTTCTGTGAAGGTTCAATGATGCAAGCAAATGCAGTATAATATTAGCAGATAGTTACAGTTTGCAGAACTGTGGAAATTTTGTTTTCTAACAGGATGTTATAGACAGATATTAGAAAGCTCACCCAAACACCTTTGGTCCTGCTGAAACCCCTGAGATAATCATCTTCCCCAAACATCAAAACAATAATATGAAAGGTTACAAGAATAACAAAATGGTTTGAAATGTGGAATTCCTGCACTAAATGAAATTAAAAGAGCCTATTCTAGTAGGTCCCAACCTTGTAAAGAGTTCACATTCCTATGTTTAGCTGTGTGAATAGTCATATTGATTTCATATTCGAAACTCTTCATGGGATTAAGGTTTAAATTGGGGTCAGATGTCTCTGGTCACTTCTGTTGCCCTTCCTGAACTCCAAGGTACTACTCACATGCTCAAAATTAGATGTTTGCAAGGTCAGAGTCTCAGTCTGGAAACAACGAAAGTAAAAGCAAATACAATAGAGAAGTAATTTTGCATGGTACAATGATTTAAAAAAATAAAACAAAAAGCTTCTTTTTATATACAGTTATGAAGGTGCTTACAATGAGTTGCATAATAAATCTTGGTGAATAGTAGTCCCTTAAGAACATATTTCCTGATACCAGTTTGGATTCTGTCTCATAAGATTTAGAAAAGGAAATTGGGATAGGCTTGTAGCAGAGATTTGCATGCTAGTCTTCAGGCATATGACTACTTAATAAGTTTAATAATTCCAAATTCTATGCAGTAGATGAAGATGTACATGTTTCACATGCCCAAAGTAATCAGGGTACCTAAAAGAGGACACAAAGCCAAAATGAAGTAGCTAGATCTCTGGCGGCCTGAACTACTCTAATTGCTTGTCTTGCTTTTTTCTACACTGTTGGGTAGGATTTTGACTTCTCTCCTTACCCCAGCTCTGGTGTTGCTCCATTATTGGCCTTATGAAGGTCCTTCAGTGCATTGATCAGTCACTTTTATTGTCTAATTTGCCATACATATATTGAGTTGAGGTCATGCAAGAAAGTGCCCAACAAGCACCAGAACCTTTCAAAGGAAATTATAGGAATATCTGAGCATGGGGAAGAAAATGGAGCACAAAATTTTCCAGTTAGGGACTTGGAATATCACAAGACTCTTGAAGAGTTTCATCAGAAACTCCTAAAAGATATACTCAGAGACATAAGAATCACTATTGCTGATATCTGTTCACCTTTCAGAAATATTCACAGGTCTTGGATTAAGCATCAGCATTAAGATCGGTGTCTTTAATATAGATGTTTTTCCTCCTCTGCCTTCTTAATCTCACCTAAGGAACCCACAATATAGCAAACAATATATAATTCACACTCCCTGCTTTCCCTTTCCCTTCCTCCTTTACTAAAGCAGTATAAACAATCATCTACTATACAAATGGAAACCACCTGGTTAAAGAGGGGGGAACACTTACATTTCTACTTGACGGAGCTGTTTCACTATTTCTGGATCATTTATATTCCCTCAAGAAGGGGGTGATCCCACATTCCAGGTGAGTGCTCTAACTGGCAGGCTGGCAAATTGTTCTGCTCTATGTCTGGCTCCTCTGTTATTCAATTATTTCCTGGTAAATGAGACAGAAGAGGCTGAGAAATTCCTATCCTGGAATACCTTATCAGTGGTACCCCCAGGCAGCTTGGGTTCAGTCAGAAGAAAATTCAAAATTTAGCTCACTCACATATCATCAACTACTGAATTGCCCCTTCAACATTACAGCAGCTTTGCCTTTCTTACAGTCTGGCTACACTGTGGATCTATCCAGGTAAAACTGTTCTGGAAACACTTGTTTTAATAACCAAGCCAAGATTTCAGCAGGATCTTGCCACCTCACTCTTTAATGCTAACAGAATTAAACTATTGTCCATGACCGGATTAAATAGCAAGGAGAACTTCCCTAATGGGAATTTAGGTGCTCAAGGGCTTTGACATTGGCTCCTGCACTAAGTCAGGAGGTGGAGGGCTGTGAAACACAGTAGTGCTATAGACAAAGGTGTGCTTTACCACTCAGGAATGAAATCCTTGTAGTGTGCATCAATGTTTCATCTGGAGAGCAACCCCTTGTCTCAGGAATAAAAATATAAAAACACAATATTGCATCCTATTTTTTTTGTCAAATAATATTTAATATTCAAATGGAGAAGATGGGTATGACTGAGTTCAGCTTGCAATTTTCTTTATCTAGTATACATAAAAGAACTACTTCAATGGCTCAGACTATAAAACAATCATTGATCCATACTCACAGAGAAATTTTTTTTGTGTGTGTAGCAATGCAAAACATTGGGGTTACTTTCTCTTTCCCTGAGCAGTTTTACTGAAAGTTCTACCATGTTTCTTCTGTTATACTTTTGAAACCAGTATCCCCATGTGGATGCATTTCTTTCCCAAGTATGATCTAACAAAAAAACAGGCACAGAAATCGTAAGTTATGTTTTAAAAAATGAATTGAGAATTTAAGGACACAATCAGCATACTTGGATTTTGGTAAGGTGCTTATCTATTCATTTTATTGACATTCAAATAAACACCCTAATACAAGTAATTGAGAAACAAAGATTTCTGGAGACCTCGTGAAAAGTAAACACAGAAGTCATGGAAGCACTTTCAAAAATCTCACTGCACCGATGGGATTCATCCCTCTTAGTGCAGCCATGTAAGAGCTAACCTAGTCTAAGAAATCTGTCAAGTCTCCTTTTGTAATCGTTGAAGAGCAAGAGGCATAACCAGAAGGCAACTTTTCTCATTTCTTGGACTCCCCCTCCATGGAAGAGGAGGAGAATTCCAAGAAGTCTAATTTTTATTTGATCACTCTTAAATAAGTCCTGCATTTAACTTTCTATAACACTCAATTCTTGTCAAGATTAAGAGGATGGATATTTTCAGACTTGTTAAAAGCTAATGACCAAAACTCAAGTGTTTTTAATTCACTTCTACCTCATTTCTTAGTCCAGAGGCCCATTGGTACAGACTCCTGACACACTGGCCACTGAGCTAAATCACTCAAAAGTTTGTCAAGTTTAGGATATTTATTGTAGGAAGTGGAGAATCCATTCTTGTTAAAAGTTCAAAGATGCTTAGGCTGACATTCCTAATTTTCTCTGGGCTTTTTTACCAATGTATTACAAGGTCAATAGTGAATATAGTGTAAGACAACTTTTAAAAGTAAAAAAAGTTAACATTGGTTTTCATTCATGTATTATTTTACATTTAAGAAAACTGCATATATGATGCATGTAATGCTAATTTTTTGCTCTGTTTTTAAAATGTATTTTTCTCAAAGTATTCTTCCAAATCTTTCAGCCCAAAGCAAAATAACAGCCTACATATACAGACTGATAATCAAAAATATTTACAGGTGCTCCTCATCATATTCATGGATTGGTTAAAAGCATCCTTTAAAGCATTTCTAAAGCTTTGTAACCAGTGCAAATACTTAGTAATAAGTATTTTTTGTATAACACAAAACATTCTCTGGCACTTTGTAATAGCTTTTTCAGTCTGTATTTAGTTTGTGCTCACAGCTTCACAGCACTGTTATTTGTGTATATGGTTATATCTGAATCTGGATGCAGCTGTGTGCAGGATTCAGCTGACGGTAGCACAAAATGTATCCTTTCCAGATTCAGCTGTGACAGAAAGAAGCTCAGATTTCTTTAGCAGCTTTCCCAGCCCAAGTCAAAAGAGACTTGAATGCAGTCAATGAGGTGACTTTGCATTCCCTATGGTCTAAGTAATATATTTAGCATAGGACTGAAAATCTGTATTAGCTGAGCCACTGGAATCAGGTAGCAGAGGACCCAGGAATGAGAAAATCTGGGGATAGAAATTAATGCTGTCTTTTTCAGGTATGTTCATTTAGTTCATGTGGAAGCAAAGCAGCTCCATCCTTTTTGCTATTTTTAACATGATTTTGAGCAACCTCATGGATGCCTACTCTTGTGTTATATTCATATTTCTTATTTACAGTCTCAGCAAACCTTAAATAAGATCAGACTTTGTTCCTTATAGAAAACCCTGATTTGACCTGGAAAAAAAAATCGAAAAAGAAAAAAAGCACTTTCTTTTTATCCATTAATGTTATTTATTATTATTACTGCTATTTCCTGTCAAATCTCATCTTGCTGGTTTCTTTCACCCTGACTGAGTTTCCTCCCCACCCTTGCAGAACTGCCTGCTGGCTGCCTATCATAGGCAGGCTGAAACACCTGGGTGCTCGTCCTGCACAGCTGTACACATGCCACTGCCCAGCCGTCTGCAGAGCAGCCCATATGGCGATTTCTGCCGTGGAGTGGGCTGACAGGCAGCTCCATCCGAGAGGGAATGTTTATTCTAAAATTAGAAAACATTGCATTAGCATTGGTTGCAATAAGAGCACTATCAAGCCTCTGCCCCAAGCCCAACCTTTATCCCAAGTTCAATGATATTTACTTTACTGGTTTGTTTGTAGGGAGTGGTTTTGTTTATTTTTTCAGTTTCTGTACCTTCCCCTGCCACCTGCGAGCCAAAGTGCCAAAATGCCATTACAGTGGCTTTTGCCATGTATATTCTGAGTCTGCAAATAGAATACATTGAAAATTCCATTTCAGAATTTGCTTTGGTGAATTTAATTCTAGTCCAGCCCAGATAATAGGTAGGGATGCTGTTCTCTGAAGAGTCAAGAGGAAGAAAAAAAAGAAATTTGTAATATCAATAATACATGCAGTTTAAATGGCTCAGAAAAAACGTCAGATATGAGACAATGACTTAACACCGAATTAATATTCTTACAAGTTTGTGCAGTCCTCCCCTTTTGCCATTTTGGATACAATATAAACTACAGTATGGAACTACAAACAACATCAGAGACACTTTGGGATATGGTGGGGAGAAAAGAACTGAGATATTGGGAGAAAGAAGAAGGGAGAGAAAATCTCAGCTGATGTAGATATGCACAGCTTCAAAAGGGTTACGATGTTTTCAGTCAGATAAATTAAGCTTGTGCTTCCTACAAATATTCACATTGCTGAATTATATTTTTCCTCACTTCCTCCTCTTGTTCTCTTCCTGAATTTTCACCACTGATTTACCACATAAGGATTGCAATTTGACTGTTTATTATATTAGAGACAGCACAATATTTTTTAACCTACATAGTCATGGGCACAAGAAGGTTTCTCATCAAAAGGGAGCTGCAAGCAACGTTTTCCCCTCCTCCAGCTCAATTAAGAAACAACATGTTTTTCCTCTCAGTGCTTGCCTTTTATCTATTCCTCTTCTCATGTTTCTCTGTTATTTTTTCTCCTTCATGGCATAGTAGTGGTACTGAATGCTGATGAGATAATGCTGATGAGATAAAGCTAAGTTTAACCCCATGGACTCCTTTCCATAATTTCTACAAGAACTAGAAATATGACCTGAGCTTTTGGAGGTTCCCTGGTAGCGCACTGAGCTGATACAGATGTCACAACATTCCCACTTTCTCCAGGACCACTGAGTAGATCCTGGAGACAGATGCAGTTGGGAAGCAACATACTCTTTGTCAAGCAACTGCTGGATGTTGTTTGACTTTTTGATGGCTTCTTATTTAGTTTTCTCTTTAAAAAAAAAGTGAGACTTCTTTCCCAGACAATCATTATTCCATTCAAATTCTTTCTACCACCGCTTTACACACACAAAAAAAATGAGAGCCTGTATCAGAAAATATTGTATTTCTTATTTTTATGAATATCACTTTTTATACCACTGGTACTACAGAGAAATGTCCTATATCTGAATTTTTTTAGCTTTTATAATATTCAAATATGGATATTTGAAAAGTGGTAAATATAATGGAATTTTTTCCTTTTTTTACAACAAAATAAAAATGATTGAGTACTTGCTTAGCTGCTGATACTGCAAGTAATATATTTTTTAAGCATTTAGATTTGGTGATATTATTTAATTTAGAAGTTCTACTTTAATTATATTTATGAAAATTTGAAAGTTCTAGAGTGAAAGAATTCCTCTCATGTAAGGAGATAAGTACATGTTAGGATAAGTACATTAATTCCAATTGAATGTTTTTGCTATTATAATACATATACTTTCTGCAATGTCTGCTATAAACTATGGTTTTCTGCATGCCATTTAAATTATTTACATATTAATTTCAAAAGACTGTTGATTAAAACACACACAATAATTAATGAAAAGTTTAGCGAGGCTTTTTTTGTTTCTTGCAGAAGAGTAAAAAATACTCTTTTGAACTGTGATGTTTTCTTCATTTTCTAACAAGCATTGATAGCAAATTAATATGTGTTATGAAAGAAAGAAAGATGGGGTAATTTGAATTGTCAAGATAATATGAAACTGAGGTTTCAGCCTTCATTGAAAATAATCTGAGCAGTATGGTTTCTAATTTTTCTTTTTATCTTTATTTTTTTAAGATTACTGAAATACAGATCAAGGAGAAGCATAGGTGAAATAATTGGAAATGTTTCAAAGGTGGAAAAAAACCACCAAACTATCACATCAAAATATTTTTTTCCCAGGCTCTCAGAGTCTCTTATCATTCTACTTTGTTTTATTTTCTCAAATATGTCTGCAATTATGAACTCTTGCAGCTTTTAGACATGTTTCTAGTGTCCTATATCATAACTAACTTTGTGAATTTGCTTGCAAGTTCCCAAATTACTGAGCTAAGAAAGTATATCAAAACATTGAAGAGCAAATTAAATTTGTAAATTGTAACCCTGCTGGATGCATTGGTTATCTGGATGTCCCTTAACAGCATTATTGTACCAGATAACCATCATCTGGTAGGAAGTGACACCATTGACTATACTGCTACAGCCTTCCAAGTTTTCTTAGTCATTATTGCAGAAAATCCTTCTGACCCTCCTTACATTGTATCTCAGTTTATGAAAACATCTGTTAAAAGAAAAAATATGTGGATATAATTATTTGTTAATGGGGACCCAGTCATTTTTCAGTGTCTTTTCTGGGAGCAGTGGGAACACTGCACTTGCTGAGGAGTCTCACTCTTCACAGCAGGGCTTATTGCCAGGTAAAAACCACCATCTCAACTAATGACACAGGATATTGTTTGCAGATTCACTGATGACAGATTGAAATCTAATGGTCTACAGGTGATAATGTGTAAAAAATTACCTGGATAAATAGCAAAACTTCATGTGGAGAGTGACAGCCATTGTGTCGGCAAGGGAGACAGGAAGAGAGGCCTTCAATACCAAAATATGTATACACACACACACATACACACACACACATATATATATACATATATATATATATTTCTTTTTACAACTGCAAACAGACAAGGTCCTTTTACTAACAGTGTATGATTGCGAATTCTGACACCACTGTATAATTAATTTATGTTGTACAGATGTTAGAGAAACTCAACCAGCCATATAGAAATAATGGATCTTTAGAGAATGGAACAAGTAATTGTCGTTGTATTTGCCAGTGAAAGCCTACAGAAACAATTATTTTTTAGAATGAATTTAAACTTTCAGTTTTAAAAAAGGATGCCTGGCACCTAATAATTAGCAAACCAGAATCTATGCACCAAATTATTATAATGTACATATTCATTTCATTAGATTCACACCACCGTGTGGTGTAAAGCGGGAATAATTAAACACCAGATGGTGGTGCAAACTCCAATAGCGAGAGCTTATGCATAATGCATGAGAATGGGATTTACTGTTGTTTTTATCCATTTGGAGCCATTATGCTACTCTTGGACCCCAAACAATGTCTCAGAGAAAAAGATCTCTCTGTATTAAGCATTCCTCAATACCGAACAATTTGTTCATTTGCCTTGTCATATCCTCATCAGTTATCTTCCTGCTCAACTTCCAGAATTTCCGAGAACACATTATTTTCTGGCAGCACTCACAAAACTCCTGAGCTTTTCCATCATGCAGAAGCACCCGCGCTTACGGGATATCATTTTATGTTTCTGCCAGCAGTATAAAGTTTAAGATTAGGACCTTTGGAAATTGAATCTGATTTTTAATGATTGTAGTGTCACATTTCCAGCCTGAAATACTTTTAAAATGTCATTAACTGATGTACCATTAATCATTTAGAATTTTTTGACCATTAAAATATCTTTTTTTTTTCATTAAAGAAGTAATGAATATGAAAGTGAAGTGGAGACAGGATATATAGTATATTAATGGCTGGCATGGAGAGCAGATTATTATGCTTAATTCTCCTTCAGTCATGACACTCTCACTTAGGTGTTTATACTGCTCCTGAGTAAAATATTGGCAGTGAGAAAAAACAAATGAGTAGTTCACCCCCTAATCAGTCCTGGTAAAGGAAAAGAAGGCAGTTAGCATCTGACCACTACCAAATGAGTCAAAATCAGGAAGGTTAGAAATCAAGGTATACTTTTTTAACTTCTGCGTGAGAAAACATATTCTTGATAAATACTTTTTGGTGCCTGCAATGTTCACAGAAGTCACCATCCCCCCCACAACAGAACTTCACTTTGCTCATTCTGTGTTAATGAATGAAAGACATGGGACCTACAGCTGTTTAGTCTTGCTTCCCCACATCTGAAAGTTCCCCTTACCTTCTAGTACCCTATCTGTCTGTCTGTCTGTCCAGAAAATGGGAATCAGGATGCCAGAAGTCCAGCTGTTTTCACAGATATAGCAGCTACATGCAATGACAACAATTCTGCTGTTATTTTTTCTCAGCAAACCTTGTGAAAGATGTGTGCCTTCCAGCACCTTTTTGAAATATGAGTAGCTCCATGTCTGGATGACACAGCACACACCCAGAAAATGTATGGCAGAGAAATAGGGATACAAATGTCATTTTTAAGACATTTGTTGTCAGCCAGCTCAAGAGCAGATGAAGCTCTACTTCCTGAGGGGAAGAGAGGTGGAAACACCGTTACAGCTGCTTCCTTTAACAGAGGATGGGATACTATGGCTCCCATAGCCCCAAAGGGAAAATTACCAGAAAAATTTCTAACTGGCATCAAGCAGCTTTACACACGTGACTGAATACACAGTGTACATGATAGTAAGTGCAACAACAGACCTCTATTGCTGCTAGCTTGAATTGTCTGAAGTCCCCAGAAATATTCACAGGACATGTTACTGGAGTTAGAAATCTTTTCTTGGATTATCTCATAAGCCTGTGCCTCACTGTGATTCATCCTCTCATTGGCCTGGCTGCAAGGCAGGACCATTCAGAGCGAGGGTAATTCAGGACACAAGATTTTATGTTTTGGTCCTTCTGCACTGGAATAACCCATGACACAATGGGAAAGCACGGTGACCCAGCAAATATTGAAACAGAGTTTTCCAAAGCAACTTGGGTCTCCCTGCTAGGTTACATTTCAAGCTGCTAGCTCCATTTTGCTAAAACCAGCTAGTGAAATCACAATGAGGTCACAAACCATCTACCAAAGAAGAGTTTATCAGGTTTCATCCACCACTTCAGCTCCACCTCTTTAGGACACACAGCTTGTGCTTGCCTCAGAGGGGGTGAAGCATCTTTTCCTTTGCTCTGTCTGGATCCCAGTCTGAGTCCTGCAAGGCTCCATGATCACTACTGCCAAGCACCTCAGTGATTTAGCAGCAAAGTCATTTCTCCCAAAGATTGTTTTTCATTTGGATGGGGTTTAAACAATCTGAGTTTATGTCCACAGTAACAATATTTTACCTCAGTACTACACTGGCAAAGAGCTCCTGCATGGATGCATCTGTACCAGCCAAATAAGCCCTTCTCAAGTACTAAAAAACATCCACAAGCTGTGCTGTTGGTGTAAGCACAGGTGCCCTAGGAGCATTAGAGATTTCTGCTGTCACAGCTGTATCAGCCCTTGGTTTTGCCCTGACTGCAGTACACAGCTGTACTGTCAAGGATCTGCATTATGGACTTAGAGAAGCATGCTGGCAGAGTAGTATTCATTGCTAGGATTATCACTTCTTCACAGCCCTGGGTTTTGAGTCAGCTAGAATCTTTTTTTTTTTTTAATTAAATTCTTTTCCTCAGAAGAGTTTTATCAAAGTTGAATCATTTTAGTGAAGCTTAAAGCAAAACAAAATATACAGACCCTATAGAATAAAACATAACCAGAAAATTTTGATTAAAAATTTTCTCTGAGAAAGCTTTTTGATGGAAATTGTAATTTCTGTAATGCCAAAGTTTCTGACAGGATTAAGCAAAATAAAAAAAATATGTCTCATGAAAATCTAAATTCAGTTATCTCATTACATTAAGTATTCTCCTATTCAATTTCCAGCTGCTTCAAAAGGTTTAATTTCTGATTAATGAACTATTTGTGTAAGGGTTTATGGAAAGTACAGCTGAAGTTACTGCGCTCTCTTTAGCAATGCACTCATTTGGAGACTGTAACCTCTTCAGTAAAGTGCAACCTTTATGCTACAAGTTTAAGGCTGTAGGCTCTAGAGATTATACTAGACCCCTGAGGATTATAATTCAATAATTTCCACAGTCCACTGTCGCAAAGATCTAGAGAAAACACTGTTTACTCTTGGGTTAGCCTTAAACATTTTTGAAGAAAGCTTAATATATTGAAATAACACACTTTACGAGTGAAGTTTGCTTGTGCTCAGGCTCCAAAAATAATACTGTCACTGTCCTGACAAGCCTTGTACTTCATAGCCCTCCCTGAGCTCAAGCACAAGCACTCAACCACAGTGAGGGGCATGGTGCTGGCTCTCAGTGCAGCACATCTCTGTGTGAAAGCCCATAAGGATACATTCCAAGGTCAACATCCCTCACCAAACATGACACAACAGCTTTCTAGTGCAGTTTAGTACGTGCAATAAGCCTGCATTTTGCCTACATGGTGTGGGATTCACAATCTCTGAACCCAAGAGAAGCGGTGAGAGAAGCAGAGAAAAGAATGATCAAAACAATTCTTACCTCAGCTCCTGCGTTGTGCCAAAGTAGAATGTAATATGGAGATTGTTTACCCAAAGTTTTGGTGTTTTGTTTCCTTGGCCTATCAGGGCCAAGCACATGTGCAGACTGTCAGTCAGCAAACAGTCACAAGATTTTCTTTGGCTGAGTGCTTGTGCAGTTTCAGTTTAGATGTGTTGTAACATAGTGTAATATAGTATAATAAAGTAATTAATTAGCCTTCTGATATCATGGAGTCCTCCTCATCATTTCTCCCTTCTTGGGAGCACCCTGATAATCTAATATACATGGAAGCTTTCCAGCTCTTGAGACATTCAAACTATATTTTCTATTTGTTTCACAGTTTCCCTTCCTTCCACCGTTCTACCCTCTAAACTTTTTTTTTTCTTTTTTCTTTTTTTTCTTTTCTTTTTTTTTTTTTTAAGGT
This sequence comes from Fringilla coelebs, assembly GCF_963513975.1. Classification (NCBI taxonomy): domain Eukaryota; kingdom Metazoa; phylum Chordata; class Aves; order Passeriformes; family Fringillidae; genus Fringilla; species Fringilla coelebs. The sequence goes on along the minus strand of NC_140030.1, from coordinate 38,993,956 downwards.
AAAATAAAAAAAAAATGGAAAGTGTGACAACCCATCCAGACAGAGTTCTAGACCCTACCCTGAGCTAAGCTCAGTGTTTGTATCACCAAGGTTATGGGTTCTATCCCTGGGCCATCCACTTAAGAGCCAGACAAGTGGGGACCCCTTCCAACTCATTGCATTCTTTGTGTGTGTATGGGTGTGATCAGACAGGTTAAACTCTGAACTGAACTGGAGGATTCCTAGCTCCTCCTCATGGCTGTGTGTGTAAAAGGAAAGAAGAGTCTGCTGACATCTTTGCAATTTTATGTAGAATAGCACAGGAACGCAATTTTATCGAGCGTGGCACCCATCCCCTGCTCCTAAAAGATTTTTCTCTGCTGACTTCCTGGATAAAACAAGAATTCCATTTGCTCCAAAGCCTCCTTCATAAAGGAGTAGAATCTGACATTCAGGGCAGAAAGGATAGAACTAACCAGAGTAATATTATCTGTCCTGCATTAACTTTCTTTTTTCTTCAAATTTCTACCTATTTCTACCAAAGACATTCAGAAAAAAAAAAGAGATAACTTGTTTATTCCTTCATATTCCATGAAATTAGTATAAATCTCTTCCAAACTGATAACACTTATTGGGAGTTCTCTTTTGGGTCTGATAAAATTGAGAGTGTATAGAGACTGTAAGAAGAGCAAATTATGTACTATTATGCAGTATAAATATCATTGGAAAAAAGATTTTGGTGTTGTTTTATGGCATACTAATAGACTTTCTAAAATTCTACCTCCCTTTTCTCAGAATAAAAGAACAAATGGCAATCAATGAGATGGTAAGAAAGAAAATCTGGAATGGGGTGAAATGTTTATTTTGGAATAAAATAATTCTATGGAACTCATTGTTATGGTTGAATCTCTAAAACAATTTAGATGTGTATATGAACAAAAACCCCATACAGATCTACAGTGAAGAGTGTTAAAACACAGCTCAAGTAACTCTTTTGGAAAACATTGAAATATTTTGAGCTTCAGGCATAAACAAAGTCTTAAAGAAGAGGAAAAAGGGACCATTCATCAGGCAGATAATTAAATAGGGCCTCACTACAGTGGTTTTTGAACTTTGCTTTGAAGAAACTGGTGGTACTCATAGTTAGGGCTGTTCCTAGATCAGAGGAACAACTGATCAGATCTATACAGCAGTTCCCATGGCACTACTAGCAAAACTGAAATTGTATATATTTAATAGGAAATTATTGCACCTGGTCTTCTAGCCTGGCATGTAAGCCAGGCCTGCCTCAGTAGCTGATTTTGAAACATTCAGGATTAGGCAAATCTGAAGCTGCTTTTCTAACACTGCATGCTCCCAAAGTGTAGAAAAAATGTACTCACCCAATGAAATATGAATGAAATGGTCATATCATTTCCTTGGGTTCATCTCCTGTAGATAGGAAATAAAGAACATTGTAAAATGGTGGAAATAGAGTTAATAACAACCAAAGTATATTTTCATTGTTTTTGAACAAAGAGACACTCCTTATTATTTGTGGACAATGTGAGTGCTTTCACATCAACAAACTATATCCTAGAATAACATAGCTGGTAGATGGTTATTCAATGATTTAATTTTCTGCTTTCAGATCCCTTCCCTTCCCTTCCCTTCCCTTCCCTTCCCTTCCCTTCCCTTCCCTTCCCTTCCCTTCCCTTCCCTTCCCTTCCCTTCCCTTCCCTTCCCTTCCCTTCCCTTCCCTTCCCTTCCCTTCCCTTCCCTTCCCTTCCCTTCCCTTCCCTTCCCTTCCCTTCCCTTCCCTTCCCTTCCCTTCCCTTCCCTTCCCTTCCCTTCCCTTCCCTTCCCTTCCCTTCCCTTCCCTTCCCTTCCCCTCCCCTTTTCCCTTTCTTTTCCTTTTTCTTTTCCTTTTTTTCTTTCTCTTTTATTTTTTTTCTTGTCTCTTCTTGGCAACTTTATAAACCCAAGAAACATGTTCTTTTTTCAGCAGACTAATATAGGTTTTTTTCCACCAGACCCTAGGAATATGCTAATTTTGAAACCGCAAAAAGGGTGTTGCTTTTTCTTTTAAAAATATCCATTTTGATTACATCTCACAAGGAAACCAGGCCAAAAATCACTGAAAGCTTATCAGGGTAGTTATAGCAAATGGAGCATAAAAATGCAGTTTCCAGGTGAAATGGCTATGCTAACATCCATGATGTAGATAAAAGTGCATAAACAGAAGACAATTCTGCATGTTTGGATTACAATAGAGATGGCATGACTGCTCCTGTACAGGCATTCCTTTTGTGTGACTCTTCTCTGCTATCTCTATGAAGCTGCAATAGAGACATCAACATTTAGACTAATCAGTCTGGATTCCCTGCAGACTCAGCGGAGGTGTAATTTATCTTCCCTGTTTCAGACACCTACTTCAGGATATCATGAACTGTGTCCTGAAAGAGCTAATATACAGTGCCATCCACTACACAGTTTGGTTATCTCAGACATTCACCACCAATATCTTTTCAGCATATCCTACTTCTGACCATCACCCCAAAAGGGCTGCAGCAGCAGTTTTGTAATGCAAATTTTTGAATCTAGCAGTAGTGGTCGAAGTTGTTACTGTGTAGAGCACAGCAATTGAGTCGCAGTTATCCTTCCAGCAGCTCAACCATCAAAGCCAATTAACATAAAATTAACAAATAAATGTATCTCTTTCTACAGTGAGCTGGTCAGCTGCTAAAAAAATGTCTCCCAAAGGCAACTTTCCAAGACAGGAAAGTTAAATACTTGGCTGAAGATCAACAAAGGTGCTAATGGTGAGTACAGGTTCACAACTTTGGATACCCACTCCCACAGCTGAATGCAGGTTATAAAAAAAAAGCAGTTCCCCCTTGAAAGTTTCAGAGAAACTATCCAAGGTTAGTGTTTGGGTGCAGAGGACTGTGGTACTTAGAGATGTGTTTATCAGGTGAGGGATTAAACTAAGCGGCTGTTCCTGGCCTGAGCATGAGCTCCAGAACTGTACTTGCTGTTGGAGCTGTAGGGCTGCTAGACAATCAGGCAGTGTGCTGACCAGAAAGGTTTCTATTCCTCTATCAGTGCCTGGAAAAAGTCTTATGATTGCAATAGAGAGTCAGTGGAGGATTTCACCCTGAGTGTTAGCTAAAGGGCTGCTGATAAAACAAATGTCCCACAGGATGTTACTGCTTTTTATTACAGAGAGGTCTAGAGGGAGTTCAAACAATTAGCTGTCAAGGGATGATTTAAAGATGCTTCTGTAAAGAAGCAGATAAACTAGAGCATTCCAGTGGTATTCATAGTAGGTAAAACTAAAGTTATTTAAGGATATGCATTAATTGGAGCATATCAGCCTAGTCCTGATTTTAAGTTCATATCTCTATCAACACATATTAAAGTTTATTGAAATATTAATTTGTCCCACACTATAGGGGATAGAATTTTTGCTTCTTTTTATACACCAAAACTTGTTTCCAATGTTGCATGACGTGGATGCCATGGGACAGACAGAGAGAAATGGCAAGTGTTTCTCACAGCGGCTTGTGAGAAGTTTTAGGGAGCTGGAAAGATGTGATAACTTGTTGACTATAAACAATTTGCAGGTGGTGTTTTTCTACTTTATTTTTCTGTTTCTCTCAAGGACAGTGTGTGAGAAAGATGTTTCTGTTAGTTAGCCAATAGAATAGAATCTATCATACCACTCCATAAAAACCACACAGTTCTTTTGAATTAAAGCCTTCTTTGCCTTTTCTACGATCCTGCCTCTCTCCTGTTCCTGTCCTGACCTCGGTGCAAGAGTGACAGCCTGACATGAGTATTTTATAATAAATATCCAAAACACAACTGGAGAAATCGCAAATGTCTTATTTGTGATGTTGTCTTATTTTACAGGACAGGGAGTTATTTAAACCAGATTTATTTACAGGCTGTGTTGGAAATATGAAGAGGAATTATACTATTAATATTGTTTGCATATAATCTTCTAACCTCAGGGATGCTGAATATTAAAGCAGGCCAAAAAACTGAGTGTTTATTACAGAACAGATAGAGAGCATACACTGAGTAGAATATAAAATTCTTGAAGCACACCTATATGACCTGGAGCTCATTTTGAAAGAATTTTGTCCTTGTCAGGTTTAGATTTCTAAGATATTTAAATGTATTTTATAGGGGTCATATGAATAAAAACCTCATCCAGTATGAGTATTTTCACATTACAAACAATGGTCTCTTTGGCTAGAATAAGATCGGTTTTAATAAAAAATAAGAGAAAAGGAAGGAAGGAAGGAAGGAAGGAAGGAAGGAAGGAAGGAAGGAAGGAAGGAAGGAAGGAAGGAAGGAAGGAAGGAAGGAAGGAAGGAAGGAAGGAAGGAAGGAAGGAAGGAAGGAAGGAAGGAAGGAAGGAAGGAAGGAAGGAAGGAAGGAAGGAAGGAAGGAAGGAAGGAAGGAAGGAAGGAAGGAAGGAAGGAAGGAAGGAAGGAAGGAAGGAAGGAAGGAAGGAAGGAAGGAAGGAAGGAAGGAAGGAAGGAAGGAAGGAAGGAAGGAAGGAAGGAAGGAAGGAAGGAAGGAAGGAAGGAAGGAAGGAAGGAAGGAAGGAAGGAAGGAAGGAAGGAAGGAAGGAAGGAAGGAAGGAAGGAAGGAAGGAAGGAAGGAAGGAAGGAAGGAAGGAAGGAAGGAAGGAAGGAATTGAAAATTGGCATCTCTTTGGAAGGCACAGAGTTCAATTGTACCATCTGAGAATCCAATATATAGAATACAGGTAATTATTATTTTTATGGCTTTTACTTTAAGAACTGAATAATTAGTCAAAATTCACCTGTGCACATTTCATTTAGTGCAGTCTGGGCTCAGAATTTTTTCTTTTTTGTTAGCTTTTTTAACAGAAATTTTGTGTTAGAAAAAGAAGAAAGACTCCAGGCCAAAGTCCAACATTACTTTTTGTCATAGCATTCTTGGAGTTTATCTTGCTCTTTCCATGTCCATACTTAAAAACACAATAACATAGATAGAAACATAAATTCTCCTTACAGACCTTCGGTCATGGATGCCAAGCAATGCAGTAAAATGCTCTCGCATTAAGTCCATAAAACTATTTTAGTGTTGAAATCCACCTCCATACTTAGACTGCAAAAGTGGTATCTTTTGTTCTTGAAGAATAAGATATTAAAACCTGTAAATTACTGAGGAAGAAGCTATCCATTTTAGTGGATTTTCTTGGTGGATCAGAAAAAGGCTACATGAGTGTGTCTATATAGTCTACTGTCTAGGCTGGATTAAGGGTCTAAGGATTAGGAAATCACCAATGATTATATCTTGTTGTTTCTAACAGTATTTAACAGGGAAGTGTGCAGAAATATCTCAGAATCATGAAAGCTGGTTGTGCTACCTTTTGCAGCCTTAGCATACATGTATGACGCACCATTCCTGCGGCATCTTCTATCCATTATTGCAGACATCTCTTGGCATGCTCTCCATTGTCTCCCAAGAGGCTAAACCTTTCCATATGTTTTATGTTGACCCTAGTATCCAACTGAATTGGCTCTTCAGCTGGGAGTGAGGAAGACAAACAGCTGTATTAGGAAAGCTAAAGGAGCAGTACTCAGCACAAGTGCTTTTATGGATCCAACTTAAGTGTGCGAATAGGAAAGGATTTAGCAACCAAGTTACCTAGATTTTTTTTTTTCACTTTTCCAGGAAGTGAAGTATCATAAATCCTTTTACATATCTGACCCTCGGTGACTTTTGAAGTTAGGATAGTTTTGAAAATTTGGAGCTTTTATTTGTCCCAGTACAAGGGCCATAAATAGAACACTTACTACTTAACTTCTGCTAATAAAAAGAGACCTGCATCATCTAAATTTACCTGTCAACTTGTTGCATTCTGTTAATTAAGTTGCATATGAGATGCTACCAAAACTCTACCATAGTTTTTCAAATTTTTTTTTTTCTTTTTCAGCATTATGGACAGGGAAGACTGAGGCAAAATCTTTCAATTCCCTCCTTCTTATTTTCAACCCTCTTAGTCTTAAGGTAGAGGGAACCCCCTGATCAGCAGTCAGTGAGAAATTCATTTGGGGATATGACTACTAAAAATGGCTTGACTACATTCACATGAACCATTTTAACCAGATCTGTGACTATTCAGGGGTTGTATCACTAGTCTCCAGAGGTGTTTCTCCAGGACCTCTTGGCTGAGGTCAGCAGAGCAGCAGAGGGGCCTGTGGTCTGCATGGGCTGATGATGGAGGAAGAGGGATGGGAAAATGGAAAACTCTTGCATTAGATTCACCACTGAGGGACTAATACTTTGTAATCACTTTGTGAAAAGTGATTCCACAATGTGAAAAACAGAGCTGCATTAACACAGCTCCCAATAGTTAGGCTCTAGGAGAGCATGATGATCCATACAGGATGTTGGAAAAACTTAGAGCAATTATTACTAGTTGATGTCTGAGATCTCTGTATATAATGATTTATTTATTAGCATTTGCTATTCCTTTTAACATAGTGTTTGTCTTTTTTTATCTCTGATAATATTAGTTTAAGATCATGATAACTATTCTTACCTACAGTTAATTAAATAGAAATGTACTTCTTGTTCCCTAGATTCATCCTCATACTATTGAAAATACCCTTTTCATGTAGTGGTGTTACTGGGTTTTGCATCAAGTTTTTGCTAGCAAGCTCACCTCACCATGATAGTGTTCCAGGAATCATTCAGAAGTAGCCACCAGTCCACTGCAGTAATGTTTCATTTCCAAAATCATCTCCTTTAGGTCTGTTACTGAAAACACCACAAACAGCATTTATCTGTTACAAAAGGAATTCACATTTCTCCTGAGTATTCTCCTGTCTAAATTGCTGCTTCTATTTAAAAACATCCGGCTCTGTCCAATTCTCAGATCCAATGAATCTGCTTTATGCCATTCTTCCTAGGCCAAGGAAGACTAATTAATTAATCCCAGTGGAGAAAACTTCCACTACTGTTCATCTCTTGTTGCTATTCTTCAGTCTCTTTTTTCCACTGTTCCAATTCTCGATGTATTTTTAGGAGCAAGGAAATACAGGGAAAACAGCAGAGACATTTTTCTCTGCAGGTAGTCTTTAATTTCTTTGTGAATGCACCCCAGAGCATGGAATTGTTGATTTATCCCCAGATTCCTGTGCATCTCTTCATGCACTTCTCAGCTGCAGATGTATCTTCCTCAGTTTGGGCTGTAAATCTCTCTCGCTATTCTACTGGGACTTTCATTGGTGAAATTCACTATGTTTGCTAAAGAATAAACAGGGATAATGGATATTTATTGAAGAGATTTTCCTTGTGCATTAGTTAAAAAATGCCCTTGTTTTCATTCACAAACTTTGTGCATGCTGTAGTAGAACATCAAAAAAATAGCAATAATAATTAAAAAAAGGTTGGATTAAAGATTGTAGCAAAGTTTAGAGTCAGACGGACAGGCAGACAATTTAGATGGATGTCACTTGGCACTAGATGACAGTGAGTTGCCTTATGCTGTTCACTGAATGATGGATGACAAATCTTATTGTTATACAGATGCTTAACTTGCTGGTGTGCATTATAATTTTGAAGATACCATCTGATTTGCAGAAATTAGTATGCTATGCAGCTATAGATATGTTGCAGGCGGTAGGAACTAGAATTGGGTTATTTTTTTCCTGTTGTTTGTTGCCTGACAACTTTGACTCCAAGACCCATTCATTATAGCAAACTGAATTTATAGAGGTCTGGACTTTGGCTTTTGCTTCAGTGAAAAAAAACAGGTTCTCATTTATTGGATTTGCAATGGAGATATGATATGTCTAGCACCTACACAGAGATATTCTTGATAGAAAAATAAAATACCATGGTGAAGTTGACTGGCACCGAAAAATAATAAGGAAATGGTAAGAGAATATTTGCATAATGCTCACCTAAACATATCTTCAAGTTTGATAATGTCCCCATTCAGATTGGCATGGGCCTTAGAAGAACTGTGTAACAGGATAAATTCCCAAACAATGTGGGAAAGAACATCTGCTGAGGGGTTTATGTAATTTTCCACTCAATTTGTTCTGTCAAGAAGATAAAGTATTTCACTCCTTTGAAGAGACCAATACTATGGGTTAAAAAACTGAATCTTAAAATGGCACAAATTCAGTATGAAGCAAACTTTGTTTGTTAGTTTCAGTTTTCTGTATTATTTTTCCCCATTCTTATTCACGTTTTTTAATCCCTTTCTTTTGTTTTCGTATCTGTTGCTGGGTAAAACATGTAAAGATACAGGAAACAAGCAACGTGACCTCCATAACTAATGGGACAGAACCAAATTTCTTGAGCACTGAGTTTGAATGGCTGTTTGTTGCTTTACTCTCATTGAACACATTTGTCCTGTATTGCAAATAAAACAATAAAATTGTACCTTTAGCAATAGAATCTCAGTCTAAAAACACTCAAAATGAGTAAGTTTGTGCTTCCTATTTTCCACATCAGAGCAGACTAAGAAGAAACATTAAATACATAAAACTGAAAGGCTTCTAATGTATTATAGGCTTTCAATATAGTACCTTTAGGGCTCCCCAAACAGCACAATATGATTTATAAACTGTACCAAAAGCCTTCTCCTGCAGAGCAGTGAATGTTATCACTGGTCTCCTTATCCACATTTCCTGTGGAGGAAATAGCTGTTATCAAATAGTATAAATATTAAATAATATCACTAGTGCATCCTATCCTGCCTTTAGTATGTTGCTCTGCATCTGATTCGTTGTTCTTACATTTTTTGCTCATGTGATACAAAAACTATTATTAACATATATTTAACCTTTAATAACAGAAAGATTTGACATTAAAGGTGACTACAGAGAGTGTTTAAAATTGTTGACTTTACTTATGTGCAGCTTGTCAAACACCTTTTAGCATTCCATGAGAGCAGTGTGCCTCACTACCTCAGGCTAGCAAATCTGAATAGGCTCACTGGTGCTAAGAAAGATAAGCATGTATCTTGCTCTTCTCAGAAATGTGAATTTCTCACAATATTTAAACAGTGCTAAAAGTTTTTACGTTGGTTCCAGGAGGACATGAAGACAAGGGCTAAATTTCTTCAGAGAAGCCAAGGGGCAGCAGTTCCAAGAGCTATTTCTGTGTTTGTTTTCCAAGCTGGTTGAACCAGAAAGTATGAGTGCACATATATAGGAGAATGTGTGGTCACATAGCTCCCTCATGACACCCAGCTGGACAAATATTTGAATCAAAGACCCTTAGAGACTGACAGAGCTCTCAGTCAACTTCTAACAGTGCCTGCACAGCAGTACCTGAACCATCTTGGTTTTGATGAGTCGATAGCAGAGGTCCTGGAGAAGCCAGTATTGTCCTGAACACATGTAGATGGATCTGAGTTTCCTGAAAAGCCAGACATAAATTCTATGTACTGAAGCTCTGGATTATCTAACGACACCTGCTTGCCTGCTCCTCACTATATTGCAATGATAATCAAAATATGAGTTTGTGGTTATGCAAATTAAGAGCAAAAGGAAAAATACACTCAGATGAAACAGAAGCCATTTAAACTCTGCACTAAGTATTTTTCTTTGGTATGGCGTTTGGGTTTGTTTTTTTTTTTTTTTTTTAAGCCTCTCAGTGTTGAGTTTATATATATTTGTTGCAGTAAGACATATATATATCAACAATAATTTTCTATAATTTTTATATATAATAAAGTAGATGAGATCACAAAATAAGATTACAAAGCGAGGGAATGGCATACTTCTCTTACTAGCGATCTCTAACAGTGATAAAGTCCTTCCATTCTATAATTTGCAGTCATCAAAAGTATGATGATTATTATAAATTAGCCTGAATTCCACTTCATTCCAGCCATTTTTTCAGTCCTACATATTCTTTCAATCTTCTTCCTTCAGACTTGTTCTCTACTTATATAATACTTATTAGTTCTTTTACTTTTACCTGTATGTTTTAAAATATTTATAGGCAGCTCAATCCTTTTTTACAGATTTCAAATCTTAAATCACGGCAAGTAATTGCCCTTGCATGTCACGAAGAAATGCAATATTTAAAGAAATTATTGTGCACCATATAGTAATGGGGAAACTGACAATGCCCTAAATGAAGAGCAAACATTTTGAGATATTGACATCCCATGTAAACTAAAAGCTTTTAATTAATCTCAAAATCACATGGCAGTTAAGGTTTTGGATATTTTGTCAGGACTGAATAGTAAAAAGTCTTATGTAAATTGAAATATTGTATCTCTGTCAGTCCCCTCTTCACCTTGGCCATAGTAAAGCTTTTTCAATCCCATGATGTGAACGGGGCAAATTCTGGAGCATGTACCAGCCATCCAGGCATGCCTGCAGCACGCTTCACTTTGCTGGAGAGGCAGCCAGTTTGCAGCAATTTTTACAAACCCCAGTGTTTTGCTAGCCTTTGGTGCTGTTGTTGATTGGAAAGGAAAAGAGAAGATACAGAAAAGGAAAAAGGAGCTGCAGGGTGTAGAGAGGGGTAATTTTCTCATTTGTAATTTTATCAGTGAAGCCGTCATTTGTTTTCCACTGAGGCCTCTGGCTTTTGCCCAGTAGAATTAGGCTAAAAACCTGTAGTGAAATGGGGTTTGAAATGTGGTGAAATCAGTTTGTTTTGTCTTTCAGGCAAAGCAGCAAGAAGTGGGTAAGGTCGGTATTGCTGACAATGAATGTGGGCAAACTCCATTTGCTTGCTTTTACCCCTGATTGCCTCTCTGCCTAAAGCTGCCTCTGGCTTCAATCATGGCCAGTGTCACAGACCCTGTCTCTCTCAGGCACTCAATGACCTGGAACCAGTCTGGCTAGAAGATTAACTAAGCTCTGGTGTGGAGACAATAGCTGAGAACTGTGCCTTTCCTGCACAGACCCACAGAGGGTGAAATTCGTCAGAAGGGGAAGCAAAGTTGTTTTGAAAGCTGACTTGAAACTGTGAACCCTCACAGAAACTAAAGCAATTAGAAGTCTTCCTTATGTCCTCACTGAGCATAAAGTTGCTTCCTCACCCTATATTGTCTAATTGAAATTGCACTTTGGCTCAATGTGTCTGCACATTGCATGATACTTTAATAGTAATATAGTTAAAAAGAAAGGCAAATATGTGTTAATCACTGCATGCAGTAGTCTTAAGCTGTGAAATAAAACATGCCAGAGCAATTCTACCATGCAACACAAATATTATGCACTCAAGTATTATGGTGAGCAAACCAGTATAAGAATGTAATGGAATAGAATTAATGACTGCTATTGACCCACACAGAATTGAAAGCCTAAACTGCAACTCTAACGTTTCCAACTAAAAATGCCCCTATTATATTCAGCATGCTGGCCTGTCATGGTTGTATTCAGTATAATATCCTTTCACTGACATAGACTAGCTTTTACTTTTTACTGGTGACAGTCCTACAGAAGGGGAGAGCTCTAAGAAAGGGACTTTTCTCTCTTGCTCATCAATCCACAGCATTAAATTCCTGTGGCAGTTTCACTCTTCAGCTTGAGTGTACAAATTATGCTCATAGATACATATGTCTGTGGAGCCCCATTGAAGGCACAGACTTACACTAGAAGGCCAAAGTAGATTTCATAAAGCAAAGGAAAGCCAATACTGTAATTTAAGACTGCTTTTGCCCTTCAGAATATTTATCATTGGGGATGGGGTATGAAAAAAAAAAGAGCTTTTTATCTTCACTTTCATATTCCAGATTTAGTTTGCAGGGTTGAAAAGTAAGGAAAAATCCAAACTTTTTTATTCCTTTGTTTGCTATGCAGCACAACCTTTAAATTAAAATAATAAAAGGGAAATAAAAATAGAATATCTTACTGAAAATTGGCAAAAAAACCCCAAAAAATTGGTTTGCATTCTGATAGTTCCTTGTAGATATGTGCTTATATTTTTGTTAGAATTAAGGTACTGAAATGTATTATTAAAATTATATTGTAATATATTGCAATTACACGTTCTCTTAACATTAACTACTACTATAAATAAATAATAAATCTATTTCCTTTTGGTCTTATATCAGTTTTAAGAATATAGGAAAATCCATCCTGTGGAATTTCCTCTCTAACCTTTACATAAAATGCATTCAATTTCATGTCTGTCTCTCCCCATGGGACACAATAACTTGTGCTGCAAACACAATTCAACATAGACCCGCTTAACACAGCTACAGATTAGGCCAGAGGAGCCTGCCCTTAGATCACCTGTTAGATCTCCTTTTCAGATAGAAGGAGTGAAGACAGTATTAACAGCACGTTCCACAACTGGAGCTTTTCTCTTAAAAGATTTGTGTGTAATCTTATGCTTAGTCCTCCCCAACAGACACAAGAAAAAGTCAAAGAGGGGTCTCGAAAGAGGAGACTTAAAACTATTTTAATTCTTAAGCATGAAAGGAAACAGAAGATGGGAATAAAGAAAAGCACAGGACTCCTGTGTTCCTTTCAGCGAATGAAACCACATTTAAAGCTGTGAATAAGCAATAATGTTCATAACCATGAAGGTAGTGGTTTAGACCTCAAACTCACTCTGACTGAATCATTAGATGTCAAATATTTCTTGAATTCAGAAACCACAGGCTACCTTCAGCAGATCCAAAGAAACAAAGCAGCAATCCCACAAACTGAGCTCTACTACCCAACTCCTTTACTTCTTTAGTATGAGGCAGCAGATTTCCATTTTAGGCCGTGTCCACTGTCTCTAGCAGAAATCCATTTTGTTAAAACATTACTCTTGGTTTCATTGAAACACACAGGCTAATTTTGCTTGAGAAAACACTTTTGTCTTGGAGTGGTATCCAGGACAAGAATGGCTCCTAACAGAGAACAGCAGAGAGGAGATGTGTAATTTGGGCACAGGTTCGTTTTCAGAAGCTCTGAGACAAGACGTGTTTCACAGACAAAAGCACAGTAAAAACAGTGTTGAACATACATACATAACAATGAGAAAATTCAGCTCACAAAGCAGCCATCGCTGTAGGAAGAAAGGAACCCTTGTTTTCCTCTGAGTTGCTGAGATCTTCTCTAAAGAGAGCCAGCACACGGTCACATGTGGCTCACATAACAGAATGAAAAAGTGCCAGTGGTCAAAAATTTTATGATCATTCACTGATTGTGAGTCTTGGCCAAGTGTTGCATCCTATCTTCAGAATAATGGCCTAAATGAAAAGTCCAGTTATGATGCATTTTAATAATAATAATAAAAAGTGGCAGTTCTTGTACTTTCTCTTCAATATATATAACGTTTGAATGTTTAGAGGATTGATGGTATAGACTTTTTTATATCTCTTGCAAGGAAGGTCCAGTATATAAAGTAGATCTCTTACCATGGTGTGATTCCAATCACATCATAGGGGAAGAATCCATCCTGGGGACTTCTGCAACAAAGAATATGAAATTTTGGAAAGAGTTAAAAAAAAAAGTGAAAACAAATATGGAGAAAAGAACCGGGGAGATGAACCAGGAAAAGGTATATTTACAGAATTCTTCATAACAGAATAATGACATATATTATTATTCATTTGCCTGATACTGTCATCTAGGGTTTCATGCAATTAGCAGTTTGGACTTTCATCTGTTTTAATTTTCTCTTATAATTGTTCTCGCAGCAGGAATAATCAGCCTCAAAACCAAGAAAAAGCTAATCTTGCAAACTCAAATTTCTCTTTCAGCGGAGGAAAGTGTTTGGTCTTTAGTGCTGTGATATAAATGATATGGCCAAGGTAATGCGGGAAGCTGGCAGCAGTAAAAGAAATTCAGCATGTATTTCCCAAGCCTCAAACCTTAACGTGGAGACCATTCTCATTTTATTGCTATGTTTATGATAAACAGCTTTGAGAAATTCTGTGCACCAGGAAAAAGGCACAGTGAAGCTGACTTTGAACTGCATAACTGTTAAAAACAGATATTTTATATATATTTTGAATCAGAGCATATCACTTAGGGTTTCCTTTATATTTGCATAAAAAGGATATAACAGATACCATTTGCTGTGTCTGTGTGTAAGCAAGAACTCATTAAAACTAGAAAGCCTGTGAGGGAATTAGGCAGTCCAGTCTCACAGGATTTTAGTAAGAACTGAGCGACTAACTTCCTGAGATATCATTATTGCCTAATAATGCACTTGACTGTTGTAAATTGTCTTCACACACTTGAAATCTGAATGGATTAAAATATTGTCTTTCTCCAGAGAGTGGGTTCTTTTATTTCTTTTATTTCTTTTTTGACCAGATGAAAGCATAACTTTATAGGAATGTGCAAACAAAATCACCAATCACAACAGTATGCTTCACTAGCTTATGTGTGTGTGATGAACCCCTAACAAGAGAAAAATCCTCTTTATTCAGTTTACTCTCCCTTCGTTTGGCTTATTGACCATATCAAGTTAAATGTTAATTGCAGGCTACAGAGAGGTTACTTATCCCTTTGTAATCAAATATCCCATTCATTAACTACTTATGCAACAAAATATCTGCTGTTGAAGATCTGACTGAACCTTTTGTTTTCATGGCAATAAGAAGATACCACCAATTGGGGTAAAACATGGAGAAAAATATTGTTTTCATTTTAAAGAAATGCATTTTAAATAATAATGCTAAACTACAATTTAAAAAATGCAGTTATATTTAATAACACTTTTAATAAAAGAGTTTTGGGATTCAGTAAATCCATAGAGATTAAAAATACCTTTTTTCTTCACTCATTATTACTTTCTCATTATACATTGACTTGCTGTGTGACCTCAGGCAATTAATTTACTCTCTAGCCAAAATTTTTCAACCTGAATATGTAAAATTAAACATCCGAATCTATTTTTAGGTGCTCAAATAAATGGCCTGATTTTCAGAGGTCATTTGTACCCCAAATATTCATTAAGTTGACAGGGGCTGTGCCTGCCCTTTGCCTCTGAATAACTCATTGCTTCTTGCATACATAAGGGGTGGATTTAGATGCTTAACTCCTGGTATCAAACACTGTCCTCAGGCTCCTCACACAAAGGAGGATGGCACAGGGAATGCCTGAGCTCGCAAGACCCAAGCAAAAATGTTTGAACAGCTCAGAACTGGTCAGGGTCAAAAGTGATGCTGCTGTACTTACATGTCCCAGCTCAGGACTCCCCAGAGATTTTTCTGACAAAAAAAGTTCAAATGTCACTCTTCTTACATAGCAGGCATGCCTGATGAGATTTAATTTTCCTGCTTATAATCCTGTGCACTTCATTTAGGTGCTTAATTTAGACATTATGCACAGAATCCTGTTTGGCCCTAGAAGGAGGCTGGAGTTTGCCTACCATAGTGGAGAGAGAGTGCCTCTGAAGATAAGCAGAGGGAAATCCACTCCTATTTTAAGTGTCTGTCTTTCCACTGAGAGTGCAGAAAATTAATAGAAAATGTTAGGTGCTTCCATCCACTCAGGACCCAGAGTGTTTTAGTCCTCTTCTGAGAAAGATATCTGGTAAAGGTGACACCATCTTATGCTTAATAGTCTAGTGGTTTGAGTGTTCACGAAGCAAATGAGAGGTTTGCATTCCCAGCCCTGACTGTCTTACAGGGGACTGAATCCATCTCTCCTGTCACTCTGGAGAGTGACCTAACCACTGTGCCATGAATAATCGGAGTGAGGCACTTACTGTTCCTCCTCCCGAGACTGAACTGCTGGGTAGCCAGGAATGTAAAATTCATTATTCTGGGAAAGCAGCGGGGAAACAAGTGCTGGATTGTAGTCACAGGGATATGCCTGAGAAAGGGATGTCTCCAGAGTTTAGCCTTCCCCTTGTGGAACTCAAACACATCTCACCTTGTGCTGAGAGGAGTGGAAAGCAAGGCGGTCCTAAGTTCCCTCTTCCTGCGCTACTCCATTTTAGGACATATGTTCTCATATACTATTTCCTGCACTCAGAACTCCCATTGTTGACTTCAGAGATGCTCAAATTCAGAAAATCAACTATTCAGAATGCCTGGTGGTTTACATCTTGGCAAAGTGTTTTTGACAAGTATGATCCCCTTAGGTGAAAGAGGTACAGAATAACTACTTCAGAGGTTTTATTCCATGTTTGTCAGTTTTGATAGTTTTGAAAAGTTAAGCATTTTGAGTCAGGATTCAGGGCTCTGTATATTCAGGAAGGATAAAGTTTATCTGGTGTATTGAGTAGACAGTCCCTTCTTGGGGAAGAATTCCTGCATGTGTTGGCCATATATTAAGGTTTAAATCTTTCTGGATTTGTTTCCAAGTTACGACTCAGATTTCTGCTGCAGACTGCAACCTTCAAAGATATCCCATGGTAAGCAGAAGGGGATGGCCCACTCTACTTCAGGCCCTGAATGTCAGGATGTTAATCAGAATTTTGATTTAATCAGTCAAAAACCTGACTACAAAAAGGTCTAGATGTCAGACTGCCCTGAGTGACAGATGTTTAGAGCTGGGTGTAAGTCCAGCAACTTCTCCAATATTCACTGTCTGAAGTTTAACTGTAACACTTGTGGTTCATTTCCCACCATCCCTCTTTGGTATCTGTCTCTCAAAGCAACGGCTCATGATTAAAGCTGTCTTTTAACCTTATTTTGCATTTACACCAGTGTAGTCCAAAGTAAACATGATTATTTGTAAATGGAGAAAAAGAGAGAGAGTTATAACAAATAGAACTTAACTTTAGGAAAAAAAAAATTAGAATGCTGCACTTCCGAGACCTTCCCTGAAAATAGTTCAATCATGGTATTATATGTTTTATCCACACTTGACATACTTTAAATGCCAAAACAGGAAAACAAATGTGCAGGGTTTTTTACCATCTGTTACTTATCACCTGACCATATACAAAATAAATTTTTGTAAGGGTTCTTTACTGATATTGCCAGATGAATGGGATAACATTCAACAGCTCAGTGGACTTTTCATACTTCTGTCTGTATTACTGCAGGTAGAATCTTTACCTGTAATTTATTTGATTAAGCAGTTGAAGCATTTAGCTCAGCACACACCTGATATATGGATGTAATCAAGTACTTAGATATTTAAACACTTCGAGTGAAGGAACAATGTGCTGGTACAAAATAGAAGCCATTAAAAATATTTTGTGTTGTAGCTTCACTCAATAACTACAGAAATTTAATGTACTGAAAATCTATACATAGCTGAAGAGCATAAATTTCAAGGGCAAATGGGATTTTATAGCTTAGTGGAGTAAAGTGATAAGAACTGAAATAAATAAAACACTTAGAAGAATGTAGGAAAAAAGTTGTAAGGTATCTAGTGGTGGTGAAAATCCTGTGAAATTGTGATTTTTTTTTTTAATGGAAAAGTTAATTACACTACATCAGTTTCTATATGAGGGTCAGAACCCAGCACTCCAGATGTGTCTCACCAATGCTGAGCAGAGGTGAAGGATTGCTAAGCAGTTTTGGCCCACTTGTGATCTGTCCCTAAGTGGATTTTACATTGCTGATCAAAATCCTCTGGGCCCACTTCTTCAACCAGTTTTCACTTCATGTCACTTCCCACTTATCTAATCTATAATTTATCAATTTTTCTATATGTCACTTCCCACTTATCTAATCTATAATTTATCAATTTTTCTATCAAGATGTTGTGAAAGAAATAATTAAAAACAATTAAAGCCAAGAGAAACAACATTCACTTCTCTCCTCTTTTTAGTCACATCATTACATAAGGTTATACATAAGGTTGGACAAACATGATTTCCTCTTCCTATATCCAACAGTTTCAGATTACCTTCTTGTCATTTATGTGCTCGAAAATATTTCTGAGGATTAGTTGCTCAATTGTCTATGCAGGGATTGAGATGTAATTCCATATATTTTCCTTCTTGCCCTTCCTGAAGATGGGAATGACCTTTGGTCTCTTCCAGTTTTCAGGAACCTCCTTGGACAATCAGGAACTGTCAGAGATAAAATGAGAGTCGCCTCACAATGGCATCAGCCAGCTCCTCCAGCACACCTAATTGCTTGTCATCAGACCCTGTGGACTTACATTTATCTAGCTTAAATGCCATAATCTGATCTTTTCCATTGAGAGTGAGTCTTTCTCTATATTCTCCAAATATTATAATATTCTTTGTTTTTCTTTTCTGATGAACAGCAAATATTCTTGTGCATGTACCATAATTTTATTGTCTATTTATTACCTACATATTTGTGAAAGCCCTTGAATTTCACAATATTGCTTGATTTACATTTTACTTAATTGTACTAGAGCCCTCCTGATTTAGAAAAACCTTGCCATGTGACATTTTTGGAGGTCCTCACAGGGAAAGATTCATGAAGAGATAAAAAGACAAATATTGTGGAAAAGTAAAAATTATGAGAGATAAAATGGAGACAGAAAGAAAAATCCATCAAAGATCTAGGAAAGGATAAGTAGAAAGATTTACTTATTTCAATAAATCCCAGTAGAAAGATCATTCAAACCTAACTCTGACACCTGAAGACAGCAGAAGAGAAAGTGGCAAAATTTTTCCGTCAAATATTAAAAAGACAAAAGAAGAAGGAAATTGCTGTTCTTAAGTATACGTTGTCAGAAAAATTTTACTAAAAGACTTTCCTTTTTTACTGAAAAGGAAGGCAGGACTTGGAGTGCTAGATGATAGGTGATAAAGAATAATTAGCAATGGAATTTCTGGACTCTTAAAAGGCCAGCAGCCAAACATGAGGAAAGCAAGCATTAAGAGATCTATAATCTTCTGAGGAGTTACTAATGAGGTATTCACTACATTGCAAAGGATAATTTCTGTCATTTGGCATGCTCTATATAAACTGCCTTTCCATAATTTTATTACATTCTTATTATTCATTTCCTGCTTCACCAGATTAGTGAAATACTAATCAGGATGAAGCACAATACCTCTCTAATCAATATGCATATTATAGGGAAAATAGCTATAATGTAATGCCTCTTGCAAAAGAAAAAAATTAAATATGCATTTCTCACAAAGTCCCTGGTCAATTTTATTTTTTATCAAATATTTTTCACATCTTTTTAGAAATTTTCTTTAGATCAAAGAATTCTAGTTTGTTGATGAAAACCAGAGCCTAAGGTATAATAATAAAGAAGAAAGCTTTTCAAACAAAAATATAAAAATCCTTCTAAAATGGTTTTAAAAATCTTTCAACTGCCATTATTATTCAATGACATAGAAGGCAAGCAAAATATTACATTTTAAATAAATTTTAAAGTTATACTTTTAAATCCTGCAAAAATAATCACTGACTCTTCTTCATTATGCTCTAGCATTTTTATGCAGATATGAATGTTTGTATGCTTAAATGTCATAATAATAAATCAGAATTTATATGTATTCGGTGACCAGGAAAATGTCAACTATCTATTTTAACCTTGCAATTGCTTCTTTGTGTTCTGGAGAAAATCAGAGGTGGATAGGTAAAAAAATAGGATGCAATATTTCACAAAATCAATGATAGCAGAAATAGAAAATTGTACTTATGATGGGAAACAGTCCTCAAAAAATTTAAAGAAACTGTTGATTACTTCATGCTCTATATCATACATTTATTAATTGTAGCAACTTTTCACTTAAGAATTTGTCAGCATGTTTTGAAGACTGAACTTTTTCTGAATATCCAGGTGGCACAACAAAAATTGTATGGTGTGAAAGGAAAGGAAAAAAAGACAGGCAGTTCTCTTCTGTATATGAATGACTCAAGAAGACCCAAAAGTCCTTTTCCTTCCTAAAAGTTTTAATTTATTAAAAAGAGCAGAATAAAGAAATCATACATTAAATAAGGGAAAATTTATTATAAAGCAAAGATAAGATTAATTAAAATTGTTTCATATCAGAAATATTTATTCTTCATGGAGAATGATTTGCAAAACTCTTTCATGTCAGGTCAGCTATCATGAAACATAGCCATAAATAGCTTCTAAGGAGTGAATTTTATCTAAATAATTGAATTTTCACACTTCAGATGAGAGTTAACTTGAGGGGTATTTGTGTATATTGTTCTCCTTTATGCAAGATGCATAAGCACTGCTAAAATTCCTTAACATGAACTATCATGTCTGCTTAATTTGATAACTGAGTAGAGATTCTCATTCAAGGCTGACTCTTGCATGTCATTCAAATATTGACCAAAATGTCTGACCCCATCAGACTGTTGCTTCTAGTCAGAAAGTCTAGTAAGATTTAAAAATTACACAACTCTTTGTCCAGTGGCTGAGACACATAGAAATCAGGTCTTAAAAATTCTGGAATGGGTGTCCTGATCACGGGCCCGAAAAGCAAATGGGACCTCATCTGCCTTTGACAAAGGAGATAGTCCACTGTACTGAAATATGCAATGTTAGCACACAGTGACTGGAATAAATGGTACAAGTGTAAAGATATTCCCTCACTACATGACAAGTTATTCTTTCATATTTTTGTGCCTCAGTATCACTGGAGTTTGGATGAAATATTTAAGTGGTCAGCATGCCACAGAAATTAAATATGACACTACATTGTTTAATTGAGGAGCCTAATTTCATAGTATCTGACTGAAATTTTAGGGCCTTGACCTAAGAGCACACAATTCACTCCACTTAAATTCAGATCTTCACAGAAAATAAAGAGACACGAGTGCCTCTGCTGGAAATTATTTACTCATTTGCCTTAGACAGCAATTTTAGAATGGGGTATATCACTGTATCTAACAACTTATCCCCTATTTGGGGTTTAGGCAATTTAAGTAGACACTGAAGATGTTTAAACTAGATTTTCTGATACTTTGAAATAATTCTGAAGATTCTCCAGAAGACAAGCCACATTATTCAGGAAAACCCTGATATCTACATCTTTGACTAAGATTTTAGGAACCTAAATAGAAGTTCCTAAACAGAGGAAACAGAGTTCTTTCAGTTCTGTATTTGGTCTGTCCATTTCTAATGGACATTTCTTGATGGGAGGAAAATGCTGATCCCCTAGGCTCAAAGAGTATTTAGCATACTGAACTCCCAGCTTCTTGAGTGAAGCCTCAATTTCTTACACTACGATACAGAAGTTCTGCACTACTGCTCTGGATCATGCCTATCTTAACCAAGTTAGGCTATCAAAATGTAAATCTCAAAATGTAAATCTCAAAATCCCATCTATCAAAATGTAAATCTCTTCAAAGCTCCAGGAAGGATATAGGTGCCTCTCTTCTCAAAAGAATTGGAGTATTGGTGGGCAAGTTTGTTCTTAGGTAACTTATAGGCAACCTTTTTCACCAACGAGAACTCATTTTGAGAACACAAAGGAATGAAACAATATATAGACATATGTCTCATCAGACAGTTAAAACAGTAGGCATATTTTAAACCTATTGACAGAAAAATATTGAAAAATGAAAATTTTCCTTCTTTATACTGCTTACCAGTCTATCAATGATCTCAGGAAATTGATATAATACTAAATGTCATGACTAACATAGTTATGTCTGCAGAAATTAAAAAAAAATTCTTAATCAATCCAAGTGCAATAAAGTGAAAATAACATTCTATCAGAAATTGTCTCTGGTGATTTCTTAGTGACATGTTCTTCAAAAGCCTGATTATTTAATCAGTGTTGTTATGATAACTCATAATGGTTAAAACTACTGTAACAGTAGCATCTTTTTGTAGTCTCATTCCATCACATTTCTTATATTATACAAATCAGACAAAGATTAAGAATAAATCATGGTATAGGATTCTCCAATTCAATGCACTGGCTGGAGCATCAGATATCATGAGTAAGGAAAGCTCCTGACTAAAACAAAATAAACCACATGGAATAAGCATGAATATGGTCTTAACAACTTTAAGAACAACTTTAAGAAGTCCTGACTTAAGCAACAGATACAAAAATTTATGCAAAGGCACAAAACTTTCTTCTACAAAGCAAGCAGAAATGGTAGGACATTTTGATGTGATTTAGTCAGGATGATGGTATTCTGTTGATGGACGGACCCAATGATCATTGAACCATAATAACTCCATGATTTTATTCTATTACTTTTAATGACATTTCTCATTCTTAAAGTTAGATTTCTTTCTGACTAAAGTTTATTTCTTTCCTGATTAAATGGTCAATAAAAAAGTTCTACCAAGAATTTTTTCATCTTATCCTGTGCCTGGGGGAAGAGATGAACTTACAAATTGAGTAAATGAAAGAAGAAAAAATGCAGATACTGATATTTTTATCTTACAATTATTATTTCTTTCCTCTTTCTAAAGTTAGACTTTTCAAGATGTCTATATTTTGAACCATCCCCTAGCAATAATGGAAAAATATATTTTCACCTAAAGCCACAGGGTAAACAGAAAACAAGGATGGCTAACAAACTGCGGTTTACTGAAGCCAAATGAGAAATAACAAGCTTGAGAGGTCAACAATTATAGCTAATAACAGTATATCATAGAATCATAGAATGGTTTGGTGTGAGGTGAGGGTCTGAAGGGACACAGGGTCCCCAGGCAGGTGCAAAGGAGAGACACTTTATTCCAAAAACCTGGCCTTTTTAAGCAATAAGCTGGGTATCAGCTACATAGTTTTAAATCATAACAGGCATAATGCAACCAACCACCATACACCATGATGTGAGCATGACACAGAACTCATTTTCTACCTCTAATTCAGCTGAGTCACTTGCTCATAGTCCTTTTCTACTTAGCCGAAGTCGCAGGCTTGAGCCATGGTTTAACAAGGTCTTCCATTTGTAAGGTTTTAATTCGATGCAGCAACATGAGTTGGCAAGGACCCTAAAGACCACCTAATTCCAAACCCCAACCTTGGACTAGCCCGGGTTGCTCAAAGTCCCATCCAGCCTGGCCTTGAACACTTCCAAGGATGGGTCTTCCACAATGCCTCTGGGATACCAGTTCCAGTGTCTAACCATCCTCCTAGTAAAGAATTTCTTCTCAATATCTGAACTAAAACTACCATCTTTCAGTTCAAAGCCATTCTCCCTAATCCTATCACTACATGCCCTTGCTAAAAGTGCCTCTCTGGCTTTTCTGTAGGCTACCCAAAGTACCAGAAGACGTACTTCTACAAGGTTTGTCTGTAGCTTCTTCTTCCCCAGGATGAACAATCCCAACTCTCCCTGTCCTTCTTCATATGAGAGGTGCTTCAGCCTTCTGATCATGTTCAAAACCCTCAACCTTGACTCCTTCCCACAGGTCCCTTACCTTAATCCATATGCTAACACATCCTTTATGGAAGGATATTGATTAAAGAAAACATAATTTTTTTTGTTAAAGATTAAAAAGTGGATTGTTGTTCCAAAGTTCAGATTAATAAATCGTACCTGGTGCTAAAATAGTAGCAAGTGTGTTAAGAGAACAGAGTTTCCAATAGATTTATACCAGGAAAAAGATATGATTCATGCAGACAGAATATAGAAATATATTCCATATATTTTATGTATGTAGATACATATGTATGTGTGTGTGTGTATATAAAATAGATGAAACATCTTTTAAAATCTTACAGGGTTAGTAACTCCATAAAGTGCACATGTTAATACCCTACAATTAGTATTTTCTTACAATCCTCATTTGGGTTTAAATCTCACTTTTTGTAAGTTTTCTGCATCTCAGTGTTGAAAAATTTGTCAAGACTATATGTCAAAAATCTTCAAGACTATATGTCTAGGGTATTTTTAGATAGTAAACTTAGTTGTTCTTGAATTCCTTCAAGCTGAATACTGTGGCACGCTTGCATCACACTCGTTCCGACATTAAAGTTGTTTTCTCATCCTTCTGTAGAGGCAAGGTCTCCGATGTGTTGCTTCTAAGCCACCCAATCACCCTGAAGAAACATGCACTGGTACCCCACATATTATGGGGTCTCATGTGTCACACATTAGAATAACAACTTTTGCTTTTGAAAAAGCTTTTCAAAGATGTTATATGTGAGCATCAGGGCACTGTTGAAAGAGAGACTTGGGAAATTGAAAGGACAGTGTTACAAAGGTAATCAACTTGCCTTTCTTGTTTCTTTTATATTTTACCCAGTAAGGTTTTAGTATGTTGTTCCATTTTTGTAGACTGGCTCATCCAAATATTTTTGCAACTTCATGAATGTGTCAAAGGTCCTCTGTGGGAATTCTGTGGGAAATATTTAGAATGGCCTGCCCATAAGGAAGAAGGAAAACATCACAGCATGAGACAGTGTGGAAGTTAAAATGAAATAATTTCACCTCTGTCTGTGAAGCTTTAAAAGCACTGCAATAGGAATTCTGTGTTCACAGAGTAGTTGCACTTCTATGTTCAGATGGTAGTTCCAGAATTCAGTTTCAGTATTGCTAGGTAGTCAACAGTTTATAAATCAAGTAAGATATTTAAAAAAAAAAAAAGATTTAAAAAATTGAGGCTGTTTTCCTATACTACCAGCTTAGGTAAGAAAATCATCTCTTTTTAGGCTTCTGCTGGCTTGTACCTTCTAAAAAGTGAGAGGGAAAATTAACAGTCAGCCAGCCACAAGGAATCTACAATAACATTACATGACGAGCTGACAAAGCTGTCACCAATCATGGGCCTTAATTATGAAGGAAATAGAGATAGGAAAATCTTGAGAGATTCACTACTTACTTCAGTTCTTCTTGTATCAACAGAATGAATCAGGTTTTGTTGTCATAGCACTTAAACTGCCAAATGCTAACAACAATTTAAACCACTTAAAGTTAGGTTCTGCTTTCTGAGGTTGGTACAAGAGTTGCTCTGTGTATCAGAAGAGTGACACAAGACACTAAATACTTAAAAACAAAACAAACCAAAAGCAAGAAAACTCCCTACACTTCAACTTAATTCAAATAAAGATGTGGTTGAGCATGTTCCTAGTAGACCACCAGACAACCAGAAGTAATTTTTGAGCAGAAATCAGTTAAAATCAGAAGGGTGATTGACAGATTTGCTGCTCTAAATGCATTTCATGGGAAAAATAAGTCCTTTACTCTCATAATATCTAAACTTGGACAAAAATGTGATTTATATAATGAAAAATGTACTGTAAATGCAATATTTTTCCTTCTAGGTAAATGGCAGTATGGTAATCAGTGTGGCAATCACAGAGTTATAGAACTAAAATGTTAAAAGTCTCATGTGATTCATGCAGCTTTTCAGATAAACATTAACTCCCATCCTGTAAGCTTGGAATACATGCCAAAAGAGCTAATGGTGCAGTCTGTCATAAAGAGAGGAATTCTTTTAAAGCATGACGTGTTTCCAGCTGTAGTAGCCACATGATGATGCAAACTGTACAGCTTTTTCATGAAGTGCAGTGGGGACATGCATGTACTCTATCAGGTAGTGCAATCTGCCACTGTGCACTACAAATTTCATGATCTCTTCCTTTGAAGTAATCAGTCTCCTCAGATTCTCCATTTCCTTTCTGTGAGTTTCTTATAATAGCCTTTATTTCATTTATTCTTAGTAGTCACTTACAAAAGCTTTAATTCCACTGTTTTATTTTAGCTGAAATTCTTGGTTATTGATGCATTTGACGAGAGCATGTATTGCATTCTTCATTCAGACATTCTAACCCTCTGGTTTTGCATGGGGAAAAAAAGTTATAGATTGACTTAACAATACTAGTCTCCTGCTTTTAAAACACTATCATTCTTGTCATTCTGTATACAAAAGGGTTATATTTCCTGACTACCATGTATTGCTCAAAAGATTCTTTTCTCATCTATTTCAGTTCTCTTTTGTGCAGTCTGCAGTAAAAACAGGAAAAGATACAAGAGGCAAATTCATTTGTTTAAATTTATTCTATCAACAGACCGTGAATACCTGACATATTACATACTCAATATTGTGAAAATAATTCCAGTCACATGCTAGGTCTCTTCAATTATCCATACAGAAAAAATGAATTAACAGAAGCACTCATTTCTTAAAAAGTTTTACATAGAAATAGAAATAGAAAAAAAAGAAGAAAAGGATTTACTGGTGTAATGTCAATTCAGGAAAACTATAATTCCCTTTTGAAAAGACATTGAGTTCACCTATAACCTGTAACGCACAACCCACCCAAGATAATCCATAAACCTGAATTTGGACAGGAAATTCTTTCACTATCAGTTCAAGAAAAGTCCATAGATAGGATTTATATCACCTAATTTCAGATGTGCACATGTCTACACCTGAGCTAATCTCTCCAGGATCTTTTTATTGGCAATGGATTCAGGAAAAAAAGACACCCTGGAGCACTATTCATCTGGCCTGCATTAGAAATCTACTATACACTCAGATGAATCATGCTCAAGAAACACTGAAGTTCAGTTCATTGATTAAAGAGATAGTAAAGGGTGCCTGGCACAATAGTGGGTCTTATTAATCCTAGCCTTTATATCAACACAGGAGGAACCAAGCCTGAGCAAAACCTGTAAAAGTAATGCATACTTTGGGATGCATCTATTTTGGGTGATTGGTCTTTTGGGTCAGAAGATCTGCATCAGGAATGAAGGGCAAGGATGTCCATGGCTCATTTCCTGATGTTTTAGCTACTTGAAAGAAGATCAGGGCAGATCAGGCCAGATTAGCAAAGCTGGAGAGGACAAGGTCCTGAGTCTTTGATATTTTGAGCAAGGGCTAGAGCAGACAAAGAGCAGGGAGAACATCCAATCAAAACTACTTAATTACTCTGTGGAATGTCCCAGGTCTGGATCCACCAAAATGAATGTCCAAAACTGAACTGTCACTTTGGGAAACCCTTCTCTCCAACTCTTGCTTGTTTTAGCAATGGCGTTCTGTGTCTTGATCTCTTTAAAAGTAGGCCTTGAATAATGGAAAAAAAAAATTCTTTCCTAATATCATCATGTAAATATGGAAGTCCTGCTAATTGTATTGGAAGTTCAACCTGAAGATGACCCTCAGATCTAATCTCTGCTGTCGACACAACATTATAAAACAATACACAGTCTTTGCTTTGCTAGAGTATCTGATTTGTATTTTAATTTAAATGCAGATCACTTCCTTTCAAGAGAAGAAAGTTTCAGCAGACAGAAACTGTTTAAAAAAAAAAAAAAAGAACAGGAATAAAAAAAGAAATTACTGTTTCTTTACTTATGGGGAACCTTTTAATAACTCAGCTATAGTCAAGCTCTTTATGAAATATGGACCTTTCACACTCAGGATGAAAACCATAATCCTTACTCCTTACTAGTGAGGTATATTAATAGTAGATTCAGCTTGACATGATGGTCATTAAGGCCCTCAGGAGCTGTGCTATAAATGTCAGGAAATGTTGTCAGAGAGTTAAAGGCTTGTTTCATGTGGTCTGCGGTAACTCTATCTTGTTTTCTGTCATGTTGTAGAGGTCCAAACACACATTAACTTGTTCATATGTAGTGAAGAAGAGATGAAATAGACCTACTAATATATGTATTAAGATTATTAATGCCACATCACTCTGCAATAATATTTGAGTACTTCTAATAATTTTGTTGTCTAAAAAACCACACAGAAAATAGATGGAAAATATTTAATTTGAAAGTCAACAATAAAGGACCAACAAAAAATAGCGTCCTTAAAGGATCATTTGCACTATTGATGGTGTTCCCAGATGCTTTCAGAAAAACATGCTCTTGGCTATTACATTTGCAATTCCACTGAGTTGCTACAAGGAAATGTAGTATGTCACCACTTTTACTGAACTTTAGTGTTGTAGCCTGTTGTGGGTCAATGCACTCACACAGCCAATTCATTATAAAAGCAGGCTAAAATTTATATTATGCAAATAAGCTTACATAGCATGTTAAATTACAGCTATGCTGTGATGCACAATAAACCACTGTAGAGTGATTTTATTTATTTTCAGTTCTTATGATAAGCCAAAACTAAGCAGAAATAATTCACCATGTAAACACTTCAATGAAATTGAACTACTCATTTTCAAGAACCAGAACCTACTTCTCAGTACTGAAGGACAGAGATTAGCTTTATTTAAAGAGGAAAAGTGAAGTCGTATTACCTAAAGTCCTCAAATCACCTGCATTTAAATTTCCCATCACAGCTCTTTAAAATTACTTGTTAGCAAATTGTGCAATTATATTGAACATCCAAGTATCTTATATTAGAATGCACATAGATTGAATTTTACTTAGAAGTGAAAAATATAGGCAGATGAAACGTGTTAAAACTAAAGAGGTATTGTAACCATTCTCTGAATAATAAACCTGATCATAGTCTAGGACGAATTTCTTTCAAATTAGAGACCATTTTTTTATGGTCAGAATTTGTCTCTGAAACAGGTTTCTGTTGGTTTGTTTGTCGAAAACCCCTAACAATTGTTAGAAGATCACACACAACTTTTGAAATATGCCAAAACTCACACTGAATTTAAGTAATATTTTTGTTTGCAGAGGAAAGATGGACCAAAAGGAAATTGAGGCAAAAATTGTTGTGCTTTATTTCCTGAAAAAGAAAGGAAGGAACTATATGGGGTCCAATGCTGAGGTCTTTCCAATCTCAGCAGATTCTGAAGATTTTTGAATAAAAGAGTAAAATTTCCCTTTCCCATCTTTTTTTCTTGATTTTAAGTTTTAGAACTGTAGACAATGCCATACACTGTCTTTTTCTGCTCTTTACTTCCCAGCAATTTGTGAAAATGCATCATAATGGTGTTAAACCCTTTATTTTCACAATCTCAAGGAAATAGATTTTCTGTGTGTGCACTGGGGAACATGTTATCTTAAAGCTGGGATTGAGCCTCTGGAGAAGGCTGTTTACAGGCTTTTCTCACATATTTGAGGTCACTGTGGTTGCTGCAAGACTTTGTTTTCTTATAAAGTAGTAAAATATATTGAACTACATTCTCTACTTAGACATGCTTATGTATAGAGAAAAATCAATTTACATAATTGAAATAAAAATTAAGAGAAGACTGAATTCACTCAGTGTACCTAACTCATAGAAAGAGTTAAGACAGTATAACAGTAAAAGTAGTCAGACAATTTTTCTTTATAGAACAGGGTCCTGGTAATCTTGGTCCCTAGATAGATGGCATGAAATTTTCAGTTGTACAATGAAAGCAATCAATCCTTCCAGAGTATTCATCATGTTAAAATATCTAAAGGTGTTACATGATTGTGCTATAAAGATGCTGAATGATTACAGGCAAAAATCAGTGTTTGAAATGCAAACACAATAGATGACAATAAGAAATAGACATCACATTTTTGGTGAAATCATGTCCAAGCAAAGTTCTAATCAGAATTTTTAATCAGGATTAAATAAGAAATATGGAAATAACAATCAGTGAAAATATAGGATTTATCACCTTGAAAGTTAGGTAGGAATTATCTAATTCTGTCATCTAAACATCAGTCAAAGTCTAGTCTAGTCATCTGGGTTCCATCAGCAATGAGTGGAAAGGGACAGTCACTCCAGTGGTGGCACTTTTTTTGATGCAAGTTTGGATCTTGAAGACATACTACCTGATACTCACTCCTCATTTCCCATCATTAAGTTTCATGAGACAACTAGCTGAAGAATCAAGCTTCCAGACAGTTAAAATTGTGTGACAAGTCCAACACTCAACCAAAGCAAAGAAAATTTTCCATTCTCACTAAAAGCAAAAAACTGTCTGTAAATTTTAAGTAAACACTCGTCAAAAACTGTGCATTCAATTTCCATTTTGCTTAAGAGACAGCTACAAACTTAATAAAACCTTGATGTGCATCAAAATTGCAAAATTTATTATCATAAAAACACAAATGATTTTTTTTCTTCCTATCTTTTTTAAATTTACAAAAAAAAAAAAAAAAAAAAAAAAAAAAAAAAAAAAAAACAAAGCCAAACATATCAGGTCCTAAAGTTACTCATCTTTCACAAATTCTGGGGTTTTTTTTTATTATACTCCCTATACTTCCTCCCAAGTGAAGAAAAATAAAACTAATGGACATTAAATTTCTTCTCCTAAATGACACTCCTAGATGTTGGCTCATTGTTCTGACAGCTGCAGCTGGGGGCTGTTGGTGTTCCAAGAGTCTGGAGGATGGTGAAGTGCAGTGGCATGGGACTGCTGGGTCCTGTGGAAAATCAGGGAGCTGCAGAAGTGCCCCTCACCCATGCAGGGAGCTGATCCAGGTAAATGTGATTATGGGAAGTGCCAGGGTTGCTGCTGCTTGATCCAGTGCATATTTTTAATATCTCCTGATGATAAGTGCACTGTGTGTAATGTGGGCCTGGTAACTAAAATCAGCATCCTCTCAGAACAGTTTTTGCCAGACTACATAGGTCAGATCCTCCCTGGCAGTCAGACATGCAGCCAGTGGTTGAGGGACCAGCAGCCTGTCACATGCTAATCACATAACTTCCCAGCCACAGCTCCAAGTGTGTCTTTCCCTGTCACTTAGTCCCCACAGGACATAAATATTTCCTTTGTCCTTTTATTCTTTTGTTGGAAGGTAGTGGATAGCTCTAACCCACTGCCTCTGTATGCAGCCTGACAGGGGACACTCTGTGGTGTCTGAAGTTAGTAGTTGACACAAAGAGCAGATGTCTTAGACTAACAAACATGTATCACACACTACAGCTCCACCAGGAGTTAAATGAGGCCTTTACTTTTCCATGACAATAGAAGTTCTGGACTCTGCAGCTGCTGTATAAGATATGGTAAAAAAAATTGAAGTCCAAAAATTAAGGATGTGAAGTAGATTCAGCCTCTTAAAATCTTTCTGCTGTTCTGTATACTTCAGTGGCCTGACTAGATTTGAAATTAAATAAAACAGAAAACCAAATCAGAAGGAAACACAATTCTTCCTCCTCTGTCTGTACTCAGAGATATCCCTCTGGCTAAACACAGTGCAAAACAGTGGGGGTGTGTGCACACTCACATCTGCATCATTAAGATGAGCTTTCCTGTGCCTTTTCTGAATCCACCTGTTGCAATTGTGGTGCAGATTACAGTACTACAGTGGGCTCCTGGCTGTACAGCTTTTGCTGTGCGCTGCCTATGAACACCTCTGATGCCAACCCCTTCAAAGAAATATTCTTGGTATTACCATGCACTTTATCAACCTGTGTTTCCAACAAAAGCTATCCTCATTAGAAAAAGACAATTGTCTAATCCTTTGTTCTTCCTGTTTCCTATTGTTTCCAGTGCTACAGAAAGACTATCCAAAGTCTGCTAG
The DNA here is from genome assembly GCF_963513975.1 of Fringilla coelebs. Classification (NCBI taxonomy): domain Eukaryota; kingdom Metazoa; phylum Chordata; class Aves; order Passeriformes; family Fringillidae; genus Fringilla; species Fringilla coelebs. The sequence continues at coordinate 38,962,836 of NC_140030.1, read as the reverse complement.
CTTTCAAGGCATTTGTATTTTATATGTTCATCACTTGGAAGGAAACTGCTTTTAACTTCACATTTGCAACTTCACTAGGAGAAGCCATTGACAGTTATGCTGGCATGTTTAGCTTTAAAATGTTTAAGAGTCTTACAAACTGGAATTAAAGGCGCAAGAGCCCCACATTAAGGATATTTTTGAAGTAGTAGTAGTGGTAGTATAAACATGTTTAGGGATGTATTGTAGTCCCATTGGACTATGCCGGCAAAAGTAGAGAAAGATATAGCTACATTTTCTTGAAAAGCAGATTATGATCTCCATTTTCTTCCTGGAGCGCAATAGACACTTCTCCACAGAAATAATAAACCCTCTTTTTTTATGGCAAATTGAGCACAGCAATCTAAAATGTGCATTCTTTTCCTGAAGCAGTACAATATTCTCTGAGGTTTCAGTTTCAGGGCAGTGTCTGAGCAGCTGTCCAGGGCCCTTCCAGAAGGATGTCCCACAGCTCCTCATGGGGGAGGGGGTGCAGCTCCAAAAGCCAGTGGTGACTGGATTGATGTGATAATCCAGGAAGCTAAAGAATGAGGGGATCAGGCCAGACAAACATCTGTATTACTGCAATTGTAAATTCCTTTTCACCCACACACCTTTAAAGGTGAGAACCTTGTGGAAGGTGAGAACATGATTAACCCATGCAAGTCCTAGTGGGAAATAAACAAACAAACAAAGAGCCCCTGAGGGTTTTCCTGTCTATATAGGAAAGAAAGTAATGTGAGACAAACCTGACTTTACTGGTTTTACAAATGTCATCTGGGAACACATTTATATGCAAGTCCAGGAAAATAATGGATAACATAATTCCAGTTAAGCAAAATGATATCAGTATCTATATGTGTCAGGAAACGCTAGCAATTATTTTGCAAGCAAACACCAGTCACAGCAAAATAGGTACATTATGAAATCCAGATATATTATTTTCACCACTGGAGGGCTCCCATATTTTTCCTTTAATTCTATAAGAATATATAAAGATTTGACGGGAAAAAAAAAAAACAAACCAGAATATATGGCTAAACAAAGCGTATTTCCTTCTTCTAAACACAAGTATAAGCTCACACTAAGAATTTTTTGCACCTTCAGTACACCTTTCTTTCAAAAATAAAATAAATATTGTTAACAGCAACAATACCCTCAGATAACATATATCATAAAATAATTGCAGGATGTTGTACAAAGAAAAGTGGGATTATTTCTCATGGTTATATAGAGAGAAATGAGGAAAATTGAGGGGTTTTGTCAAAGCTGCCTACCAGGCCAGCAGCAGATCTCAGCTCAGGTCTCCTTGAGTTTGTTCCCTTTATGTTAGAATCATTAGGATGCCACAAAACAAACAGTGGAGTGCAATGCCCATTAGTCTGTGCTACCTGCACCGGCCTCATTACTGTAGAGGTCAGATGCTTTTAACAACTCCAGTGTATTTATCCTTGGAAAGCGTTGCAGCACAAGGAGTTTTTGTCAATGCTAAGAAATCTCAATCATCTTCCAGGCTCTAAACTGTCACTCCTATCACTGAACCACCTTTCCTTTTCCTATGTGTGCTGCATTACATGAATCTTATCTGGTCTATTGCTAGCAGATTTTATTGTCATTTATAACAATTTAAGCAATGTAGGTAAGGTTATCAGATAATCCAAAAACAGGTAAATAAAAAATGGCTGCATTTTTATATGCTGAATGTGATTGTTAGATAAGCCTTGACTTTTGATGATTCATCTGGCTAGCTGTTTAAATACCATGGCATTTATCAATGTTATCAAAACTGCCCATATATTAGGTGTCATTACTTATTTAGATATACCTTTCAGACATTTGCCACCACCTGAAATCAGAATCATCAAGCTGTATAGTTTGTCCAGTGCATGTCTTTAAGTACTTAGGTGTCTGACCAGATGAGAACCTTTACAGCTTTGCCTTTTCTGGTGTTTTAGCTTCTCTTGGCATTTAAATCTAAACTAAAGAAATAGCCATCTACTTGCAAACCTGACACTCACAAGTATTTTAAGTGCTTGGATAACCAGAGAACAGATTTAATACATGACAGACCAGGAGATTCTGTAACATGAGGCCTGCCAGCATAGCTGCACCAGAAATGTGCCAAGAAGACATAAGCTGTCACTAAAAATATAGCTCCTAACACCTTTGGAAATTATTTAGCCTATTTGAAGCAGATGAGAGTATTAGTGAAATGGTGGGAGGTAGATCTCTTCTAAATAAATTCTGGAAGTTAAACAGCCCCATAAGAATCCTTCTCTAAAAGCAAGGAATGTATCATACATGCAAAACTGCAACCTGAAGATCCTAAATAAAAACAAGGCGGCTGCTCAGTTGGACAGTGGCACTGCACACAAGTCTATTTCTGGACATAAGAATGTAATTAACTATAAGCAATAAGCATTTTTTATGTGACAGAAGTTTTCTGGTTTCTTATTTATTATAAGAAGCCATGAGAGGACACAGATACGCAATATGGGTTTGTTTTTTCATTCAAAGAGTGAGAAAATCAGGATTAGCAAAGCTTTTTCAGAGAAATCTCAGCATACTAACAAAAACATCTTTGCAATCCAAAAGCTTTCTGAAGGGCAGTCTTGTTTAATTTGAAATTAAAATCTCAGTATAATCTATTCCTCCGCAATTGCTGAAAAAGGACTTGCATTCAATTGTCATCCAGCAGTGCAAGATAGGACAAGAAGTGTTTTCCTTTTTCCTAAATAAGGTGTCCTTATGACAATGCTTACCCAGTTTTCTGACGGTCCAAAATCTCTCATATGTTTAATAATTAGCATCTGGTTAGAAGTCAGCTATTTTAGTGACTTCTTCTTCTGCTTTTCTTTGCCAAGAGGAATTCTAATATCTCAGGAAGGAGCCAGTAAGAAATTTATTGCCAGAGAATTCTCAGCATCACGTCCCTGTCATCTGAACTGAACCTTACCAAAAATTCCCCAAGAATGTCATGTTACAGTCATAGTCCTTCTCAAGTACACTTTAAACTAATTTCTGTGACCAAGATTTTCACAACTAATTCACAGTTAAGTTTTTTTCCAGCCATCCACTAACACCAGCCTCCTTGTCACTGTTCCTTTTAGCATCAGGTGTGGACATAAAAGTCTCTTCAGACTCAGAATACTGCCCCCATAACAAATGTCAAGTACACTTTTAAAAGGCTTGTAGGAAGTCAGTAGTAAAGCACACGACACCACCCACATTTAGAAAAATATTTATAGCCAATTGTATCTTCAGATAATTTAAATATATCCAGTGCAAAGTTGTAACTAACCTTATGTATACTTGAGTCATTTATGTTAAGATACTGTTTGGATATTTGGACATCTGGATATTTGAGTCATTTATGTTAAGATAGTGTTTTACCTACAAATTGGTTTATGTTAAATTTTGGATAAGTAATCCCCACACATATCTTTTAACTCTGTTTAGGAGAGCTACTTGATATTTTTCATTTCTCTTCACTGAAGTCATGGCATTTTTTATGAACTTGCTGTTATCATATTTTGCCTGCTTATTTCATCTTTATCAGAGTTCTAAGAGGACAATCTTTCTGCTTGTCACCTTCTCTTACAGTTACAGGAAAATCTGACACATGTACAGCTGAGTGTTAGCAAATATTTATGGCCAAAATATTTATTTTTTGCAGAGCACTTGTTTTATGTGTATTTCCTCGCTTCTTTAATTTAACTCTAGATTCCATTGTGTTAAAAATAAGGGAAGAGATACACAGTCTGAGAATGTTTTGGGTTTAGTCACTACTCGCAAAAGTATACAAACAGTGTGATAGAGGCTTTATTTCTTCTAGTTAGCATTTAGCTACTGCTCTCAGAACCCACAAATAATTTGGAAAGGATTTGGAAATCTGCTTAACAAAAGCAGATTTTTTAACTTTTTCAGCAAAAATCAATTTCACAAGGAGATAGGTACCAGTGGCTACATGAAGTTTGTCAGAGGGCAGTGGGATGAATGATGCCAGGCTTCTTACTATTTTGGGAATCAGAAGGATAATTCAGTGTAGGCCAAAAGGCAGGATAATGGCTATATTGAATCACAGTTTATGTGTTTATTGTGTTTATGTGTTCATTGACAGACTGCTTAGAATGTAGATACTTCAACATTTTTTTTCCATTTTAGTCATCTGTTTTTCTTATATGACAATTTGCTTCTTACACTTCCAGGATTTCTTTTTCCTTTTTTCTTTGCTTTGGATTTTCATCATTTAATGCAGTTATTAATTCAATGAGCACAAGAAGCACTATCTGAGATTTTTTTAGCTTAAACCTGCTAATTTGCAGGTGTCATTTCATTTCTTTTTATACCATTTCCTTCTACTTTTAAAGAAAATTCCACAACAAATTATATATTATATAAATTAAGTAAAACCATAAATTCATTGTACTTTAAAGGAAAAAGGAAAATATTTTAAAAGCAATGATATTAGCCCTTAAAGCTAAGTCTTACCAGGTGAAGAAATACGCCTTCATTAGTTGATCTTTAATACAAATGCACCTGATCCTTCTTTCATAAATTTAATACCAAAATCATTGGGTCCTGGCCTTGACATGTTTTTTTGAACCGTTCCTTGTACTCTTCCTGACCATTCATTTCTTAGTCCTCATCCCAAATTCTGCAGTAGTATGTTTGCTTCTATTTTCTCTGTGTTAGTTATCAACACAGTGAGCAGAAGTTTGCATACGTTACCCACTGGGATTTTTATTAGAAGTGGTTTTTTTAACTTCAGGAGCAATCCTTTTTTGAGTACCTTAACACAGTCTGTTCTAATATACTTTTTTATTGACAGCTATCAGGAAGAGAAGAAGATGATGCTGATATTGAAAAAAAAATAAACCAAACCAACTCAAACACAGTATCAGATTATTCTAAATAGTAGGCTAGATAACTTGATACCCTATTTAGAATCACTACCCAACACGATCTAGATAAATATTTGCTCGTGTTGTTAGAGAGCTCAAGCTGATAAGGATTGATAAGTGTGTCCTGCTCGAGCATTAGAGCAGGTTAACATTCTGTCCTCATTTACTAATTGGCTTCTCCACAATGTCATTAGGATGATTTGCTGTGTTTTGTTGTTGCTATTAGACAAGTCAATAATACTGCAAGTACTAAATCATAATACCAATATTCTCATGGATATTTTAAAATTTCAGGTTAAAGAAAGACTGCAAATTATGGAAAAGTGGACTCAGGTCTGATTCTTTCTTACCTTACAGCAGCAAGGCAGCATGGCATTTAAAGGTAAATTTTAAACAAATTAATTTGTTCACTTATTTGAAGGAGAAGGAAGACTTGCCAATACTGTACTTCCTTATTTTAGCAAAGTTTGTTTTTAGACAAAAGCATAGGATATATTAATGAAATAAAGTTCAGTTTAAGGGTATCTTATGAGTTCAGTTAGGTCAGAAGGTAAAAACATGAATATATTTTTCTAGTAGATAATTCAAACAGTGTCTGAACATACATCAGGTATTTCTGGAACCAGCTTTAAAATTTATTCATATTAGTATCTTGCCAGAAATAGAGCATGGAAAAGAATGATGACAACCAGTTATGGAGAGGTAGTTCGGACAAAACCTCCAAGTATTCAAGTTTGCCAAAATACTTGGGTTATCTGATTTGTCTGGTGTTTCTTCTGGGCAAAGGGTATTTCTGTTTGGTGTAACAAAATTTATGGAGGCAAGCGCTTTTTACCACATAAGATTACATGTTTAAAGCTGCATTATGCTATAGAAAGAGAGAAAAAAAGCTGCAGAAAGTGACAGCAACAAATAAACATCACTGAGATGGATGTTGCAAACTTTTAGTGCTCAGCTGAGTGCATATACTAGGCCTACAAGAAAATGTAAGACTGAAGAGAACATTAAGAATTGTGGCCTCTAAACTTTCATGAGGAAGTGAGTGGAGATTGTTGTTAAATCAAAAGTTCAGATGTATAGAACAAAATTATAGTTTGTTTATGGAAATATTTCATTCATACATTGGTTGAACTTGATTTTATGTATATATATAAAAAATATATTTTTTAAAATTTTTCTTTCCTAGAAAGAATTTATTTGACAAAACCATATCTGTATCAGCAACATATTCTATTTTAACAATCCTCCAAAACAGAAGAAATCAAAACAAAACAGAACGCAAAATACCCTCAGATCTGAAAAAAAGGATTCCAAACATCAAAAAATGTGTATTGATATTTTAAAACCAGAAATTTTAGTGGATTTCTTATGAAAATGATTCCCATTTTGAAATTCTCTGTTTAAATCAGAATAAAAACTTTAAAAATAAGATATAACCTTTGAAATTTTCAATGCTAAGAAATTGATCTCACTTTTTTATTTTCTGTGCAGCCTCTTAGTTTTTTAGAGAGAGACAGAGATATTCCTAGATTCTTACTTTATATCTCAAAGTGATATACAAAAACCTCACCTTCAAAATCTGTCACAGGACAGAAAATTCACACAGCTCTGGTTTTGCATGCCATCTGTTTTCTTTTTCTGTTTCAGCTAGGGCAACCTATTTTTGATGGTGCACAGTTGTACTTCAGTCTAGAGATGACTTTGCTGCCTGGACTAGTACAAGTTTAGACCATTTGAGAAAATTTTGACTTCTAAAACACAGAGAAGTCAATAGAATATGTTGTAACAAAATGGGAAAGAGATTATTTTGGCTACTGTGTAGGTTGGTTGAGAACTCCCTCCAGTGTACTCCCATCCTAAAATTCTTCACCTGTTTTTTACATATTTTTCATTTGTTTCATTATGTTTCTTAATTCCATAAATCACTGTGAATCTGACTTGCATGAAGTCTTTGGATAGAACTTGTCATCATAAACTTGCCTATAGGGTTTCCAGTTACATCTTGTGTGGGAAGAGAAACACCTTGTGCAATTTAAAAACAACACACAAAGACCTCAGATCTACTAACAAAAATCAAAAAGGTAGACTCATGATTCTGAGAGGGCAAGAACATAACAGTGGGTATTTTATAAATTTTTTTTACCCACTAACTTGATCATACAAGATAAAATCATTCACCTCTGAAAAGTCTACATCTACCTGTAAGGCCCAGTTTAAACACAAGTGAGCTTTGAATCATATAAAGGTATTCAGACATTATCTAGGGAATAAGGCAGTTGCTGCTGCTACCCTGGTGGAGGGAGAAATTCACCCAACCTCCTGCACACTCCTTTCAGTAAGAATAAAACAATTATTTCAACTTGGTACTAAATGAAGGCTGCAATGGATATAAAAAAAATAAACAACAGCCTTTCTCCCCCAACCCCAAAAAAAAAAATGGCCACCTGTAAGAAATACAGAAAATGAGTTGAAAGTCATCAGACTTTATTTTAACTGTTTAAAAAACAGACTTGCAAATATACACCCACCAAAAGGAAGGTGGCCCACTCTGGTCTCTCACTAACTGATCAGCATGCAGCAAACCACTCTTCTCCTCCAAACCCTTCCAATTCCCTCAAAAACCTCTGGTTAACTTGCATTTGTAAAATATGCATGCCTTACAACTTCATAACTGATATGGGACTAACAATGGACATTTAGATAATTAATACAATCCCTCACTGATGAAAAAAATGGGATGGAAAACAAGAACTTGAATTGTCAGCTGTAAACCTCTTATACAGCTAGCATACCATGTTGAGTATATTTAGAAACCTCATAATAATAGATAATGAAAATTACTTTGCTTGAGCCAAATAACTGGTTTAAACTCCAATCTGGAAATGCAGGACACTGTCTAAAGTATTCAGCACTATCACCATTGTATTTAACATAGAAATAGTATCAACAGCTTCCCAAGATATGAATAATTGCAGTAGTAAAATTGATTATCCTAACTAAAGTAATATGCAGTTGATTTATAATGGGAGAAGTATTTATTATGGAATCATTAGTGATATGCTAAAGCTATTTATTTTATTTCTAGACTTGTCTTCATATAAAATATTCGTACAATGGGCATGAATTTGATATCTGTATGCAATAGGGTATAGTTACTGTTGCAAATACATCAGAAAAAGTGCATTTTTATTTATTATGTCCATAAAATTTCATAGACAAAAACAAAGCAATAAAATCATTTTATCATGGTATTGTAAGCAATATGGCCATGGGGAAAGGTGAGAGTAAGTGAAATGAATTGGTGCTTAGGATAATGAAAGTGAGGGACTAATGGGACCCAGAGGACTCAAATGAAATACAGCCAGATTCCTAGTAAGTTTCCTCCAACTCCTTGGAGAGTCATTCTGCTTGGATTTGACCAATAAACTGCAACAGCCACTCATTTCTAATCCCAGGCTTTTTATAAGCAGTTTGCCCAGCCACACGGAATAGTCTGAGAGGAAAGCAGCAGAAAGTGAATAGATCTGCAAGGTCTGATGGAAAATAATTAAATAGTTCCACAGAAAGTGAAGGGTTTGTGATTAGAACCATGGAAAGATGTTACCTTCCTTTCAGGGTATGAAGAGGGTGTTAAAATGGATTTATGAGGAATGTTGGAGGAGAAATAAAGTGAGTCAATCTCTCTCTCCTCCCTCTTGCCCCCCACACTGCTTTGTCTCTTTTCCCCCCCAACCTTCCTCCCCCCATTCCGCGTACCTGCCCGAGATATTTTCCTCCAGACACATTGAAGCTGCACATGAATTCATGCTCTAAGTGGCGTTACTTCTTTGCTTTACAGGGCCCCCTTTGTTCAGGGATGAAAAAAGATCTCTCCCTGTTATATGTGTGTGACCTGTGGTGAGTAATCAATTATAGAAATAATTTTGAAAGGCACTTAAGTTCACCAAAAAAAAAAAAATTAAAATTTTTATCTTCTTTTTTTATACCAATAACATTTTGACAGCCATGCCCAGACAGAACTTAAAATTAAGAGAAGCCACAGGAGAATCCTTTATTTTTAAAATTATTTTCTTCTGAAAATCAGCCCTATAGGTCCTGGGGTTTGGCTGTTTGCTTTGGTTAAGTATCTCTGTATTCTTAACAAATCTTGTTTCAATCACTCAGCCTTCTCAGTTTCACCCACCACTGCCTTTTTGCATTTAGACTAAATAGGTAAGGTACAATAATCACTGGGTGCGCTAAACCTACTCGACCTGCTAAGAATTTCTCACCCATACTTTCTGTGAGACTTTTTCTTTCCCCTTTGGTTAAATATACACAAACAGTGAGACACTTTCACATCTCATTTAGTCCATAGGAAGTGCACAGTCTCAAATCAGGAGTCACTAGTAGAGTTCTCAGAGTCTACCTGTAGCCCTGTTGGATGCAGAGAGCTGCATTATATGAACCTTTGTTAGGATCAAATTCAAATTGGGATCACATTCATCCAAACCAGCCAACATTTTTTTGGGATACTTCAGGGAAAAAGGGTGTATAAATTCAAGTTATTAGCAAGCACTGCTAATCAGGATCATTGCTAGTGTAGCAGATTAATACCTAGAGTGTAAAAAATAAGCTAGTAAAGGAAAAAATCTGTATGATGAGATAAATGAAAAGTAATAGACATCAATGTCTTTCACATTTAACACAATAAGGATATTTTTTACCAAGTAAGTTCATCTTAAAGTGGAAAAATGTAGTGTTATGTATGTTATTCAGATCTGAATCTGAGCTTAAAGGTTATTCCTGGAGGTTCAAAAATATTATTATTCATTATTCTGTCTCTTTCCCTTTCTCTTTAAGAAGGAATTCTAGTACTAAGCTAGAATTGTCTAAGCAAGATATTACTTGCAGGTATGCACCTTATCATTGAATAAAACCTCTAAAACCCCTGTGTACTGGTGTTCTGATCCAAAATTATACTTCTCTGCAATAGCTCAAAAATCAAATAAACAAGCCATCATTTTGACATTAGACAAAAATAATATTGAGGAAAAATCATATGGAAAATTATTAATAAGTATGAAAAGGTGAAATATGGTCAACAGTCACCCAGCCCAAAACATAAAACATAGCTTTTGTAGGAGCGCATTATAAAGATAAACCAGCCAGTAAAACTTTGAATAAATCACTTTTTATCCACTTGTCGTGACATACAACCATGGACATTGATAACTTGAGAACTCCAGGTCCCCATGAAAAATATCATTTTCAGAGGTGGCCTGTGCCTTATATCAGATACTGTAGGGAGACTACCTATAATTTTCTTTTGATTTCCTCCCCTGCACCAGCTTAATAAAATTCAATCCAAACACCAGTTTCAGCTTCTGATGTGAGCAGATGGCAAAAAGCAGGGACCAGCGCAATTACAGGCTAGTACATACAAAACAGAGAACGAAAAAAGATGATAAAGGAAATCTGGACATTTTTTTATTATCTGCTATTTAAGCAGGGCACCTTTTCGGTAAAAGGGAAGGATTACCTCAAGGTTATTTATTCATTTACCAGCAATCAACAAGGTTCAAATAGTTGGAATCCCCAGTACCCTGAGAGTCAGTGAGAGGCCTCATGCATATGTTCTGCTTTATGTTCCTCATCTGCAAAACAATGAGGCTTGTAATGATGTGAAAGGTTTAATGGACTCTCTCCTGGTTTGTCCTCTATCCAAGCTCATTTTTATTTGTGTAATGTAATCTTCTTAGGAGAGTAGTTCCCGCAGGGAGATGAGCAGGCAACGACTGGGCTGTGGATGGCAGCTCATGTCAGGGATCAAGGATCATCCAGTTAATAGTTTTACATTTTGAATTCCCTAATACTCTGGTTCCAAACATCAGTTTGCTAACACCTAGAGCTGGTTTTGGTTGTTTTGCACAAAAATAAATTCCTTTAAGCGTCCCCATTTGAAAATTAGTTAAATACAGATCAGAAAGTATTATCAGTCAGTTAATTAAGATCTATTCTTTTATTATTATCTAGATTCAGGGAGGCTAAGGCAATGATGAAGGTATTTAGTGCCTTAGCAGGCCATTATGCGATAACAACAAAAGAATAAATTAGAAATACAGAATGCATGTTTGGCAAAACTATTCAGGAGAGGGGATATTTTGATGCACTGATTAAGACACAACTTCCCTTAAAAATTGAGGCTTACCTGAATATTTGCTTTAACAGGAAACAGATCAAACCCTCTAGGCATCTTTGAAACTCTGGACATGAATATTTAATATTAACCATCTGAGAACACCTTTAATCTTCTTTTTATTCTTAAAAAAGGTGCAAAGGAAATCAAAATTAAATAAAATCATCCCTATAGTCTTTTCTTTGTATCTTCAATTGTCTGTGGAAAAAAATATTTAGCTAGCATGAGCCTCCAGTAAGTATTTTAAAATAATTTTAAAGGTATCAAATGTGTTTTTACATACCACTGGCTTTGTCACACTTGCTTTTAAACTTACTTGTAGTCCCAAAATTAAAGGCCAAGTTGGTGCCATCAAGTAAAATCAAGAAGCTGTGATATTTCCCTTGGGAAATCTGTCACTTCTTAGAAAATTGTTTCAGATCAGGGTGGAGAAAACAAAACTGTTACAGGGCAGAAACGGCTTACCAAAAAACAGACCCTGAACAAGATTAATGTGGATCATAGATTCACAGAGTGGAAGGCCAGAAGGGACAACTACTTCACCTACTTTGACCTGTGTCAAACCACAGGACATTGCATTTCATCTACTTAACCTTGTAGGGAGCCCAGCCACTTGTGTACGGCTGCAGCAACACTTGTGCTTGGCTAGAGCACATCATCAGGAATTCAGGCAACTTTGAAATCAAAGCATCAAGGGAAGAGGATCCAATAAATTTCTTTCAAGCACTTTCAATTTTTTTTTTTTAATGATAACTAGTCCTCTTTATGTGAGAAAATGTGTCATTTCTCTTTTGAATGTGTTAAATAGCTGCTGTTATGCCCTTTGCTCCTATTATTTTATGAAAATGCCATTATCGTAGCTCTTAGACTGATTTAGGTTGAGAAGGAATCAGGAGGTCATTTCATGCAAACCTCAGCCCACAGAAGGAACAAAATCAATAACAAATCAATTCTTTTTTTTTCTTTTTTTCTTTTTTTAAGAAGGAAAAGCACTGTGTAATGCTATTTCCTGTTTTCTCTTTGTAGAGGAGTCAGGAGGAGAATGTTGTATAAATTCCATTCTATCAACATTTCTTAAAAAATGGAGATAACAAAACTAATATAAAGCCTGTAGTACACATCTTATTAGTGTTATACATACTAAAGAACATCACTATTCCTTTTTGTCACATCTCCCCTCAAAAAGCTTTCATGAATTTAATATTACATGGTGCCTTAAAAATATTTTTGGAACACATATTTACAATATGTATTTTCTTTTTTATCAGCCAATTTCTTTTCATACGTGCAATTTTCCATGTGTGACATTCAATACTTTTCCTGCAATAGTATTTCTCTTACAAAAATTATACAGGTCTAGATACATGGGCTAATTTGACTGCATGGTCCAGATATTTCAGAATTATCCTTTTGCTGTCATTATGGCAATTGTGCAGTTACAGATTTTCATATACATATATTTTTATTTCTCCAGTGCCCTTTCTCAAGACTTTTTCCTTAGATGTCATAACCTGATTTTCTCATTTTGATCTATACCAAGCCACTGGACAAAACAATCCACAAACACTATTTCAAAAATACTGCATTGACTATTTCTGCACCTTCAGGCAGATCAACGCTTGTAGATTTTCCTCTGCTCTAAAGATTTGGCCTTTCCTGCTTGATTAAAATTTTGGCCTGTCTCCCTGACTACTGGACAGATTTTTTAAAAACACAAGATGAAGGTGGTAAAAATTAAGGTGAGGTCTGGATTCTTCTTGTTGCTTGTTTTGATGGGATTTTTTTCTTTACCGGTTCATCATGCTTCCTCTTTTCAAATTTCCTCTAAACATCATCAACCTGTCCCTCATCACTATAAGACATAATCATGTCAGTCCAAAAACTGAATGATGTGACTCCATCATCTTTCTGTATTGTCAGATTCTAGCTACAAGAAACTTTCAGTACAACCAATTTCCATCACAAGGTATATCTTTCCACATACAGACACACACTAATAAAGTTTTCATTCAGGTTCTCACCATATTCAAAGTGCTTCAGCAAAAAATCATCTTCATAGCTCATTGCTTTGGTAATGACAGCCCTCCATATGCATCTTTCTATTCATTCTGCTTCTATCACACCAAATAGAGATTACTTATTTTTGCATCCAAGGCTCTTTGGAGCCTCTATCTGCTCAGCCTATCTTGTTTACTACTAAAATGTCAGATCCCATCTCTGCTTGATATTCCTACATACTCAGGAAAATGCATTTGTACACTGCTCTGTTGCAATACTTGCTCCTTAAAGCTTCCTAAATATCATTTGACTGTGCTTCTACAGGTTCATCCTCATTAATTCTTTTTGCTGCCTTCAGAAAGTTTCTCAGCTGTGAACGCCCCTCCTTGCGTACTGATGGAATCATCTCACTTTTTCCTTCTTTCAATACACCTTCCCTCTCTGCGTCTCCCAGCCTTCAGGTACTTCATGGCTTTTTACTAAGAGCTGATTTACCCAAACAGGAACTCTGGGTTTGTGTTTGTGTTTATACAATTCATAGCACAGTTGGGACCTGGCCAACAGAGTGGCTCTTCCGTAACACAAAACAAAGATTGACCTGAAGGTCAAATGTCTCATTTCAAGCCCTGAAATATTTCACATTTTCTGTTTATTTATTTGTTTCCTGGGTGGGTTTGACTTTTTAGACAAACAGGAAATGGTACCAGATTTTGCACTTCATGGAATTAATCTATAGATATGGAAAATAGAATATGGATTTTCAAGGAAATAAAAGAGAAGAAATGACTTCATTATATGCTGGTGTTTTTCAGATGAACAGAGATTAAAATTTTTCATTTAATGCAAGCTTTTTTTCTAATAAATATCTACTGGAAGAAAATGTCAGAATATTTCATAATTTTTTTCCCCTTTTCTACTTTATGTTTTCTCAAAAAGGTGTGAAGAGAGATGAAAGTATCACCAGGAAAAATTTGAACAGGAACCAAAACACCATCAGATGTCCTCTCCTCTTTTTTTTTTTTTTTTTGCCACAAAGAGAAAGTTAGGGAAGAAATTTTCCTCCAAAATTAATATTAACACCACTTTCCCCTTTCTGATTAAACACTTTCAAACAGAAAATCTTAGCCTGCCTGGTGCATTTGTATTTTTATTTATGATTATTTTAAAGGGTTTGAGAGTCCCTAATTTTGCAACTGTTATTTTATATTACTGCACAATCTTGTCAAAGGTCTCACCTACATTTCATTACTAGCTGTATTCATACTGTCACACTGCAATTATTTGAATGTGATCAGCCTATACCATTATTATTTGTATTTACCATTAGCAATATGCCTCACACCTTTGTTACACAATGTTGTGAATGTCCCAAAACACTTTTTAAAATTATTTAACATATTAAGTAAAATACACAACAGCTTCTCCTTATTTCCCATCACTAAGCCCACTAGCAAATAAAACATTAAGCTAATTTTGGAGAAAAAAAGTAAAATATCATTTATTTTTTGGTGTTTGAAAAGACCTGCAATGAATCATTGAAGTAGGAAATTAACCAAAGGGATTTCCAGTAAAAAATACAGAAATGTCTGTAGCAATGTGCAACATACCATGAGGCTCTTAAAATAGTAGACACAAGTCTGTTTATACACATTCTGGAGAGAAGCATGTTCAAACTGAGTGTAGGGTTAAATCAGATTCAATAGTTTCAGCTATTTATTATGACTAGAACAAAGATACCTTTTTAGAAGGGAATGCAAACTTCTGGCTTTCTTAAATGAGCAAAGGTAAAACTCAGAGGGAATATGACTTCAGTCTGTAACCATATCGGGATAAAAGCAGACAGAGAAACGTGAAGAGATGTTTGAGCTGAAAGCTAATGTGTAAATAAGAATAAATAAGTATTAAAGGTTCATGCATATATTTTGCATGAAAATTACAAATCACTTTCTAACCTCAGAAGAATAAAAAACTTTTTAGACTGACCAAAGAGGAGGGGAGCAGATCTCAGAAGTTCCAAGATGGAGCTTATAAAGATTTTATGATACATTTGATCATGGGAGGGATATTTAAACAGCAAAACCCTCAAGGTTTCCCACAAACCTGTAATTTCCATTTCCCATGCTTGAAGTGTCCCATTCACATCCCTAGAAAATACCAGATATCTTATCATATCGATCATATAATATATCATAGAATGGCTTGGGTGGAGTTGGAAGGAAGTTTGAAGTTCTAACCCCCCTGCCATGAGCAGGAACACCTTCCTCTAGGCCACATTTCTCAGAGACCCATCCAACCTGGTCTTGCACTCTTCCAGGGATGACATCTACTGCTTCTCTAGGAAACGTGTTCCAGTGACTCACCATTGACACCCTAAATTGTTTCAGGGTTAATTTAGCATCTTCTGTAATCCACAGGGTACATAAGCAATAGTATGTAACCATTTTGTTGGGCTGAGCGAGCCAAATTTGTCTTTGTTGCACCCATTAATGAAAGTAGATCAAAAGAATCCTCTGAACAAGAAGCCAGCTCTAAAACGCACAAGAAACAGCTGCAGAGCTTGTTTTTGCTCTAGTTGGTCTATCAACTTTTCTGTGAATTCTTAATGTGCTTTTGTATATATATATAAACCAGCAAGTTCCTAATCATGAGTATTTAGGTCTTTACAATTTCTATGTACAACTGTGTATCCATATATTTTCATATATATGCGTGTGCATTTATGTGCATACATATAAAAGTACAACTACCGATACATATGTACACATAGGTATAAATATACAAATAGATATCCATAAAGCAGCATATAATACCTCTAATGGAGAGATGAATAACACAATGTTTACTGGAAGGCTGTAAGGGGCTTTGAACACTTTTAGTGAAACACTTCAACATTTCTCTAACACAATATTTTGAAAGGGCCCAGGGTCAATACAAATGAAATATATGGAGGCTAAAAGAAAATTTGACAGAAAATTTGTCCAAAGAGCACAGTAAGGTGGCATGTAAAAACAATAATGGGCCATTATGCTGTCTTATTAGAGAAATTAAAGCATTGCACACACTGCCTGACTCATAGTCCCTGGCTTTTTTACTAAACAACTTGAATCCTTGTTTTCAACTCAAGAAGTGATTTTTAAAATCTAATTCCCTTTTCAACTCTAAATATTTAATAGTATCAGATGTGGAAAACTTTTTTGGGAAGCTCAAAAGGCAGAGAACCATTGGATGCCCACAAATACTCTTTGGTTAGGCAAGCACTAAATTTTGTATTCAAACAGGGTAAATGGAGTCTTTGCAGGTGTAAAGAGTGGTGATTCATCTTCTGCATACATGCAGAAACTTCATATTTTGAAAAGCTTTATAGATACATCAGTATACAAAACACACCATGTATGAAGTTAACATATGGAAGATCTGTACACTGCACTACTTTTCTGATTAGAAATGGACCTGCAGCATTGAATTCAGTTTGAAGGATGTACCTACCTGAAAGTTTTGCAGCAGGTCACCAGTAAATTTTCCTAGCAGTCTTTCCTCAGGAAGGTAGAAATTCCCCCAGTGATGTAATTTATGCTATTGCATCAACTTAAATGTACTTTACTAGCCAAAGTTTCTGATATACTGGTGTGGTTACTTTTTCTCTTACAAAGAAACTGGAAAAAATGTTTCTGTGAAGACATGATTATACTTAAAAGCATTTATCACACAGTCTACCTATAAAACTATGTCTCCAGTTCATTTCAGTTTAAATATTTTTGGTTGGAACCCTAAGCACTTAGTTGCAAAAAGAAAAAGAAAAAGAAAAAAAACAGCAAACAGCAAAATGCTGCATTCAGATTTCTTACAGTGTGAACACTCAGAGTCTCATCACACAGGAACTAAGTACACTTTTCTGTGGGTATATATGGAGGGCATCTCTCTGAATTTATCCTATTGGAAGTGACTGGTACACAAACTGCATTTATTTTATAGAAGAGGGCGAAGAGAGCAAATATAATTTTCCCAGATGTGTTTGGAAACATTAAACAAATTAATTGGGTTAGATTTCCTACTTGGGATAACAAGAGAGGATTCTATAGAAGGCAAGGATATGACTCATTCATTAAGCACTTTATTTCTAGGCCTTCCATGACAATTATTGTGCTAGCATCTAGCAGGCTTGTGAAATGCTGGGAGCATTTCATGAGCATTCTGCTTCTGTGAGTTACAGATTTTCCACCTCCTTTTTGCTGATGCGAGTCCGAAGCCCAGAGTCAATGAACGAAAGTTATCCAAGTCTGGGAACTTGAATCCAAGTGCCTTGAATCAAGTATAGCTGAAATAGTAACATCTTTTCCAATTTCCTCTTCAGCAGTACTTTATAGCTAAAAGTGTAGATATGAAAGAACCAAATTGTTAGAAGACTAGGTAGAAAAATGGACATTATAGCACTACTGTGTTTATAGGGACTTCTTTGTTCTGTGCGTTTTGTTTTGTTGGTTTTTGCTTTTTATTTGAGAAACAAGTCAGAAAAAGCTAAATAGGAAAAGGAACTTTTTCATGTAGAAGAAGGGGCACAAAATCCAGGTATTTTCTCTTTTACCACCTTGTGCTATTCCTCTCTGTTCAGGGACATATTTTGATTTAAAGGAAAAAGCTCAGAATATGGAAAATAGTCCACAGCTATGCCTGGGACTTTGTGAAATCATCTGTGAAAAGGAAAAAATAAACCTGCTTAGCCTCGACTCTATAATCTGTTCCTGGATCCTAAATTGAGTTTAAATTGGCTAAGCTTCAGTATTTGTGCCACCCTATGCTTGCATTTACCTGTAATTACCACCCAACAGAGACACAGGTAAGTCTTCTCCTGAAACCTTTCAATGATTGCAACTGATAGGTCAGACCACTAACACAGAAAACTAAAAAAGGTGCTCAATTTGTAATTTGAAGAGCCCAAAATGTTTGTAAAGGAATTTCTACTGTTTTGTTCAAAATCACATGACATTTTATTTTTTGATGCAGCAAGGTTTGATAGAATAAGTGCTGACTCATGAACTGACTGTCAAGACATCACAGTGTGAAACTGTAGACCAACAAAACTTGTCAGCCTCCACCACAAGATAAGAAAAATATTTACAGAAAAACAATATGACAGAAGATTCAAGAAACAGTGTCTTAAGAAGTGTTGACTATCACTAACTCCATGTTTGAAATAGCAAGGAAGTGGAATGAAATTTTTGCTAATTTTATGATAGAGCAAGAATTTGTATGAGGAAAATGCTGAGAAAGAGAGAAAAGTAACTCTTGGGAGTTTTGCTCTTGAATCCCAGTGTCTGGACACTTCCATGTTTTGTGCTTTGTCTCACTGAGAAAACTCAATGTTTTGCCATTTGACACATGCTTAAATTTCTGCTAGTTTTCTCTGCTTCCATCTCTTCTGATCTTCTGAGGGGTTTTTTTGAGAGAAACATGAAGATTTAGTAGAGTAGGAGAGTGTATGGAAATTACAATGTCCTAACATCACTCCTGCTCTTTGCAGAGGAATGAAGAGAGAAAAGGGAAAGCTGTGTCAGGGTCATGTGAGGTGAAATCAATGTTGTGCTATCTATTCCTTTCAATTGGAGGAAAATGGGAGCAATTCAGCAATATGGTGAAATGACTGAATAGGAATTTGGAATACTGCTTCCTGGGTAAAAGTTAGCAGAATCGTTTAATCAGAAATACTTTTTACCAGAACATGAAAATGCCTTAAAATCTCTCAGCCCTGACACATGGTGGAAGAATGATTGCTTCACTTAGACTGAGGAGACAATTCTTGAAAATTATACTTTCATGTTGTATATCATCCATTTACATCGAAGTGAAATGTATATGGGACGAAGGATAAATTTACCTTGGTTTAACAGTTACTGTCAGAATTCTCAAAAAGTTCTGTGACAAGGACAGCTAAAATAAAGTTTACAAATATTTACTAGCTGATATTTTCTTCCTATTTACTCCTACAAAGTAGGGCCTTTACCTCTACAAAGTAAAAGTAGAGGTAAAGATCTTGGGAGAATCTCACCTTCACATTCAGCCAATTCTGCAGATGCTTCATAAAAATGAGCCTCTGTTACCAGAGTAGAATAAAAGCAGAATGCCTGTGCACCCGCCTTCTAAAGGAGAATTACTTTTCAGCAGAGCTCAGGTTTGGGGGCAGTCTGTGACAGACTAACCTCAGACATATCCAGCATTCACCAAAAGACCTGAGGCAAGGACAATCACCAACTGACAGGAAACTCCTTTGGATCACCTGGCAATCAACTTTTCATCACAGATAGGGATGATGATCTCTTATTAACCTTAGAGTGATTTTTAAGACCTACTTTCAATTTCCATATGATGAAGAATGTGGGAACTCAGGAGCATACTTACAGTATAACCACTTTGTACCAAGTGGTCATATTCTTGACAATTGTGCCTAAAGATTTTGTGTGTGGCTCTCAAAACTGTGTTCAACTTCCACTCAAAACAATAGATTTCTTTATTTTGCTCCTTTAGATTTCTAAGGAAAAATTTACAAGGCCTCTGTCCTAAATTACACTGGTTTTCCCCATTGTGAGCACCACAAGAAACTTGCATTTCTTTCCTTCCCTGTTTCAGATGCCCAGCCATCACCACCAAGGATATAAAACATCTTGTTTACCTCTGGTCTCATCACTGGGACTGTTGTCATGTTATTTCAGAAATGTGCTGCAGCTCACTACAGGTACCAAATGGAATCATAGAAAGGTAGAGGTCCTTGATTGAATTTATTTGTGTTTGAATCTGTCAGGGATAAAAGAGCCAACAAATAATAAAATAGATGCAAGCCTCTGTAAGTCAGCAGCCACCTGCTACCTCTGGGCTATTAGAGGGGCCCTCAGCATGACAACACAAATCCATGCTGGCAGGCCAATCACAGCTTAAAAAAAAGCCCTACATCAGCTCACCTCTTCAACTCAGTCAGCAGAGTGACAGCAATGTTGAAATTTCAATTTTCCTGATATTAGTTGTGAATTGTTTTATCAAACTATTTTTACTCTCACTGTCTCGTTGTTTTTTAAATGCTGATAGTATTGATGGCTCTCAAATGCAATCTATCTAGTTGCTCTTTTGAGAAATGAAGGTTTGGTTTTACTCTCTTTTTAAAAAAAAATATTTCCAAATAAGCTGAAGCTCGTTTCATTTTTCTCCCTTCTATACTTCTAAATCATGTAAATTGCAGGGAATGGTAAAAGTCGAAGTACTCATCATAGGCATCATAATTATTGATAATCAACTATTCTTCAAGGCTAGCACCATTTCACATGCAATTCACTACTATGATTCCCATTTATAGAATGACTCAAATTCTGTACTGCTTTGTATCAGCTGCAACTGCATAAATTAACCCTAAGCATTTATAATGATGCCTTATTTAATAAGGTTAGGGAAAGAAACAAGAAAATGTAATTTTTTTTTTCTTTATACAGAAAATGAATTCTTGGTCTCAGTATACTCAGTAAAAGTTTTCCCATTAACTTCAATGGATCTAAGTTTTCACTCTTGTGGACTGAATTTGAGTATAAAAAGAGGATCACATGGGGGTTGTGGGGTTTCTTTTGGTTTTGGTTTTTTCTTTATGTTGCTGGCTTTGAGAATAGAATCCAAAGCATTCTGCCTGCACCTGAGGCTACAGAACCAATATTAGAGATGATGAAGAAGGGAGAAAATAAAATAGTTATTTCATTTCCTTTTGTTTTTTGTAATCACTGTATACCAATATTTGTGCTCATTAAAAACTATCTTAAAGCTTTCTGTGTGGACTCATTTGTTTTCTAGAAAGTCTGCATTACTAATCTGAACCAATTACAGAAGAGAATTCTGTTTGAAACCAATGAAGGTAAATGGTGAGACTCCCCTGGGACTACATCAAAACTTGTATTTGGCCTTAGTACAAGGCCTTAGTAATCATCTACAGGCAAATTTCAGCATCTCTGAGCTGTCAGTGACCTGATTTCCTTCATCCCTCATTATCAGATGGTATATTTGGGAGAGGCCTGAATATATCCAAGAAAGCTGGCTCCTTTGAGAATCCTGGGGAGTTATATGTGAATAAAGAGATGGATTGTAGGTTCAGATGAGGGGCCAAACATACAACGTGAACATATCTATATATCCTAATTTGCCCTCTGCTCTTTTTCTTTAGATTCCATGAGCACTGAGTATGGGCATTTTCTTTTGCAGCTCCTACAACTTTTCATTACAGGATTCCTCTGTTTTTATTTTTATTTTATATTTTTTTTCATATTCTCTCTGAATCCCATTTAGCAACCCTCTGCTTCATGATTTCTATCTTGCAATTGTATTGTTCAACTATAAAATCTAGTAAATAAATTAAAATATAAACATGAGAATTTTCTTCTCAAAGTTGCATTATATATCTTTTAGCTCCTAGTATGGCCCTGTTTACAGCACATAAGCACAGTTCATGCAATTTAGAAGTGAATAAATCTTTCTGTTTAAGTAACCAATATTGTGCTTCTGCTGCATACAAACTCCTACATACATCATGATTCCTACACAGTCCAGTAATAACAGTACAATAACTGCTGTGCAGAAATGCATTCTTATAAGCAACAGCTGTCAGCTAAAATGCTTCATGATTTTCTCCTGAAATAAACTTACTTTTTCTTTCTGCCTACATTATTCACAACTTGACACCACACAGAACCAGAACAAGATTCAATAACTTTTTAAAACAACTTTTTTATTTAAACGGTATGGCGGGTATTTTTTTAGCCAGACTAAAAATGCTAAGAAAATTGTTTCCCATGCAATTAATATTAGCAAATAGAGTACTACTGGCCCGAGAGTACTACTGAAGATCTGAAGCTCTGACAAACGAGGGTGGATGTTGGAAACACAGTGGGAGTGGGTGGCTGGGCACTGGACCAGGACCAGGGAAGTGGTCACAGCACCAAGCTTGGCAGAGTTCAAGAAGCATTTGGACAATGCTCTCAGGCACATGGTGTGACTCTTGGGGTGTCCTGCACAGGGTCAGGAGTTGGACTCCACGATCCTGATGGGTCCCTTCCAATTTAGAATTGTCTACGATTTTATGATCCTAGGATTCTATCAAGGGACATTTTTCCAGGCAATCTCTATAGATTCTTGAAGGAAAAAAAAATTTAAACCAGAATGTAGACAGCTCTGTTCTTTTTAAATCTGGAACTTGCCTTGTTATAATTCTGCCTTGAATGATACATTGAAATATGTACCTTGTGTCACACTGTTCATCAACATGTCACATTGTATCATGTCACTTTATGTGGCTCAATATGACAGATGCATCTCTAAAGCAATGCGTCATCATGTCCCCTTGGTATAAGGAAAAGTGAAAATAAATATATTCTTGTTTTGTTTACAGTGCACTACTTCCAGAAATAGAAAAACACAAAAGAAAAACAAAAAAAAGAAAAAACCCTCAACCATCGTAAAACATCAAACAAACAACTTCTATTTAATTTTGCAATATTTTACGTAAATGAAAGGAAAGGGTGGTATCTTCATCATTCATCTTAAAAATAAAAAAAAAAATATACAAATTAATACATGCCCAGAATGCATAATTTCAATGTGTTATTCCTTTGATTTAAGGGATAGAAAGAGCAAGACTGTAAGCATTTCCTTTTACTCTATAAATAGCTAGGAAAATTATGGACTAGGGAAAAATGACTTACAGACTGAACATGTAGTAAATTCATGTTTTCCTGACAGCAAATAAATGTATTTCATTATTTAAAACCACATATATTAATTAGCATTAGGAGATGTTTCATTTTTTTTTTCTTTCTTAGTTTCTTTGATAAATAAATTGGTGTGTGTGGCCAGGTTTTGTAATAGGCACGGCTTTTGGGTGAAGGTGCTAGGAGATGACCCTGTGTCTGACAGAGCCAGTGCCAGTCAACTCCAAGATGGACCTCCATTGGCCAAGGCTGGTGTTGGTAGCAGCCAGAGGGAGGAGTGAGAACATGTGACAGAAACAGCTCTGCAGACATGAAGGCCAGGGAAGAAGTGAGAGGAAGAAGCTCCAGGCGCCAGAGCAGAGATTCCCCTGCAGACCATGGCGAGGCAGCCATGTCCTTGCAGCCCAAGGAGCCCCAGGATGAAGCAGATATCCCCCTGCAGCTCCTGGAGATCCCAACACCAAAGCAGGTGGAGGTGCATGAAGGAGGCTGTGACCTTGCGGGAAGCCCATGCTGGAGCAGGTTCCTGGCAGGACTCTTGGATCCATGGAAAAAGGAGATCATGCTGGGGCAGATTTACCGCCAGGACTTGTCACCCTGTGGGGGACCCACACTCCCAGAGGAGTCTGTTCTTAAAGAACTGCACACCAAGGGAGGGACTCCACACTGGAGCAGGGGAAGAACAGGAGGAGTTCTCCCTTTGAGGAGAAAGCAGAAGCAGGGACAATGTGTGATGCACTGTCCATAACCCCTATTCCCCATCCCTCTTCCCCACTGGTGGAGAGGAGGCAGAAGATTGGGCAGTAAAGTTGAGCCCAGGGAGAAGAGAGAGATGGGGGAAAAGTATTTTTAAGATTTAGGGTCTCATGATAGTACTCTGTTTTGATTAGCAAGAAATTAGATTTGTTTCCCTAAGTTGGCTGTTTTCTCTGTGGTGGTACCTGCAGAGTGATCTCTCCCCTGTCCTTATTTCAACCCCTAAACTTTTCATTGTATTTTGCATCCCTTGTACAACTGTGAAGGCCAACAATAGAGTGGTTTTGGTCAGCATGAGGATTAACCCAAAATACAAATTTTATAAAATAATTTCCCATTATGTTGAATTGTCTCAGTTTGCAAGACACTGAATTCACTGATATGTTCTAGTTGCTGTTTATTAGAACTATGTTGAAGTATGTTATAAAAGTCTACTAGTTGGCTGAGGAGGCCAATCTTTGGGACTGAGTTACTTTAGTCCATTAAGATTGGATTTCTAATGAGTGAAATTCACTCTTTCACAGAGCAGAAATGTGAAGATGCAGCCTGCCACATTATCATTTCCCAATTGTCTGTTCAGCCCCCTTGATGGCTGCATCTAACATCCCAGGTTAAAGTAGATGGCAATGATGTATCATCCACTGATCACTGCTCTTTTTCCTGGCTCCAGGCTACTTTTCTTTTCTCCATGATACACCCTCATATGACAGACACAATAGTTTTAAACACCTCTTATGTTTAAAAAAAAAAGACATCACTTATCCCTCAACCCTGAGACTTATTCTAGTCAAGGTTTTAAATATGTGGGAAGAAAGGAGTTTGTTTTCCAGCTCTGTTGGTCCTATATTCATAGAAGAACACGTACACAAACATGCATAAATCCACCCTAATCTAGCCCTGTCTGTTTGCTTTAATCCTTACCATAGACTCAAAGAATTGTTTAGGTTGGAAAAGACTTCAAGGACCATCAAGCCTAACCACCAAGCCAGCACTGCAGACTCCACATCTGCACATTTTTTGAAACCTTCTGAAGAGCTTTTATCAGATCTTTCAGTGCTTAGAGGCTATAGTCTTACCACATACGGTGACTTTATATCTGCCCCAAGATTCCAGGTACTTTTGCTAAGTGAGAGAAACAAAACACTGTTAGATGGTGACATCACCTGCACAGAGTGGGTCAGGAAAACACCTGATCTGAACTCAATCTCAAAACACTGAGATAAAAGATGCATAATCCATCTTCTGAAATGAATGTAGATCAAGTTACCAAACACTGATGCCTATACTACATCCTCAGTAGGTGACTGGGGAAACTAAGGAAACATACTGAAACAACATACAGGTCTGACTTGGGGGGCTTCCCAAGCAAACACACAGCCTGAAAGATTTCCCATCCATCCTTATCTCTACATTTTCAATCTCTAATCTAGATAATTTAATCAGGTTTGGAAGATGTGGGTAAACATAAGATCAAATTACATTTGGATTATAGTATGTTATGTAGTGTAATTTTGGACCTTAAACAAGATTAAAAAATTATAAAACTGAATAATGAAGAAAACTCCCATTTTCTCCAGTAAAATATCAATCAATTTTTAGCAAGACATAAACATTTTTTAGTTCCTCTTTTATTGTTACATCCATCAAGGATATACCAGATCAGTCCACTGTTTTTAAGCGCTCATGTTGTCACTGTCAGCTTCACATATTTCAGTTCAATGTAAAACAAAGACTTGTTGTCATCATATTGCAAAGCCCTCATACCTTCTCAGCAATTTCTCATGGGCAGTTCCTCACAGCACTGACTCCTTCTCAGCACAGCCAACAAACTCCAACCCTCTCCTCAACCAGCTAACCCACTCTCTTGTAGCACTCTTCTACTTTTTGGACACAGCTGTGACCTATTAAGGGCAGGGCTGTTCCTAATCTTTGGTGATTAGTACAGCTGCAACACCTCAGGTGTCAGACTACCTTCTGCACTACCTTTGTTTTCTTACCTTCTATCCCTCCACAAGGACTGATTTACTTCTGATGTAGAAAAATGGCCAATTCTTTTTAACAACAAAAAAATGGCATTATTTTTCTTTTTAATTTTCATGCTATTCAGCTGATTTTTTTAAACTAGGGACTGTCGCATTGTGGTTGTTTTATTTCTTCCTATGTTTCATGTTGATCTTATAGAGAATAGGCAGAAGAAAAATGATTTTCGCATAGTTTTAATAAACATACTTAAGAAAAGTGAGAGGAAGAAGAGATTGCAAAGCTTACTTATTTGGAACTCAGTTCTATAAGACTGAATATTACTTTCTATTCTTGTTTGTTCTTTCTGTAATATGAATAATGACATACCAATTGTGTATGATTATAGATAGTTATTTATGGAACTAGATATTGCCTTTATACTTAATTATGCTTTTGTCTGTGAGGTAAGAATTCTATTAAACACAACTGAGGTGTTTAATTGAAACTATTTTTGTTTCCTTTTTTTTTTTTTTGGTATTTATATGTGTATTGACAGCTGATTTGCTCACCCTTTTGTGTTACTCTTTCTACTTCTTTATATGACAAATCTGGTAACCAAATATAAATAATGCAAAAATCTTATAAAATATTATTTTTCTATAGGTATATTTAAAAATCATAAAAATATATTGTGCATCTTTATGACACCTATATCTTTAATAGATAATTATATACTTATATAAGTATTTTTAAATATTGTCTTAAAATTTAAACTTTTATAATCCTTATTACTGCTAATTATTTATTTTTATTTCAGGGAACTTCTCTTGTCTGTTTTCATAAATAGATCCACCAACTGTAAACAAATATTGAGTCCATATTCAGTGCACGCTCGTGTGCAAGTATATACAGGGCTATATTTCAGCAGGAACTTTGGGATTATGGGTCAGTGTCAACTGATTCTTAGAGAAAGATATCTCAAAAACCAGGGGATTCCACAAGCTTTCTGAAAATAGCTAACTGCCTAGAAGAAAAATATTTTTGTAATGGAAAAGTTGTTAACTACTCTTTGTTTGACAGGAAAGCCTAGATGGGAAAGGAAGACTTTGGAAACTACGGAAATTATAATGGAAAAAGTTTTTTGTCTTTGCTTTTATGGTTTTTTGGTTGTTTGGGTTTTTGGTGGGTTTTGGGATTTTTAGCTTGTTGCTTGCTCTTTTGGGAAGGAGGTTGGTGGGTTTTGGGTTTTTTCAGGGCTTTTTTGTCTGGTCAATTTTGGGAGTTTGGTGGGGTTTGGAGTCTTTTTTGCACCTTATTTATAGGAAAGAATAAACTGGTGCACTAGAGAATGAATACATTCATTCCTATGGTCATAAATATGCACTAACAATATCAATGAAACATGAAAGGATATGAATGCATTAGGGAGAAGGGATTTCTATACTAGTGTTCCTCCTAAAGAAAATGAATGTGTACTTTTAAGCATTATTTATCTACTTTGATTTCTACAGTCTAAATAAAAGCTGTTTTTTTCAATGCATTGGATGAGTGTACTGGCCCCTTCAAATTCCCCCCATTCCATCTCCCTAAAGCATTACCAGACATTGAAAAAAATTATGTATGTCAACAATATAACATTGAATCACCCCTTCAATCCTCCAGGGTACGGGAACACATTTTCTTGTCTTTAGAAGTTTCCTATAGGAGAATTGCTGTGCTGTTTGTGAATTCCTCTCTTACAGCCTGGATACCTTGCTTATGTCCGTAAGGTAAGCTATGTATTATCTAAATTTGGGGAGATATATCTCAGGAAGTTGCTGATGGATTGGCAGACAGTGTGACTTTGTGGAGAAAAAAATCAGAAAAAGGCTTACCAAAGCAAAAGAGGTGACACAAGGGTTCCAGGCTCTAGAAGCTTTCACATAAAGAAAAGAGAATTTCTCAGACTTCATGCTGTGGAAAAACTCATGAAGTTCTGAAGGAGGATCCTGCAGGATTCTCTGTGATAGCTAATGCGATCAGAATCAACTCGCTAGACCTGCATTTTTAATTTACACCTATAATTAATTATACATTCAATTCAAAATGCTAAAAACTAAATAGACTGAAAAAAAAATAACAGAGACAAGCTGGGGGGTGTTCACGTAAACTGTTTTATATTTGAAGGAATGTATTTTAATTAAGATGTTGGTTTAATTAACAGAACAGCACATTCCACTTCATCAAGACGTTTTCTGGTGGCATGAGATCTTACATATGCCCATAAGGCTTGTAGAGTATGTGGTCCTCTCCTGCTAGGAACCTTATCTGCTTTTCAGAAAGATAAAGTGGTTCTTTGCACATAACTGAATTACCTTCCTAGGGTGCTCCTTTTTACCTTCTGTCACAGCCTCTTTGCCTGGAAAAAGAACCTGAAATATTTTTAACTTTAGCGGATTTTGAAAATTGATCTTAGTGGATCATGTGCAAGAGGAGAGACATTCTCCCTTTGAAGGTCACAGAAAGGATATCTGAATATTTAACTTTGTCATAATTAAATTGATTTGCTCCATCTATGGTGGAGTAAAAAAAAAAAACCAAAAACAAAACCACTCTTCTGTTAAACTGATAGTCTATGCTATCGTAACTTCATATCCTTCACCAAAGGGAAAAATCCTTCTGTAATGCACAGTGCATCTTCGCTCTCTGCTGAGCTTCCTTGGGCTTCTCCCTGATTTCAATGCAAAAGATCAAGTGTTTAAAGTCAATATTCCTTCAATAGTTTTCTCAAGGCAAGTGCAAGTGATGATTTCCACCATCAAGTCATCATCTTGTTAGCCGTGTTCACTGTCCAGCAGTCTCACTCTTAGTTTTCAGATCTCAAACACCATTGTATAAGGCATTATAAGAATATATTGAGACAACGTTGAGACTTTTCATATTTCAAGTAACTGCCAACCAGAGTGCAGGACAAGAGAAAGTAGATGTGTTCAGCTAAATGAGGGAGTTTGAAGGAAATAGAAAGTATGATAGAAGCAGTAAAGTTAGTGTGGCATCATTCAAGCAGCAGAAGGAAGACAATGTTGTTGTTTGGCAGCTATACATGAAGAGATTCTCTCAAGCATGGAGGGTATGGCAGAAGAAATTATGGATCATGCTGTTTAAAAATAAACCAAAAATTAAAATTTCAGGGATAAAACTTTAAATCGAACTTCGAATTAAGAAGGGATGTTTCAGCTGACTAGGAAGAGGTCAAGAAAGTCTGAAATGTTGTGAAAAGTAGAGAGAGACATAATTTTTGACCAAAGTCGGTAGACAGATCCAGTGAATGCAAAGAAATATGCAAAAAAAAAAAGATTTTGCAGCATTCTGAAGTAGCCGGTATTGGACGGTGCTGCTTTTGATATAGAAGATGTTGAAGTAATTGAAATGTGAAAAGAAAAATGGACAAATGGTTTAGCTTTATAGATCAAGAGAAAGCATTTTATTTTACAAATGGATAAAGAATAGTAATTTTCATCACAGTTAAACAGAATGTAAATAGGAAGACTTATAGTGGTACTTGAGTTGAATTTAAACTGAGGTTGTAGCAGAAAAATGGCTTTTTCCATCACGATCAAGAATGGTGCAATGAAGAACACTTTTAGGAAAAAAAGGAATATTAATAGTTAAGCAAGATTAACTGGAGCTACTAAATAAATATGGACATGGAAGTGTCAAATTAAAAATTTGCATAGCTGATGATTCTACATTGGTATTTCTCTCTTCAGGTATATATTATCATAGAACCTTTTAGGTTAGAAAAGAACCTTAAGGTCATTGAGTACAACTTTTAGCATAGCCAAGTCCACCACCAAATTACAACCTTAAGTTCCATATCTACACATCTTTTAAATATCTCCAAGGACAGGGATTCCACCATTTCCCTGGTCAAGCACTCTGTACCAGTGCTTCACAACTCTAATATCCAATCTAAACCTTTTCTGGCACAACTTGAGGCCATTTCCTCTCATCCTATAATTTGTTATTTGGTAGAAGAGATTGCTCCCCCACCTTGCCACAATATTCCTTCAGGTAGTTGTAGAATGTGATAAGGTCCACCTGAGCCTCCTTATCTCCAGGCTGAATAGCCCCAACTCCCTCAGCTGGCTCTTTATTTATCAGCTTTGTTTCTCTTTAGATACCCTCCAGTGCCTCAATGTCCTGTCTGCAGTGAGGGGCCCAGAAATGGACATCCTTCAGTCTGTTTTGGTAGTGAGATATCCTGTTACATAGGCATGCTTTTTCCTTGCCTTTTTATATGCTTTTTTGTGGTTTAGTCAAATAATTTAAAATACCTTCCCCAGAGTGGTTTTCTTTCAGGAGAAAAAACCAAAAGAAGAATACAAAAAAAACCAAAACCCACCCACAAAAAAAAAAAAAAAAAAAAACACCATGAAACTGCAGCAATAGAAAATAGATCTAGTTTGTTTAGCCAGCTCTTTAATCTTTGGAAAGATTGCACATGAGAAGATGCAGGAAGTACATGAAGAATGGTGAAAGACAGATAAATCCTCTGATGTGACTAGCTTTTTCCTTATAACTACATTTTAGAAGAGAAAAACAATGCAGTCTACACATTTTAGAGCAAATCACCAACAGCACATCAACAGATAAAAAGAAAATAAAAACCTAACCTTTATTGCACTACGTATCCTTTCAGTCAGAAAAACATTCTCTAGAAGTGTACAGCATAGTTTGCTACAGCTCCTCATTATAACTAATAAGAAATGCCAGCTAATGGTGGCCATGATCAAATACAGTTTCTGTTTTACAAGCAGTAAAAAATAATGTGGTTTAGGATGAGACAACACTTACTCATTATGTCATAATCATCAGGAAGCAAGTCAATAAACTATTTAATGGATGAAATCTATATTCCTTTGAAAATTACTCTGATATGAGTATTACCAAATAGCTTCTGGTTTTTAGCTTCTTAAGTGTCTTTCACCAATAATTAGTTGGTAAAGGATGTGTCAGAATTGATTGTGATTTTGGTGTGCATGCAGTGAAGTCATGGGACAAGCCACTGAATATCCTTCTAAAATTGCACTTTTCATCAAACAACAGAAATTGTTTTCTTCTCAGTGTTCAAAATATCCCACTATTTGTTTCAAATCTCCTTGTGATACTCACAGATAAAGAAAAACATTTATAAGGATTGTAAAACAGTAGGGTTCTGTCAATCATGATATCTTTTGATGCTGAACAGTGCCAAAGCCTTGGGCAGAATACTGTTTCATACTGGTGATTCTATGAGTTCTATTTCTTTGTTTTTGTGAAATGGGGCAACTTATGACCTATTAAGAAAAGCTCAGCAATTTGCTACACTTAATGTTCTTCCTCTGATCACTTATGTGACACAATTGTTTTCCTAGTCCATGTCTGAATGATTCCAAAAGTTCCCAGAAGCTTTCAAGATAGCTGTATGAATGCTGCTGATGCGAGTTCTTGCACACACATAGATTTATAGGAATCTCTTGCAGGAATAGCTTGGAAAGCTTCAGATATGACATTATATTCTAGGACATAATTTTGAAAAATAATTGTTTTAGCTTTTGTTACAATTCAGAATTATGTTTCTCTGTATATATTGATCCTCCTCAGTCAGTACAAATATCTACATTTGTTCTTATGTGTCTTAAGAATACTTGTTGTGACAAATTATGTGAAAGAAATTCAGAGCTAAATTAAATCTCCAATGTATGGTTCCACTTTTGGAAACAAAATTTAAAATGCGATTCAGGAATTCAGTTCAACTAAAAATATAGAAAGACTTGCTGAATAAAGAATTTTGCAAGACAGTAAAGTAAATGTTGATCTCAGAAAGTTTTCATATATTTTGGTTGTTCCCCTGAAATCTTTATAAGCTAAGCCACTGAGCATGACACAACTTTAATGCACTGAAAGTTTTATCATCATGGAAAGTTTATTCATGTGGAGCTATATGTTCCTTCCTGCCAATTATTATATAGGAGTTTTACAATAGATATTACTCATCTTCATTTCTCCTTGGAGAAAAATACATTTACTTTCCATTTACTAGTTTATCAGCCTTAGTGATATGAGTCAGTTATCTTCCCTTTAAGTTACTGTCATTTCTGAATGTTAGATTTAGCACTTTGAGTATTTATATTTTAACATTTTAAACATCTTTCTATACCCCACATTTTATCAAAATAAGAAGACCCAGTACTTAAAATTCTATGAGGCAAACTATTTATAAAATATCTTAAACCTGAAATCTAAACTGCAGTTAGGTACATGCTAGATAATCATCCAAAAGTTCTGATGCTCATTTTCTTTGGCCTTTAAAACATATAAGTTCATTCACCTCTGCATTGGACGCCTAAGGGAACCTAATAAAAACTAATCTCCATTTATTTTCTCTTTTTTTTCCCTTCTTTTTTGCTGTATAAGAATAGATCTCAGTATTGAGGTATCTTATAAATAAAAAAGCAATGCTGTGCTGTTTCTGAGGAATTCATTGAGCCAGTTTTGGAGTTAAGCCTAATCCTTCAGCCTGCAATTTTTGACTCTTCATGATTCAAAAGTTATTATTTCAATCTTTTTCCTCATTTTTCTGGCATAGATGCATAGCTGCCATTAAGAGTGGTGGTCACTGTAACAGATGCCTTTCAGCACAATCTGAGAGTCAAGAAAATAGAGTAGGTAACATCACTAAATGTATGAGGCGGTCCCGATGAGAAGGCTGAGAACAATTTCTGTGGTCAGGCAATATTGTCAAAGTAGATACAGATAGCATCACTCAGGGAAAAAATAATTAATTAGCATTAAGAATGATGTGATGACCACATCATTCCAAATATATATTTAGGCCTTTAATGGTTAAATTTAGTACAGTCAAACTCTGAAAACAGATTGATTACCTGTTAGACTAATAATATTCAGACATGCAATCTGTTCTGGTGGGCTAAGAAGAACCAAAATAATAATTTTTTTGAAAATTGAACATATCCTTTTTTTACTATCAAACAAATATAGTAAGTGAAAAATTCCCCTAAAGGGAATATCTGTTCTCTTTTTCAATTAGCTCAATCAATCAGAATAAACACAGTTAGTAAGAATAGGATTACAACGGTGATCACAATATATCAAATTCCACAGGGGAATATTTCTGCCTTTATGACATTGGTAAGTAAACTATGCATGAAATAATAGATTTCTTCCTGTGTCTCTAAACTAGTTAAAAATCAAAAGTATTCTATAGGGTCATCTGAAGCTGAAGTTAGGTCCTCTTAAAAAGACTTTTCATTCTTTCATGGCTTTGTGAGGTTTTGTTTGTGTTTTTTGGTTGGTGGTGATTTGGTTTAAATAACAAGAGAGATGATCAGAAGACTTATTGTCAAAATTATTTCCTCAGATTCATGGACAGACACACCTAATATGAGTGTCTTTCCATGCTGAAGGGCAGGAAAATAGGTAATGAACCCCTGATTCATTGAGGATCCTCAAAGAATATAACATCCGACAAAAGAATCTAGATATAGAATATCTCTTGAAATTTCCTTACTCCTGATTTCATTAGAAAAGTTCGTGAATGTTTTAACCTTCAGAAAGTTAAATATCAATTGGCTTTTATCTCACAAGGATTTAAACAAAATTCTTTGTGAGCTGGTCCTGATGACATTTTTCCTTTCTGTGTTAATCCCTACATTTAACAATAAATCACTTAAGACAAAGGAAAAATATCCCTGCAGGTCCATTTCTTTTCTTCCTTACACAGATGAAACTCCTATTGACTTCAGTGGGAACTAAAGAGGGTGAAACTCAAAGGGAAATTTGATGATGTATGTGTATGTCCAAACAAGAATGGCCATCTGTTATAAACTGTAGTATTAATGGCCTTACCAGCTCATGTCTGGAACCTGAAAGGATGATATAAGTGTTGCTACTTATAACTGTGTCCCTGTGGTTGTGGTGTGTTTGTTTCTTTTCTTTTTTTTTTTTTTTTTAATGGTTTGGAGTTTGCTGCATTTTTTTTGTTTGTTTTATTTTTTTGTTTTGGTGTGGGGTTTTTATTTGTTCTCCTAGTAGGCTCAACTAAATCATGCAGTCTTTTCCCATTCTTCCTCTTGAAGAACATAGTAGCACTGGTATTTATCATTTAAATAATTTTATCATGGAACATAGATGGGCCATTTAAAAACAGCTAAAAGTGTTTCTCCTTGAGCAGGAGAAATAAAGTTATTTCCATTGTAATAGGAAACCAATTGTTTAAGTCCAAGCAGAGATAGATTACTCATGGGGGCACGTAATTAGCTTCATATGATACCCTTAAAGTGCACTAGCTGGAATGGTATGCATGCCATTTAAGCACTGCACTGGAACACGTTTGTATTGGTTTGCTTAAGTTCAAGCACTTTACTGGAAGTAAGGGAAGTATTTAATGACCTTTGCCTCATCTGGAAACCTAGAAAAGGTTCATAAGAATTGCTGCTAGTAGAATTAACAACTAATGGATATTCTTCTTTCATACAATTCACAATGTCAGTGTTTGGGGAAGAGAGGGTCTTGATTTCAGGTTCCAGGATTCCTTACACAGGGTTTCTACCAGATTCCTTACACTGTGTACCACCTCTGATAATATATTCAGGAGCATTCAAAACAGAACAAAGTCTTTTACAGCTATCAAGATTGCTTCCTAACATTTGAAAACAGACAACCTATGCCAATCACAAATACTTGGGAAAATGTCATCCTTGAAAATTCAGATTCATGAAATGTAATAGAGACATGAGATATACACTGAGAAACTGTTAAATAAAATTGCTCTTTCTAAAAGGTGTAGAAAATAAAAACTGACAAAGGTTGAGGGATAAGCATCAATGAAATAATCTAGTAGAATTATTTTGTTACATACCACTTCTAGTATCAATAAAGATTAGTATATTTAGCAGAAGACATAGGAGTTAAAATTATTTTTTAAAAATAAAAGAAAAAGAAAAAAATCAATACAATCTATTACTTTCTGTATTATAATCTACATTTACAAAGAGCATACAGTTTCTCTAGCCCAGTCGTCAATATCTGGCAAGATGGAAGATGATTATTGCAGTTACTTTTTGGAACAGCTATTTTAGCCAAAAATGGAAGTGCTATTGCTGCTATAATGAAGGCCTATCATACCCACATCATTGACAACACAGGAAGGTGGGAGTATTCATTTCATGGGTATGAAAGGATATATTCATCAGTCATATCTGAAAAATTGAACAAGGAGTTATATTCATAGAACCAAAGCATATGAATGATGAATGTATGTATGTATGTATGTGTGTATATATATATATACACACACACACATACATATCCATATTGCACTATATATATTTATATGTACACATTCATTTAAAACCAAAACCATAAATTAATTCTATAATACCGGTGAAGAATTGTTGTCATAATGAAAGTCAAAGTAAATTATTTGCTTTAGTTAAAATTAAACCAGACAATTAACTCCTAACAAATATCTATTGACCATTAGTAGAGTGATGGGGAATGTTGGCCCAAATACACAAGTGAAGAGCAAGTTTACAGAACTATATGACATTTTATGGGGGTTTTTTTAATATATGTGAGTTTAGAACACAAAATAATAGGAAATAACAGGAAATTGGAGGGAGAGTTACAAAAGATAGTGGAGAGTTTTACTAATGCAATGCTGATAGAAAAAGGTTAGTATCAGACCTGAATAAAGCATATTCCCATAGGAAATGGTTGTCATGTAACACTATCCCAGCAAATCATCATCTCCTAGCTCATTTTCACAGCATATAAACTTATGCTGTGTTTAGAGAGTTAAATTATAATCACCACACAGTAAAGCTCAATGGAAAAGCAAATTTGAACAAAGAAAAATCAAGTTTTCCTCTGAATTTTTGCCTCTCAGCTAAGATCTGTTTGAGCCAACATATGAAATTTTCTGTGATTAGGCCCCAAAGCACTAAAATACCAATTAATTATGATGATTAGATATGTCTTCATTAGCAGCCTATAAATAAATCATACACAGCACTGCACAGCCGGTATTTCTACTGCCCTGAAAAGAAAAAAAATCGTTTAGTGCACTATAATAACTATCTAATTAACTTTAAATTTTGTTATAATTTGGCATTTATACCATATTACAGAATCTTGAATATTTGCTTGTTTTTATACAAACGTATGTATTTTTAGACCTATAGATGCTTGTTAGGATGTATCAAATATCTACTTCTGCTGCATGAAGAAAAGATCCTCAAATACAAGACCATGTTTAAAATTGTTTTGATAATAATATTAATACAAGGATTCACTTGGCATAAATATTTTTGTTAGCATGAAACATTCAACTGAATGGCTTCATCCTGATTTACTCTCTTCTCCATCTGATCTGTATAAATCATATTTCATCCATTTCTGGGTGGTGAAAGAGAAGCATATGGCACATTACTAAGCTGATGGTTGAGTGTGGTCTACATTAATAAGTAGTACAGCCAAACAGGAGTGAATCTGCAGTGTGAAACAGTTGATAATGAGGGGGAGTTACTTTGGCATAGCTTTAGTCTGATGTGGGGCGTGGGCACTAAATTAACAGTTGGATGATATTACATGTGGCACTGGAGTACATCATCTGATTTAAGTACCTACAAGAGCAATCTTGTTCCTGAGCTCTGAGACCCTTCCACAGAATGAGTCAAGGGAGAAGGAATTGTCCAGGACCTTTATTGATGGTCTGGATGAGGAGATGGACATCAGTCAATTTGCACACAAGACCAAACTGGGTTGGAGTATCTATCTGCTGGGGAGTAGGAAGGCCCTGCAGTGGGACCTGGGCAGCCTGGATTGATGGACTGAGACCAACAGCATGAGGTTCAACAAGACCAACTGCTAGGTCCTGTACTTTGGCCACTATAGCCTCGTGCAGAGTTATAGGCTGGAGAAAGAGTGGCTGAAAAGTGTCCCCGTGGAAAGTAGGATTACTGAAAAGTGTCCCAGTGGAAAGTGTTTATCTGCTGGTTGGCAGACAGCTGAACATGAGCCAGCCATGTGCCCAGGTGGCCAAGGAGGCCAATGACACCCTGGCTTGTACCAGAAATAGTGTGGCCATCACTTCCTTAATTCTTCCCCCTTACTCAGCACTGGTGAGACTGCTCTTGGAGCTCTGTGTCCAGTTCTGGGCCCCTGAGGCGCTAGAGCACATCCAGAGAAGGGCAAAGAGGCTGGTGAAGGGTCTGGAATACATCATATGAGGAGGCAAGTAGCAAGAGGACAAGAAGACAGAGGCTTAAGCTGCACCAGGGGAGGTTTGGGTTGGGCATTAGGGAGAAATTCTTCACAGGAAGGGCGATTAGATATTGGAATGAGCTGCTGAGGGAGGTGGTAGAGTCACTGTCTCCAGAAGTGTTTAAGGAGAGAGTTCCCATGGCACTCAGTGCCACGGTCTAGTTGACACAGTGGTGTTCAGCCATAAATTGGACTCCATAATCTCAGAGGTCTTTTGCAGACTAAATTGATTCCATGATTCTGTGAAAAGAGGGTATTAGATGGCAGACCTTGAGGAAAATGGGATAGAAGAAAGATGTCTACTTGAGCATTACTCTAGAAGCACTCTGTCAGTATTCTTATGCTCAACTAATAGTTTGTGCATCCCTGCAGCAATCCATTTGTCTCCAGCTTCTCTAACATGCCACTCACCATGATGCTTAGCTGTCATTAAGTATTACAACAAGTCTACAAAAAACCATACTTAGCTTGTATACATTTCCATAACAACCCTGAATTTAATCAAAATATTCAATAAATTTAACTCTGCAAAACAAGGTTCTTTTTTAAATGTGATTCAGATGTGAAAGTTGACTCTGTTTACATGAAAAAAAAAAAAAAAAACCCAGACGATCTGACAGTAAACAACTTCTAATCTCTTCCCTCCCATTAGTAATTATTTTCTGGTAAGACAAAATCTACTGTTCAATCACTAATCATTTTTTCACTTTTCCACCACCCTATTTTATGCTATAGAGGTGTCATTATTTTAGCCTTGATCATGTCAGCACAAATTCTCCTACTGGACTTCTGCCTTAGACTTCTCAAAGCCTTTTCTACTTTGTTTATGATCCTCCACAACAAACTTGACTTGAGTAGAAGGTAACCATCCTTTTCTAGTTTCTGAATAACAAAATATCTGTACCCGTCTTCTCTCCTATTTCAATAACTTTTACCTCCTTTCACTCAAAGTGGCAGGCTTTGGGAGCTATTTACATGCTTTGACTTTCTAAGTTTTAAATTTTAAATTCATACTTTAAGATTAAACTTTTTGGATGTCCAGTTATAAATGACATGAAAGTACATTTTCTTTTTTTTTTTTTAGCATCTGAGGGAGGTCTCTTAACATCTGAGGAAAGGTAGTCATCCATGGCCTTCCTTTCTAGTTGCACAACAATTCCCCACTATTTCCAGCTGAAAACCTGGAAAAGATCTTCATTCAGTGAGAACAAACAAATTATAATTGAAGAGCATTTGTGTAAAAACAATGATCCTGAAACCTCACTTTCAACTGCTGACTGAGAATTGCCTAAACTGTGTAGATACACTAAGGAGCTGTATTTTCATTTGACTGTTTACTTTAAAAATCTTTGGATGTTTCACATTATTCTTAAGTACAAAATGCAATCCAGACTTGACAAGTCAGAAACTCTGTAAATACTCCTACCTTAAGTGAAAACTCAGTGCTGAACATAGAAAAATAGGTTAATCTATTGAGTATTTTGTCAGCTAAATCAAGAGCCAGAGACAATCTATTTTCCACAAATACATACACAAAATTCAGTGGTAGGTACATAATGATCCCATTTTTTTTCTCCTTCTGGAAATAGAATGCAATTCTTTTTTTTTAAATATTTTCAGAACTCTGGATGCCCTCACTCCAATTGTCTTCTCTTGTTCTATTGATTCAGCCCATCCCACCTACAGGAGTATATTTGGCTTCATATCAGCACTCCACTGCTAGAAGTCTTTCTCATACATGTCCTGCCCACCTACTCAGGAATATGTTCTTCTACCTACCAGCATATTCAAGTATTTCTACTCTTCAAAATTTATAAAAGTCAAAAAAATAATCAATTTCATGTAGGTATAAAAAAGAGCATAACTTCATAAAAATTCAAATCAATACCAACACTATGTCGGCTTTTGCATATTACACAATATTTATACATACTGAAGAGTCTATTTTTAAAGTATGGTTCAGTAATCTAAATAGTGATACAGTGTACTTGTACTTCTTTGCTTTTTATCTGGTCAGGGATTTACTGTTGAGTGGCTTTATTACAAAAGGCAGAAGTGCAGCGTCACCTAGATAATCACAAGCAGTATATGTAGACATTAAGGAAATTGCCATTTCCTTGAGATGGCAATCTTCCACTTGAGATGGGTAAATAAACTTTATCATTGATTTCAAAGAGTAGAATTTAGGAGCGTTCAGAACTACATCACTTAAAACACTTTTAAAGCCCTGCCAAACATGCAATTTTTTTTTTAACATGTATTTAAAAAACAAAACCAATTTATTTTAAAATAAATTTCTCTCCTTCATGAGACTAATCAGAAAACTGACATCCTTTTACATCAAAACTTTCCCTAGATTTTTATAAAGGTATATGTCAATTCATATAAGAGAAAAGAACAAAAATGAAAGCATAAGGCAAGTTCAGTGAGAACATTTCCTGATACAATAGACTGAATTCATGGCTGGTGAAAAATGGCTGAGCTCTATTAAAGTCAATTGAGATATATCAAGATATACCAGCAGAAAATTTGGCACACTAAATAGAGTATTAGTTTTCCTCTAGATCCAGAGATCTGGGTTTATCTTTGTTTCTGGCCTATAAGTTATATGAAAAAGCAGGAAAAAAATGACTACAGCTAGGTTTCCTGCTGAACAGATATACTGTGTCTCTATTCCCCACTCTCTACAATCAATTTTCATTAGGGCTCTTCTGTCTGAATTCTTCTCTTCTGCAGTTACAATTCAGTTCTTGAGAATACAACACTATATATTGCCAACATCATGCCACTAGGGATTGTGTAGGAGTCAAAATACACCACCAACAGTTTATAATACTTTGAGGCCAATTCTAAAATACACAAACTTATTTCTCTAAACTGCTACTGATACTATTGAGAACAGATGGCATGACCGTGTTAACCAAGAAGACTCACCTCAGCAGCTTGAGCTAGGGGAATTATTAGCTATTATTACAAAGTATTAGGGTTTCTGTATCTCCTGCTGTATGTTAATTTCTAGAGAAGGCATAGCTGCCATTCCTGCTTAGATCTCACCTCCTAACAGAAAATATTACTCACATTACATATTACACAGATGCATACATAGACAGACATTTATTTGTGTGGGCAAAGACAAGGAGTGAACTCAAAGGCCCAACAGAAACCTTTTAGGTTTAATTTATTATATTTCTGGCTTTTTCAATGTTTGAAAAGAGACTTTTTCAAAAACAGTTCTAAAAATCATAAACCTAAAAGTTATACCTATATGAATAGTGGCCATTTTGATGGAGTTCAGTCAGTGCATTTGACAGGACTTTGCTATTGCGCTACACCAAACAGTGGAGGAGGAGAGACATTTCAAGTCTAGACCTATGATGGCATCCTTTATCCCAAGGCCTTGTGTCCTTTCTATTTCTATGGACATTTTCTGTTAACAGTTTTTAAATGGTATTCAACGTTGAGGATGGCATTGTTCTTTTAGGAGAAAGAAGCTGTGGTGAACAGTTGTGGGTCCTGTAGTTGTTACTGAAGTTTGAGCCTGGGTCCTCAGGACAAACCAAAATGAAGCCAAACAGAAGGAAGAACTGTAGTGTTGGAAGATAAATCTACAGTTACATGTGATGATCTGAGTTGAAATATCACTGCTAGAGAAAAACAAGCCCAGCACAAGGCATAATTGCCTTTCCAAGACCTGGGAAATTGCTGGCCTTGATCTGTTAAAGGCATTGCTTTTTGTTCCTTTCTTCTGGCCAAGATATGAAATGTAATTTAAAAAAAGAATAGACTGACCAAAAAGAAGGTATCAGTAGGGTTTTTTTCCATTTTTAAAACTAAAAAAATACTGTCTTTCTGCAGATAAGGCAAAAATTACAGAATTTACAAACATTCCTTTACATCAAAAAAATACATTCTGTAAACCCTTATACATCAGTGGCTGCAAGTAAGTACCAAAATGTTGTTGTTTTCTTGACTAGCCTGCCTATCTCTAATCAAAGCTTAAGTAGGATAGCTAGTGAATATACTACAAAACATCACTGGGTAGCCATTGTAAAAGACTAGGAAGTGGAACAGTTTTGTTTATTAACTCTGCTTATATTTTTTATTTCCCTAAAGTATCATGGATCGCTTCTTGTTATGACACTGCATAGATTCCCACAGATGTGTGTCAAGAGTTTTACACGTGAAAAAAAAAAAAAAAGAAAAGCTAAACTTACTGGTTTTTGTGGTTGGTGCCATAAAAAGTGAGAAATATGTATTTTCACACAGTGCCACATCACAATTCTGCTGAGCAAAACTGACAGATTAATGCAGAATAGGAGGAAAAGGCAAACAGTCATGTTCAAACCTGGTTTCTGTATTGTTCAATCAGAGTAAAGACCTTTACTACCCTTCCAAGACACTGATTTCTTTTAGGTAGTTTATATAGATTTATGTGACACCTTTTAGGATAGTCAACCCACTAAACAGAACCCATGGTAATACCAAGTAAACTTACACTTTTTAAATCACTGAAACAGAGTTAAAGCAATTTTAATGTTTTGAGGGACTTGAAGAAGTCATGTGGTGCTTCTCTCTAGGTGGAATCGGGATAAGAGAAAAAAAATGTTTAGTGATGGATGGTCAATAATCTCCATAAGCTTTATGTCAACGTTAAGTGCTGAGATTTTAAAAGTAAAATCAACAAATACTCTGTTAACCTCATGTTGCTGGAAGTGACTAGTACGCTTTTAGATGTTGCATCAGCCAATTTGTTTTCAGTGTAGACCTAGGTAAGGTGACAACTTGCAACACAAAAAAAGGTGTCTCTCTTCACTTGACAAATTTGATTCCTCAGAATTATCAGATAACATCCTGGTGTCAGAATTTAAAGTCCTCTCCTCTCTGAAGAAAACAAGTAGTTTTCTTCGACAGGCAAAAATTCTGCCTTTCCTTGTGCTTTCTCTGAAGAAAACAGGATCAAAGTACACAAGCATTTTACATGGTACTTTACACATGGTGATTACCAGGAAGGTTAGCACAAACAAAACTTCATTAGCTTCTAAAAGTACCTGAAAACAATACACGTGGTGAAAATTTGATTAGAATTGTATTTAAAGCCAGCCCTCACAGCCTTTCCTAATATGTGACTTTAACAACTATTGCAGAAATTATAATTTCTGGTATATTTTTATTACAGAGGAAAGGTAAATGTTAACTAAATTTTTAATTTGCCTGGTAGATTAACTACTAGATCTCATTCTTTAATACATTATGATATTACTCTCATTCCCTTAACAAAATTAGGCTTCTTAAAGGAACGCTTAATCATATAGAGAAGTCTCCTGTAGTCACTTAACATGCAGCAATTGACTAACCAACTTAGATTCATTTCTTTGACCTGTCATGGGAGTGCTTATGCAAGTAAGTACTCAATAATTTGGTTTCCAAATGTGACTTTTAGGAAGCATTCAAGGCACTCTTTTCACTTCCAAGTAAGACAACACCAAAATAATTGTATTTATGGAATAAAAAAAGGGAAAACAAAGTTATTACCTATTATCTCAACTTATAAAATTACTCAAGAGGAAAAAAAAACCAAGAAAAATAATTGTAGAGTATTTCTCTCCTCAGAACTCTAAGAATCATGTCCACACCATGAACAAAGTGATTTTAAAGTAGAAGTAGATGTCATGAAACCTGAAATGTGCTCAGTGATAGAAACTTTAAAAAACCCAAACTCTGGAGTATAAATGGTGTGCATATTCTGGATCACAATTTTGGGTCAAGAAAAGCATCTATTCTATAGAAGAGATTAAAAGGTGGCCATGAGCATTATAAAGCTTGAAAAGTGCACAGCAGTAACAGTTTCTAACATGTTGTACATCTTGAACTGTGATTGGGAATTGTCCACGGGTTTGCTAAATGACATGTGCAAAGGATTTCTAACACACAAACTTGTCCTGATGCCCCTGAAAATTCCTGGGAAGTATTTGATTTATGAGTATAGATGTAGGTTTTAATTTCATCTAAGTTCAACATTCTCTGCCAATGTGTTATCACAGTGTTCTTGATGCAGTAGGAATATAAATCACTCAGTTTTCAGTCACCAACATGTGCTAAGAAATGGAAGTTCATATTACACATTCCAAACTATATTTTACATATGTTTAAATCATACAGTCACAGACCCTTGAAATATGGTAGCATTTACAAATAAGAAAACTACTAAAGCCCCAAAAAACCAAACTGCAAGTGTGACCTGTGATTTATGAGCAAAATTTTGTGTTTGAGATCCAGAGTTTAATACCCAGATTGTACAAAAATGTAGTTTGAACTGATATTAATATCTCAGACCATATTTTTTCCTCTACTAAATGGAAGTAGCAGCACATATCTACCTACCTGGTAGATATAAAAAAAAAAAATAAAGATAAAATAAATTGCTTATTTTTTATACCATGTTTCCAGCTGTAATAGTTTCTTGATACAAGTTTAAAATTTTTATTTTCTTTCAATTAAAAAAAGCTATATGTAAAAACTAAGTGAAGGAATACTTAAGTAGTAGCCATGATAATTCTAGACTTCGGCCCCGTATATTCACTGGAATCAACGGAATTATATCTAAACTAAAATTTAGCACTCTGTAGAAATGATCAGTGAAGACACTTTGTGTTAAAGAGCTTCCTTATTGTTTTTTCATTGGGGATATTTTTAGGCTGTGATTTATTTTTATTTTTTTTTAACGTATCCAAACAAAGATCAGTAAGTGCTGGAAGTTGAAACAAAGATTTCTGTCTCATATTGAAGCATAAAGGAGCTCCTTTGTAAACTGGTAATTTGTTGCAGGCAGAGATATTTCTGACACTAACTGGATTGCATTTCACACGTTCTCTCCACATAGCCAAAAAAATAAAAGAAGATCCCATGCAATCTGACACACGCTGTAACTATGCCAGTTGTTGATTCTGGCCACTTTGGTTGATCACCATAGAGAAAGTTTAACTGGGTAGCATATTAAGGGACTAGAGCAATGGAATGTGGTGCTCTCACTTTCTGCAGGTTTTATTTTTCAATAAACCCTTGTACTACTTGCTCTGTGTGGATGAGTAGCACAAGACTTGGCAAAGAACATAAAGAGAAAATGTAAAAACACTCTTACAGTTCTGAAGGAGAAAAAAAACTCCATCAAAACTGGAACAAAAAAAAAAATCCCAAAAAAGCAAAAAACCCAACC
Source organism: Fringilla coelebs (assembly GCF_963513975.1). Taxonomy (NCBI): domain Eukaryota; kingdom Metazoa; phylum Chordata; class Aves; order Passeriformes; family Fringillidae; genus Fringilla; species Fringilla coelebs. Next base: position 38,918,772 of record NC_140030.1, on the reverse strand, counting down.
AGATGGCTAAAAAATCCCCATACAAACCAAGAGGTTTTCCTATGCATGCTGTGAAATGGTATCTTTCAAGTTCTTTTAAAATCTTGAAGAATTCAATTTTGCCTTTTATTTTTAAGTATATTCTACTAGTTTTCTAGCTAAAAAGAGCTTATACAAAGCACAATGCACGTGCTTTCACATCAGATGCCAAAAGCAGAACTCTGAAGCGAGATCTAGAAAGGAATAAGGCTATTTTCAGTTGAGTCATCTATCCCCTTGGCTACAGACTCAGGCCCTGCCTGTTCTCCTGGTACTCATTAATAGTGGGTCAGTTTTTCACAGGGAGTTTGAATCACCCCCTTGCAGGTATGACCTTCTGGAGGCATTTGAGTATGTATTTTGGTATGTTCAAGCACAGAAAGGTCACCAAGCCTGTTAGGCTGGGGTTCTGCAAAGCCTGCCCTAGTGCTGACCTGCAAGTGTTTTCTTGCAAGTGCTTCAAATGAGAAAGATACAGCTCTCCCAAGCATTGAGCAAAGGGGGCCTCCATAGAGGGACTGAGGTACCCATGGCCTGCTTTGCCACTGAGTTTGAATGCACCCTGTGACTGTGATTTTCATCAGCATTAAATATTAGCATTAGCATCACTTCAGTGAACTGTAGTTTAAATGAAATTTACTATTTCCTCTTTAGTGTTTTGGCAGTTTCCGATTAGTCCGTCTGGGCAGTTGCTTTGCAAAATTAATTACTTCATCCAAAATTTTTATTCTTTTCTGGCCAAAATAACCTGTTTTCCTCAAAGCTTCAAAGCTAATCATCACATTACATAACTCCAGCAGATACCAAGAGGAGACACTTTAAAATAAGACACCTTAAAACAACTGGACTCAATTACTCTTAAAGAGAAATCTATCATTAATCTGATTAAATGATAACTGGCAATATGGTAAAGGTGCCATATTGTCTAAATGCACTCTTTTACCAACTGAATGCACAAAAGTGTATGAAAGTAACACGCATTTGAATTGTGAAATTCAAATCATGTGGAGCTAAGCTGCAGCTTGCTGTTTTGCATAAGTTCAGAATCAAAGGGCCTATCATTACAACATCATGCAAATCTGTCTAACATGCATCTCTATTTAGCAAGTAAAACAAGGGCACACAATGCCAGAGAATGATGTTGCTTTGTGAATACAGCATCACTGTGCACTCTGCACACTGCAGTGTGTGCTGCACACCCTTTCTCATGAATTCCAGCATGCTTACTCCAGCCCTCAGTGGGCTGGGGCAGGTGCTGTCCAGTGGGTCCATGTGTCTGACCAGAGAAACAGTCCTGGCACAGCCTGGTGAGACCTCAATCCTCACGGATTCATAGAATAGTTTGGGATGGCAGGAACCCTTAAAGAATCATCTACTCCAACACCTCTGCAATGAGCAAGGTGGCTCATAACCTCATCCAACATGACAACATGACTTCAGTTTTTTCTGGCAGGTGAATAATCTGCAACCTGTTCCAGTGTTTCAGTACCCTCATTGTAAAAATTTTCTTCCTTCTATCTAGTGTGAGTCTACCTTTTTTTTTTTTTTTTTGGTTTAAGATCATTGCACCTTGTTCTACTGCAACAGGCCCTACTAAAACATCTGTCCATTATATGTACCAAAGACAGCTGGTAACCATACAGACAGGCATTAGCATCATCCATTGCTTCCCAGCCCTAATTAGTACTGGGATGTTATTTGCAAAATACTGCAGTCCCCGGGAAAATATTGGGAAAAAAGAAAAGAAAAAAAAAGGAAAAAAAAAAGCAGCCTTCTGCTGGTTTTTTGTGCTGCCTTGGATATCTTGAGCAGTGTCCAGGACATACTAATAAGTTGTGTCAGTGAGCATACAAATGAAGTTACCATTTCGCATTTGCCTTTACAAGCCTCTGCCATGCATGCATCTGAAAGGTCATGGGGTTGCAGGCTCACACTTCTTTTTGATCCTGAAAGAGAGTTGCAAGGGCATTTCATGCCTACCTACTACCTCTCTCTAGCACTAGAAAAATGACCAAGTGATGTATTTCAAATTTGATTTTCCTTTATGTGGAATGGATAATGTATCCTAATATATCCATCCAAAAATATTCAATAAAGAGGTTAGAAACAATAGCTGTACATAAATTAGTAAAAAATTGAAACTTGCACAAAGATTTTAAGTTGAATCTCAAACACATAAATTTAATGGTGCTTCATATATAATTTAACTATTAAGTATTACATGAATCATATGAAAGTAAGAAAGTAATGTTTATCTGGCAATGGACTTTACATGAAAAAAGCCCAAAAGTTATTCTTGCCTGGATACTGCTGGCCTTTAATTTTATAAAAATTATAATTCTAAGGTTATAAATATGAGATATGGCAGAAAAATCTAAAATAAATATATAGTGCTGGCAGCTTTAGGTACAATAATGAATATGCTCTACTGCCCTTTTTTCTCCCTCAAGTTCCTCCAGCCACCACTGAAGAGCCCCAGTCTTACTTTGCTTATAAAAACTGACATGATTACAGCCCCTGGCTGCTCAGCAGCTTTCTTGTTTTTACATTCATTGAAGCTTCAGGAAATGAAATGCAAAGAGCAAGGATAAAATGAGTGTCTCATGTATAAATTTTGTACCCTGAGCACTGAGTTGTGAGGCACATAAAGCTTTAGCAATAGTTTACTTGCTAGTACACAGGGAAAGGTTTGTCTCCTACACACGAATGCATACATACAAAGGCACACAATGTTGTTCAAAACAAACACTCCAACAAGAATATAGAACATGTTCATTATTGTTTCAAATATTTCTACCTTCCAAATCAGTTTTCTTTTTTTGTTTATAGGTTTTTGGCACAAATTCTTCCTGAAATTGCAGATCATGTACCTTGTAGTGACTCACAAGGAAAAGGATTTGTTTTTTAAAGTTTTACTTTATTTTAAAATCTGGTTGGGGAAACAAGGAACAGGGCTATCATTCCTCACCTGTATAACGCCTAGTATTTTGAGTTTGCACACAGGAAAGCAGGGACCAGATATTTTTTATCCAAGGGGCTTCAGACATAGATCTTCATGATTTCTCCATCTAGAACTTCTGGGAAGAGGAGGGAAGGGAGGAGATAATGCAGAAATATTTCAGTTGTGCAAAACATTATTTAAGCATCACTAACTGAGAATCTTAAGATCCTAGAATCTTGGTTTGGGTTGGTGGAAACCTTTACAGTTCATCCAGTCCAACCCCTTGCAATAGGCAGAGACATCATCCACTAGACAGGTTGCTCAGAGCCCCATTTAACCTGACCACAAACACTTCCATGGATGAGCCATCTGCCATTTCTCTGACTAACCTCTTCCAGTGTTTCACCAGCTTTATTGGAAAAACTTCTCTCTATCTAGTCTGAATCTTCCCTCTTTTTTTTTAAACTTTTAATAATTGTCCTATCAGAACAGGCCCTACTAAAAATTTTTTCATCTCTCTTGTAGGCCCTATTTAGGTACTGGAAGGTCTCTATAAGGTCTCCTCAGACCCTCCCTTTTTCCAGGATGAACAACCCCAAAACTCTCAGCTTTTCCTTACGGAAAAAGTGCTCCAGCCCTCCTGCAGACCCACTCTAACAGGTCCATAATTTTCCTGTGCTGAGCACTCCAGAGCTGAACATGGTGTTCCAGGTGGATCCTCACCAGAGCAGAAGCATAGATTCACCTCCCTTAATCTACTGGCAACCCCCTTTATGCTGCATCCCAGGATATGGTTGGTTTTTTTTGCTGCAAGCACACATTGCTGGATCACGTTCTGTTTTTCAATTCAACCATTGGTGTGCATGTTTTTTCTCTTCCTTTTCTTTCAACAGTCTTTCTCCCAGCATCTCTCTTTCACTCTCTTCTGCTCCATATTCTATCACAAAATCCTGTTTTCTTTTCATTAGGCCTGATAAAGCACTCTGGTCACACTAGGAATTCCATGATAACACTGTTGAAAATGATGTCAGCAATCCATAACACATTTCCCATCCCACAGAAACACTCCTTTCTGTGCCAATACTAGGCTTTTATTTGTGAGGACTTAGGGCATTCAAAATGTTTAAGTGATGCATTTAAAAAGTAAACCAGCAGAATTAAAACCAATTTTTTTTCAGCAGGATCAGTTCCTCATTCTAGTACACACCACATGAATTGTTCTTCTGGTGAATGTAAGGAGTAGCTAAAGGCATGAACAATAAACAGGAACAGAGACTGGAATTTTGGCTATTGCTGAACCTAGCACTGCTGACTGAAAATATGCATATCAAATGGTGTTGAATATATAAAAGTGCCTTTGTGAAGCATGGTTAGTTGATACTTGAAAGAATATATGGATGGTATAGAAATACAATATGCCCAACCCTTAAGTGCAAGATACTGTGACAATCGCTGCAAGATTCATTAACACTTTGTGTCAAATTCCCAGCAGGATTTCTTGATAACTCCCTTAGATTTGACGCTACAATTTTAACCTTTTAGTCTCAATACATGCTTTAGGTCAGATAGAGTTTTCAATTCTACAAGCTCATATTAGACAAAATAAAATGGGCAACGTTTCCAGTAATCAATGGGTTAAAATGTAATGTTATAAATTTATACAAGTTTAAGACCATACATATATTTAATCGTGACCAATATGAAACCAACAATCTAAAACTGAACATGCCAGTACTTATGAGAGTATGATGCTCTGAGTTCAGGAACACACACATATGCCATGTTGAAAACTGAAAATTGTAGTGAAAAGCTGTTAAAAACAGGCCCGTGCTGGGATGCAATTTCCAGGAGGTAATTATGTGACCTCTAAACTTAACTTTTCAGTCCTATTCTTCAGAAGACTGTTAAACAGGTTTTAATAGCATAATTTCAATGTTTTTCTGTGTTTCTTTCCTTACTCAAATTAGAACTATATTTGCAACATAAAAAGTATGCAAATACCTGTTCTAAGCATTACAGAAGGAATAAATAGATTTCATCATATCTGTTGTTTTATTAATAATACTGTCGGCTATTAAAGAATGCAATTATTAAAAATTATAAAGATTGGATCATCTAATTATTTTTCTCATTTAAAATTAGGCTCTGAGGAAAGATAGTCTGTTCTCCTGGAAATTTATGTCCAATTCAAACAAGCAAAAATCATTCTTAAAAATATAAATTGAAAAATAGTTATATTCTAAAAACATAAATCCCAAATTGCAATGTCTCAGAAGTTCGTCACTTTTGATAACTCTGCTGTCTGAGCAAAATTCACAGAAGTGAAAGAAAGAGAAAAGTTTATCTTCAAATATGAGATTCAAAAAGCCCAAATTTAATAATTTAGAAATAAAATAACAAATGTGTACTTCATGGTTTGCAATATCTCTGCATCTAATAGAAATATAGATATTTCTTAAGTGTGATTTATCTCCTTGCATCACCTCTATGATGGGACAAGTCACACTCTAAAGAGCCTGCCTGTCCTTTCCCCCTATTGTGTTAATGCTGTGAAGCTGAAGATTTTGATTTGGTTGAAAGTGGGTCCAGGTTCCTGAAAGGACCATATAAAAGAAATGGCTTGAGTTGCAAGAGACAACATCCATAGCTGGAGTTTAACTGCAATAATAAATGAGACAAAAAGAGGCAGGAAGATGCAAAATTAACCCTAGCTGAAATTTTCATTTCTGTTTAGAGACAAGGAAAGGTGCAACCAACAGAAATCTCAATTAATTATGAGGAAATTGCTATCACTGCCTTAAATTGCTATCGCACTGAAAATTGGTGGAATATTTTATATTGTTAGAAGATTGGAATCTTCTATAGCATTTTAAAGAATGACATGGTGGCATTCATAAAAGGACAAAAGGACCAGAGGATTGAGGAAGTTATTTAGTCAATGCTTGCTATAAATCAAGGAAACAAAGATGAGAATTCCTAGTTTGTGTCTGGAGCAGCAGCCTTTGAAGCAGGAGACAAAATAAGGTGTTATGGGGGAATTGTGTAACAGATAATCAGAAAGTGCTAAACAGGGCAGTAATAAAACATTGGAGTAGATAATGATTTCTTTAAGTAAAAGTCATTTTTGTTGTTGTACAATTTGTACCCAAAAATTAGTCATTTTACTTTGGATTTCATGTTATTAGTAAAGATTAATTGAATGAATGTTTTAAAAATTGGTATTTTGTGAAATATATAGAGTTAGGGTAAATCCTCAAGAAAATTGTGGTTTTTCAAAGAGAATTAAAAAAGCCACAGGTTTTTGAAGACTATTAAGAATAAAAACCAACGCAACTTATCAATTTGAGAATAGACTTACAAAATGAAATAATTTTTAAAGACTTCAAAATTATGCAGAGACAAGAAGATTCTCATAAATGTTCCTAGGATGTACTTAAAGAGATTCTGGTTGATATTCTTGTAAAGCATAAAATGATGAAGTAGAGTTTCCAGCCCATTAGTAACCAAGACTTATGCTAATGGCTCATAGGAATAAACATCTTTAAATCAAATGCACTACTGAAAATATCCAAGTGCCTTAAAAAAAGTGTGCAGTTGAATGATAAATGACATTTCAATAAACGTTTTAATATTATAGATGCTGATGCCAGTGTTTATACAGAATAAGCAAAACAGCCCAATATAAAATGCCCTTCAGGAATTCATGGCTCAATATGATGGGTTGTAGTCGGACAGAATTTCTAGGATTTAATTTAATTACAGATGGATGAACTTTAGGGACCTGTGACATGTGAATTAGAAAATTTAATGAATCCATTTTTTATATGAACTTTATTTTTTGTAAGAGTTTTTCTTTACTTACTGCAAAAAGTATTTTACAGTATATCATAGGGAATTTCAGGCAAAGAACAGATACTGTCATGAGGAGGAAACAAAATGTTATTTCTATGCATGATTTTGACTCTATCTTTGATTCTTCCATGGTGATCTGTTTCCAGAGAAGACAGGTAACTGGTAGCTTTCACAGGTACTTATACATCCTGCTTTCCTCATTTTCTAGATTGTTTAACCATGCAAGTCCTGATTTTCAGAAATTATAAAAGCTACTAATGCTTATGGCATTTAGAGGACTTTTTTTCAACATACAACATTTGCTATAGCATTGAAATATCACCTCTGAATGATCTCTTAATTTTCAAATAGTTGGGGGTTTTTGTTTATTTTAAAATATATTTAATGTATTTTTTTTTAATCTTGCACAGGAAAGCCTCACTAACCTTCCCCAAGTTGGTCTGTGCCAACGGAGCTCTGGTAAGCAACGTGAGCCTTGAGGAAGGAGAGCAGATGCTGAACATAAAGAGAGGAGGAGAAAAACATGGTGTTTCCACCCAGTATACTTTGGAGTTTTCACTGAATTTTCAGGAGATCTCAGCTTCTTAATAGGACAGAAAACCAGCAGTTCATGATGCATCTGAATATGGATTCTTCCATCGTCTTTCCTCTGTCTTGCAGACCACATGAAGCTACAAGACAGGTATCACAGAAGCATTAAGGCCACAAAGACCTCTCAAATATCACAGAAGACAGGAATACATAGAAAGTCCATAAGATGACAGCCTGCCAGGTAAATTATTCTCCCATTGTAGTCCATTGATTGTGATTACTAGCCCTTCAAGCTGATACAGATCCTTATACTACAGGTTGTTACTTCTATGGGTTTTTTTTACTCTGAAGCCAGGCTTTGCTGACTCTTTTTTCTCATGTGGAAAATACATATTTTGGACCATAATCAGTAGCAATCCATTGTCTTCAAGCTGGCAATTCAAAAAACATGAAAAATGAACTGTCACAAAGTTCTTTGCATGGTCAGTGATCCAAAAAATGCCAAAGATTTTCTGTAACTTTGACATATAGCAAATTATTCCCCCATGAATTCTTTGTGAATGTAGAGTGAGAAAATTTGTGTAAAAAATTGTAATGTCCTAAATCACTTGCAGATCTGTACCTTCCTGTCTCAATTAATGAGACCTTGATGTACCAGGTCCTAAGACACTTTGTGACATAAGCAGGCAAACTTTTGCCCCAAATGTGACTCATGCCGATTACCCCAGCAGTGTGAAATAACACCATTTGGAAATTTTATGCGTAATAAAAAATAGCAACAACAAGCCAAGTCATTTTACTGTCACCTCCCAAAAAAGAGACATTCGAATTTGCAGCATCTTCTGTTTACTCAGCTTAGGGGTAGGATTTTGAAGCATGATGGGGAACGTGAGAAATGGGCAAAGCCCCACCTGAACAGTTGCCTGCATAACAATTCCCTTTGGCCCTGAGCTCAGCTGGTGTTTTCTTTGTTGGAGGCAAAATGTTTCAGTGAGTTTGAGCCTCTTGTAGAAGATCTGGGAACGATGCACTATTATTGCACAAAAGTCGCTGTAAAGCTTAATTCATCTCATAACAAGACCCCTGAGAAGCAGAAATTTAGTCCCAGTGGCACAATTTTGAATCTTTTTCCCCAGGTTGTTACAGCACAGGGGCACAAGTTAAAAACTATTGCTTGTGATGGAATCTTCAGCACCGTTACTGAAAACAAAGCACAATTAAGAGGAATAAACAAAAAACATCTTTATAAGCAGACAATTAAATGTAACTGTAGGAACTGCTGTTAAGAGAGATGTCCTAAATAAAGAACACAATTTTTGTCTGATGTCTATGAATCTCAAAATGACTTAACCAAAAGCTTTGTAAGAAAGTTTTATGCTGCACATAGTGAGCTAGATAAGGAGATTTTGTAAAAAACTGTCACAAATTCACCTTTTTTCTAAACTCAAAAATTAACTAGAAATGTTTCAAGCTTAAACAACTTCCCACCTAAGATAACAAACAAAACCAAATTTATATTATATCAAGGATCACTGAAACATGTGAATAAATACAGAGAATAAAATATTAAGAGCCTCAGGAAAAAAAAATATGAAAACCTCATCTAAGCAAAAGTGGAGCCCAGTCTACTTTGCTAAACTACTGATGTTTGGAATGATTTGGCGTCATACATTTGCAATGATTTTATGAAAAAAATACAGAATAATATATTTGACTATAAAATATTTCATTGTCTTGCATAGAGTAAGTTCACACTGGATTGAAAATGTGAACTCTTAGTTACATCACCTGACCTGCAAAAATACTTTTACAGTTTTTGAAATGTGGGGAGAATCAGATCAGCTGAAAGTGAAAAATAATTTTTAAAATAATCTGTTCATTCTGATCTCATTTTGAATACAATTATTTTAGGATCACTTCAATAAATATGATCTGAGGTTTAAGCATGCAATATTTTGACAAAAGAAGAAAGATTAAATGAAACATAAGAAGAGAGAAAACTGAGATTTACAAAAGAAAACTAAAGCATATTTTTCAACTATACAAGCATACAAGGTGTCCCTTCAATACTAAAAATATTTAAAAGAGGCAAATAAAAATAAATTAAACAAAAAAGCATGTTGGTTTACTACATTTTTTAAGGGAAAAAAAAGGAAAAGTATGCAACAATCTTTCCTCTTTTTTGAAAAAAAATAGGGGGTAGAAAGGTGGGAGAAAAAAATAGAGCAGAAAAAAGAAATTAGGCTTGATTTATTTTTTGAGAAATACGTTTCCAAGAAGTCATACATAGACAACTAAAAAAGATTTAATATATATATATGTTTATACATAAAATAAAAAACCACATACATATAAATATACATATATATTTATATAGAATTTTTTTTAAAATGGCAAGTTACGTATCACCTTTACAATAATCTAGAATGTTTTATATATAGAGGTATATTAATATATGGGGACATAAATATATAGAGAGAGGTATATTTATTCACTCACAAACGTGAATGTGGAAGTCTGAATGTGTACATAAATTTACCAGTTACAGTGGCTTTATTTTGACAGTCACTCTGTATTTTCAGTGGTTGGATTTCAGTTTAGAAATCCAATGTAAAGATATTTCTGCTGTACAGAAAAGCTCTAGACACAACACATGCATCTCATTTTCTAAAACATGTCCGCATACAATCCTTTTCTATGTCAGTGTATAAACTATGATGTTTATGTTGAAGATTAAATATACATATAATACATATTTTTATGTATGTTTACATCAAATATTCATTTATGTACACAATGTATACTTGAGAATTCCAACACACATAATAAAAGGTAGACACAAATATAACACTGTATACTTTGTATATATAACATGTATGTAACAAATATAAGACATGTATACTTTTTGATGCAAATCATATAACCTTCTATCCATAAACATTACTGTATTCAATCCCACTTGATACAGAGACCTGCCTTTTCCACCTTAAAGCAAAACACAGGGTGGGGGGAGATTATTGCTACCTAAAAGAGAGCTGCTTCCTAAAACAAAAAAAAAGGTACAATTCTTTCAAATGTTTATATCAAAGACCCTGATAGAGCACATGACCATCTGCATTTCCTTGGGGGAGAGATGAGGGCACTATTTCAGTGCCTCAATTTTACAGACTGCTGCAGGAGATTGATAGGCAAGCAGCTTAGTCCCCATGAAAGTCTGGCTGATGTAGATGTAGATATACATACACTTTTACATCTCTTATCTTGTTGTTTTAATGAGTTCTTCTCACTTCTGTCACTAAAAGGTCCATTGAAAGCAGCTCTAAGCTGGTCACCACCATGCTTTCATTAACTCTCCCCCAAACAGAAAGCATGAGGTCTGTAGAAGTCTGATCCATTTATACATTTTGAAGGGACCAGGGAAGGTGCAAAGACCACATATCCTGTACTTTGTAATGGAGAAACCAAATTTCAGTAAGAAGTAACAATTCATAATATTTTATATCCAGTATGCACAAACACGCACTGGAAACAACCAGATGTAACAACATTAACTTTCCAGTGCTTTCCAGGTTCACAAAATGAAGTTTATTTCATTATCTAGATCACACAATTACATATTGTAAAGCAATTCTATTGCTTTAGAATTAGGCTTATTAGTTTTATTAATTAACATCCCAACCAAGAAGAGATGAAAAAAGGGAATTTGGTGAGCCTAATGATATTTTCATTTTTCTTTACTCAGAGAAATTTCCTTTTTTGAATCAATAGAACTATTTTCCAATTGCCAAAGCAATATTTTCAAAGACTTTTTTTTTAAATTATTGATCATGTTGCTGCTCTAATTCTCCTTCTTTCAAAAAAAGTATTCTTCCTAATGAAGCTATCCTTAGGTATAGAAGCTTAGGAAATTATGTTTGTCAGGTGGGTTGTCCCAAGCTTTCAGTGCTCTGCTTTCAGTAAAGGAGTGTAAACAACAAACACACTGACGGAAATAAAGAAGTTTCAGATTCAACAGAGGCTTGACTGGCAAGGATTAGACATAAAAATATAAATTTCTAGCTTTGAAAATAATCATTAATTAATGATTAAATGATACTATTTAATGATAATAATCAAGTGATCAGTAGCAAAATAAAGGCTACAACTGCCTATATACTATTGGAAAAGGAAATTAGTATGTAGAAGAAAACTTCCTTCTTCCCACAGCTAAATGATTAAGGGTAATCTAAAGCATTGCCATTTCTGATCTCTACTTATGTAACCATGAGGACACTTAATGGCCTCAGGAGAACAAGAGGTTGGGCACTGCACTTCAGTCTTCATAACAAAAAGTATTTATACTGGTCAGAGTGTTTCCTTTTGCCTCTGCTTAGCTGGTCAGAAGAACCATGGACCTGTTGGATTGGGGGCAGATAAGGGCCACAAAGATTGTCAGAAGGCTGGACCACAACTCCTATGGGGAAAGGCTGGAAGAGACAGAGTTGTCCAAGCTGAGAAAGAGAAGGGTCCAGGAAGACCTTATATTATTAATTACTTAGTTATTGCAAGGCTGGGAAGGCCTTCCAATAATTAAAGAGGCCCTACAAGAAAAAGTTGTGGACAGACTCTTAAGCTGGGTCCAGAGGTAAGGTGTTTAACCTGAGAGCAGAGGTAAGGTGTTTAACCTGAGAGCAGATTCGGATTAAAGAGAGGTAAGGATTTTTGCAATGAGGATGGTGAAACACAGGAAGAGTTTACACAGATAGGTGGTGGATTCTCCACCCCTAAAAACTTTGAAGATGAGGTTTGACACAGCACTGAGCAGCCTGACTTGTTGGAATATGTCCAGGTCATTGCAAGGAGATTAGACTAGATGCTCTTTAAGGTCCCTTCCAACACAAACTATGATTGCTATGGTTATATGAGACCAAGTCATCACCAACAATATGGCATTGAGAGTTTTCCTTGCACTCATCTTCTCCATATATTTTGCTGTAGCATGTGATCACTGTAATTCATGCCAGAATAATTGTTTGTGTGGTGACCTTATGATCTGGATCATGTCATCAGTCTAGTTTGAAAACTATTATAAAATATACCAACAAATTGGCTGAACATGGATTGTTTCCCTTTGTTCATAGCCCAGATGCACAAGTGGAGATGGCGCCATAGCACCAGCGAAGCATCAAAAACACCTGAAGGTGGTTGTCATGGTTTAAATTCAGCCAGCAACTAAGCACCTCACAGCCACTCACTTACTGACCAACAGTGGGATGAGGGAGGAAATTTCATGAGTAAAAGTGACAAAACTTGTGTGTTGAGATAGTTTAATAGGTAAACCAAGAACTGCCTACACAAACAAATAAAAACAAGGGAATAATTCACTGCTTCTCAAGGGCAGGCAGGTGTTCAGCCATCCCCAGGAAAGCAGGGCTCCTTCACATGTGATGGTTATTTGTGAAGACAAATGCCATCACTTCAAGCTTCCCACTCATTCCTGCTTCTTCCCTCAGTTTTGTATGTTGAGCATGATGCCACATGCTGTAGAATATCCCTTTGTTCAGTTTGTATCCCTGGTATCAGCTATCCTAGCTGTGTTCCCTCTTGGCAGACAAATTTTAATGGTTAATGGTGACTCAAACAATTGGCCATTTCCCAAAGCAGCAGTGCTTTGCTGAGGATGTGCAAGGTCACAGCCCAGGGGCAGAGGGGGTGAGCACAAAAAACCATGGGGACTACAAGCTGGATATTGGGCCATAGCTGGAAGAGACTGATAAGAAGAAGATCCTGTGAGGTGGGATAGTGCTGTTGTATCATGACAGTATCATCCTTTATACAACTGGCTCAGCTGTGAATACTCCCCTTGGGGGAAGTACCAGGAGATTCACACAGAGGTGAAAGTCGTCCTCCCTTCTGATAGAATATAACTGGCTCAGCTGCAGTGACATGAGAAGGAGCTGCCATGTCTTAGAATGTGTCATAAACCATCAAAGACACCTGAAACACCCCAAGTCTCATTTTTAGGGCTTTCCACGAGAGGACTGGGCTTGACCTACAGTGTTACAGCTGACGGTGTAATCCCCCCCAGGGTGTTTCTGTACAAACCTCCTCTATATTAACCCACTGAACTTCGTAGTTTTGGCCCCCATACCTAACAGATCAAGACTGTGACCATCATTCCAACAAATGGACATCAAAATTGCAACAAGCAAGTCTCACTGCTTATTCCATAACTGGTGATACCTTTCCCCTCTACTCACTCTACTCTTAACCTTTCTTTCTTTTTCTTTTCCCTATAAATTTTCTGAAGTGTTATTTTTATACTTTTATATTGCTTTATTTATAAAGATAATAACAAAAATGGCTACATCTCCTTTCCATTGCAACCAAATTGTTGTAAAATAAACACAACATTTTTTTTTTTTAATTTTTTTTTTAGGTATTGTCTGGGTGGGCTGTTGTTTGTCTCTGCCCAGACACGCGTAGGATGGTTCTGTTCGAGATCGGGCTCCAAAGGACGAGACTGGACTCTCTGATTTTCGGTCTTCAAAGTTGTTTATTATTTCTTATCTACAAAATTTTCTCTCTGCCCAGCCAGGATCTGACCAGCAAGGCAACCAAAGGCACTCTGACCGCCCACAGGGCAGTCGTGTGTTTTTATAGTAAAAACTATGTAAACCATATTTACTTTTTATCCCCAATACCTTTCACCTTTATTAACAAGTGTACCTTCACTATGAACCAATCTATAAGTGCCAACATCACACAGAAAATGGATGACAAGAAGAAGAAAGAAGAACCATGAGACAGGCCCAGATTCCTCCAGCTTGTCTCTATAACCCCCTTGTACCAAAACCTTAAAATCTATGTTTCACCCTATAAATGTATTGTTTCTGCACCATTCAAACCCAAACGATTCCCATGTCTTCATACACAGGTGGGACATGCTTAGAAGGATCAAAGTCAAGCCACCAAGCACTTTTGGCAACATGCTAAGACCTCTGAGCCCCCCAAGGGTTCTCTTGGTAGCTCTGGACATCCGGAGTGACGTGCTGAATTCCCACAAGGTATTTATTTATTTGAGCCTATATAAACATTTGTTGCAATAATGAGTGACATAGGGACCCAGGCATGTGTAAAGGAGTGCTCTTTATTGCCAAAAACCAGGCCTTTAAAAGCCAGTTTACACAGGTTTAGGGCACAACAATAATACAATAATTCAGTGTTGCTTTGCTCTAATTTACCCCGAGTTAAAGTCTAATCACTGGTCAGAAGCAGGTGTTCATGTAATTCTCAATATCAGAAGTTAGGGAGTCTGAGTACTACAAAACTTAGAGAAATACTGGTATCAGCCTTGCTGTTATCCTCTTGAGGTTTAGGGATGAGAGAATAAAAATTGCTAGTTACTGCATGAGAAAATGATTGGTGGTGAAAACTACTTTTGAAAATTAAAAGTAATGAGAAAAATAAATTTAGCCATTTAAATGCTACAGTGGCATTTTTTATTTTATGCAATGCTCTTAATAGCATAATTGAGACATATACCAACATAACATATTTTATATTTCAAAGAGACAGTATTCCTCATCCTGTGAAGATTCACTGTGCAGAAGAATAGCAGGGTGTTTTGGGACATGTGTCTTTTCCAATGCTGCTTTAGAATATAGTCACAAATGTTCTCTGTCAGACTTCACTCTGAAACAACAGGTAAAAAATTCTCATTTGGGAATAAACAGGAATGTTTATCCAGCAAGTTTCTACCAACTGAATGCTGTTAACATGTTCTTCACATTCAAGCTTCCTTTCTTGAGCATTATCTACCTAGAGAATGTTATAAATCTGATAGTTAGAGTAGGGAGTCTTGCAGGTGCATTCATACCTACAGGGTTCTGTGCAACTTATTTCCATTTGTATTTGCCAAAGCTGATCTTAAAGTCCTGGCATTTGAGGCGTCTTGTGCTTTGATAACTTCACTGAAAATTCTATTTACTGCATTGAAAATATTCTGCCTATTTAGAATTTACCTTGATAACTATGGTTTTTCATATTTCTTACTAATATAATTATTTTTACAAGACTCAAGGCTGATAAAAATGTCTGTGGGCAATTGTTCCCACCAGACCCACAGTCACAGAGGATGTGCAGAGGATGGACTTGGACAAACTACAGTTTCTGCTTTCTGGAGGAAGCCTCTCTTATGGGGGCTGAGGCTGAATCAACAAATGCAGATGTTTGCTCATCAGCCACAGCTGGGTTTTTTTTTTGTAAAGAGGAACTTATTTTTTCATAAGGGGAATTTAATCTTCAGTCCACCCTGGGACACTTTGTAAAAATTCTAAATTTGAGACATGACTGATGAAATCCAACACATGCCTTGGTTTAATCTTGACAATCATTTTATAGTCATGGTGTTTAACTGATTCATATTACCCCTGATACACATTTTATGTAACAGGAGGGGTAGTAGCAGGATAATTGCAGGTTTTTTCCTGAAATTATCAGTTTTCATGCATAATTCTTACTTATCTTGCAGGTTGCTGCTGACATGCCATATCTTGGACCACTGATCAGTTCCCAGCAGTAGGAACAAGCATGTATGTCCGCAATTTTTTTTCCCCTAAACTTAACCATATCTTTTCATGGGTACTGTAAATAGAGGCAAGGGAGGAAAAATCTCCTACAAGACTTTATCAGAGGAAGACTAGAGAAGTCTTCAGCACACTGAAATGCAGTCACTCCTGCCTTAAAGCTCCCACTGAGATCTGAAATCTGAAATGCTGCCAGGAATTGATATGGAGGGAAGCAACAGTTCCCCCTGAGAGAGTGAATGGCACAGCTCCCCCTCCCCTGAGCTCAGCAGCAACAGGCAGGAACTGCCTCTTGCAATAAATAATGAGCTGTTCCTCTGAATCCTGAACTCAGCAAGATCTGGCAACTTCTGGGAGTCTGCCCAGAGGGAGCCAGCCCACCTCACCGTGAATCTGTGGGTGGGGGAGCAGGGGCAGGGCTGGGCAGGTGTGGTGACACAGCCTGCAGCAGCCTGAAGACCATTGTCATTAGCAGAAAGAGAGGCACAGAATGCATGGTCACAGACACCACCAAAATCAGAAAGGAGGTGAAAGAAAGATTAGGTGGGGGAAAATATTCTTAAGAATTACTATGATAAAGAGGAAGAACAAATTTAGAAAATATCTGGATCACACCAGCTTATTATAAGAGAAAATCTTTCTAAACAGTTTGCCAACAGCATTACTCCCGAAGAGCGTTGCTGATGTGTTGTAGGAGATCACAGATCATTAACAATTTCTGAAACATTTACTTTGATTCCCCTTTCCTGACTGTCACTGTCCCTCACCGACATTTAATTGACCCTGTCTTTTCATAACCAGATAATCTTCATTAGAAACAAAGTGAAAACAGAAAGATAATACCAAAGAACGACCTCCAGGTGCTCAAAGAATCGTTTATCTGATGCATGTAATTGCCATCATATTGTTTTAATTTTTTTTCCCAAAAATAATATATTGGGTTACAGCTTTAAAAATACCAAAAGATGATTACAATAGTGCAGAGTGTCAAAACGGTATTTTCAGATCTGCATAAGAGATTTGCATGCTAAGAGTATAACCACCAGCAATCCCTTTTTGTACAAGTGGGTGTTCATATTTCCTACATGCCTCTCAAACCCCATCTCAAATATTTAAAGTGATACTTTATTCTGAATACGCAGCACTAGGATAAAGCATATCTATAAAGAAGATTTGCCTCCCAAGTCACTCATTCTTAGTTGAGCTTCACATCAACCTGTCCATTCCTTTTTGTTAGTTTTCATTAAAAAAACTAATTTATAGGCATGATAAAGAGAATTCAAGACAGGGTAAAAAAGGCCTACAAAGCAAGGTACATTAAAAAAAATTGTACAGGTTTAGCATTTCATTATTAAATGTGCTTTTAAGTAGGCCCCAAAGCATTATTAGTCTCTGTGTTTTTTTTTCTTTCCTGGCTGGTTTCAAAAGACTTAATGAGCCTAGAACAACATGTTTTAAAATAATCTACGTCTCCCAGCTAAACATCTTCAAGAAAATATGTTGGAAACACAAAGTATTGTGACCTGTTTTCTCTAAAATTCAGCACTACATGTTTAAATATGTAAAACAGCAATTGCCTCAAGGATTACAACAGCAAGAATAGCTACAAAAGTTGTTAACTGAGATTACAAGTCACCACACAACACTTACAATTTCCTCATACTCCTCATGCCCCCAAAGGACAGAGCTATCCCTTTCTCCTGACATTCTGTTGTCACAAATCTAGAAGACAGAACCTCCTTCTCCCTTCCCTTCCCTTCCCTTCCCTTCCCTTCCCTTCCCTTCCCTTCCCTTCCCTTCCCTTCCCTTCCCTTCCCTTCCCTTCCCTTCCCTTCCCTTCCCTTCCCTTCCCTTCCCTTCCCTTCCCTTCCCTTCCCTTCCCTTCCCTTCCCTTCCCTTCCCTTCCCTTCCCTTCCCTTCCCTTCCCTTCCCTTCCCTTCCCTTCCCTTCCCTTCCCTTCCCTTCCCTTCCCTTCCCTTCCCTTCCCTTCCCTTCCCTTCCCTTCCCTTCCCTTCCCTTCCCTTCCCTTCCCTTCCCTTCCCTTCCCTTCCCTTCCCTTCCCTCCCTATTCCCTGGTACCCAAATTTGAGAAAGTAACTGCAATATAGGAAGAAACTTATAAGTCATCTTTTCAAACCAGGTAAAATAGAGAACTACCCCTACATTAACAGAGCACTACTTCAGAAATAGCTTCAAGCTTAACTGCACAAAAGATTTACTGTGTATTTCAGGAAGAACCATTTTCTTCAATGTCATGTCTTGCCATAGATTAATAAAGACTTCCTGGTATTTTCTAACCTACGATTTCAAACCACTGTCATCTAAAAATGTGACTCACCTGGAATTTTTTAGCTGTCAAAGAAAACTGTGTCTGGACTGCCTAGGACAGTGTTCTACTATGACACCTTTATTTAAATAAATAAATAAACAACTCTAGCAAAGACAGCTAGAGGCTATGAATAGCTGCAATCAGCTAAATACTTAACTGTGTCTGCAAGACAGGTTTTTTTCTTTCCATTGTCTAAATACCTACAAGATAATCCTGAAGCTTAGTGCATCCCCTAGTATTAATGAGGAATAATGATAACCCTATTTGGAATAAGAAATATTTCACTTTAAGCTTATACACATAGTGGCCTGACCAGGCTAGGCTGATTTTTTGTAGCTGAGAGAAGAAAGAGGAAGGAATTACCTCAGTTCATAGCTAACAATCACAAGCTTTTTGTTACATTAAGTAAAATGAAATCTTCAGTCTTGTTCTCACTGCCAGTCCTTCTCCCCTTTCCTGAACCAAAACCTCTGCTGCCTTCCCTAGAGCTGCCTTTTGTCTCTTCTCCTTGCTCTTTTACTTTAGCATGAAAACTCTCAGCTAGAATCAACAGCAGATGTGAAGAATTAAGCGCACTGCAAGGAACACGAACAGCATTTGAACTATTGCTCATGCTTTATTCTTGTCTCTCCTGTACAAATGCTTTTGGCTCAGACAAAAAAAAGAAAGAAAAAGAGGTTTTTCTGGATTACCAGCTAGTTGGCTGTAGAGCTACAGTGCAAAAATCACACAATCTTTTCCCAATCAATTGAAACAGATTTGACAAATTCCATGAGCAAACGTGCATTATGCCTGTTCAATGCATGTGCTTATTGCATAATTTAAAATGAATACTAATTGCGTTTTAAAGAACAGCAAATGGTGAGAAAAGTCTTAGTGCCAAAAAAAGCTTTAATGGTAAAGCCATTGAAGCTATGCTGGTCAGCTGCCAGTAGACAGAGGAGAAAGCACAACCAGAGGACAAGCTGATTTGAGAGAACTGATGGGAAGAGGCATGGTGAGGTGAGTAGTTTTGTATTTGAGTTTTCTAATCCCTGAAGTCTCTGTGTGTCTTACTCCATCCTCTTTCTACTTAGAGTTCGAACCATATTGATTGATTCTTCTTTTATATGTGTTGGATCTAATTCAAAACTGAAAGAACTCTAAGGAAATGCTATCTGATCCTGTGGAATAAAGCATATTCTGATATAGGAACTATATATATATAACAGAACTATTGTAGCCTCCACATAACTGCCTGACAAAATCAGTCCTAAGGATACACTAAGCCTGGATAGGCCCTGTGCAATCTCCAGAACCATTTTGGAACCTCTGTAACTATTGTGACAGAGAGCTATTTCCTCTTTTTATTGTTTTACATACTTTATACCCCATCTTTGCTTTGCATTTTTCCCTCCTTCTTCAAAATAATTTCCCTTGTTAAAAATTTGAAACTAGTGTTCATAAATGTGTCATCAGTTTAAATAATAAACTTCATGATTAACACAAGTTGTTGGATAGATTAGTTTTCAGTTATTCTTATTTTTTTTCAGAGAGCTAAGTATAAGACAGCTGAAGTCTCTAATGTTTTTTATTTTGATTTAATACTTGTTATGATGCTTTATAGTTATCTTAACAGCCAGTAAATTGCTCTTAGAACAGAAACATATAACAGTTATATGACAAAGAAGAAGATATATTTATGCACAGAAAAATAAGTAATGTGTCATCAACGTTTTACAAATAGCTTGCAGTATATTTAGACCGTATATTTAGAGAACTGATGTGCAAGAAATTCTTCACACATAATCTCCTTATACTTTCTTAATTACAGTTTCCAAAAAATACCTTCTTACTTCTTGGGCTGAAACAGCTCTGAGAATAAGAGTAGTGAAAAAATTCAATCTTCACTAGAAGGATAAAAATGTCATCATGGTGTAGGAATCAAATGTATGTTTTCATGTGTTCAGTATAGTCAGACTATATTATGACTGGTATTGCTATGGAAAAAGAATAATTCTGTATATTCTTCTGCAAGACATTTACATGAGTTCTACAAAGAATTCTTACTAAAATACCCACACATGGTATGTATAAAATCAACAAATATTATTTGAGGACTGTAAAATAGTCTACTCTGGTGTACTCAAAGAGTTCCACTCCTTTTGTCCACAAAAATCCTAAGTTGAAAAGTAATAAAGGGATGATTTGATCACAGTGAATCAGTAGCTGAATGGCAAGAAAAGACTAGATGCAAAAGTTCTAGAGATCAAATCTTCATACTGTAATGAAAAAAACTGTCTTTATGCAAAGTTCACTAGGGAACATCAGATAACTAGATGAAATTTTGTGTGTAGAATCATACAACAGGTGAATGCCAAGTAATCAAACATGCCAAAAAATTCTAACTATACAAGTTTGTTTCCATACTGTGCAACGTATAGAAACAGGCCTTCTTTGTCAGGACATTTAAGAATTCATAAAATCCAAGGAGGGTTTGTGTTGGAAGGGACCTTAAAGATCACCAAGTTCCAACCCCCCTGCCAGGGGAAGGGACACCTTCCACAGACCAGGCTTCTCAGAAGTCCCATCCAAACTGGCCTTGAACACCCCCAGGGATGGGACATCCAGAACTTCTCTAGGTAACCTGTTCCAATGTCTTGTCCCTCTCAGTGAGGAATATCTTCCTAGCATCAAATGAAAGCATTCTCTCAGTTAAACAAGTTCCCCCTTGTTCTATCACTACACCATGTTTTACACAGTCCATCTCCAGCTTTCTTGTACCTTTAGGGAGCTGCTCTAAGGTCTCCCCAGAGCCTTCTCTTCTCCAGCCTGAGCAAACCCAACTCCCTCACACTGTCTTCATAGGAGAGGTGTTCAAACTTTAGAAGACAATTCTGAACACCTTGATGTGTGCTTGCATTGTGATAAATTTTCTTGATGACTGTGGTGCATTGCCTTTCAGAGAAAAATACTCTTATACTCACCAGCCATGGTTCTGTGTAGCAATGGAAATGAAATATTGCTGTCACTGGAGGTAGAAATGACAAAGAAAAATGCACTGTATACCACTTCAGACATATATCCATAACCAGTAGTCAACCTCTTTTTCACAACCCTTCTAAAGCTACATGATTACTTCTCTTCTAGGCTTTGCTTTAATACATAACTGGATACCAAAAATGTTCCTTAGGAGTTTGAATAATGTAGAAAAACTAACAACTTCAGTAGAATGTGAATTAAATGAGGACAGATATAGCACTGACAAAAACTCGCCTGTTCATAGATTTTTACATTAAAATATTTCTCTGCTCCTTTACTGGCTGTATGTTCTCACTTCACTGGAAACATGGTGGACAGAGTAAGGGAGGGAGGGAAGGCAGAAAGAGATGCTCTTTCTGAAAAGAAAGATTAAGCTAGAAAGAGCTTATACTAAACTGAGAAACTGAGAAAAGGAACTCTGAAAATTTAGTTTCTATTGGAAAAGGAAATGAGGTGGACAGAATATTTCCCCACTCTGTCTCAAACTGTATTCCTGAGAATGAGTCCCAAAAGATCACCAAAATATGATGCCCTCGCACAAAGGAGATCGTTCTCTTCCCAGTGTTTCCTCAGCCTGCAACAGCAGCAGAGCTGCAGATCAGGCAGACTGGTTTATGCTTATTTCTTGCACTAGAAAAAAATAGTTTCTTGCTTCCATAAATATTTAAAATCAGCATATTTGTTATAATAAGGAAGGAAAAAATTAGAAAGTCTTCTTATAGACGGCAAAGTGACAAAAAGTAATAGTCAAGGAAAAGTTTTTAACTCCCGCTACTTTTAATGTCAGATGGAGATTAAAATACCTAAGACATGAAATATAACAGACCCTTAGAAGGCTCTTTGGCAGAGACCACAAGAGCAGTCCCACTCAGCCCTTCTTGCCTGGCTGGTTGCCCATACAGCATCTCCCTGAGTGGAGCAGGGCAGGCAGAAGGTGCCACAGTCCTTCCCTGCACCCCGTGCTCCCCATGACTTCCCCACAGCGCAGTGCTGATTTCCTAATGCATAGTGTGTGTGGCCTTTGAACCGACCAAACTGAAAAATTCTGTATCTAGTCTTCTAATCAGGCATACATATAAAAATCTGTCCACACTCCTGTAATATCCAAGTTTTCTGCATCTGTATTTCTGAGAAGAAATTACCCTGGGAACAAGCGATCCACTTATTTCTGGTATTTTGACAAGGCTTTTCTCACATGCATTGATGATGAATGGTCTAGTCCCTCCATCTAATATCAGAAGAAAAAAAGCATTTCTTCTGGAAATACAAAAGCCAAGAGAGCAATCATTCTACCCAAGTCCTACAGAAAAGGTTGGTAAATTTCCTCAATTAAAAGAAAATTGCCTTTTCCCACTGTCCTGACGGCTACAGTGACTGTTGTGTGAGCTACCTTCTTTGTTCTTTAGCCCTGGAAAACTCAGCCTCGGTGACTGCCAAGGTAACATCAGCACCACTGGGGAAGTAGTAGGAATGCTGCCCCACTTGAGAAGCAGCACTGGATCCCAATCTCTCCCAGTCTCTCAGGTACAGAATGAAAGGAAGCTGTGTACTGCCGGGTCCTTCCAAACCAGGACTCTGAGTGGATTCTGATTCTGATGCTTTGCTTAACCAACTGTGAACAGCCTCTGAGCAGCCTCTGTCCCCTTCTTTCTCCCTGGTTTTGGAAAACTCTGCTTGGTATGTACTGCTGGGAAGCTTGAGCCAGGGCTTGTTTTGTACCAGCAGCCACCCAATCCACGGAAATCATAAAGTTATATGGTGTTTTTTTCAGCCCGTATATTTGAGATTCTGGAAATAGTTGTCCACGGTGGAGATTTGCAAAATGTTTTTTCTAAGTTAATCTGAGCCACTTCCATCTGAAGGTACTACACAATGTAGCTTCAAAGCTGAGCAGCACTTTTCATGTAGTAATAAAAAACCCAAAGCATAAAAACTCCAAACCATAAGAAGGGAAACAGGTAAGCAGTCCATATTGTACTCACACCAGCTTTAATTGAAACTCTGGACAAGGTACTATTATTGCTAGAAATAATACCCTACTTTTTTTTTTATGTTGCTTTTATGTTTGAGTCCTGACCTTGACATCAAACACAGGTTTTTTTAGGGTCTCGAGGAATTTTTTTTTATTGATCCAGTCACACTGAAGCTGTCAATTTATAACTTCTGCTACTAGCTTTCTAGTCTTGACAAAGGTTATTTTTATTGTTGGTTCTATGTAGAAAGTGCTATTATTTCATATTATTAGTATTAGGATTTTAAAATGTCCTAAACTTCAGTTTTCTGGAACCATAACCACGGATGGAAAATCAGAATAAAATGTCAGAGTTTTAACAATGCTCTCCTTTACAAGTCTCCATCTCTCGGCATTAAAATATTTAGCAGAGTCTGAATACTTCCTGCAGCTTGGAGAAAATTCAGCTTTTGAACATAGAAATTAAAAATTTGTAGAGTGGAGAGAGACAGTAGCTTAGAAAAATGCATCACAAATCATTTTAAGTAACAGCAAGAAATGAAACTTTAGAAATTAGAAGAGTTTCATAACATCAATGGCCAGTTTATGAGTAAATTGGCCCTCTGTGGATTTGTTTACTGACCAGGAAAGAGATATGACAAAAATGATCTTTTCATGTCCTTTTAAAGTGACAAAAATAAGATAATCTCCAGGTGGTCTTTTTTTGATAAATCATTTTTAAGCTTAGTGGCTACCCTGTGTTGTGTTCTGACATCTTGACAAGAAAAAAAGTGCTTATAATGCTCCTACAGGGTTTGTTCTAAAGCCTTTCCCTACTGTTAAGCAGTAAATCAGTGACTGACAAGACTCCTAACCCACCACCTCCTGCCAGGGTGACATTAAATTTACACCTTATACTGTAATCTCTTTCCAGCTACCTAATAAGGACAAGAGAAAAGTCACTTCTAGTATCCCAGTTCCAAAACCCTGGGCAATTTCCTCACCAAACTGTACTAGTGGAATGTTAGAAGGCACCTCATCCTGAAGGGTTGTGACAGTCTGTTAAAATTACTCTGCCTTATTCAAAGGTGGAAAAGGGCTTAAAATTTTTGACATATAAATTACTGTACAGCATATTATTCACTTTAGCATATCTGTAAAGGAATACATCTGTACCTTTATACCATGGTGTCTGGGCTTCTATCTCCCCAGCAGTACAGAAGATTATGAGGGTTGCACTGTTTTGGGACTGATGTGGCACCCTGCATGGTGGGAGTGTTACTCCTAATTTTGTAGGAGCACTTTTATTCTGAGCATGGCCAGTTTATCTCTCCAGCCAGCTGGCCTTTGACACTGCTGAGGCATAAATAAGAATCTGTGTCCCTTTTGCTGTGATGATAAGCTTTTTGTTAACCTCTGGAAGCCACTGGTAAATGCACTACTCCCTGGAGTGTCCATAGCTGGGAGGGAAAGAGAAACAAGGGAAGGGTAACCCTGGGAGTAGCTGAGTTGGCTGTAGCACAGTGCTAATAGTGCCAAGATTGTGGGTTCAGTCCCTGTACTGTTCATTTCAGGAGGTGGAACCAGTGTTCCTTGTGCATCCCTTCCAAGTCAGAATACTGTGTAATGTTTTCTGCATTGACAGCATGCCACAGTCATCCCACAAGAGGGATGCAAGGAGGGATTCCATCAGGAATTCCTTCCTGGACAGATGGTCTGCTTCATAGCATCACAGGATCACAGAACAGTTTTTATAGGAAAGGGCCTTTGGAGATTGCCTATTCCAAATCTCCTTCTCAAAGCAGGATGAGCCAGACCAGGTTACCCAAGACTGCAAGGACATTTCTAAGCATTGTTAAGACCACTCTGGGCCTCCATGCCTACAGATTAAACAGTCCTAGATCTATCAGTCCTTCTTTGTATACCTCCTAATAACCAGAACTAGACTTGCTCCAATAAGCCTGTGCCTCTTGTGCTGTGGAACCCAGCAATAGACTGAGCACTCCAGCTGTGCCTTGCCAGCAAAATGTTAGGGGGAAAGGATCACGTCCCTTCACCTGCTCCTTCTCATGCATCCTGGGATGCTGTTGGCCTGCTCTGCTGCAATAATGCTTTTACAGCTCATGTTGAGCTTTCTGGCCACCAGAAGCCAGGTGATAGTCTGCAAAGTTGTTTTGTAGTCAGTCAACTCCAGCATACAGTTGCTGCATGGGGTTGGTCTTCCTCAGTGGCAGGACTATACACTTCCCCTTGTTAAACTTCATGTGGTTCTTGTCAGCAGTCTTGTCATAAAGCCAAACCCAGTTTATGGGTCTGCAGAAAATTGTGTGTCTGCAGAAAATTGTGTGTCTAGGCTAAGTACCCTCACAGGTTTTGTGGGAAAAAATGAAAGAATATTTTTAAGACTGAAGCAGTCTCTGCCTCCTTCTGTGTTACGTTACAGAACCTTCTTTGAACTAGGTGGGAGCAATGGTACCAGATCTGCCAGAGAATGGGTTTTGTCAGGCCAGCAAAGACAACTTTTCAACATACTTTTAAGAACAAAGGCACAAACAGCATACTACTTATTGCTTTTATTTAATGATGCAGAATATAGATTCTTACACCTCAACAGACTCCAATTGGCTCTATCATAGCTCTGCTTTGATAAATTTGTCCTCAGCCAAGTATCGAAGGTCAAAAGTCTAGGTCCTCATTAATAACTCATAAAATCTTTATGGCATCATAAAAGAGAAGAGAAGAAGAATGAGGTGAATGTCTACTGTTTCAGCAGCTGTACAAATCCAGAAACTAAGCTAGGAAAATTCATTGCTATAATTGCACAGCTAAACACTATAAGAAAGAATATCCCTTATGAGCTGCACCCTCTTTAAAATCAGATTTTCTTAGACTGTCATTCAGGGCAGGCATAAAACCTTGGCCTTAAATCTGGTGATCTTAATTTGTTGCAAGAGAATCCAACAACAGTAATGTTAAAGTGAGTATTGGGTTTTGATTCCTAGTTTTTCATGCCATGATCAACAGATTAATATACAAGGACTGTTTTCCTTATAATTCTCAGTTGTGTCTAGGCTACAGATTTTCTGAGACAAAGTTGGAAGAACAACCCTCATATCTGTTGTGTTTTCTAGCAATTCTGTCCAAAGCCTATCTAATCCTTCTGTTTCCCACTAGAAAGAAAAAAGAGGAGAAAACTCACATCAAATCCCATTTAAAAAATAGCTGTTTAATATCTATACTGGTTAATTACATTGGTTATGGATCCAGCTGAAATTCCAAATCTTTCAAGGTTACTTGATTTATTTTTTAATTTCTTTTTACCTTCTGGAAATGTTCTGATATATATACATCATGAATAATTATAACGTTGACCTATACTTTGCTTTTGAGCATTAAAACTGTGACTGTAAATGTGTTTATGCGTGCACATGAGCATGAAGTTATTACATGCAATGTCACTTTGGAATTCAGCCAGCTCTTAAATAAGATTTTTATTTACTTCATTCAGGCTTAAGAAGATTTTTGCACATGCATTTTATACATTCATATAATAATAGATACATAGGTGTGTAAATATACACACCCACAATCACACACATACACACACACCTTAAACCTACCTAAACCTGTTCATATGCTATATGTGGTATATATATATATATATATATAAATAAAAACTTTAATTTTGTATATATTCAACTTTTATAAATATAAAGAGAAAGACAGAAGAACAGACAGAGGCAGAGAACTGATTGAGTGAGAGAATGGAGAGAATCCTTCATGGGTCCCAAGTTTCCCAACCTTCTAAGTCTTTACAGGATAACTTTGGTTTAGATGAGCAATATGTTGAACTATTTATTTTCCCACCAGGACAACAGCAGGCCTTTGATGGATGTCTAAATCCTATTCTTCAGCAGCAGCATCTGTGACACAAGATCTCTAGAGGAAGTGACTTTTGGAACTCACTCATACTTCTGTCCCTCTGTTCTTGCAATCTGATACTATATTGCATTTTATCTTCAGCTGCTGCTCCCTCATGATTTTCTTCCATTTTTTCCTTCATCTTCCAGCTTTTAGTGTTCCTTTGTCCTCCTGCAGTATCCTTCCCCCCATAAACGTACAAAACGCTTTTTTTTTTTGTTCTTTTTTTCCCACTTGGTTCTGTACTCAAGAGTTTCAAAGGAAACTGAGCACAGCTATCAATTATTCTTGTTTCCCCATTTGAAAACAGAGGGCAGAGAAAACATGAGTGGAGGTCTCCCTTGAGACAGAACTATGCACCTGGATTACGAGACTTAATGAGAATATATGAATGTAGCAAAGCATAAAAAGTCATATCATTGAGTGAAAAGCAGGGGTTCATGAGTTTAGAAAGTAGAGCATAGCATAATCTCACAAGTATTTCAGGTGATTGTTTTTATTTTTTTTTCAGCTACTCAGATTTTTTTCTATAAACATGCAATCAAATCAAAGCAAGAAAAATTGTTTCCTGATCTTTTTTGCCTTTTAAACGAAATAGTTTTCACCTTTGAAGATTTGTGGTTTTTGGAGTTTATTTATTTTCTCCAAGAACTATACCTCAGGGGGTCACAACCTTGAATATCTATATTAATTTTCTTTTTCTTGTGGAATTCATGCTTCCACAACCCTGATAGTAATTTAACATATTTTTATGTAGTTCTAGTGGGGCTTGTTCTCTAGAGTTCAATCTTAGCCAACAGCTTGCTGTGATCCTAATGAAAATCTGTATCTGTCACACTGCAAAAATTGCCTAAAATGGTACTTCAAAAACTAATACTTCAGCTTGCAGAAAATATGCAAATAGAGATCCTAAATGTAATATGCCATAATTTTAATGAAATCAGCTTCTCAGCACTTACATTTATGGAAATAAATACATATTAAAATTGTGCACTGGCTCGCTAGGCTAATTTGTGATGTTCTTTCTGCTGCACTCAGTCACTGAAAATTCATGTCTCAACTCTATGAGGTGGATCTGAACTTAATGAAATAAAGTGACAGTTCTTTGCATTCTGGGTTGTACAAACTGGATGGGAAAGTTTATTTCTGTATATGTCTGAAGAGTATAAAAATAAACTGCAAAGGGAAATACTAGGTTAAGACAAATTTCCTTCTGACCATTGATTATATAAGTAATAACACTAAATATATTTCTTTTTTTTCATTAGTATCTATCAGACATGAACTTATTAATGACACAGATTAAAGAAAAAATAGATCCTTATAGATATAAATCACATTAAAATATAAACAGCAGTATAACTTCTTTAGTTGAAATTTCACAATACCATTAATCTGACTTTTTTTCTTAAAACTCAGCTTCAACTTAATTAACTCAAGTCAGAACCTATGTAAATATTAAACAAACACAAATGAATACTGCTACCTACATTTAAAATATTTAAAGCTATATAAACAGAAAATATATGGAAGTCAAGGTACACAAACTGGGAATACTAGAGCTGACTGGAAAAAAATTGATGGGGGTGAATTTTCTCGCATGTTTGTGACCTACAATATAACATATAATCCAGTTCTGTCACTGCCAAGCTCTCTGGTAGGAATGCTCCTACCAGAATTACTGTAAATAGCTTGCCATTCCCAAAGGAGACAGGTGCAAAATTCAGTCTAAAATGCAGGCTTACGCTTCTTTTCCTACAAGAAATGAGTATCATATATGGCTATACTAACTGAACAATAATAGTTTTTTCTTCCTCTGAAGTACTATAAAAATTATGTTCTTAGAATTTTGAAGTAACAAAGAAAGGGTACATTCTGTTCATTTGAGACTCAGAGATAATTTAAATACCAAATACAAAACTATCTCATATTGCTCTTGTTATTATTATTTGTTTAATTGTTTTTTGACATTTAGAATATTTATTCATGGTATGAATTGTCTTTATGCTAAGTACTGTGTAAATACAAGTCATAAGCAGTCCTCGCTCAAAAATATTATTTTCATGGAAGTGAGACTAAGGAGAAAAAGAAACAGAATTCTGATTGAACATCCAGATCAGGGGCCTCAGTGATTCAGAAGCCAACACTTGACAAGTTTCTCATAAGTGTCACAGCAAAGAAGATATTTGGTGGGATTTTGTAAAAATCTAATTTCTACAGCATGGCAGATGTACATGGGAATATTTCCTGCAACATGCAGGAACTATACATATGTTTGTTCTAAAATGTCTTTAAGTAAACAATATGAAATTGCAGCAGTGGCCATATGTGGCTGTCAGTCTGAACAGTAAATGAGAGATGGAAAACAGTGAGAAAGATAAGTGGCATAAACTTGATTTCAGATGAAAGGTGTAGTTATTGAATGGATGAATAATTATGAATGATACAGTCAAAGTTACAGCCTGGGGAAATGAACCTGGAATGCTATTTTCATCTGGACTCTAAGTGGGGATAGTTTGCCTTTGGTAGGATCTAAAGGAATGAAATTACAAAGATAAAGAGAAAAAAGGAAAAAGGAGAGAAGATTGGTTTCAGCTAATTTAAGACTTCTGCAGCATGAATATTTACATAGGAGCTAGTCCTCCAAGATGCAGGAACTTTTGGGGAAAAATGTAAAAAAATTGATTGGATGACTATTTTAGCAAAATTTCCACTCTATAACAGCAATTTTTCAACACTGTATAAGGAGAAATCCAAAGAAAAGAGCACAGATGCAAATGCTCTACTGCATATAGGTGATTGAAATCAGTTAAATAGCATCCAAAAGGATTATATTATGGGTAGTAGAGATTAATGGAACAGCTGTGTATTAAAGGTAGCTTATTAAAGATAGTGTACAAAAGGAAGACACAATATTTAAATATAACCAATACCTGAGGACGTAGAGAGAACATCTGAGTCAGGTGTTTTGAATGACACACACAGACACTTCCCCTATATGGTTTAGACATTAAGAAAGGAAGAGCAAAAGCACTTTCAATTTTCCTTAAAAGATTTGTTTAGATGAGGTGACTAGATAATCACTAGGTAATACTGGAGAAACACATCAGAATTTTGCCTTAGAAAGAAATTGCTCTGCTGTGAAGTGGCAGATTGGTGTATTCTGGTTGAATTAGTATGGATAAGATAACCATGTTTGGATGATGAAGAAGAAAGGACCACTGGCAGACACATGAAACATACACAGAGAGGAGAATAAGGCACAAAGAGGCATTCTCTAAAGGACATGGCAGTTGAGGCTTAGGAGAGGACTGAGCCACCAGGAGGACACTTTTAAGAAAACAAGCATGGCAATGTTGAAGATGGATGGCTGTTGGTGGCAGCAGAGCAGGGAGTGAGATTGATTCTGGTATTTGCCATTGGAAGTGAAAAAGGTAATGGGACTTTTACACACTGCAGCTCACAGCAGCCACACATGAACAGGTTTCTGATTGAAATGAGAATTAAATTAGCTTTGCACTAAAAAAAACCCTCAAAGGAAATGGATAAGAAGATTGGTGCAAATGCAAGTGTGTGTTTGAGCATATTTTTTTTCTCTTTACTAGAATGGAAAAATATAGAACTTGTTTGTAATGTGAGACAAGAAGCAGAGGTCAAAATGCTCAAAAGTGTCACAATCACAATATGAGGTATGGAGATAGTATGAGTCACTTTAGGTCACTTTGTGGAGAAGAGGAGAACGGAAGCTTCTTCATCCTCAGTGCTGGAGAAACATGAGAGGGTGAAAAGGAAAAAAAAAAGAGAACAGACTTATAGACTCACACTTTGTCTCCTTTCTCTCAATAGAAATTGGCAAGGTCCTCTGAGGAGAGGAAAAAATAGGGGCAGAAGGATGTTGTGACGACTGAGTTGAAGAAAACAGAAGCTGTGATTTTAGATATGCAAATTAATTAATTTGGAGAAGCTGATTTATTTCAGAAAGAAAATGTTAGTACTGACTGAAGATGTTACAAAGGTCTAAGGAAGCAAGCCTCCACCAAGAATTTCTTCCATCAATTTTCATTCCATCAGTGGAGAAACTAGATTCTGATGGTTTTGCTGGGTGAATAGCTCCATAAGGCACTTGGGCAGGATGATGGGCCATCAAAAATTTTGAGTCCATCTGGCTGCATGCTCTTCACAAATGAATACACCAAAGCAAGACATCTAATGGTCTGTGAATATAAAAAAAGATTGTTGTATGGTTCAGAGTTTTGTGAATTTATTTGTTGGATTTTTTTCCTAATCTTCAGTTATATTAGAAGTCAGCTGGTCCTTTTTCATGCAGAATTTTCTCTATTTGTCATGGGTTTTTTTTTCCTTCTCACTTTAAACTCTAGAACCTCCCTGAGCTGAGCACAGGCATCTTCTCCAGGAGGGAATCACCTCCTGCCCTGCTAGATCCAGTTTCACCTCATTCAGAGTGTAGTAACCAGGGTTAAACCCAGATTCCAACTGCTTAGTTGCAGCTCACTCACTTCTCCCCTGTCTTCCCCTCACTTTTGGGATAGGGAAGAGGATCAGAAGAGCAAAACTGGGAAAAGTTTTGGGTTAAGATAAAGACAGTTTAACAGATAAAGCAAAAGCTGCATGTGCAAGCAAAGCAGAACAAGGAATTTATTCACCACTTCCCGTGGGTGAATGGGAAGGTAGGTGTTCAGCTATTCCTGGGAAAACAGCTCCATCACATCTAATCATTACTTGGGAAGACAAACACTATCACTCTTAATGTCCCCCTACTTCCTTCTTCTTCCCCTATCCTTATTTGCTGAGTGTGATGTCGTGTGTCATGGAATATCTTTTTGGCCAGTTCAGATCAGCTGTCCTGGCTGTGCTCCCTCCCAGCTTCTTGTGCACCTTTTTGTTGGCAGAGCACAGGAAACTGTAAATTCCTTGACTTAGGGCAAGCACTACTGAGCAACAACAAAAACACCAATGTGCTATCAACATTATTCTCATACTACATCCCAAAACAGAGCACTGAAGCAGCTACTTGGAAAAAATTGACTATATCTCAGGCAAAACCAGCACAGAGGGTAAGGAAAACAGCAGACCTTTTTGCATAGTCACAAGCTTTTAAAAAACACAATATGTTACAGAGATTCTGTGAGCAAACAAATCAGAGTTATGCCATGCATTACATTGAAGAATGGGAAAGAAAGGCAAAGAGCTGGTACAGATGGAAGTGACACATGGAACAACTTTGCTGAGGCAAGAGAGTCTGGGAGGAGAAGAATTCATCAATTCTCACAACAAACAAACAAGAAGACATCACTCATCATCTGAAAGTCACTAAAGAGTCCAGCTACAGAGCAGTGCAACAGATCCTGGCAGTGAAGCCAGGTGATGATCATACAAGATGGTATCAGCAACACGAGAATAACAGATGTCCTAAAGCTGATGTCCTTTTTTGCATATGAAGTGAGAAACATAACTTGTAAGCAGAGTAGATATCAGATGAGATATCACCTCATCAGATATCATTAACAAGAAATTCAAACTGTTGTTATTAATAAGAGTGAAGGGAACAGTACTAGGAATTACTTGTAAAGGAGGCAAAGTGAGACAGTCTCATGTAGCCTACTGTAAACATGAGCAATTAAAAAAAGTGAAGAAGAAAAAGAACAGAGTGAGAAGATAGAAGGGTTGAAAACATCAGTTTGAGGTCTCCCAGACCACAAACTGATGGGCTGCCAAGCAGAAACTGCTAAGCTGTTCACATATCCCTTCTAAGGGTGGACTGAGGGACCATCAGATGGTTTGGATGGGTGTGCTGGTCACTGGATAGAAAACTGTCAGGATGACTGAGTCCAGAAAGTGATGGTGTTTGGAGTTACACATCCAGTTGGTGGCCAGTCACTGGTGAGGTTCCTCAGGACTCAGTAGTGGTCCCAGTCCTGTTTAATGTCTTTATTGATGATCTGGATGAGGTGACTGATTAAGTGTACCCTCAGTCAGCTTGCAGATGACACCAATCTGGGCAGGAGTGTTAATCTGCTGGAGGGTAGGAAAGCTCTGTAGTGGGATCTGGACAGGCTTTGTCAATGGGTTAAAACCAATTGAGTAAGGTTCAACAAGGTGAAGGTCTGGATTCTGCACTTGGTTCACAACAACCCCATGTGGTGTTACAAGCTGGGGGAAGAGTGTCTGTAAAACTGCTTGGTGGAAAAAGATCTGGGGATGTTGGTCAACAGTCATCTGGACATGAGCCAACAGCGTGCCCAGATAGCCAAGAAGCACCCTGGTTTGTAACAAAAGTAATGTGTTCAGCAGAACCAGGGCAGTGATTTTCCCTCTGCACTGGTGAGGGTACTGGTAAAATCCTGTGTTCAGTTCTGGGTCCCTCCTTGCAAGACAGACACTGAGGTACTGAGCCATATTTAGAGAGGGGCAGCAAAGCTGGTGAGGGATTTGGAGCGAAAGTCTTAGGAGGAGCAGCTGAAGGAGATGGGTTTGTTTAACTGGAGAAAAGGAGCCTCAGGGAAGACCTTATGACTCTCTACAATTACCTGAGAAGGTGTTGAAGGTCAGTCTCTTCTTCCAGGTATCAAGTGACAGGAAATGAGAGGAATGGCCTCAAATTGCACCAGGGGAGACTTAGATTAGATATTAAGAAAATATTCTCTACTGAAAGAGTTGTCAAGCATTGGAATAGGCTGCCCAGTGAAGTGGTGGTATTCCCATCCCTGAATGCATATCAAAGGCATGTAGTTGTAGCCCTCTGTAATGCAATTGGTGTGGGTATGGTGGTCCTGGGTTAATGGCTGGACTTGGTCTTAATGATTCTATGAGTCTGTAGATCTGTGATTAGTTATTCTGGTGAGGAGACAGATCAGGACCAACTGAACAGCCTACAGAAGCTTGAAAGTCAGTTTGCAAGATGGCCAAGCCAATGTCTTTGTGGTAGTGGCAGAAGAAACAGCAAGACCATGAACTATGGCTAGGAACATTCCCATTAGAGGGGAGGAGGACTTCTCCAGAAAGGTTGTTCATCACTGTCACATGTTACCTATCAAGGCATAAGGGGGAAACTTCTGTCCTTGGTTTTTTTCCAAGGACCTAACCAAATCAAATTAAATTTATAAAAAATAGCCAATACACACGACCTCATGGTGATATAGTCCCACTTAAAGTAGAAACTCTGGGCTTCACCTCAAGAGACTCCTTCCAGCCAAGACTTCTATGAAATATTTCCCCAAATTGAAGAAATTAAGTCCCCTATACTTTAGTCTGGTGAGATGGATGGCAGATGCATCCTCATGACTCTGTGAGAGCTAGCTGTAGAAAATTATTTATTACAATGGCTGCACTCTCTCTTAGGATTGCACCAGAAATGACAAAAGAAGGTGAAGAAAGGTGTAAAATGGGTCATACATACACACAGCTATGTAAGGGATAGAAACAGCGGAATGTTAGGAAAGCATGGGATGCATGGAGAGATGTGATAGCTGTCCCTACATATGGGTATGGTTGCAGAAGGGAGGGACAATCCAATGCAAATAAATCAATTTGATTTTATTTCTTAGCCCTTTGGTTCTCAGAACTGGCCATTTTGCTTCTTTCTTTCCAAAATTAAGTACAGAATCTATCTTTTTCCTTTATATTTTTATATTTGTGCAGCTCAAACTACATGGGGAATTTGTTCTTCTGTTTCCTCACTGGAACTTCTTGATGTAAACAATAACCATAATTGTCATTTAGTAAAATGATCACAGCCAGTAATTTCTAAATAATTAATAACACTTTGTTTCTTAGTTTTTAATATTAAAGACAAGTGCAGATAGTACATAATGTTTGTTTTACTCCAAAGAAGAAACTCCTTGATGGGGAAATAGGCAACTATGTGAGATTTCATTCAATTTTCTTACTGAGGATGAAAAGATGAAAAGAAGAAACCATACTGAGCATATGGTATACTACTGCACAGTGAAAAATAATACATTTATTCTTACAAAGGTAGAATTTTTAGGAGACTAGTTTTTCACCACATGCTTGGTACAAGGGGATACAAATAAAATGAAGTTCTTACCACTACAGATTTGGGGAAAGGCCACAGAATCAACTTATGCATAGAGAAACAACTGAAAGGTGAGACAGATTGCTGTGTTTACGATTTCAGTTTCTCTGGAAGCAGAATGCACTGCCACACTGGAATCAGATCCTAAGTTTCTATTTTGCACCTGTCCCACCACATGCTGATTCTGCAAAACCTCACTCACAAATGTTTGTTCTGATTTTATAGGCTGCTTTCTAAGATCAGTGGAACAATTTGAGTTACAATAATTTATATGAATAGGTATTTGCAAGGTCAATTCCAATTCACAAGGGGCAGCATCCTAAAGCAGCCTCCACCTTCTCTGCAAAATAGAAAAAGATTCAGGGTAGATTTAGATGTTAGAACCAATAGGATTATATCTACACTAGCAAACTAAACAGAGCCTAGGGCTTTCTTTGACACTGAAGCCAACTGGCACATCCTTACTATTAAGCTCTCTTGCCATCAAAAACAAGCTAACAACATTCAAACTGCCTGTTGGGAATGATTCCCACTCTAATTTCCAATGCATGCCTGAGAATTATTTTCAAGCACACTAGTTGGAAGAGAGTGATATTGTGTCAGAGACTGTAGTATCATTTTAAGAACATGAACTATCATTTTTTTCATTGTCTCTGCCTGTGCTCTGACATGAATCTACCAGCATAAATAAAAGGCTCAAAGGCATTTAATAACTAGGCAAAAGTGGATTTGAGTTATCAATCTTCAATCTTATCTCACAAATGTTCTCCTATTCCCCCCATCCCCTTCTTCCCAAACATCCCTGTAACTGCTAGCATCTAAAGTCGCCATATGCTCATGTTTGACATTTAAGTTGTTAAATCTCTGGAATGCATATAAAATACAGTCCGTCTCTCCTGCCTCCATCCACTGAAAACCAGGAATTAGGGATTTCTTTATGAAAGCCATGTGCATGGATATTAGCAAGACAGAGGTTTCTAAAAATCTACATTTTTCTAATAGATCACCAAAGAATGTAGTTGTGTTACAACCCTTTTGTCTTTAAGGGTTTGGGAAGTGAACTGGATTCAGTTCTTACTTCAGATGGAGGTAATTCAAATCTACTGCATCCACCTCCCAGAAGCTTTCCCTAGTTGCTGAGATACAGTATTCTGGAAGAGAAAGACACTTTCTATGTTTCCCATTGAACTTGTGCTACTTTGCAGCAAGAAATGCAAGATTTAATAGACTGGAGTCATGCCACAAGAGAAAACCCACAGGTTAATTAGGACTGGAAGGGATAAGAACTCTCTCTGCTCCAAATACTGTTTAGATGGTGTATCTGATGTAAAATGCATTTCATTGCAGGGCTCAGATACTCTGAATTTTGTAAGAGGAAATGGATGAGAAGCCCATTTTAAAATAAGCATCACTGCAGTTACATTCTGAGATAAACCAGAAGTGCTAGTTTGATCAGCTCTGTTCTGATCATCCCTCTATACAGAACAACAATTTCACAAGTGTGGCAAAGGCCAGTCTTATTTTCTTTTCCTCTTGGGAGAGTTGTGAAAAGACACCTGAAGCAGAAGTTGCTAAACAATGCTAATTTGAAAAATCCTGTATCATAAATCAGGCTTTGTTTCATTGGTTGATGGCATTTTGTAAGGGGATCTTTTTATTTAAGAAAAAAAAAAAAGGGGTGAATTTAGAGAAATTATGTAATTAGGTAACAGGGTAAGAAGTGTAACAAGGCCAGGAACTTTCTTTAGCATTGATGTTAGCTGACTTGAAATCCCCATGTCAGAATTTTTAAATTTTCCTGTCTTCTAGAATACTTGCAGCTGCTTCCAAGCTCCCTTCTAGGAGCAGCCAGTGGGCTGTCCTAACTCCTGTGCTGTGCCCAAACACTGCCTGGAGAAGTGATACATGATGTGGGCCAAAGGGTTGCTGGGGACAATTCTGGCTATCTACCTCTGTAAATGGCCAAAATTGAGTGGCAGAGATGACTTCCTGGCACGAACTAATAAACAGCTCTTCCATTAACGAAGATGCAGACATAGCTATTGATTCAAATGCTCCTTTCTTCCCTTTTCCCAGGGAAATCTGAATCAACCCTGTTGAGAATTGATCCTGGCCCTTCAATGGGTTTCAAATGAGTGGAAATCTAATCCCACAGGCAGATGAATCGAATTCACTTAACAGAGTGACTCCTACAAAGTTGCAAAGGTATCCCCATGAGTTCTTCCTCATCCAGGAAGACCAGAAATCATTTTGAGTTATTCAAAGGGCATTGTGAGGATTTATTTCTTAAATTCTTCTTGAGGAAAAGCTCATTGCCTTGCCTGAGTAGTCATTCAGATTATGAAGTCCTGATTGATGAAACTGGGAATCTGGAACATGTAATACCTAGGATATCCACCTAGAGAGCCTTTTATGGAGTATCTAGACATCCAGAGGAAAGCAATTCCAAAAAGCCCTTGACAGCCGTTCTGTGACTTGAATAGGGATTTTTTCTAAACTTTGATGCTATTTAAATCTTCTTGTCTGATACCATATATTATCACCCCAGCCCCCTCAAGAGCCATCAAAATTTTACTTCTCCCTTTCCCCAGTTTCTATTCCTTTCTATGCAATTTCTATGCCCCTCTTTTTTCGCACTTATAGTGAACTATAAGTAAGACACACTTTTCAGGACACAGCCAGGATAAAATCTGTGGCCATCAAGATTACATGCATGGCTGTCCCTTTATCTCAGGTGATCCTGTTTGCTACAACTCCCATTCTGTGGAAAGCTTGTCTTTGAGACTTGTGTAGAAAAGGAGCTGTAACCTTACCATCTGAGATATCTCTTCCCAGCACAGAATTTCCTTCTTTACCCAGGCCTCCAAATAAGCTAAAGAAAACTTTCCCATAACTGGACCCTTATGAGTATTCCATCTGAATACTCAAGGGCATATGGCAGCCAAAATCCCTCATAAACATGTGCCATACAAAAGTCTCAACCAATGTGATTTTACCTAAACCAAAAAATAATGCATAGGTAAAACACTATTTGACGTATAAATTTTTCACCAGCTCTTTCCTTAAATTCTAGGCTGCTTTGTTTAGTGTAGAGAGTCAGGTACTCATAACTTATTATCTCCATTTTTCCATAGGTTGACTCATCTTCACAATACATCATTGACACTGCTATGCAGCTTCACAAGACTAATATGTTTTTTTTGGCTCCTCTTGCAGTCAAGTCAGACTGTTCTTCTGAAAGCACTCTGTGGTTCTATCACCTTCACTTCTGTCAAAACTTGCCATTATTTCACTTAGCTACATTCTTCTATGCCCATCTTACCCAAAGAAAATTTCTTTTCTGCCAACGAATTTGTTCAAAATGGTCATTTTTCCTAGTGCAAATATTGTGCACACAGTTGGATGACGGCTATGATTAACCACTCCTTTACCATCATTCATCTGTGATGCTGGTGTCAAAATACTGACAGTTGCAACAGCTTCAATATGCATTAATATTTTGTGATATGAGTATTCCCCAAAAAAACTTAGGAACTTTGTGCACCAGACTGTCAAATACAGATGCCCCTCATTTCAGTTCTATTCTCACGCTAGAATATATTTCTTCATTTGGACAAATACCTTCCATCAGGTTCATAAAACATGAATGAGAACTCCTAAATAAAAAGACTGACAGGAATTCCCTTTGTGGGTAACTCCTGCTATGTTTCTGTTCTAAAGACTCTCTTTTATTTTTATAGATTAAAACACATGGTTGATAATGAAATAGAAAATTAAGTGGAAAAAAAATTGTTACTTGTCCATGGACTCAGGTTTTTAAAAAGTAACTGAAATTGTCCATCTTGTGTAATAATTCCAGTGTGGTCAATTTATTCTGTAGTTCCACTAGTCTGGTGGCATGCTAATAGCAAGCCACAAAAGTGCCCCAATATCCTCCATGCAATTTCCCAGAAATTCTTAAAGGGAGGGGTCAGGGGAATTGATGAAATCATGTAAGGCAAACCA
The DNA here is from genome assembly GCF_963513975.1 of Fringilla coelebs. Lineage (NCBI taxonomy): Eukaryota > Metazoa > Chordata > Aves > Passeriformes > Fringillidae > Fringilla > Fringilla coelebs. Next base: position 38,879,580 of record NC_140030.1, on the reverse strand, counting down.
TTAAGAGCGAGCCGCATACTGTGTGCTGACTTTACTCTTCCTTTTTAATACATTAAGGAACACAGAAGAGAGCCAACTGTGGATATTGAGCCCCAATCCTAGTGCTGAAGATATATTCACATGGTGTTACAAAGGCTGAAAAACTGCTGGATAATGACAATCCCAATTTTTCTTTTTATTTTTGTCAGGTTTTCACACTTAACTGCCCACAATGAATAGGGTTTCCTGAGTACCAAAGTAATTGGGTATCAAATGAACAACCTTAATTGTGGCTAATAACTGAAAGGATAGCTTTTGGCCCTTCCAGCAATTTGTAATGAAGGAAGAAGAAACCTAAAACTCAGAATAACTTTTCAGCAATTTCTCAGTCAGACAGAATGGTTAAGAATGTATATCAATCCCTTCCTCCATTATTCATTAATGTCTATTTAGAGCTCAGCATTTCTACTTAAGCATTTTCCTTTGTCCTCACTGCTGATCAAAATTTGGAAGGTTTCAGAGGAAAGACCCTTAAAAAAAAAAAAATAGAAAAGGAAAGCTTAGCAAGATCTCCCAATGGGAAATTACCTTTCATGTGTGTGTGACTGTGTTTAGGTGTGAATGAGAGAAAGAAGCCTAAGAGGGACTAGTGATGGTCAATAAGAGGAACTTATGGTTGATGGGCAGATAGCAGAGCAAGAGGATGTGTACTCATCAGCATCCAACAACCTAGAGGGAAAACAAGCCCTTTGTCAGTGGTAGATCTGACACTTGACTCAGTGTATGGCTAAACACAGTGCAATGACCACAGAACTGGTGCAGTCAGCACTTAATACCCTGCAGCTGTGGAAACAGTAAATTGATACCCTTGGCTCTTGTGGGATTGAGTAACATTGCTGTAACTGTTGTACTTTCAGTGGAGCTCAGCAATAACAAAGCAAGGGTGCTCAAGACCATATCCTGTCATCTAGCAGACCTTTTTCTTCTCTTCTCTTCTCTTCTCTTCTCTTCTCTTCTCTTCTCTTCTCTTCTCTTCTCTTCTCTTCTCTTCTCTTCTCTTCTCTTCTCTTCTCTTCTCTTCTCTTCTCTTCTCTTCTCTTCTCTTCTCTCACCTCACATTAAACATCTTCACAGTAACTTTTTTGGGAGTGCAATTGCACACTGATCAGTCACACTCCATAAATTGTCCTTGACAAAATTATGAACTATAAATCAAATAAATGGTAAATCTAACTCTGTGCATGTCTGCATGTTTGTTAACCTATAAAGTGTCTGGATCAGTGTGAATTGTCTAGTGAAAAAAAAAATTACAAGAAAATTGCTGTCTCGTGATCAGCTATGAATCTGCATAATATGTTTTTATCATATTATTTGAATTCATTTCAGATTTATTGAAAGTTTCATTTTCATAAAATCAGCCTTTAGTTACAATGTGGGTCATCAAGTAAGCTTAACATTTTATTTCTCAATAAAAAGATCAAAAATGTTCTGCTCCAGAAATATTGAAGTGTATGTTGTCTAAACGCTTCTAAACCCCTGAAAGTTAAGTCATTCTCTAAAGGATTTTTAACTGTTACAGCAAATATAAAAAATCAGAATTAGGAAAAGTGAATTAGGTCCAACCAATTTTCAGGGTTGGTTTCCATATTTTTTTATAAGTTCAGCTTATTGTTGCCCTGTAATAAATCAGTTATTTTGCAACAGTGCAAAGAAAATGTAAAGTGGCTGTAAAAGGCTGACATTTTCAGAAAATGTAAAGTGGCTGTAAAAGGCTGACATTTTCATGCCTTTTATGCTCACTTTCTACCACCTTCAAGTAAGTTTAAGACCCTTGGTGTTCCACCTTTATCTGACTTTCTGCTTTCTGTTATTTATTAGTCAGTTTTGTGTCTTTTAACCTAAACTGTCCTTCAAGAAAACTTAATTTCCATTTCAAAGGCTTTATGAGCAGTTTTCAGGCAGCAGAAATCTTGTTCAATTCAAGGCAATTGGTACAAGATTTTGAGATGTCGGAAGAGAAAATTATGTCATATACTGAAAAATTTCTGTTGCTTTATTTTAACCTATTTTCTGCAAAACAGGTTGTCCAAAAATTTTTGAGTGAGGGTTACCTGAATTATCCTGAGTAGACTTGACACAAAAAACTAGAGCAGTACTGGGAGCTGTTCATTAGAAAACTTGTAATAATGCATATCTCTGCATGCTTTCAGCAGACTTTTCTGGTCTTTTTATAGATTCCTTGGCTAAACACTCATGATACAGGATACTATACTTTTCAGGATATTTAGGTGATTTTAAGATAGCTATTTCAGATTAATTATAGGGAGCAGGATTTCACATGCAAACATTCATTATTTGCCAGTTGGCCATCATTAAAAACCTTAAACCACCCAGGCCTCCCTTTTTTCACTGTTTCATCAAATCACCTTGTATTAGGCAGAGGGATCAGTCCTTTTCCTGGGACAAAACTGCCAGCATATTCAGGAGTTTGGATGTATGCTCAGCCTACACACCCTTTGGGAAAAGTCTATCCCTTAACACAGATCAAAGATTATTACTCCTAGTAGGAATATTACTCCTAGTAGGGCGGGAATAATTGACTATGTTCAAAATCTTGTTTCCCTGTGGCAATGTCATGTGACCAAATCAGGCAATCAAAACCAACACAGGATTATTCCCAGATTTCAGATCTCACATGGGCTGATGGAGTACAACAATCCTGCATTTTAAGTTTCTTGGGCGCTGAGCAGGGTCTTGTCATCACAAACTGTGAGTGTTTGACAGGTCAGAGTGTGGACAAAGTAAGAAAGGGGAACAAATTTTCAATTTTTTTAGGTTTCCAGAAATATCTATTCTGGGAAAAGGTGTAATTCATACATGTTTCTGAAGCACCTAATTTAACTTCACCACTGTGCAAAAAATAAAGTAGACGAAAAGTAATTTGAAAACCGAATAATTCTTCAAGCCAAAAGGAGGAGAGAGAGGCAGCGTGTACGAGCCCGCATATTGCGCCTGTGTGAGTTGTGCTTAAAATATCAGCTTTTTGATTTTAGAAAATGAGTTTGGAAGAATACTTGATGATTACTGATTTTTGGTATGATTTTAAGATCGATGAAAGTATATTTGTCACATGCTTCTGATGCATGTATCGCAGAATAATTTTGCAGTCTTTGACATAACAGGCAATCAAATTTTTATTCTAAGCCTGATAAACACTTCTGCCCTCTCTCTTCCAAATACCATCCTTTCTTTGTGGCTTTATTTTCAATTTGACAACTTGAAATAGTTGGTGGAATGCATCAGTGACAGGAAAGAAGTGTCATCCACACTTAGTTTTTATATTTTTGATGATTTTCATAGATGGTTTTCCAAATTAATAAATTTAAAAGTCCTAAAAAATAGGCAGATTAGTTTCACATTGCAAATAAATGTGATATTTTGCAATAATAAAAATACTAGGAAAAGAACACACAGTAGTGTGTAAGTTTGGATTCTGAACCATGCTAAAGTGATGGAGTTTAGGTGCTTAAATCAGTGTGATCCTTTTTTCCACTTTGAATCTATATTTCCGTGAACTTTACTTCAAAGTAAAATGCCGAACTTGGATTTTTAAAATTATCACACGTTTAAAAAGGGGCACAACTCTGTCAAAAGTTATACCTTAAATAGGGGATGATTGAGAAAATTCTTGTATTGTTACATTCTTTTAAGCACTGGCATTGTTAGTGTGTGAAACCTGGGGATATAGTACAGAAAATCTGAAGAACTCTGAAATTGTGATACATGTCTGAGCCATGATTCTTAGGTTGATCTTTGGGTTACTCACTCAATTCCCAATCTTCTATTCCCAGAATAATTTTTTTTCCTAAAAGCTGGAAAGTACTTATTGAGATACTTTATGAAATTAGAGTCAGAGGCACGAAGGTGGGCACATTTTTACAGCGTCTATGTCGTACTAACAGAACAAAACAGAAGACAAAGTCGCAACGTCACTGTTCTCTGTTCCTTTCACTGTTGAATGGATCATTTACTGAAAGCCAAACATGAGCTAATCATTTCACTTGGAGCAAATAGATAATATTAATGGCCTCTTAATATGCAGGTGAATATAAAATTTACAAACTGGGAAACCCAAGGGACAAGGAATATATCGAAGTAGTCCATGAAAAAATAACTAAGGAAAAAAAGTTTATTTCCCACAGGCTTAAATTGATTATGTAAAAAGTGTGAAAAACCTGGAAACTGAAGCAAAAAGTTAAGGATATGTTTTATAACAGCAAATAAAATACAGATGTAGTTATACATTGGAAGTGGAAAGAAAAATGTGTTCTAAAGTCAATTCAGACCAACACAAAAATGTAACACCAACTTTGATGGCTTTTATGTCGGATACCTAATGCAGAGGTACAATGAGAATAGAAAGAGATCTAAAACAAAAACAATTTCATATTTTCCTCTGATAAAAATCATCTTTTCCAGAGTTGTAACTGTACCCTGTCTAGTTTATAAAGGAGTTTTTTGGTCCCTCAAGCCGTGATTTCTTTATAAAATTCTACTGTATGTAGTTACAACTTTCTAATTTTTTATAGCATAACCCAATATGAACCGATATGATTTGAAGTAATACCTTGGAAAGTGATACTCTTTTACTTATTGCCAATTTTCAATACCTATAAAAATGGAATCGAAAGAATTGTAAATTGAATCATTGTATATAGGGGAAATTGTATCAGTGCCTGAGTTTATAAATGAATACTTTCTGGGTGTTACAGTCCACCACAAGTTTAAGAGACTGAGAACCTTGAAACAGATCACTATATGTATGATACTAAAACCTTCTTCTAAATAGTCTCTATCAATAATTTTTATATTCTTTTTTGCTTTATTTACTTGGCATGAAAAAGAAAGCTGCAGCCTATCTGATCAATCCTAGAAAATACTCAATTATATTTGATAACTGAAGTACTACCTAGTAAACTGTTCTGAACTAGTGGCCAGGACAGATGAAACTTCAGGTAAATGTCAGGATTTTCTGCTTTTTAAGGCTTTCTAGGATAAAATTTTCAAAATTCTTTTAACTGAGGTAATAAATATTTAAACCATACAAACTGAGAGGAACACATCCAGAACATGTCATGGCTTCAGAGGAAGACAGGTCTGCAGGAACTCATTGCCAGCTTTTCAAGCTCTCCAAGGAGGTTAGAGGATCTTGCAAAATATCTAAGAAAGAGTTCTTTACATTTGAGTTGTCTTGTTGCTCTGAAAGCTATTGGACAATCCATACCCTAAGGCAAACATGTAGAAACTCAAAATGTTTTGGTCTTGGCACAAGTTATTTGCTATTTGCTTTCTTGACTGCTGTATTCTTAATCAGCACTCTGCCCTCAGAAACCTGTTACTGGATTTCACCAAGGGCTTAATTATAAGTGTAACTTTTCTCTCTTTTGTCTTCAGACTATTTTCTTTCAGATTTAGCACACTTCTCCACATAAAAACATGCAAATACACCTGCAGGTGTATTGTTAGTTTATTCCTAACAACTATGCATTTACAGCAGCTTTCCAAGAAGCTCAAATTAATAAAATTACCTAGCAGCCATCTCAACTTCTAGTCCCTATTTATTATTTAAGCTATCAATAAAAGAAAATGCGTGTATTTTTCCCTTACCTGGTGTGAATGGAAAGCTGCCAGTTTGTTTATTTTCAGACACTCACACTGAAAGCTATTAGAATGTAAAGAATCACAGTTTTAGATATAATTTACATAAATATGTGACTACTTTTAAAGGTATTTGTTTTCAATAAAATTTAGGAGTTTTATTTATTTGCCATTGTTTTAATTTAAAGAAAAGTAATAATAAAATTATTATTAAAAGAGCTTGGGGACAGAAAACATTTGAAGCCTTTAATCATGTTCTGACCAAATTAAATTCTGCTGTTGCCCTGAACAAAACTCTCAAACCTATTTGTAAGAAAGTAAGTATTTAAATATTTCATTGCAAATTGACTTTATTGTAATTGTGCCTGCTGAAGCTCCCCCTTCTGGAACCAAATGTCCATGCGGGAATTTCAGCTTCAATCAAAAACCACTCTGAGCACAGTCTGAGAGCACGACCCAGGCTGACCTAACAGGCTTAAAAGCACCAGGGAGGAGAATGGCCATTCGTTTTTTATCATCTTAACTTAGAAATCAGTCTCCCTGCTTCTGTTACACGACTGGTTTAAAAGTTTTACACACCGACTGGCTTTGGCAGTATCAAAATAGGATTATTTGTAGCAGGAGGTATAAATTCAGGGCTATATACTGTCTGCAGTGCAGGGGCCACAACACCCACTGACGTCAGTAGAGAGCTGATGTAGTGACACCAGACAGACTCTTATTTAATTTTCCAAAAGTTTTCTTTTACATTTGCTACTTTCTGAAAAAAAAAAAAAAAAAAAATGGAATCTCCTCTGCCCACTGCTGTTTTAAATCTTTAAATCTTTGCTTCTTTTTTTGTCTCTAATCTTTTTTTACAATTTCCTTTGCTCTTTTTCACACTTCAAGTCCTTCATTTCCAACCCAAAGAGGTTTAAATCCCATTTTTGGTCCTCATTCCTGCAACAGTGTCTAAATAGTAAATGCCAAGAGCAACCTGCCATCACTTGGCTTCAAAGCTGATATTCCATTCAGCTAAAGAGAAACAGGGAAGTTAACATCTCATTAATTACTTCAGGGTGCATGAAAAGTCAGGCAAATATTTCTGTATCGACCACTATTTAAAAATGCCACTCCAACCACATTAACTTGTTATCTACTCTGTGAAAACACACATTTTCAAGATCTTTTATCTTTTCCTAAACTGAAGGCTGAGGAATTAAGCATTTTCAGCCTTGCTGCACAAAATTCCCTGTTGCTCCATGACTTTGTGTGACTCCTGCCACTGGCCCACCCATATCCCAGCAATGGTCAAGACACAGCTCTCAGTGGGCTGAGGTGCTTAATGAGATAAGGTCAAAAGTGAGCTTAGGCAGCTTAGCTTAGGCAGTAGGGACAGTTAATGTGGGTAACTAGGAGGAGGAGTCATATCCTAGGATACAAAGAAGAGAGATTATGGTTTACTGGGAAAAGTGAGATACTGCACGTGTGTGAGACCACTGGCACAGGGCACTAGAAGAAATTGAAAAACTGCCAGGAGCTCCTTTATAGCAAGAGAGAAGCAGTAGGCATTTATATTTGATGCTCTCCATGTTACCTTCTCATTAGCAAAATAGAGGCACATGCACTGTATGGAATTAAATTAAAATTTGTACCAAAATATCCAGGTTATCCTGCTTGAAGAGCAGCTATAAATTCTCTTTGAAATTGAAAAATATATTGAGTGAGGCTGTGCAGGTTTTGTCCCTCAAAAATGTGGCAGCCTAATGCCAATCAATGGTTTCCTTAATATTTTACCATATTTTCAGGTGATGTTAACATGGTAGTGCTTTGGAGGGAAAGATTAGATTTCAAAGTGTTGATGACAAGTAGAGGAAAAAATAAGGAGTGTTATGGAGGAACTGTATGACAAGGTGCATAAGACAACAAATAGGGCATTGGTAATCAGCTGTGGATATAAAGAGTAAAACAAAATTGTTAGTAACTGAGGAGTTAATAATAGTTAATAATAGAAATAGGATAGATAATAGAAAATAATAGAAGTCTGTAGGGGATCCTCACCAGAACACGTGCCAAAAACATTAGTCTGTGGCAAAAAGTACAGACATTGTTTGAGAATGTAAGGAGCTAGTAAGAGTACAAAACTGACCTGTTTGGAATTTTCAAACTCCAGATGGAATGCTGAGCAGAGTATTGGGTATTTATGTCAAGCAAAATATTGGACAAGGCAGACAAACGAAAACAATCATAAATCTGAAAATCAGAACTATTTTGAAAGGAAATATTGAATAGCCTGGCTTATCTTAAGCCAAGAGGAAGGCTTATGAGGTGAATGAAGAAAGGAGGAGGAAAGCATATATGCCTATTTATATACACTAATATTTATTTATTTATATATGAGCATACTTGTGTACATACGTACAGATACAGGCCAGTGCAAAGAGAAATCAAAAACACATCTTCTGCCTTCACAGCCCAAAGGACCAAAAGTCATGCAGCAGGAAAAAAAATGAAGTAATAAGTAAGAAATTATCATGCTGTTAATATAAAAAATAGACTGTCTGGTGATATTATTAAGTCTCCATTAGTGGCCATTTAAAAAAAAAGTAGGGCAAATATATGCCAGATTGACGTAGGCTTAATCATTTAAGTCTTGGGGAGGAAATTAAATAGAGTTTCTTAAGGCTCCCCCTTCTATCAGGCATAGAAACCTCCTTACGCCTGGAGTTAGATGTGCCCTCTATTTTTCTATTGCTACCAGATGTGTGGCTGTTCCTATGCAATTTTTTTTTTCTGTAGCAATATTAATCACCTATTAGGATTAAATTTTCATTTCAGAAATGAAAAATTAATGCCTTGCTGTTATCTGAAAATTAGCAAAACAAACCCAACAAAATATATATTGTTAGAGTGTCTTGTACATCTTTCCATCAAAAATATTTTAATAATTACTTGGAATGGAAAAGTTAACAAGTTCAGAAATAAAATAAATTCTGTGTAAAAAATACAGTTCAGTTTATCAAATCTAAAGTTGAGTTTTGAACCCTCAAGAAAGCCTCAATACAAATTATAAAGGTAAGTAAGTTAACAAATTTTTAATACACTATACACATTACAAAAGAGGGAGTGAGAAAAAGGGGCAAGGATATTACATTTCCACAAGTATGATCATGTAGGTTTAAAGTTTAGATACTTCAAGTTGGAAAGTTGCAGAATTCTGGTTGTTATCTGATTCTTCAGCAGTTAACAAAATCAGGCATTTTTTTCTTTTACCTCCAAGCTTGAATTTTTCCATATTTCACTCCATCCCCTACAAATTTTTTTCTCCTTTCTGCTTCTTACTTTTAGCTGCAAATTTAATGTTTCTGAGACTCTAGTCCCATCTGAAATTCAGTTGACATTTCAACCAATATTATGATTTCCAACTGACAGCTGGGCTTTTCATTAAATGTTTCTGGAAAGAGACAAAAAGATATGCATGATGGAACAGGTTCCTGAAGTGTCCTTCCATTGAAAAGGCCAGCTAAAAACACACCCGGCCTCTCAAGATTTCAGTTGAAGAAATTTTTATGTTCCACCTATATTATTTTGTGACATAAAATAGTTAATAGCATGAAATTCAGACAGTCACAAAATTAGAATGCAATTACTTATATTTATTTAAAGGATGAGTGTAGAACACATCAGCTTTTGCATATATCGAGTTTAATGAACCTTTTCAGTAAAAGATGTTTGTGCATACCACGTTGTTTTTCATGCAATTCTTTGCACTGATTAAGAAGATATTCTTCCTCCCTCTGTAGCCTGGTGTCTCAGTCATCCGACGAGGCTTAGCACAGGTTTACATTTTTTTCATGGATGGATTCATGCGAGTTAGTAGAGATTAGGCATTCTCTTTTGTATGTCTTCTCCAGAGGAGAGCAAAGGGAAGGCTGTTGGGTGCATTCATCTGACTTTTGTTTCTCTAATTAGGGAATTTTACATCACCTAAATGCTACATCTGTGACTCTTTTGAATTCCCATTGGCTGTGTAGATCTTAAGGAGATGATCTCACTCCAGAAGCAAAGCATTTTGCCATATATTTGGGAGAAAGGTTCTTTGCCCAGATACCACTAGCAGATGAAGCTCTAAAATTTACAACATGTAAATTACAGTGGAAGCACCATCACTAATTTTTTTCACTATTATGAAATGCTTTTCTTTCCTCATAGAAATAAGGACAACTAAAGCTTAAAAAACACAAAAATGGATAATGGAAGCTGGAAGCTGACCTCCTGCTTTCGCTGCTATTTATCAAATACTCCTACTTCCCATTCCAAACCAAAGGCCAGAGCTGTCATGTCTCATGCATTAAAATAAATAAAATAACACTGAAGAGGAGACAATTTTAAACAGCATTTTGAAATACAATTTTAAAGTGAAAGCAAGAAGAGGACAAAAAAAATCCTGTGGTGCTATAAAGCAAAAAGTTTTCTAATCTCATAAGTTATGTTAAAATTAGTTCACCTTTTACTTTTTTTTTCCTGAGATTGTAATCAGGAGATTTTGATGTGCCAGTATTGCTTATGAGCCTTAGGGAACCAAGAGGAGGGTTAAGCAATTGAATTTTTTCCACGCAAAGTCACATAAGAGCCAAAACTAAAATATGAAAGTTAGAAATTTGGTGGCAAATATATTAGTCAATAAAATGTCCAAGGTCTATTTCCTGTCTCTAAGCAGGAGTTCCAGGAACAGAGCACATCCCCACAGCTAAGCTATCTTATCAGCCAGTCTCTATGACCTGTGTGGAAAGATCCACAGACCATGCTATTCCCTGGACAGTGGTCAAGTGTGTTGCTGTGTAGCAGAAAGTGATCCAAGGAGCGTGCCATGTTTTTAAGCAGAACTGATGTTCCCAGGATAGCACTGAAGTTCCTGGGTCTGTTAATTTATTGACATAGTCATAGCCCTTGCGTCCCATGGCGAAACATTTGACATTAGGTTACCTCATCTCAAAAGTAAACCTATGAAGTAATATAAATACCTAGTTCATACATCAGAGTTCTACTCTGTAAATAGAATTTTCAGTTATACAAGTATTACCTAAATTTAGATATTTCTCCATCTCAAGAAAGTTTTTCTGAACCCTACTTTTATTTTGGACATAATGAAATAGATGGAATTTCTTAACTGGAAGTTTTTCACTGGATGTTTCTTATATAACATATGCATTCTATTCCTACAGATCAAAAGCAGCAATGGTGTCGGGATTGCTTGTTTTTTTTCATAGAAATAATGTTTTTTTTAATTACTTCTGATAAATTAACAAATAAAGACACAACGGTGCAGCTTTATGAGAGGTTTGTTTCAATATGTAGTATATCTGGTTCACAATGATTACTATCAATTTTGATTTTTATTTCGGTGTTAGTTCAGTTGTAGAAATCATGAAAAAAAATCCCTGAAATCAGATTGTGAAGCACATTTTCTAGCATCTTTTAAGACAACCTAATTCTTTGAGCAAATTTCTCAGGAAGAAGAATGTGCCGCTTACTGAGCAGAAGGACTGTTCATCCTCAGATTTCCTCAGATTTTTGCTATTTACACTAAGGTGATCTTACTGGAGCGTTTGTTTGGTGACCAGCACCCCTATGAGGATAGTTACAGAAGCAGCAACCTTTGAACTTGAGGTTGGTTGATGAGCCTGTAAACACAGCTTGATCTCCTCCACAGCGTTTGCCCCATTAATCTTCTCTTTGTGATTCTTCTGCCTTGTGATGTCCGTTTCTTGTGTGTGTTGTTGAGTTTGTATCTTTTTCTTAGACTAATTTTATACATGGTGGTTGGCAAGGAAGACAAGATAGAGACCACATAAAGCATGGGAGGATGGAGCAATAGCAATGCTGTGTTGGGTTACTGCTTTGAGTTGAATTGAATTTTTTCTCAGCCACAGTTTTTAGTACACTGGTCCACTAAATAAACACTTTCTACGACATTATTGAATTTGGTTCTACAGAAGCAAAATCTGAAGAATAACATTGAAAACAGAACCACCATGGAAAATTCTAAGTTTTCAGGAACCAATAAGAGACCTCTACGTGGGAGATGATAGCCTGAACAAGAACTTTTGGACTGGGGGAACATGAAACAAAATATCAGACTTAGAAATATTAACACAAAATGCATGTCAGTACCAAATTAGGTTATAAATACATAACAGTAGTACTATGCTGACAAGCATACCCAGCCACCACAGACCAGAACTTTGCTTCACTTCATAGTCACTTTGGCTATTTTACTCATCTTATGAATATATGAACTGTACAGTTTTGTGAAGTGTGCAGTTTTTTTCCACATACTTAGTGATACTCGTCTGGCAAAACCTACAAGCATGGATCATGGTTAAGAGAGAGACAGGAGGACAAACAGCCCTGATGTTGTAGGTAGCAGCTGCAGAGTGATAGCGTTGATGTCAATGAGAACAGGAAACTGCTAAAGCAGAAGAACATAGATTTAGAAATTAAATCCATACAATTAAATCCATGCAATCTTGAACAGCAGATGAGACACAAGAAGCCAAAAATGTGAACTACAAATATTTGGGATAAAAAGGGAAAGTCCTTTCTTAACATTATCACTACTTGAGATTACCCTGCCCCCAAAAAACTGGCAATGTGTAGGATGTCTGGAGAATGTAATGCATAATGAAGAAAGTAGTCCACAGAAACAAATAATAAAGAAATGTTTATAGACATTCACCCAAAAGACAAGTGAGTTAAAAATATGGAGAGGCCATCCAGTGGAAGAAAAGACTAAGCAAGAATGTTGAAAACCAGCAGGGAGGACAAAGAGAAAGAAGGAGTATGAGTGGCAAGATGCCGTTAGAAGCATTTCAGACAACAGCATCAGTGCATGAAAATGACAGGAACTGGTTTGGAAGTAGTCCAGATCAATTTGGCAAAAACTATTTTAAGACAACAGCTATAATCAGAATGTTAAGTGAGCTTACAACTAAAATGCAGGGCATTCCTAGGGCACCCTAAAAGGGGAAAGCTCAGGGGAAAATTATTTGATTGCTAAAGGCCAAGAAACATAAAGAAGGTCCAAATGAGCAGGATGTGCTTCAAGACTGAATTCTCCAAGGGCAGGACTGAAGAGGTCACAGGAAAAATTATATATACCTTTCTAACTTAGTGAAAGCACAGAAGATTATGAACTGATTTACATTAATAATTGCTCTGTAATGTGAATGATTACGTTAAAAAGTCCTTTTTTAGCATGCAGGAAGAAAAGAAGTCCTGGCATTACAGTGCAGTATGAGGGGTACCAAGCTGTGTCCAGGACAGAGACTAAAGTACCTGTTGTGTGACTGTAAGCTGACCTCCTCGGAGACAGCACTAATTTAAAGTACCCAATGACTGCTTATTAATAAATGTATATTTTTTTCTTTTCATCTGGGTAAGCCTAGTTTTTTCTATTTGAATATAATCACTGTTTCTAGACAAAATATGCTATGTCTGTTAATAAAAATAGCACACTGTCTTTAAGGGAGGAGAATCATTTTCACTGTGATTTGCCTACTTCTATTTTAATTTCTCTAAGTTATTTCAATAGCTTTAATGAAATTAGTCAAAAGCTCTTTCTGCTGTGTTGCTTGGAGGCAGATGTAGGAACAGAGAAGGAAGCAGTGAGGCCCTGAGAACAGCAGGAATAGGAACAGAGCTTACATAGCAGGTTAGAAGGCCCCAGGAGTGTGTCCTCATGAATGCAGCATGGCTGGTACTAAGCAGGTTGAGAGGCTGTCAGCTTGAAGGAGGAGTGAGCCTAGGGAGAGTCACTTAAGTTAAATGCTGGAGAACCCATTAGCAGCAAGGCTCTTGAGTTTCTCCTGCCAGGAGTAAAGGAAGGATGGGAACTAATCCTTTCACAGATATCCTACAATCAGAGCTTGATTTCCCATAGATATTTTACATTTAGCAGGCACTGTTCCCTTGGCTTATCCAGAAATATCCTGTCCCTCCTTATTTCCCCTGCTCACTTGCATTCTTCTCTTAACCTTCATCCCAGCACTAAATGTCTGTTTTGGAGCCATTTAAGATCACACTGCCGGAGATTTAGAGGAGAAAAAATATGTTTCTTGCAGTGAGTTGTATTTCCCACCCCCAACCCCCAAAATGAAAATACACGTGCTACATTTTGTTCTAGAAATATCCTTGTGAATGTCATTAAAAGAGGATTTGAAGGGAGAGAGGGTTAACAGATATCTGGCTGAGCAAATTTTTCTGAGTCACATTTTCTAATCAGTTAGCCAGTACAAAAAGAAAAAGGTATTCATCTGCATGCACATTACTGAAAAACACAGAGAACCATTTTACTGTACTACACAGTGTTATGGGTCAGCTTCCAACTTCAAATACACACCTCCACATTTCTCGAAAATTTCCAACACAACCACAAAGCCATATGTTTAGAGATTCACAGAAATACTCAGCTGGAATTACAATATGATCCTTAATGCCTCAAGTACGTCAAACAGACTCTTCATTGTGCTAAATGCCATCTGAAAATAATTCTGTGCTGAGGTAAGACTGCACGAGGATTTCCATATATTGGCATATGATGAATCTCACACCAAGGGTATGCTTACAGCATAAGTTTACCCTGTGCCCCTGTCTTCTGATTGCAAAATAATGAGTTTTCACAAGCAATTCTCTGATGCAGTGAGAGTGAAAACTCTGTGATCATTCATGTGAGTAATGGCTCACATGCATGAGGGTGAGGTTTACAAATTGGCTTATCTTCTCTCCGTTAATTTCTGCTCTGTTAGCAAGAGCTATATGTGCAAAGTATCACCAGCTTGAAATACCTATATTGTCATCCTAAATACATTTGCAATAGTATAATTTCCTTCAGCAAATAGTCTGAACGCTGCATAGCATTCTAGGTATGTGCAAAAATCTCATATTAACAGAAAATAAATAGGAATCAATAATTGTTAAGATGGTCAAATGAAAAGGGTATATAACTCAGAAAGCTGTTTCAGGTAATGTCCAGTAATCAGTGTTCTGGGAAAGAGCACAAGAATTAGGCAGGCTAAGAATGGCCATTTCCTGATATAGCATTTTAGCTTCTACCTAGACACAAAATAGTCTATTTTCTTTGTTCAATTAAAAAACCAGGAGTCCTAATTAAAAAAAATAATAGGGAAGTATTTTCTTTTTTAGGGTTAGGTTTTCTTTTAATTTGGTTTTGGTTTGTTGTTTTTTGGTTTTGTTTTTGTTTTTTTTTAAATAAAGTATATTACCAGAATATAGAATTAACTAATTATAAAAGTTTTACATTTGCCCTCTCTCAATGGAAGTGGAAAAATTTTCATCTTTTGAAATTCTGTTTCATTTTCAAATCATTCTGACACAAACAGACATATTGACAATGAAATGGAAGAGTGTGATTCACTGTGCTCTGCTTACTGTCATTCAACTGGGAAAATGTATGCAACCCAGCAATGTTCTCCAACTCAGAGAAAAATCGCAAATTGGGCTAGAACAGGGAAAGAGGAAGAGGTGATATTTCCAATGTAAATATAAAATCTTACCAGTCAGATGAAAACTTGAGAAAATTGCTAATAATTTTAATTTTGCTTCTGATAATTTAAATATTTCAACTACTATAATAAATTTGCTAATGAATAAAAGAGTATACATCTTAAATGTTCTAATTTCCTTTACAGCATATTATACAGAAGATGCCATTCACTCCCAAAAATACAAAAATTGTTCCAAAGGACCTGGTCTTCTTAAATGGGTTCTGATAACACATCCTCACCACTTTTTTTAGTCTCTGGTCTTAATGAGGCATAAGAAACAATAGGTATGCATTTACAGGAATGAACCATCCATTACATCCAAAAAAACTAATGTCAGAAATCTCAGCTCACATGAGGAAACACCATGAGTTTAGAGAGATTATCAATGGTTAGGAAAGGATTCCTTTGCCCAGGAAAGAAGTTGATCTCCAGTGTTGTCCAAATCTCCCTTACTGACTCAGGCATCCTGTGTTTCTGCTGAAGGGACTGTGGGCAACAGTTAAGGACTTGGGGGTATTTTGGAAGTTTAACTTGTTTTCAGTGTGCCAAATGACTCAGAGTCAAATTTTGTTGCAGATACCTGGCTACACATCCTTTGCTTTCCTAGCTTGGGGAACTTTTCCATGTTCTGTAGCACTTGAGTATGCTGTGATGTTACAGAAAGAGTACTGGACTTAACTAAGACAGAAGTTCTAAAGAGGAGTGTGAAAGCACCAGAGTCTTTAGATAATGACTATTGTGGTTTAGCACCAGCAGCAACTGCATTCCGTGCAATTACTTACTCACATTTTCCCCTTTCCCCACCTAGTGGGGGAGAATCAGAAGAAAAGTTAAACTTGTGGGTTTAGATAAGAACAGTTGAAATATTGAAACAAAGTCAAATATAAACCACTAATTATAATATCATCATCATCATGACAATGATGATGATGAGGGTGAAGATGATGTACTACTAACTCAAGTCAGGAAAATGATGATGACACAATTGTTCACCAACCACTGACCAACACCCTGCCCATCCCTGAGCAGCAATTGGTCCCTCCCAGCCACCTCTACACAGTTTATACACTGGGCATGTATAAATATCCCTCTAGCCAGTTTGGGTCAGCTGTCCTCGTGCAGCTCCTCACTGGCAAAGCATGAGACACTGGAAAGTCCTTGATTTAGAATAAGCAATACTTAGCGACAACTAAAATGTCAGAATATTATCAACCTTACATGACATTGCACCAGCTATTAGGAAGAAGAACAATTTTATTTCAGTCAAAACCTGGACGAAGCGCTTTTAGCATTCAATTGCCAAATCAGAAGACATGCTGGATCAGAAAGAAGATCATATTGTTCATTAACTGTAAATACCCTCTCTTAACTACCCTTCTGCTGGATTTAACCTGCCATATTTCCACCGAGTGCCTTGTAAGGTACACTGTAGAAAGCAAAACTCATTGGGTAAGGGTTCCTGTAGGTCAGCCACGATGCTCAGTAACAGTTCTTATATGTAACAAGTGCCCCTAGTCTTATGCAGCTTTTATAATTTTTAGACATCAGGAAAGAAATTGTCAAGTTTAAATGTAAAGCTACATCAATATTTTTAGCATCTCCTAACAGATCTTTATTCAATTATAGTTCATCTTTTAGTGAAGGCACTATATTTCTACTTCATTATTTCAGGTTCTGGCAGGCTTACAAGCAGAGGATACTTGTTCCAAGAAAACTGTATCAGCTCTTTTAGCAGTCAATATTTCAGGTGGTTCAGATTTCACACAATTTTTCATCAACAGTTAATTATCAAAATGTTGTAAAGAACAAAAAGTATTACTTAAATTTAATGATCTTTCAGTCTAGAAAGATCATCTAAACAAAACATAATTCTGATTTCATGCAATGTAGGCTTCACCTCTCTATCCCATTATATTTGAGAGTGGAGAATGAATGACCAGAATATATGTATTTTGAGCAAAAGTCTAATTTTCTAGAAGCAAAAAGTGATGATTTTCACACTGTCATTAATGAAGAAAAAACATTCACAATTAATATTGATAACATATTTTGTATAAACATAGTTAAATACTTAGTACAGAGAATTATCTTTTACGTAACTGCAGACTGACATTTTAGAAGTGGATACAAAATTACTAATTAAATGACAGGATATCTTTGGGAAGAGAAATAATTTGTAAAATAAGAGCATAAGCATAAAAATAGGAAGGTATGGTGAAATCCCAGATAATTTAAAGAAGCAGTTCCAGTTACATAATGAAGACTAAAGAGCTGAGATAAATCTGCCTTAAAACAAGAAACTTTATTTCATTCCTCTGCAAGGGAATTCAGTTCTGAGGCAAGATAATCTCCTTGCAGAATATTCCTTCATTTGTACATTGTTGCCCTGAGGCTTTATCTCCAATCTTCTTCCTTGAGATTCCCTATTTTGGGTTAGTTCACTGGTGTGCACCTACCCTCAGTCACAGCTTAGAGAAATAAAAATATGAGAAATATAGAAATATTCCTTAAAGAAGAGACTAAATAATGATTGATAGAGCGCAAGATTGGATGCCGACAGTCTGTAAACTCAATTATTTCACAGATCTGACATTATGTAATCTTAGGAGAAGGCCAGTGATTCCCATTTCCCACTTTACATGGAGTTAATACCTCAGATAATTCCATACCTGAGAAATAACTGGAGAGTGTGGTAGCAACTGTCAGATATTTCATTCCTCACTTTTTTACCCTGAATTTTCTATAAATACTACGGTTCAAATTATTCCAAGAGTTTAAAGCAGAGAAAAGAAAATTCAACAAGGTCTTCCTGATTTTTCCTTTTGAAGTACTTTATTTTCCTTTTTTGTTTTTTTTCAATGTAACAAATAGGCAGAAAGCTGTCTGAGTACAAGGTTTATGCTGCTGTACACACAGCTGAAAACCATTTTTGACTTGGGGGATGGAGTGACAAAAGACTATTAAATACTTATGGTTTTTATCATGCCACACTCATTACCTCACAACATGACAGCTGGCTGTAGAAATGGACATTGTAGCTTCTGCCATAACAAAAACCACACTGGTTTCAGTACCCTTGCTCTTTACAAGAAAAACACAATTTTTCTATGACAGGGAATGATGTACAAATATCTAAAATTATAAATAAATTTTAATTATGTATAGCACTTGACAATTAAATTTTGTTTATCATCAAGTTCCCAGTTTCCTTTGACTTCTCAAGCAACTAGGTTGCCCATTACCTAAGTGAAATGATTCAGTTGAATCCCTAGTCATTCTCCAGTTTTTATATCTGGCTTACTAGTGTGGACACCTGGAAGTTCATTCTCTCACCTCAGCCAAACTGAGTGACTTTGTTCTGTAGAGCTTGGCTTATTTGCAGACAAGGCCTTGAAGTGGTTATGATTTCAAACATCCTCGTAATACATTTATTTTGGGGGGGGGAAAGGGCAGCTGGATATTTTTTTTTTATTTGTTATTGTTGCTTTCTTGATTTGGGTGTGGTTTTGGGTTTTTAAATTATTTTTTCTTTCTCATCTCACAATTTGGGCAGGTATACAGATTCTGTCGTCTTTTGTTTTTTTTCCACTATTACCTGTCCATGTTCAGTAGAAAGTATTATATCCCAGTGGATCAAAACACTGAAATTCATGAGTTTTGTTCAGCTTATGAAATGGTATGCATCAGGAGCCTTTTACAAACAAACCCATATCTTGTTTGACAGATATCTCATTCACAGGTCTTGGCAGAATGTTTGTGCACTTCAAGCCAGATGTAGGCATCATTTTTTCCTTCCATGTGGTACCCTGTGATATGAATCCTACAGTGTCTGTTCCCTTCTCAACATCTCTTGCTGCTGGAAAAGCCTAGAAATTGCATGGACAGTAGCATGACCAAAAGCCCTCAGTGTTGGCACTTTCCAAAAAAGCACTTTCTGAACTGTCTCCATCTCCCAGCTCACCAGACCACCTCCCCTGCTGTTCTTTAGACCTGTCAGCATCATCTGCCCACCTCCCCAGCAGCTCTCTGCTCTCAGCACAGCTAATTGGCTGTCTTGGTGCTTAGCCCAGCCAGAACCAGGATGAATGTAGGTGTGAAAGCTGGTGACTTTTACCTGTGAGGATGATCCATCCAGGAGCTAGTTTTGGAGCCTGGACCTCATGGTTTTATACTACAACCAGAAGACTAATCTGCCAATTTTCACCTTCACTGTAAGTGTTTATGCATTGCATAGCTGTCTATGTGACAGATGCTGTGATTTCCCTGACTCCATCTGTTTCTGCTGCTGAGTTAGACGCCCACTAGTGATAAGAGGTGTCAGTTTTCTCATCAGAGAAGTTGTCTTTACTGTAGTAGCATGCAGAAGTCAAATGGGATGAAATCATCTGAAAACTTTATTACTCTGATGTGCAGAGCAATTGTTCCAGACATGTAACTGCCTTTCCTGAAGGCAAAATTCAAAATTCATTCCTTCCTGCAGATCAGGCAAGTGGGTAGTTATGTATTTTTTTTTCCTCCTGTAGCTTTACTATTGGAAGGAGCTGCATGTAATGTCATGTCAAGGTAATTGAGTTATTCATTGCAGATCAGATTATCCGATGAATTTCACCATTTTTTGCAAAATAAATTATTCAAGGATGCATTAGATGAACAGATCTAATTTCAGGTACAAGTGTTCTATAAATTTTATTCTTTTCCTCTTTTTGAGGACCTCACAGTCTAATAACTCCGTACTTCAGAGGTAAGAGTAGATCTATGACTCACATCTTAAACATCACGACTTAAAGTACATCTCTATACATCCAAGTGAGGCAAAAGACTCCTGTAAAAAAAGCAGTACATAAACCACTTAAACCTGTCTAAATCTTTGGACAGCTTAAGCCTTCTGCAGGCCTTCTCTGTGCAAGACAATATACTATTTTATAAATCATTAACATTCACATGGGATTAGATCCAGCAAAGCTCTGAGGCACGAAATCTTGCCTAATTGGCCCCTCTTCATAAGATGAAGAAAAATGTGTTTAAATAGGCAAGGTGTTACAACTAGTTGTGACAGAAACCATCATTTAGCTTAATAATTGTAAAAAAATCCCCCATACAGAAATGAACGGAAATTTTTCTGAAGGAGGTAGAAGTATGAGGCAAAGATTACAAATGTGGAAATGATTTGCATTCTGAATTAACAGCCCATGTTAAGAGCATGCTTGCAGTTTGTTCAAGGAGGTTTAATCAGAAAAGTAAACTGTAAGCAAACTAACACGGAATTTATTGCCAAGTTCCCTCTAAGAATCAAATCCTTCTGTTTATTAAACAGGTTTTTTTAAAATAAAAAGGGAGAATCTACTTTTCAATGAAAAGAGGGATATCTGAAAGGTTGCATCTTGAAGAACAAGTAATAAAAGAGGCGTAAAAAGGACCTCTGAATTGTTTCCAAATTACAAGGAAAATAATTCAGTCATGTGGTCTTGCCCTAAAGATGAAGTTACATTAATTTACCACTTAGCTTGGGAACATCGTACAAATCCAGATATTTAATATTTTGGTTTCAGTTTGATTCAAATCAGACACTCTTTGGCAGTAAAAATTAATAGATTGAATGTTTTTGTTTTTTTTATTTTACTGGGCCCATAGTAAAACTACATTGTAAAAATTTCAGTATTTAAAACAATTATTCTAAAATGTACAAGCTTTAAAGACCATTCATTCATTCATTAAAAACACGTTGCAATATTTATTCAGTTTTTAGTCAAAATGTTGTACATATGAAGTTATACACTTTTAAAGTTTTGACTCGTTTTAAAGAAAGAATGAGAATGACAACAGGAATTAGCATGTTTGTATATGCTCACCTTTTATTTTAGTCTAAAAAGCAGGTCTTCTTAATGGACTTTTTGGTTGAACCTTATTTAAGAAAAAAAATATAAACTTTATTATCAAGGCACAAATAATGTGCATTACAAGACTCTTTATTTGACCATAAGAAAGAGATTATTTTTCATGTAAAAATATAACTAAACTTTCAATTCGAGGTATTACAAAGTTTTCATACACACAAATAAAACAAATATAAAAGGATAAATTTGGTAAACAGTGAAATTTTGTTGGGTTCAATGATTTTAAATGGAAAGATGTGACTAAAATGTCATAATAAATTTTTAATTTTACTATGTGGAATAGGGTTTCTGATAGATATTTATTATAAAGTCATAAATTTCTGTCTACTATCTCTCCTTTGTGCTTACCTGCAATGTGCCAGGAGCTAAAGATACTGCATTTCCTTCAAAAATATTGTAATTGATGGAGAAAAATATAGGCTTAAATATTAAGCGAAAGGACATTAGGCATCCTGGAGATGGTCAAAGTACACAAACTGAAATACAGGAAATGCCACTTACAAAATGAACAAAACACTTTTATTCTGTAGCTGACCAAACAGGAGAACAGGATGTCCAGAGATGAGGTTTTGGGCTTTCCATCCTTGTAGACACATGAGCTAAAATCCTCTTGCTACTCAAATACATTTTTCACCTTTCAATCCCTATGGGTACAGACAACAGGAGATTTCCTTAGGCAGTTTTATGCTTGTTTGTCTGTTACAAGACTTATGATCCATTCCTTTCTGAATCATGTCTTTTCTAAGCTTCTGATAATTTTCACAGTTTTCTGGATCATGCCTAATGAACACCACTTGGGACATGGAAAGGATTATTTTATTTTATACACCTGAGTTACCCATTTCTGTAGAGAGAAATAACAGAAATGTTTCTGCTTTCTAAATCCTAATATTTTTCTGTCAAAAAAATACTGGAGTTTACAAATATGTGACACTATAGACTGATGAACTGTTAAAGAATTAAATTATCTCCCAGAATGTGTTCTGCAGAACTATCTGGACAATCATTCCACATGTTGCAGGTGCAGATTATTCTTACTAAATGTAGTACCTTGTTCCCTTTCTTGATAAGTTTTTCCTATTTTTCAAACATTTGTGATGCTTGTCTTGGTCATTTTGAATTATATGCCTGCTCTCCAAAGTTCTTGTATCTTTTTCAGCTTGTTATCATTAAATAGATGTGCTCCCAATTATTGTAAAAAACAAGTGGTATCAGACTCCAAAAAGATATCTACCAGACCTATTTTCTTGAATTATTTGATAGCAAATTGCACAAAATATACTTTCTTTTCTAGTACTCTGTCAATCCAATTTAAATAGTTTTATCTATACCATATTTAAGCTACTATGATTATGATTATGATTATGATTATGATTATGATTATGATGTGACCCCAAACTGTTTAACCAAGAAAAACTACATATTTCACTTATGTCTCTTCCCCAAGGAATAGTTGGAAATTGTATTGATTCAACATGATTGTTCTTAACAAATCTGTGTTGGCTGCTACTTACTGCCTTATTATCTTCTAAATGCTTACAAATAGATTCTTTGATTTTTATTCCAATGCCTGAAGTTCAGTATATACATTTCATCTTACCACCTGAAATTAGTCACTACTAATTGTGTAGTCACTACTACACGATCCAGCTTCGTGATGATTCAGTTGTCCTTCCTTTGCTGAACATAACTATTAACTAGTCTGGAATTATTTCAGCTAATTCCCTAAAGGCAAAGTCAATTAAATCTCTAGTTTATCTAAGATATTAAAGATTTTAAATTTTTCCTATTATAAATTGAATTTTGACCTTTATCTGATTGATGCCGATTGTAAGTCATATCCAGCAGTTTAACTTAAAAGAGAGTAAAGAGTACAAATGACAATGACATTTCTGGTATTCTTAGTGGTGTTTTTCTTAGTAGCTTTCCAACCTGATGGCTAACTGATCAATTCCTCTTATGCTAATGTACTGATTCAAAGCATTTTTATCTTCCTTTAGGGTTCTGTTTAGCTGTAACTGGCAATTCCCAAGCGAATTTCAATTTTTCATTTAAACTTTTTCTCCTCCTATATGAAATTCTTGGGTTCTACAGTTCTGTGATGCTCCATTAAAATCACTCTAAAGATGCAGATTCAGACCATAGCATCATATTCTCTCATCTAACATTAGCTATTGAGAAATTCATGCTACTCTAAGATATTTTCATGTATTATTCTTACAATAAATGATAAGAAGTAGGTTGAAATGAGGAGGTAATCTTATGACACATGCTGTCCTAAATTTGGTCTCTGAGATATGGAGGATAAATTGTCCTTTGGAAATGCTCATCGCTGTTGCTAGTCACAAACTGTGCTCATCACACCCACCACATTGTTCTGAACTTCAGCAAATGTGATGGATCCAGATCCAGTGTTATTTCTGTGCTAGCTATGTAACTCTGCTGAAATTATCCTATACTGCCTTAGAAATATTAGTTAACTTAGGTCATAATACCTCACTGAAAGAAGGAAGTGAAGACTGAAGAACCCATCTGTTCCCTGTCATAAAACAATGCTGCTCAAAAGTTTAGGATCCGAAATATTTTTCACCTATCTAAATATGTAAACAGAACACAGAATTAGGAGAAATGGTCGGAAAATGACCATAACTAAAATGATAAAGTACTGGCAAAATTATATTTTTTATTTAAACCTGAACTACTTGCTTCTAAAGAAAGTAATCTGTGATTTCTAATACAAAACTACTTCTGGGATTTTGTTTT
Organism: Fringilla coelebs; assembly: GCF_963513975.1. NCBI lineage: Eukaryota > Metazoa > Chordata > Aves > Passeriformes > Fringillidae > Fringilla > Fringilla coelebs. Next base: position 38,855,741 of record NC_140030.1, on the reverse strand, counting down.
TCTGTTGCTTCTTCAGCTAGGCAGTTCTAGCACTGCACAATCACTTGGTAGGATTCTTTAAAAGCATTTTTGCTTTAGTGTCTGAATTTTCTTAGTTACTTGCCCAATGTCACTAACAAAGTAGTTAGAAATTAACTGCTTTGGTGAACCTGTTTTCTCAGTACATATAAGTTATACCACCAGTATAAATATTTGTCATGCTGGAATAGTCTTTAGTGAACCTTCATGCTTCAAACATTGTTTTCCTTTTCAGAAAAAAACAAAACAAAACAATAACGAAACATAAAATTAAAACACTATATGTCTATTCCCACCATTTCTTAATGCTCACTAGTAAGAAACATGACACACAATTCCCTAAACAGGTAAATTAAAATATATTTCAGTGTACAAAATCAATGGTGCCAAAGTATAGGACAACACACTTGCTACTGAGTGTTATAATGAAACTCCTAAGCTGAAGACCTAGCAGCTGTGGTCATCATTGTCCTAGAATATAAGTTAATTATTAAAATATACTACTTTTGTCTGTTTGAGATCAATACAACCGAAATTTGTATTGTCCTCAGGAAGATGGTGTGATCAAGGAACAGGAAAATAATCTTCATATAATCTGGACTTACCCCTGAGTTGGGAGAAAGAGATAGAAATATTTGTGTTGACACCCTGGGGCACAATTAAGTGGGGTGGGTATCTTACATGATATGAAAAACAGTCCCAGTACTTCAATCACCTATTAGAGGTGATCTGCTTGAGGTTCCTCTAGCTTCCCCCAGCCCTCACCCAAGTGTGTTTCTGTTGCTGCCATTTCCTGCAGGCATCAGGCAGAAGCAGAGGCATCGATCCCAGGGTCACCAGCACTCACAGTTTGTATTCATTTCTGATTGTGCACCAGGACAAATCACTGGTGAGCATCCCAAGCTCCTGCGTGTAAATGCTCATAGCTCATGAGTCACAATTGCCCATCTTCATATCTGTAAAATGAGATGGCAAGTGGCAAATTTCTGATATGCTCTACAAGACTCAATTGGCATTTGTAAAGTGCTTTGAGATACTACAGTTTATAGAAAGATTCATATGCATACCCTATGTGTTATTATATCCGTGAAGTTTCTTTTATTTATGTATGGGAATATTTTCTTACAGTTCTGGCACAAAATACATAGAAAGCCACAAATAAAGTATAATAACCTTTTTAAAATAAAAATTATAGTGGGTGTTCAGAACATCAAATGATGGCAAGATTTAGACTCTTCAGCTTGAAGCTGATAAACATATGTACAGATTTTTAGAAGGAGGCTTCATATTTCAGAAAGAAATGCTTAGATCTCAAACCCAAACAAATGGAAAACATAGTTAACTGATCTGCATGATGTAATGGTGGATCTGGAATGGTGTGTGTCTGTCCACCCACTGTTGCACAGGCACTCAAGATACTAGTCATGAAACTATTTTTACCATCATGAGCTTGATCTTGTAACCACCCACATTTGTCTTTTAGGTTCTCATCTGTCAGCGATGTAATTCACACCTTCACTTATAGCCCTGACCTGAAGCCAAAAATAAGAAACTAACAATATTTTTTAAAATTTCATTACTTCTCCTAAGATTTATTTTTCTCTCTATTTCTTTGAGAATATTTAAATAAAATTATTCCTAAAACAGCATTCTTTAAAAAAACACAAGATCTCTGAGAACAAAAAGTAATTACGTTTAAAATATTTCTTAGGAAGTAAACAGAGTTTGAGCTGCAGACTGAAAAAAAAGAGAATTTTTTATTCCTGTTTACAGCATGGCTAGTTTGCACTGATTCTGCATGGGAAATCTTCAGGAATGAAAGTAGCTCCTTCACCCTAAAAAATGTCCATCTAATTTTCCATATATCGTGACCATCAGGATCCTCTGTTCACTTGTCCAAATTAATTTGCTTTCCAGCTGATCCATTTTCAAAGTCTCTAGAGAGCCTTTTATGTTCTGCATGTTCAGACGTCCTTTTCATAGTTCTCCATCTATCTTTCAAGGGGATCAAATCCATTAGATCAGGGATAAGAAATTTTGTTAATATTTATACAAAGGTATCATTAATTAGGACTGAGTTTTCTTGGAAAGAAGGCTATTTGACAACTGCTCTCTGATTATGCTCTTGAACTTTATTCTAGTCTTCCTGTCCTCAACACTGATATTTCCAGATTATGATATCATAAAGAATAGTTGAGATTATCCAAACTGGCCTTAAGATAAGCATCTTCTATGAGTTAATTTTAGAACTAAAACAGCAGGTAGTAACCATAGTCTAAAAAGTGCTAGCAGTCAGCAAGGCTAAATCAGGCTGTTTAAAGATGATTTTCAGACCATATATAGTATTTGCAGAAACATAAATCTATATATAGCAACCTACAGAAAAATACAAGAAACCTGTTATTTGGCTATAAGAGCTCAGTAACTTCTGAATCATGGTTATAAAAAAAAAAAAGGAGCTTTGCTTTGAAAATTCAGTCATGCAGCATCTAGTAGGAAATTGAGAAGTTCGTGCAGCAGCCCGTTACTCCATTGATTTATTATTCTGCCATTGTCACTCTTTAAAAACTGTCAACTTTCTAGTGTAAATGCACATGGTGTAAGCTTCCAACCATTGGTTAAAAGCCCTAGCAATTCATAATTATGTTAAATGTATCAATCAGCTATGAACAAGTCCTTATAGCTCAAAGCAGTTAATTCAGGTGTTCCAACAGAGTATCTGCCATCTTCATTTCTGCTGAGTATGTGGGAAATTTGTGTAGAACTCTTACACTTCCTAATTTTTCTTACTATAAAACATTTTTAAAGGATTCTAGATTCTTTTCAGCTTCTATGAAGATACAGTTTTGTGACTGCTACAGACTCCTTCAGATAAGTATCTTGTGGAAGAAGTTGCCTCTTGGATTAATAGTGTGCACTGTGGGTTCACAGCCTTCAGAGCAGGCTGAAGGCTCCTTTGCTCAGTTAAATACATGGATATCAAGCATCGTACATCTTTGGACTCCTATCCAAGGTGGATGAGTTCTGTGGTGAATCCAAGACATTATGATCACTTTCCACGTTGTGCAAGATGTCCTCTTGCTGCCCTTAGCTTGTGGTTGAGGGATGTTTATGAGGAACACCTCTTAACTGCATTGTTTGGGGAGGAAAGAGCTCAGTTGCCATCCTGCCACTGTCAGGCACGTCATAGTTTTAAGAGAGGACAGCAATATGTCAGGGAATTAATGCATTTCTGATAGTACCTGTGCAGCCATTGAGGAGCTACATTTACTAATAGCAGCACAAGCACTTTGTCAATCACTGCACACAGACTCATCCACAAATCTTGATGGTTCCATGTCAACAATGCCCCTTCAGGAAGGACACATAAAGATTTGCTGTCACCACAGAGACGCTTTTGCATGAATTACAAGCTGTATGCTTACATAGCAGTCATTCACTGTTGTCAGGTGATTTGAGAAGTCTGTCCTTTAAGTCTGACATATGAAATACGGATACAGAAAGGAATAGCCCTTGAGAGAGCATACAAAGAATGGGAATCACATCTGGTGGGAGTCCTCTGGATGTGGGCTTGTGCTGTTGGAGTCATGGATATATTAAAGATAATGTAGTGCAGATGAAATTGATCTGTTGGGTTCAGTTCCTCAGTTGTCTGATATCTGAGGCACTTAAAAGTAAGAAGTGAGCTCAATATCCCATCAGAAAAATTAACATTTCCACCTTTTACAGTCACACAACCGTTCACTTCAAACACTGCAAAATGACAAGAGACTGAAATGATTTTACTTTTTAAAAAGCTATACCTCACCTAGCACATTCATGTCTAAAAACAGTGCAAGTGAATTCATAAAATATGCCCAAATAATATTTTAAATAGACTACTTACTCTGCAAGAGAGTGCCCTAATAATATACAATTATCTACACATATATATCTACTTATTTTTATTTCCTCCAAGCCTATTTATTATCTCTCAGATTTCAAATACCTCACAGCTTTCCATGAAACCTTGCAGTCTCTCTGCAGCACACTACAGCATGAATGCCTTTGGCCCTTTTTTCACATTCATTCTGCAGTTTCTAGGCTGCTGCTACTGAGATTTCAGCTGGAAAATGCTCTTCCTTCACGGTTGCCTCCATGAGGGATTCAGCCTAAGATTTAGCTCACTGAGCTTTGACTAAGGTAACATCTGCTCTAACTTAATCAATACAGATCCTTCTGAAGTCCATGGGTAATCTAATCATTCTAATTAAGATATTAAGTCAGTTTGAACCTACTGGCAATGCCTATAGAGATGAGAGAGGCACTGGGCGAGGAGGCTAAGACTACATGCATATTAGTAAAAAAAAAAGACAAGGACTTTTTTGTGGCCTGAGCCAAAGCAGCGGGGTATGGTTTTGAGCCCTCCATTAAATGACACACAACCACTTGTCTGCCAAAGCAGGGGAGCTACACCTAAACTTTTATTGGAACGATAACTGGCTCAGGCTGTCCCTCAGCAGTGCACCCATTTTGTCTGGGAGCTGGACACACGAGCCTGAGATCAGCTCAGTTGGTTGGAGCATGATGCTAGCACCAAGGTTGTGAGTTTGATCCCTGTATGTGCTGTTCATTTACAAGTTGGACTGGATGATTCTTGTGGCTTCCTTCCAAGCCAAGCCCTTCTGTGATCTTGCCAGTGCATGCCAGTGGTAAGATCCACCTTCCATCTTCTGCAGTTTCCCAGTAGAAGTGGTTTAGTACATGTATCTAACTTCTTTACAGCTAAAAATAAATCAAATTATTATGCATTCTAGTCGTGAATGTATTCTATCTTAAAAGATCAAATAGTGGTAAAGGAAACTATTTTATTTAATGCATAAAAAAAGGAATTATTGAAACATCACTAACCAATTCACCTACTGTGCTAAAGACACCACTTACAGAACATTTATCCAAAAGCTACATATCTGAGTACTGTCTATACCAGAACAGCCTCTGCTACTGTAATTGTGCCAGTTATCAAATCTGGCTGTGCAATCCTGCCAGATACAAAGATTGTCACTGGTGCCACAGTAACTTTTTAACATAGACCTAGTTTTACTGACAGGCAAGAACTGAAAATAATTTCTACATTCTGGACAAAATTAGGAAAGTTTGTCTTATGGATGATTAACTCGAAGTAGACTGTTTGAATCTGAATATGAATTCTTTTTTCAAGAATAAAAATAAATTATAAGGTAGATTTGCATGTGAAGGACAAATAGCATACACCAGAGTTTATTTATAGACTGTAATGTAATGAATGTTTTTATTATGTGATTGTAATTTTTCTCATACATACCTTCCATTTCAATATTCTTTCATTCCCTCTTGACATGGCTATAGATCCCTTTTCTGAATAACTATTATGAAAATTATATTGTCTGATTAACAGCTGTGTAGCTTCCCAATAACCTAAGAGCTCATTCTGTAATCACAGAAATAGTCTTTCTGAGTGCAATGGGGCTATTTGCATGAATAAAGACTTGCAGCCTCAGTCCCTAAATTTGTATTTATAGTATCTTAAAGTATAATAAAATTAAATTACAAATGAGTCTCTGATTAAGTGTCCTTTCAAGTGCTATAAAATCTTACATTGAGCCAGAGCTCCCTACTGTTCCTGTGATAAATAAGTGTTCAGAAAGATAACACTGGAGGGTTTAGTAGAATGTGGATCATAGGATCATCTTTATCTGAGTTTTTGACAGAAAACAGCTTTTCCTGTTTACATATAGTATGTAGAGGTAGTTTTCCAGTCTTTTTGCATTGCAACTACAGCTTCAGAAATGAGATCTGGAAAGATTTGAGGCGACAGCTGGCCAGGCTACAAGTCCTCCAGAAACAACTCTTATCAGAACACCTTAGTTACAAATAGTTACAAAGAAATCAGGAGAGAATAGATACTCTAATGAGATTTGGACACTGCTGTGAAAAGGTCCCAACAAAAAAATAAGGTGGGCAGTGAAGACTATGAATCTTTGCTAGAAAGACTGATGTCAGTAGCCAACTTGTTTAAGCTCAGGTACTCTTTAATTGTCTCTTTCTCTCCTATCAACCTTATCCCTTCAAATATCTCCGTATTTCCTGCTCTGGAGAGTTTCCCACATATCCCATGTCTGAGACTGCATGTCTTTCATTTCTTTTGTCCCACTCTGAAAAGATTTTTATTTTCCCTCTCACCTAGTAGAAATACAGAGAGATGGTTTTCCCAGCTACACCCCAGCTGCCACCCAGCTTTTTGCTCTGGCCTCCACCCGAAGCAGATTTTGGAGAGGAAGCATGCTTCAAGACAAAAAGGAATGACGTGTGTTTCATTCTTCTCACCCCCTGCCTTCTCCTGCTGGCTGAATATCTGTCTCACATGCCCTGGACAACAGTTCCCAGCTGAGAAAACATTGGTCAGTTGTTTAAGGGTGGTGCTTTTATATATGTGAGAGTGTGTGTGTGTGTGTGTGTGTGTGTGTGTGTGTGTGTGTGTGTGTGTAACACAAATCTGTAGAGTTCCAGATTTTAAAACCTTAAGGTATGTATTTGGTTGGATCTTATGTTCATAATCTATCGTGTTTTATGTACAGAAAGTATGCAAAGTGCATGTGTAGGAATCAAGTAGAAATCAAGCTAGAATCTTTTTTCCCCTCTGTTTGGACTCATACAGCTTTAAGAGTGTAATACTAGCCTGAAATCTATGACTGAGATTTCTTGAGCACCTCCTCCTCCTCCCTTTTCACTGTCCTTGGTGGCTGCAGAGCTGTTTCTCTCACATAGTCTCACTCCTCTCTTTGTCTGAGGTTTGCTCTTCCACAGTAACTTTTTCTCCTTCTTAAATAGGCTATCCCAGTGGTGCTACCACCATCTCTGAGGGCACTTTAGCTGACAGATTGTCCATCTTGGAGCCAGATGTCATTGGCTCTGTCAGACATAAGGAAAGCTTCTGTCATCTTCTCAGAGAAGCCACTCCTGTAGACCCCTACTACCAAAACTTTGCCAGGAAGCCACTAACACTTCTAGACAAATACATATAAACATCTTACCTCAGAAACAATTGTGTAAATGAATATTCATTGCTTGCTGAAGAAGTCCAACTGCCTCAGAAATAAATTACTTCTGTGATAGAAGGGCTCTGAGATGTGAAGGGTTTTGTCCCTATGGCTAGCAGGACCTAGCACTTTGTAATTTTTTAACTGGAAAAGCTAAGCAGAGGAGATTAAAAAAGAACTTTTTGTGATTAAGTGGCTTGCACTCCCAAAATTCAAGTGAGGTAAAACCTAGAGTGAAAGCTGCTCAACATTTCACCTTAAATTTTATCTTGACTCTCACCTCACTCCATCTTGATGCTGACATATGAGCACAAGTAGATTGAACTTGTTTGGCTGAAGCAGCTATTTCCTGCTATTATTCACCTTGCTTCTTGCTGACGTGGCCACTTGCAGCTGGGAAGACGGGACCAACTTGAAGGCTATTTCTTAAACAGCTTACCACTGCCATAGTAAGGCAAAAGGCCAGCTCTAAAATGATGCCATCCACGAGCTGCCTCATACAGAGCCAGCTGTCCTATCCATGGGGAATGCACCTCCAGGAAAAAGGGTAAGACACGGAGCAGGAGGACAGCACAGTAACCTTAATTTAATCATCCTGAGAGTCAATATCCTTGGTCACCCTGAATATTCTTTGGACCTTTTCCTCTTATTACTTCATTTACATGCTAAGCCATTTTCTATGTCCGGCTCTGAAACCCCTTGAACATGCAATTTCTCTGGTGTTTCCAGTTCCAAGCTTAGCAGAGACCACAAAATTTACTCCTTGTTAGCACTTCAAGCTAGACAGCAACTTGGCTGTAGAAAGGAACATTCAGTGTTTTATTCATCATTTAACACAGACATCTTTTAAACCATTCAGAGTGCATTTTTATTAAACAAAAGGCACATTATTGGCTTAGAGCCATTTGGCACAAATATTTTGTGGTCAAGATCTAATAATGTAAAACATCCTGAAAAACATTAAAAGAATCATATAACAAGATTTGTATGTACCATCACATAAAACTGAGAAATTTAAGGTTGAATAATTGGAAATTTTTGAACTCTATGAACTGAATTTTGCTGAAATCTATAAAAATACAAGAATATATAATCAGAAGTTCTGATATCTATTCCAGATGTATCATTTTAGTCTGGTTTCTTGTTGCAGTAAGGCTTATGCTACTGGGCTGTCTATCTTACAAAAAACTTCTGAAGTCACTCCCCAATTTCAACCAATTTAATAAAGAATTTAACTTTGCAAAGTTCATATGATAATTGGAATCAGGATACAGAAAAGACCCCAAAATTATTGTCTCTTCTGAGGGAAAAGCAAATACAATTTATCCCTTTACCTCCTTTGAGAGGAATCAGACATCTGGTCATTCAGCAATTGTATATTGGCAAGAAATCATCACAAAAAAACCATAAAACTACCTGGAGCAAGTATTATTAAAACATCTCAATTATGTTGAGGAGGAGGGAAACAGTGTCTGTGGCAAGAAAAAAGGATAAAAGTTATGGAACAAAATTCAAATAAAATAAAGCTATACTGCTTCCACTATTTGTTGAATATCCTTTTCCTTCAAAACTTTTTTTTTTTTTTGCTTTGATCACTCCTTTTATTTTTTCTCCTTTTTTTTTTTTTTTTTTGGTAAGGAGAAGGAGTCTGCATTTAAAAGCCACTAAAGACCAACCATCAAATAAGATGTACAAGATAAGGATCTTTTGTGTGTGTGTCTGAATTTTGCTGAGTTATGGAAAGTTCTTAAAACATTAAATTGCACAGTATTAGAGATGCAACTAGACTGAAGTTCAGGATGACATGCTTGGATGGAGATACTGAAACATGATTTCAACATGTTTGAATCTGTCATAGTTTATAGGATGAAAACATCAGGTTTGCCAAGTTAAAATATGAAATACTATGAAAATTAAGAAGGAACCCGCCTTTTCAGTACTGTGAGGATAAACACTGAAGGTGTTACAGGTTGGGATACTCCCATGAATCACTAACAGCACTCTCTCTCTCTTTAGTGCAAGAGATATGTAATTGCTTTGGAGATTCAGCAGAAAATATTGGTTATTTACTAGGTTTTTCTAGGCTTTTAACAGTAGCTGACTGCCTTCACCTCCAGTCCCAGTAAAAGACCTCAACAGAAAAGGCAACAAAATGTGCTGAAAAGTAGGGAGTCATTAGCTACTGAATGACCTGATTTTCCTCAAGGAATAAGATCCAAGGTAAAACCAATGCTGAAAGCTGTGCTGGGAAACAGTTCCAAGTAGTTACTACATGTATCTACACAGAGACAGAGAAATAATTAACAGCACAATGGGATATGAATTTAAAACGGACCAGCCTGCCACACAAACATTCAGTATAGACTTTTAAACTGTACCTAGCACATTAAATTCAGTCATGTCTGGGAATGTTTCCAGATGCTGGAACACAACTGTCTATGTGAATAAATACTTAAATGTTCCTTGGCACTAACCTGGCTCATGCCAACTAGCACAGTCCAGACCATGCCTGGAGATAGAGCTTGCACAGACTAGCTCATTCCCAATAAACATCTTAGATCCTATATCCTGAAGTGGAGCTAGGAGAGTTGGCTACCAGAGAGGTAAGCAGCATCATGCCAGTTGGCATCAGCACCTAAAAAGTGCTCTAATGCACATATAATCCACTAGCACAGACAGTATTAGTGAGAACTTTGAAAAATGCTGTCTGTAGTAGCTACACCATCTTGAACAGGGAGTAGCTGGTCCCCGGCAGAGAAATCATTGTGTGCATCCATAATAGGAATTAATGAAGAGCAAATATTATTTCCATGCTTGATTCTTGCTCTGTGACTCTTCTGTGTATAGAGATCCCAAATAGTGATATCACTGTACACAGTTTAAAGCACACATTGCCGTGCAATTTCTTGTATTTCAAGAGAAAAGTGGTAATCACAGATTTCTACAGTAGGTTTTTAATGAAAACTAGATTTTTCATTTCAATTAATGTTTACTGTTTGCTAGCAAGAAGAACATGAAAAGATAAGGCTCATCCAATAAATTAGTCAGGATGAATTATTCTTCCATTCTAATAATAATGACTCAACATCAGCTTGGCAGAAGATATTAAGTTGGGTCTCTCAGGGATCCATTCTGGCTTCAGTATCATTCAATATTTTCAATAATGACTTGGAGACTAAAGTTGGGAATATGCTAATTGTGTTTGTAGATGAATACAGGGCTGAAAGTAATCAAAATATCATGGTGGTACAAGACAGATGTGAAAGGCTGAGCCTGTGTCTACTTCGCCTTTTTTTTTTTTTTTTAATTGCAGAACTCAGGTAACCATGACCAGGGATTATAGATATGTTTGTCCTGCCAATAGTAGAAAATAACTGTAGCAATGATAAATAGGATATAATTCCTGAGAAGGAATACAGAATCCAATGAGATTGGGCAAACTGCTCTGGATAAGAAGAACCAACTAAATGCATACATATAAAATATAAGAATCAGTAACTTTGCAGATAGAGAAAAAGATCTAGGTACTTTAGGAGATGATGAATTAAATGAGTCAACAACATGACATATTTCAAATACCATAAATGCTATCTGGGTTGCATTATTAGGAGTGTCGTGTTAAACAAGCTAGGCAATTATGCTGCACTGCTTAGCAGTACATCAGTGCACTTTAGAGTACTATTTTCAGTTCCAGTTACTCCTCAAAAAAGTGCAGAAAAAAAGGAGAATAATTTAAGCACTTTTCCTAAGCAACAATTTAATCAAATTTACAATAAACTCTCAAGTGGATGAGTTTTAAAAACAGTAAAATATGCAGATCTAATAAACATTAAATAAATTAATTCTGTAAATACTACATGACTCAACTATCCTTGCATATCAACCAGAAATAAACATAATCTTATAGGATTAAATTTGAGGGTTAAAATAGAAACCTGATCATGGATATTTTATAAAGCTTTGACTTCAAGTTGGCAATGAAAATAGCTTCCAGTGGAATCAAGGAAACACCAATCAGTGAAACAAAATAGGCACATTATGTTGGGTTAATACAAAGATTATTCCTTTTCTACATAGTTTGGAAATCCTGGGACCATAAGCCAGATATCTGTCTTTTGTGAAGAAGCCACAGCCATTCCTGGCAGAAAGGTTAGAAACAGAACTAACCATGAATCTCATTGCTACTGGAAGTTTCCTTGGAGGAAGTGCAGTGACTGGTATACTGTAAGTGCTTTCGAGCCACAAGGTGGAGAGAATGGCTTTACATCAACAGGGTAAAAGGTGTAACAGAAGCAGAGTAATCCAGAGCATTGCAAAATAATAACAATAAAATTAATAATAGCAATAATAGCTACAATAACAATAATAACAAGAATAACAATAATAATAATGAGGAGAGGAAGAAGAAGAAGGAGAAGAAGAAGAAGAAGAAGAAGGAGAAGAAGAAGAAGAAGAAGAAGAAGAAGAAGAAGAAGAAGAAGAAGAAGAAGAAGAAGAAGAAGAAGAAGAAGAAGAAGAAGAAGAAGAAGAAAGAAGTTGTTTCAGGAAATATAATCCACAGTATTGAAGCAAATTAGTGCTCTGTGTAGGATCAATAGAAAGGGTAGATGATAAATAGGGATAAGAGGCAGTTTGAGAGAAGTGCCTGAGTACACCGAGTCCTGGGAGAGTCCCACAGAGGTGAGTTTTGGGAATGGGAGCTATGGGGAAGGGAAGAGAACATAACAGAGGGGTATTGCAGACAATGCCTAGAATGGAAAAATATTTTTCCATGAGAAAGCTGAGTCCAATGTTGTCAGCTGACAAAGACATTGAAGTCAGGACATGGGGAAGGATTCAAAGTGTGCCTGTGTCTTATCTTTCTACAGGGCTATGTGGCCCATTGCAAATACACATCTCTTTATCTCACTATACAGAACAAGCAGTATAGTGAGAACAAATGGTCATGTGGTCTATTGCAATGCAAAATAATTGATGTTAGCTCACTTTTTTTATCTTACATCTGGTTTGAAGTCTATTTCACTAAGACTGAAATTTTTCTCCTATTTTTTTTAGCTGTCTACCAGTTAGTTATCTATTACTAATCAATTGTTTGGATCTCTCTCTAGTCAGCAAAGGAAATTACATTCTCAGCGGCCCTTCCTTCCCTTTCTCATTCTCTTTTTTTCTTTCTCTTTTCGTCCTTCCTTTACTGTTTTTCTTTGTGTTTGTTTGTTTTCTTTCATTGTACCTTTCTGCATCTCTTATTTGGGATCATTTTCCGCAGACTTTGTGTACTAGATCTGTCTCTAGAAGAATCTGGTGAATGCCATAGCTGGGTGCAGTTGCTGAGTGAGAAGTGAAAAGAAATTGGTATTTATCTGTCGGTAGTGTGGAGCTGTCAAGGGTTCACTGATAGGTACCCAGCAGAAACTAATGACACTATGAAGCAAAAGCCATTATTGTTTTCTTTAAATGCTTAGTGAATACTTCCCAAAACCATGACATACCCTACTACACTTTCTCTTCTTTAACCAGAAAAGCTCATTCACTTTTTTTTCCCAATAGCTTCATTACATTTTCTCTGTTATTTTGGTTTTTTTTTCCATGCTGTCCTCTGCATACAACATTCTCCCTAGACTGGAAACTTGCTACCAAAGACAATTCACCAGGTGGCACATGGGAAAATCCTGCACACATAATTATGTGTTTTAATTAGAACTAAAGGGAATTGCATGTATAAATACTATGTACTTTTGGAAGTCTGTTTCATGCAAGGCAGGAAAGTTACTGAACTTCTATTAAGACAAATTAACTATTTCAAAAACAAAAGGAAGGGATGTTTTCCTTTAATGTTAGCAAATTTTACCTCTTGGTTATAGTCCCAAATCCAGTGCGGTAATGTCGTGATTCTATGAGGAGGAAAGGGATTCCATTTCTTTCAAGACAGGTTTTATTTTTGCATTTCTTAGAAAATGAAGAATGATTTTTTTTTAGATCCATTTTAAAAAGCCATGGAAAAGCTCAATTTACTAAGTGAATAAACATGTACATGAAAAATCCTTGTACTCCATTAGAATTTTTTATGACTCTTGTTTATTGTAATCAGAAACCATCAATAGCTTATAGTACTTAAAGGCCCTGATATGGGAGAAGGAGGCACAAGCAAGCTGACAGAAATATTAGCATAAACTGAATACAGTGGCAGTCTTGCATAACATAGACTAACAGATAGGAGTAATTAGTTCTACCACACCATTTGAAATCTTGTTTGCCCTATGTAGAAAAGCAAAATAATAATGGAAAGAAAATATAATTATAAGCAATATAAGAGATGAATTGTAAGGAGCAGTTTAGCTCTTCAGTGATATGTGATCATTTAGAAATTTACAAATATTTTCTTAGAGATTTATGAAAGAAAAAAAGTCCTCTCATCGCTGATTATACCTTGAGACCATTTAATGAGCAGCAACTGAAAGCAATTGATTTTAGAAACTATCCTTTTTCTTATTTTTTGTATCCCATAATTGACAAAAGGAAATGCTAGAATAAATCACAAAAAGATCCAATCTACCAAGCCGTAGATTCATTGTTAACCTTAACTGTAGTACTCACATACACAAATATTTGCAGGACCAACACTCGATTAAGTATTCAAAATTACAAGAACTGAAGACATATGATTTTCAAACACTAATTACTTTTCTATTTAGAACTGTGCAATCTACAAGCAATGTTTTCTCAATTAATGTGGAGAGCTCATTTCACTGGAAAAAAATTATTTGAAATTACTTTTTCTTGTTAAAAAAATATGAAGGAATTCAGCCCTGGAATTTCACTGAACTTAATAGATAAGTGACATGCGTAAATCACACCTGTCATTTTACAGATGAAAGGGTTTGACAGGATCTGAATTGCAACTATAAATCTTCTATAAATGAATAGGATAGTAGACAGTCAGAGGTTCGGTTTTCTAAGTCATGATTTGTTGACAGTAATGGCCCTGATAATTAGCAGCAAGTTTTTTATAATATTTAAGGAGTAAACTTCTAGGGTCACTGATTTTAAATCAAGCCTTGGAGCAATTTGAGTTACCTTGTGTTGAGGAATCAGAAGGCTGTCACCTCATAAATCCCCTTGTATTCTTAACTGGTATTGACAGGGCTCTGTTGCAGCATTATATGACTTCTGATTTATTTTGTATGGGAAATGAAGCACTTGCTGCGGAAGTATTTCAATAGTGGAAATTCTCAGAGTGTGGCTTTATTGTATTAAAAGAGCAGTACAAATAAAGTTTAAATCGTTTATTGTTCCATACCCTGCGAAAAATGAGCCTGAAAGGGTTCTAAATGTTTCTTTATACCAAATGCTGAAGAAAATTTATTTTTATGATTACAATCTGACAGCTAGATCTGACATTATGAAAGCTACCCACCCTCATATCAGATCAGCACCAAGTTGGGCAACAAGAATTTTTTTTCCCCTCAATATTCAATCTATATGAATTGCTTCCTGCTACACAATATTTTTCCAGACACCTAGGTTAATCACCCTAGCATGAGAGAAAGCCATTTCCAGAATTAAATAAATCACTATTTGAAGGTGTTTCTCTCTACGCTGGCTATAAAGGGAGTTGGACTTATTGTATAGAAGGGTGAGAACTTCAAGCAAAAATAAGGCTTGCCAGGCTTGGACTAAATCTTTGTCTAACCAACATTATCATTTCCAACAGAATATGCCAATAGAACCCCTAGGTTCTATGTAGCAACTGTTCTATGTATGTTCTGTTCTAGGTTCTATGTATGCTGTCTGTTGCTATCAAAAAAAAGGAGAACCTTGCTGAGCCCTTCACTACAGGTATGTAGGTGGTAGAGTTCCTCTGGGTGTATGGAGGAAGGGTGTCAGCCAGGTTGGAGACCAACTGGACTATAGTCCATGGGTATATGCAGGCCCCTTATTGCCCCACGCCTTAGCTGCCCTATGAAAACAACTCCTCACACACCTGCACTTTGTTCACTCTTTTTCCTTGCATTTGTGCTTCATCTAGACTAATCAACAGGTTCTGTAATTGTCAAGTTGGTAAAATATGATTGTGGAGCAACACACTCCACATTTGACTGGGGAATTATTGTAGATCTGTCCACATGTGGGTATGTTCATGGACAGGGAGCAGTTCCTAGTGTCCCCATGATTCCTGCAGCAAGAGGCACACTCAGGTGAACAGGTATATCATGAACACCACCTGCAATTGCTCTTCCACCTCCTCAAAAACCCCTTTTTGATGATTTTTTTTCACCATTTCTTTTTCTTTATATCTGTGACACTTGAGCGCCCACAACTCATTACCTACAAACTCATTCCCTTCCTGTTGGCCCTGGTCATCCCTGGAATGAGGAAAACATGCAAGGGAACAGGGGGCAACTGCAGACACTATAACTCATCCTACCACATTTCCATGCATCACAGCAGCAGGCAGTGCCCACCTGTCCTTGGATGATACTTCCAAGAAATGCTGAGTGCTTCTGGGGCACTCTGCTTGGTGTCTCTTGCTGTTTCCCTGCTCCTATGTTTGTGACCAATAAATTGTTACCCTCCTCCCTTTCCTGTTTATTATTTCTCGCACAATTCTTCTGCTTGCTCCATAGTGGGTTTTTTATCTCCCCATTTGTCCTCCCCAGATCAGGTTCCAGGGAAAGACATTTTAGCCAGGCATGAATTTGTCCACAAGAAAAAAAACAAGAGGAGCTCCAGAAGCTGATATATGTTAAGGGAACAATGTAATAATAGGATTCCTCCTCTACCTCTTACCTGGATTCTAGAAGTCACGGAAGTTAGAAATTTTCAGACTTAACCAACATGCATTTTGACCAACATTGTACTTCAGCTCTACCACTGCACGTATCAAAATTAATGGAATGTAACAATATTTTGTATGAAAAACAATTTATCTTCATTTTCTTTGCTTTTTACTTGCTAATTGTTAATTTCACTGTGTTGCCCCTAACTTGTGCATGGTAAGACTTGGTATATAACAGTTCCCAATTCACTTTTGCTATATGGTATGTGATTTTATATGCCTCCTTTACATAATTTTCTTTATATGTCATCCTCAGTTCCCATTATTATTCTTCCAAATGAGGAATTCAAAAATATTTAGATTATTGCATGTGATGCTGATAACACAAATGGTACCTTTTTTTTTTCCCCCAAATGAGATAATGTTAAAAAAATTTTGTAGTTTTCATTTTGGAGTCTCATTATTAATCTTTTCAATACATGATATTTCCTGTTTATTTCCTTCCTTTCTCTGAATAATTACCCCCTTCTCATTCTAGGATTTTCTTGAATCATCTCAATCAATTTTAACTCCTTGATTAATGTGAAGAGAGATGACCTTTGCATATAATCGGTGTCCTATTGGTAATGGTAGGCTATCTCTCCTATGCAATTATGATAAAATTATAAACAAAATAATTCTGTGTCACCATTATACAGTTATTCATCTTTCAAGGTCTTAGAAAACATATTTTTACCTTCTTATTGCTTTTTTCCTTTCTTTGGTTCACTTCTCTGCTCTCTTGTTTTATATATTATTTGTCTCTACTTCCTCACAGTGATATTTTGCTACATTTGTTCACAATGAGTACTTAAGTAAATTTTACTTCTTACTGATTTAAATCACTGGAGCACACACGTGATCATTCAAATAATGATGTCATTTGGTCCCTATACTGTAAGCTCTTGGACTCAAACAAGCCTTGTCTGAGTCTTGTTTTATTTTTGTTCAGTATCATATCAGCTTTCAGAACTGTAGGAAACCACAAACAATATAATTTTTTAAAATTACAACATATTATAAATAGAAATAAAGACTTATCATTAGTCCTTATTTTGATTGTTTAAGGAAAATAGCTTAAACCAAAGCTATGATTTCTTTCTCTCACAAGCCTAAAATTCATGAAGCAGTTTTCTGCATCTCCTGAAAGAGTTTAGGAATGGTTGCTTTCCTCTAGGGTATTGCAACTTCATACCACTTTCTTCCTCTGAGCTGTGCCTAAGTGGAATAATTGAACCCATAATTTGCAGTTACACTAGCGGGAATACAATTATAAAGAGTCTCACTCCTAAAACACGTCTTTTTTTCATTTGATTTAGGCGCTTAGAAGTCTAATTCCTATTGACTTTCAAATGTGATTTAGCCTCTTGTGCCAGATTTGTAAAGGTATTTAGGTTCCTAATTCCTGTAATCAATGGAAGATAGTAGCCTTTAAAAATCTGGCCCTGAGGTGCATAATTTCTATTGACTTTCCTAAGTGTCTAAGCCACTTTCAAACTTCTGAGTCACGCAGGTGTTTTTGAAAAGTCACTAAATAGTGTCTACCAGAAAACCCTCTCCAGTCAGTGGGTGAGAGTAGTAGTTATAGTTACAGTGTGAATTCTCTCAGCCTTTTATGGAGAGAGCTGACACTGCCTGCAGTTGCAGAGATGGCACAGAAGTCAGTGATTAATTGATTGGATGTAATTACTATATAAGGCACGACTCCCAGTCTTATCTTGCTCGCATACAACAATCACTACTGTTACTATTGCAGCTAATGGAATTCTTGTAAGGCATCAGCTTTTACCCTTGTCTTTACAGGTAACAGAGGCAGACTTTTAAGGCATCAGTCATATTTTGATCTGGTAAATTTAGCTCTTTATCAGGGGTTTATTCTATGCAAAACATTACTTATTAGTCTTGCTAAATGCTCGGTTAAAACTGACTTAATCTTTCTGAATAGACATACAGACCAAAATAAAGAATATAAAAAATTATTTTATAATGATATATATTCCATTTTGCACTCAATGAAAGTAAAACACGTGAGATTTCTCTGTGTGTCTTTCAAGAAAAGTGTGACCAGAACACTTATTTTCCACAAACTGTTGACCAAATGCTAGTTTTAGATCACGTACATCCACTGATGCCAAGTGGATTTTCTGATTCATATCTGAAGATGTCTGTGGCTTTTTCTATGCAAATAAGAATAGGCATTGTCCATTTTTTAATATAAATTATGCCCCGATTAAGTCAATATGCTTTGAAGCCATATGTGTCTTTAGGCATTGATGCACTGGTGCATCCTCCTTAGCAACATGTTGGTGAGTACCCATACACAGAGATGGTGTGGATGGAAGCTTAGGCACTAAGGCTAATAGGCTTAAACTGATTCTGTGTTAAACATTCATAATAAATGTTGCCCTGAACACAGAAAAAAGATTTGTTTCAGACACATATTTCTCTTTTCTCAAATGAATGAACCCAACCAAATGAACAAAATCCCATGCACACATGCACAAGGAAACAGCTGTGATTTTTATAATGAAATTTTGCAGGCAATTAGCCTGGAATGTAGAATAATCAGTTTAAGTAATTTAAATTGGGCAATATGTTGTAGTTTAAAAGCAACGATTGCATACCCTCAGTAGTTACTTGCCATTGGGATATTTGCTCTGCACTGAGCGCTGCATGTTCATAATATGCAACCCGTACTATTGTTACAACACAGTGTTTCCATGTCTAAAGCAGCCATTACCTTAATGCTGCAAACTAACAAAGGTAGTGACTGTGTTTTACACATATAAAAATAAAAATGTGGAAAAAGTGTTCAGTGAGCCTGCTTTGTGACTGCAGTAGGAGTTGCAGATCCCCTGTAACTATTTTAAATTATTGTAGATACACATTCATCTACATGTGATAGTGACCCTTGGAAAGAACATGAAAAATATAACTTCATGTTATAGAAAATATAGACATTGAGTAAGACTGCAAACCCAATGCACTGTAGAAGATCTGTGTCCTTTTTCTCCCTAATTTTCATTATAAAAGAGATAAAAAATAAAGAATCACTCTAAAATCACGTTGACAGGTGTGAAGCATTTTCCGCACAAAGCAAAGAATACAGAATAGACAATTTATTTTATTTGACTGCTTTCTTAGTTAACAATTCTGATTGTACTAGGGCTGCCATATGTCCAGGTTTTCCTGATATGTCCTCTTATTCCTCCCAGAAATGGTGTCCAGGTGAAATTTGAGTATTTTGGAGGGTTTTTTTCTCTTTTTTTTCTTTTTTTTTTTTTTTTTTTTTTTTTTTGAGAATTCCAGATGCCTGGCAGCTCAGTTGGAGGAGCAGCAGAGACATGTAGGCTACATATGGACAGGTCAATCCATCTGATTTTATGTGTACATGCAGACCATCTGTACAGCTCAGGTGCAGCAAGCCCAGTGTTTGGTGGATGCATTTCTCCTGGGAAATCCTGCAGAAAAGGAAGGTAAACCTGCAAATTACACAGATCAAAAGCATACCTTAATTTTTACTAAGTAAGAGAACTTTAGAATGAAGGACTCAGTACAGCAATGCTCTGTACTATTGCCATGCATGGAACTTTACACCAAATGAAATTAAAATTGTCATCTCCTACTCTTTTGTCTCTGTTGTCTCAGCAGTCCTGTTGAGCTGCTTACAAAAAGATGAAGAGAGTAGTGCTGGGCCAAAAAAGCTGACCTTTTAAAGCAATGGATGGCCTTTTAAAGCCATCACATCCTGAGGACACAGATCAGATAGCACCATAGATCAGACACAGCTGAGAGCATACCCTTAACTGGTGATTCAGTGTTTAGCTGCTTCATGGTATTACAGCAAAGACTGATTACAACATATTACTATTCAAGACCATGTCAGTACTCAGTCACCACAGTGTGAAACAATTCTTTACAAAATATATCATCTTCTGCCCCAAAGAAATCCAGGTCAGGTGATATACATGGTTAGGAATCTAGTCATCAGTGGCATTCTGCCCCAAATTAGGCATTAACACTAACATTTCTAACTGCAGAGGGTTAACAGCGGTTATACTCAACTTTTTAAACTCAGTGATTTAAGTATGCATGGGGTCTTCAGCTCCAAAATTAGTAACAGATGGTGAGGCAGGATTCATTCCCAGTCCTGAGGAGCATTTTGCCTTACTTTCCTTGCTCCAAAAGTGATTGAGAATGCAGCCCAGAAATATAGGTGTGCAGATTGCTCATCATGGGGAATGCCCGGTTGGTAAAAATCCCTTGAACCATTGCTGTGCCTGACTGTCTTCTGTTATGTAAATCTAAACTCAGTGAAGTCATGGCTGAAAATCAAAGAGATGATTTTAAGAAATGTACTCTAATATTTCTAACTACTTCTGTGTCACTACATTCTCTAGCACGCTGAGAAATGCTTAAGCCCTTTGCTATTAGTAGATCTTTTTCTTAAGAATTCCATTGTTACATGTTATATATAATGAGTGGGAAGTAAAACCTGGTTTGTTTAGGCTTTTTAACTTTTGTAGAATTTCTCAAGAATAATTCATGGCACCATACAAGAAAATTGTTACAATCCACTAGAGTATTTTAAGGCAATCTGTGTTTGAAGAAAACGTATATATCATTTTGAACCAGTACTAATACAAAATATCATTTGATAATAAGCATGCTTTTCTACCCTACCCTTCATGCTACTATCTTGTCTCTGAAGAAACCCTTTACTTCTTTCTCCTTTTGAATCTTAGGTACCCTCTAATCCCATAAACCTATTGTTCATTTTTATTTCTTTGTATTATCCACAAGCTCTTAATGCCTGCTCTTTTCCTCCCAATCACACAAACATTAACATTGCCACTGGAAAAAAAAAAAACCTCACATCTTTCCACTTTAGAGCTAATTGATCATTATTTATAAAATATTTTTTATTTTTTTTCTCTAACCTGAGCTATTTTCCAACATATCTTCATATGTACAATGAAACTATTCTTAATACAGTTTCTAATTACTTTTTTTTTGCCAGACACTATTTCATCTTCATCTATCAGCTGTGTTTGATATTACTGACCTCTCCTTAACTCTTGGCTCAGTTAGTTTCTGTGATACTTTCTGGATCATCTCTTGCTTCTAACATCTGACCTTTCAGGGCATTCATCAAAGGAGAAACCTCAGAGTGGTGGAACTACACACTGTGTTCTAGATTACTGTCTTCTTTTTCATTCTCTACAGGTAATTTTATCTTCAGATGCAAACCGATTTTATTCTTCCTCTGGTATGACTAATCATACTTCTACTTTGTCCAAATCTGTTTTCTCCTGTACAAATCAAAATACTGTTTCATCTCTCATACATTCCTGAATATATCTGGTTGTTGGCTCAGATTCCATGCAGCTAAAATAGAATCTTTTTCTGAAAGACTGCCTCTGTTTTTTTTCCTTTTTGCTGAAAAAAGCAGACCTATCTGTCAATCACATCTATCACCTAGCCATCACAGAAATCAGTATGAACAATTAAAGCTAAACAGTCATTTAAAATTGCTTAATGGTTAATGAAGATTAATAGTTTTAGGCCTTTTTAGACTTTTCCCTAGATCTTTATTTCTAGAATGTGTCTAAATATTGTGAAATATTTCTTGGTTGAAGCCTTTTCTATCCTTTCTGTCTATTTCAGCTGGTTCCTGTCATTGGTCATTTCAGTTAACATAGCATCCCTCTCACAGGACCTAAGACAGTTAATTTTTCTCTTTCAATACATTCAAAATGGTTCTGTAAAGATCTTTTTTATAGTTTGGCACTTTGACCAATTCAATCTATCCCTCTCTGTCTTTCTCCTGAATTTTCTTTCCCTCTCTCGCACTGAACCCTGACTCCTGCTTTCACATTCAAGGAAGAGCCTTTCATGGCTCATCTTAGCCAATTTCATTCTGTTAAATGCAGTTCTTTGAATTTATGTCAAGCCCTTATGTTCTTTTTCCCTTTTTGGGTTTTTTTTTTGGTTTTTTTTGTTTTTTTACTCACATTTGGAAAGGTATCCTTGTAAACATCTGCAATCCTAACTCACTGTCTTCCTTTCAGCCTTTTTTCCTGATGCCTTCAAAATACTTCCCAACCTTCTGGCTGCAAGTGCTGAGCCACCTGCCTGCAATGCTGACCAATGTGCCTTACTGTTTCCTTTATTTTTCCTTATTTTTTTAATCTGAGCTTGAAAATTTTGCATAATGCTGAATTCAGTTGTTCAAAGCAGTCAAAAATTCATGAAACAATACACCCACTGTTTAAAGAAAGCAGTTTGAAAATGGGAAAAAATAACTCATTCACATTACAAGAATCTTAATAAAGCTGAACACCTATGTAAAGACTGGGCTAGACTGAAAAAAAAAGTGAACCAAAATCAATATTACAGAAAAGGAGCTAAATTTTGAATGAAATAGTCTTGGATATTATATTCCATCTGTAGTCTTACTTCTCAAAGCTTTAAAAGAAAATCTTTTCCTCTCAAATGGCCTCAGTAAAGAGTCTGAGGAAAAAAGGAAAAAAAGCCCAAAAATGTGCTGTTACTGTTTCTGTTATTGTTATCACCACTGTCATAAAAACACTTCCATTAAGCACTCATGATCAGCAGGATGTACCCACAAAGGACACCTGATCATTAGCCCACAGAGTTACAAACACAGAAAAAGAGATTTTTATCCTCTTTCATTCCTTCAGCACATTTCTGTGTTTTCCTCAGATTCTTGTTGCTGTCACTCTTTTTCTTGCTCTCTTCCTTTCTGTTTTTCAATCCTGAGAGCAATCAGAATGGCAGCAAAAGCAGAACAGCCCAGATGTTTCAGCCTGGCCTCAGCAAGAGCAGTGGAGGAGATGGACCTGGTCAGACCAGTCACACAACATCCCAGAGAATGTAGTGAGAGCACAGAACAGAAACTGTGCTATTACAACTGACTGGTTCTCCTGAAGACCTCTAGGAGATCCATTTCACCCAGCTTTTACCCTCCCATTTCTATTTTCACTTGTGTATTTTTAAAGATGAAAACAGGACTGAGCACACTGATTGTCTCAGCATTCACCAGCAGAGGTAGTCCTGTGTTTTGCACTATGAGAGATGAGGCTGCAGCGAACTCACTGAAGATGCACACCTCAGAGAGCAGTCAGTGACCTGCAAGCCAAGCCATGCCAGGTGCCTCATGTCCACCAGCTCAAAGCAGCTTCCTCTAGAGTGCCCTGGTCTTGTTCACAGAACAGGGCCTGAATTTCATGTTCACAGAACACTCAGCCTGAATTTCCTGTAGGTCCTATTCGCTATACCTTGGAACTAAACGGTGAAAAAGGCAATTATATTCTTTTATTTTGTGTGGGGTTGGGTTAATTTTCATTATATGAATGTTTTGGTTTTGTTTTGTGCTATTTTCTGTCTCAGAGAGCCAGAAGATAAAATGGCCTTATTGAGCTGATGATTCATAAAATGTGAATAAAGATGGATTTAGGTCTTTCCTAAACATTACCTGCTCACTAGTGACTGGATTATGTCAACATTCCTGATTCTCTGAGCCCATCCATTCCTTTAAGATATAGCAGTGGGTATTATTTGCCATTCCATGGTTCTAGTCTATAGATTACAGGTCTTTGAGGCACAGATTTTCACTTATGATCATAATTGCCATGACATGGAGGTCCTGCACCACAGTACTGGTGGTTGCTGCAAATAACAGTTAATGTACCTGGTTTTTTTATTCTGCTGGCACTGAGAACAAGTTTCAATTACAGTCAGGGCCTGTGTGTTTTGTTCTTCACAAACAGCCCCAAACCTCACCACAGAGAGAGAATGCCTTCTTCCCTGATGGAAAGGTCCCTCCATCTCTACCCAGCAGGCAAAGATATATATACAAAGCCAAGGCTACAAAGGAACCAGCTGAAGTAACTCTCTTGAGATAAGAAGCCCCAGGTTAAGGAACAGGTGTTTCCAAAAATTAGGAATCTGGGAATGGAAGAAGAGGTGAGCTCATTTCCATGAAGAGAGCTTGCCCCAGGCAGTCCTGTAACTCACTGTAGTAGGCTTTCTCAGGGACTAGCCATCTGTCTAAGGCTGACCTATACACTGAATAAGCCACAGAGCCATTTCTGTAGCTGTTGAGGGCTTGCTTGTAAAATCCCAAATATTTGCTGCATCTAATTGATCTGACTTCTCTTCTATAGGAGAAATTTCAGTTTCCAGATAACTTTGAGGCCAACAATAGAAAAGACCCTCATTATTTTATGTTACCAAAGAGAGATACATCTATTAAGCATCTCTTGAACACATTATTATCTTGGTATGTTTATTATATAACCTCATTTTATAGCATTGGGGATAATGATAGATAGCTTGTCCAGGTAATTCAATGAAAATAAAATCAAATTTCAGAAACAAATTAACACTTAGGTTTTTTTTTTTTCTAGAAGAACAAATATTTCCTTCAGGGTATTTGGTAGTGTTTTATTCTTAATATCTTCATTCTCTTAGTAAGTTCTATAAATTCATTCTTATGTAAGTTCTTCATTTAGAGATATGTTTTTCTATGGCTTTTTAAAAATTATTGCCAATTGTATAAATAAAAAACTATTCATTAGGTGACAGAATAAAAATGAAAGTCTGTCTAGGATTTTCTAGAAGAGCAGATGCCCCATTCATATCAACCAACCTTGGCCCACTTCCATAAACACACAAAGTTTTAGGTAATAATCTTAATTCCCTTTAACAAGAGCAGAGAAAGATTCAGAGCTCAAAGTAATCCTTAGATAGGTCTTAAGACTGTTTTGCTGACCTGACATTAATTATAGATGGATTCTAGAAGACGGTTTAAACAAAATTACTATCATTTAGTGGTATAAATCTAAGCCAGATAAAACTGCCTCTTAAATTTTGGATTGTACCCTGATGATAATCTCAGCAGTATACAAAAACCAGAAAAGCTGGAATGTGGGAGATTGGAGAAAGAGCAATTGACTGCCAATATTCACAAAATTGTGTTTCTGTTTCAATTCAAAAAGAAAATAAGTCAAAAATTTGGCATCCATGGTCCCAGAGAAGGCTTCAGGAGTGGGGTTTCCAGAAGCAAGTATCCTCACTTCTACTGTAAGGGAACTTTCTTCATTTTCTCCATGATGCTCACATCAAAAGAAAAGATTGTCAGGGATGCTGAACCAGGATATTACGGTGCTTCTTATTATCTTTTTTCTTTTTTATGTTTTCTTTTGCTTCACCAAAAATATTTATTAAGCTTAATCCAAGATCAAATATTTTCCAGTTCTCTAAGATTTTACACTCTGTTAGAAAAATTGATCCACTGAAATATTTTCACATAACTCTGAAAATAAGTCTGCCAAATACAGCTGAAAGAGGACCAAAAATATGTTCTGTCTCACAGCCTTTACCCAGTCCTAGTGAAAGTGTGCAGATACTATCTAAGATTGTATCTCTCTTCCCCTATCTTGAGCAAAAATTATTTCACCTTGGTCTGATGCAAAACAGTTGAATTTTGGTGGTTTGTATTTTTTCTTACCTTTTGAACCAAGGAAGCTTTTAAACCATTTGATTCCCTTCTCTCTTGTCCATGAAAGAGCTTGAATTATTCTATACGGCTTCTTCTGAGGACAGTCCTGCTGAGTAGGACTAGGGGTGTTGGTGGATGACATGACCCAGCAATCTGCATTTTGCAGCCCAGGAAGCCAAATGTGTCCTGGCTGGGCTGCAGCAAAAGCAGAGTGACCAGCAAGGTGAGGGAGGGGACCCTGCCCCTGTTATGCTCTTGTGAGAATCCACCCACAGTGACCAGCTCTGGGATCCACAATACAAGAAGGACATGGACCTGCTGGAATGAGTCCAGGGGAAGGCCACAAAGATGACCAGAGGGCTGAGGCACCTCTCTCTCCAATGAAGACCAAGAGAAAGAACTGGTTTGGAGTCATCTAGCATGGAGAAAAGACTCCAGAGAGACTTTATAGCAGCCTTCCAGTAAGTAAAGGCGACCTACAAGCAAGCTAGAGAGGCACTTTTTAAATAATATCTTTTAAATAGTGATGGGGCAAGGAGGGAATGGCTTTAAACTGAAAGAGGGTAGATTTAGATTAGATATCTGGAAGAAATTCTTCACTGTGAGGATGAAGAAACACTTGAACAGGTTTCCCAGGGAAGTTGTGGATGCCCCATCATTGGAAGTGTCCCAGGCCAGGTTTGAAGGGGCTTTCAGCAAAATGATTCTATGGAAGGTTCCCATATCCTTGGGAAGAGGGTGGTAATGAGATGATCTTCAAGGTCCCTTCCACCCCAAACCATGATTCAGTGACTCCTTAGGCTAAAGACTTACTGGTAGCACACCTGATGGATGCACTAAAGCACTGGACAGGACAGGATAGGAATCTGAATATGTGTCAGTTTAACAATCCTTGGGAGAGGCAGACCGTGCTTTGAGCCCTGCTGAGAGACTATCAGCTCAGCAATCCCAAAGCTGAAATAGCTTCTAAACTGGAGGCCTCCACCCTAATATTCTCATGATTTTACCCTAATCCATCACAGCTAATTATATTAACTTTCTCAGTTTCATGCCATATGCTTCATTATCTCTGCAAGAGAAGTCAAGATTTCCAAAGGACCGTCTCCTCTTTAAATTTGAATATATTATATTGTTTTCAATTTATTTTATCATTGTGTCCTACTCATCTTATGCCTTTAGTGATGTAGTCACATTACTATCATCAGATAACA
The DNA here is from genome assembly GCF_963513975.1 of Fringilla coelebs. Lineage (NCBI taxonomy): Eukaryota > Metazoa > Chordata > Aves > Passeriformes > Fringillidae > Fringilla > Fringilla coelebs. The sequence goes on along the minus strand of NC_140030.1, from coordinate 38,829,113 downwards.
AGAAAATTGGCTTTTTCTTTGTCTTCCCTTTGTAAAACTCAGTTAAACAATGTTTCTCCTTTCACAGCTGAGAACCCTGCCCAATGACACAGTTTAAGTTAAAATTAGTTGAAAGGGAGAGAGAGCTTTTGTTGGGATCTGGCTGAAAATCACTGCTTAGTGGAAGGCAAAAGTGCTCCTACGTTTTCCACAAACACTTTACAAGGCAAGGAGGAACTTTAAAGAGGAATGACAGCAAAAACTATTGGAAGATTAATGAGGATCCCTGCAGCCTGGTCTTTTATGGATCACCAGCTTTTCTTTCATCAGCTATATTTACTCAGCAAGTAAATCTACTGCTAAAAAATATGAAAAGCTCTTCCACAAGCCTGTTTAAAGGTAAGAGGCCCTAAACAAAAGAGTTAACAGCATTCTAACAACAAAGAAAGCCTTGAGGGCGGGGAGGAAGAAAAAACCCTTAGGAAAACCTTCATCTTGTCTGTCAATTAGTCATTTTGCTATTCACTGCATTGCAGCTCCTGAACTATCTTTTCTCACAAATGGAAAGAATGTAACACAGAGTGGTTAATCATATTACTGCATTGATCTTTTATTAAGCAATATGCTGAATCTCTCGGATTGTTGTTAAAACTAAAATGTGTTTATGGCATACAGCATGTATATCTAGCCTTCTGGATCAAAGTATCTTCTGGCACTGTCACATACTAATGAGGCGAGTTGAGCTCAGAAACTTCCCATTCATCAGGAGAAACAAAATTTTGTATATTATACATTTTTAATGACTTGTCTCAGTCCTGATTTTAACTTGTAATAAATTACATTTGTAACTTATCACAGCAAATGCAATTTGTAGTCATACAAAATATGCCATGGAAATAGCCTTCTATTGACAGAATTTTGTCATACATTTCCACTGTTTTCTTGATGACATGGTGGTGATTCACATTCTATTAAAAATTATCATCTTAAACAGGCCACTCTTAATTCAGGCCTAAAGCTTCTCCTTGTGCTCTGCTCATCTGTGGTGAGGCTCTCCCACATGAGAAAGGCTCTGTAGACCCAGAGGATCAAGTCCAGCAGGTAAACCAAACTGCTGCCAAAATTTTTGCCAAAAGTTACTCTCTTTGTTTCATTTTCACTAAGAAACTAAGCAGGAGCAGGGCTCTAAACAGAGACCTGAGACCAACTAGGGCTCATCCCACCCAGACTTGTAATTGCAAGCAGAGGCTCAGAGGTGGAACTGCCTGGAGTGGCCAGCACCAGCTCAAGGGGGGGACAAGGCGGCAAGCCTGGCTGCAGGAGCAGTACCTCCTTTAGGAGGGAGGAGATGCAAACAGGAGTAAAGAGCAGAACATGGTCTCTTATTTATTTATGTGCATATAGTTTTTGTTTGCTTTCTGTCACATCTAAAATCTTTGTTATGTTTCACGATGATGTTTCACTTTTTAAATCACCTTTATAGGTATTTAGCAGATTTTTGCAGTATGTTCCTCATAATAATGTTCAATATATAATTACAGTTGGTTAGGGAAATTTTTTTTTAAATAAACCCTCTTTATTAAAATTAATGAATAAGAAAATAAACAGTTTCTACCTAAAGTATTTCTCTGAAAACAAAAATCTGATTTAATTTTTCTAATTTCTCTTTGAAAGAAAACAAAATTCCCCCACGACCAAAAACCTTCAAATAGAAAAATATTTTCACTTTTCTTTTGGGATTTTCTACAGGAAAACAAGAAATACAGATTTTTCAGCACAATCTACAGCTTCATTTTTATGCACAGATATCAGTCTGGTTCCTTAGGACACAGAAAATCCTGCAGACTACTAGGTTCTCTACAAACACCACCATAAGAGGCCAAATACATGTTTGTGCTTAGGTCCCATGATCTGTTACAGAGGACAGGCTATGATTTTAGTAGAAAGGAACAGCCTGTGTGAGACAACCAAACAGGCAGAATTTATAACATAATATTTCCAGGTGCATCACTTGGCTGGTGAAATTCACCTAAAGGCTGTGGTGATTTCAACATGCTTGTTAAAAATGTGCAACAGAAGGCACAACAGGAGAATCTTCTGTATTTTCCTCAAAGGCACACTAGACCTTCTCTCTTCACTAAACTTCAGCCTGCCTGGTACAGCACTGTACCCACAGAAGGCACAAGTGTGCATATGGGAGAAGGGTGGCAAGTCACCCACTGTCTGCTGGCTGTGCATCAAAATCAGCTGGCACCACACATTCTCATAAGCTGATATCACGGTTTCCAATCATCCCAAGGTATCCTATAGGACTGTCTCCATTCCAGTTCTTCTCCTAAATTCAGTCCTTTTCATAGCAAGAAATCCTTCAACATGCACACATGGAGGCTTTCAGTTTTAGGCAGTGATCATGAGAAATAATGCAGGTAAAGATTTAAGCACAGCTCGGCAGTTACTCATACAAGCAGGCTAGGGAAAACACAGTCAGATGTGGTTCTCTGCTCAGCCTCCAGGGTCTTGTAACTTCTTCTGTATGTCTATAAGAAAGAAGGAATTTCTCCATCAGTATTTTTTTTTGTGCTCATGCTCCTGACCCCAAAGACTTCCTATTGTGTGCACCAAGCACTCCGGGCCAGCCCTGACCGCTCACGCACTACCACTGTGTAATAGACACCTTCAGCCAAGCTAGGCTAATCAAAAGAGAATAATTCAAATGCAGCATGTTCAAATGAACTCTGCAGTGAAAGAGAGAGCTAAAGGACCTTTTTGATAACATTTGCATGTGAGTCATTAAGCAGATGCAATGCTTAGAATTAACATTGCTCAGTAACTCCTCTTCATTTCTTGTTGATTAGGCTATTAGTTAACAATAGTCCGCAAACATTTAGATATGTTTTGAGTAATGAATCACTGACTGCTTTTGTTAAAGTTTGGATAGATCAATAATTTTTATGCTAGAAGTGAAGTGCTTCATCCTCACCCATGCTATAAAGTTATTTCTATTGCCAGTAAGTGGCTGATTTTTTAAGTTCTACAATGGAGATTATAGTCCTTAACAGACACATACATAATGGAATAAAGGGAAATAATCCTCTTTTTAGAAATACTTATATGCGTTGAAAGATATGAAACATTTTAAAACTTTTTAAAAGTAATTATCTGCACAAATAGCCTCTATATTTTTCATATATCACATCTTTCTGTCTCAAAAATCATCAGCAAACACAAGTTAGCATACACTTACTTACCTATGAATGTCTATGAAAATTTACTGTTTGGCCACATTGATTCTGGTTATACCACACTAAAATGCAGAAGGGACCCACTGCATACTGCAGAGAGCTCTGTACCCCATTTTAACCTTTACAGATGTTCAGTAAGTTTATTTTTAAAATAAAATACCACTGTTTAAATACCTGGGAAAGAGAATATTTTTGAAAGAACATTTCATTAAATACTTATTTGTCTGTTCACTCAACTCACTTCTCTTAGATGATAACATCATATTTTGTAAAGTTTCTACTGTCCTCAGCATGGCCAACATTGTATCTTTATAAATTCCGTCTTCTACGCAAACAACGAGTTTTTTATTTTCAGCACAATAACCATGTCATCAATAAATTGCCATTGCACATTGAATATCTTCCTTCCATGAACTTTGTTTCCTTTTTTAATCTACTTATTCAAATCTAGTGTCTTGGTAATTCAGCTTGGGTTTTGGCTTTAGGGTACTATCTCTCCTCAGCCAGTCAAATCTGCCATCTAGGATGAAGTGAGAGATGTGGTTAAAGGAGATGCTGTCTGGTTGTACACAGGGATCACACATGCCAGCCTCTTGTTCAGTCACTGCAAGGTTCACTTGTGGTAATTGGTAGGTTCATTTGCAGCTTGATTTGCCAGGTAGCAGGCTGTGATCTTTAGTGCGTGCCTATTCCAAGGCTACAATTAAGAAAATAACTTTTCAGCAATCGTGGATAAAAGAGTATCTTATTTTTCTCTTACTAAAGAGCACATCCAGGACAGCCAGAGAAATATGTGTTTCTTCAGGAACACAGCCTATGCCCCCTTATAAACCAGGAATTTTTTTAGATATGTGATGTGCAGGTATCAGTGTACATCTATACACCGGTCACCCAAGGCTACCAGCTCTAGAGGTAAAACAGTCTTTGTCAGCTTGAAGGTCTGGCCCTCTCAAGCTGGATTTCCCCATTTGGAACTGGCAAACTTCATCTTGATTACATATTTCAGTTATGTCGAAACCAACCTCTAGCTGTCTTGTCAGTTTGAATAACCTCAAAATTTCTATCTGCACTAGTAAATAAAAGCACAGTGTGGAATGCTGCCAAACATCAACTATTTGTGCTGTTAGAGCAGAATGTGGCCAGATCAGCTAGTGCTTTCCTAGATGATTCCTGAGCACAGGCAGATGAAATTCCCCATGGGGAGCCTGGAACTGGGTAACTGATTGGGTGGCTCAAACAGTTGAGCAGTAGGTTACAGAAACTCCTCTACCAGGCCACCAGTATGAGACAACATGCATAGACATGGCTTACCAAGACAGATTTAGCCAAAGTAGGCAAAAAAAAACCATGGCCAGATGCCAGGAAACAGGATGTCCTTATCATCGTCTCAATATCATACAATTATACAAGAAGTTGGGTTGGAAGGGACATTTAAAGGTCATCTAGCCCAACCCCATGCTATAAGCAGAAACATCTCTGACTAATCCAGGTTGCTCAGAGCCTTAACCAACAAGGAATTGAGTGTTTCTAGGAATGGGGCACTTACCACCTTTCTGGACATATGTACTGGGTGGTCCTGTCTTCCAAGTACCATACAAAAGGACAACTGCATCACCTCTAACATCCTTGAGTAGAGAGTATGCACTTAGAAATCTCAAAACGTGGTTCTGGTCCTCTTCAAAATGGCCTTGAGAAATTCTCCCCATCTCTGTCAGAGGTTTCAAAAGCCTGACAGGACATCTACCTTCCTGAGTCATAATACTGAAGAGCCACAGCACTACTGACCTTTACACTGGTTGGACTTTCTAGCAATAATTATTTTTGCATCCTAGAGAATCAGTTCTTCAGAAATAGTAGGCTCTGCTTCAAAGTCCTATAAGATCACAGTGGTCAAACATGCTTCGGACTAGCACACATTTGGATGACCTGGAAAATAGGTCTCAAATCCTTGATTAGTAATGAAATTGAAAGACATAACCTAAAAGGATTGGAAGACTGAGTAAAGAATTTCAGCAGTCCTACTGCAACCCTATTGCAAGTTGAACTCGCACTAAAATTGGTCATCCTTTCAGGGACAGAAAGGAAAAAAAGGCAAGTTTGATCCTTTATGCTATAGAATCACAGTTCTCCTCATCTATTAAATTGTGTCCTTTTTAAAAATTATACATACAAAAAAGTCATCAACAGAACTTCTCACTTCTGTTTCTTTTGAAGCCAACCAACTGAAAAAGGTAAAACAGATTTTCTTAAAGTTTTTTGAGGAAAGTATAATCCAATAGTGAAGAGTGTGAACAGCAAATTTCATCCCAGAGTTAATTTCTGTAGCCCATTTATAAATCTTTGAAATACAGGTTTGTAATGGAAATACTGACAGACCCTTAACAATAGTGCTGCTATAATGAGATTTGTCATTTATGATTAATTGAGGATAGTCTTAAAACATCTTTTCTAAAAGCATCTTCTTTCCATCGAATTTATTCCCCATAAAGCTATATCATAAAAATCAGTTCCCCAATTTTTTCAAGTGCCAGAGACATTCTTCTTATTTACCCTTAATAATAATCCAAGTTTCTGACAACTAATAATTTCATCTGTGTCACTTCAATCAAACTGACTTTATTGAAAACCTACAAAAGCAAGGTTTAGGAATCTGCAGTGTTTTTAATAATGTATGTCTAATTGCAATATTGTTTTAAAATCTGTGAAATAGAAATGGATTTAAAACAAATGTATGCCTAATGATATGATTAAATTAAGAATGAAAAAAAAGTATGGTTAGCTGAAGACTATCTAAAAAAAAATGTTTCATTCTAAATGTTTCATTTAGTACATTAATACCACTTTGTGAATGCAGTTCGTTTACTCTAGTGTAATTGAATTTGCTTGTTAATCTGTTTCCAAAAGGTGTTCAAAAATACAGCTGTGCAAGCAAATGGAATTTTACAAAAATGAATATTTATGAAGATCCAGATTTCCTTATTCCCAAAGGAATGCTCAAATTTTACTCTAAATCTTTAAAAAGATTTTTTATCTTGCTTCTTGCTTATATTAGTGATGTGGGCTGCTTATTAATCAATGTTTAACAATGTAATTACAGCTGGTTTTAGTCTTACCAGATAACACAGATTAATAAATGACCTGCAACTAGTGAAGTGTGTAGAAAGGGTAATGAATTCCTTCCATCACCACAATAATTTATTAGTAATAAACAAAGAGTATGATGAATTAGAAGAATTTGTAGAGTTTCTGAATATTGCACCAAAATTTCCAGATGAAAGCATTTAATCATGCAGTTTTCATTCATTTATTTCCTTTGTAGCAATTCTGTGAGCTATACTGTGCTGGGATTTGCTTTTCTGAGCTATGTTAAGACATCCATTGAAAGCCAGGTTCCAGAGTTCTATATCAGCTCAAACTGCTACACACCAATCTTACCTGTCACTGAAGTTAGTGTAACTTTGATGTGAACTAACTCATTTCTTTCCATGTAGCAAAACAAAATCTGGCCAAGCAAAACTGTCTCCTCACTGGTCAGAAATATGTGGAATTCCTTTGGACAACAATAGGCTGCTGCAGGTAAAAAGAAGCAGCTATTGAAGCAGCCTGATTAATGTGACCTAACTGTCAGCAAAGTGGGGTTATCACACATATCTGCACGCAAGGCAGATATAGCAGCAAACAACATAAGCAAATGTAGCTTTAAAACAACCTTATTTTAGCCTCCTTATCAATTCTTCTGGCTTTTCATCATTTGGATACAGACACCTTTTGAAATCAAAGCTACACCTTTCTGAGAATTGCATAATTCCCTATGAACAGCAAAACTGGAGGTGAAAAAAAGGTAAGGTACAGCATACCCGATGGCATCATCAGTAATTGCACCAAACAGCAACAAAACTGTAAAGTGACTATGACAGTATCCACAGTGATAATCCAGTATACCCCCTGCACAGCACAGCTGCCTGCCCTTTTTGTGTCTTTACTCCTGCTACTCTGCTTCCCCGAGCTGCCCCTCTCCCTAGATCAGCAGGGAGGCAGGCTGTACACTCAACCTTCCCTCACTGCTCTTGCTCCTCCAGCACAGTCTTGAAACAGAACCAAAACAGTGAGAGAGCAGTCTTGTAGATCTGCTATGCCCTCAGGAGAGAGAAGACGCTTCCCAGGACAGGCATAGCTCAGTGAGGATGTGCAGAAGAAGGCTGTTCAAACATCTCCTACCTGACTGTAGGTTACTGTCTCACCTGTAAGTCAAATTTCCTCAGGAACAACTCCCAGCCCCCTAGAAAAGTCAGGTGGAAAGCTAATGGGGGAAGAGGTGGAGAAAGACCTCTCCATCCTCACAAAAGCATGCAGAATTTTTGTTCTTTTAAAAATCTAATATTATCCAGATACTTGATAATTGTTTTTTTAATATCGAGATAAACAACTTTTGAAAGCTTTAAGTGGTGTAACTCATCATAAGTTTGGTATCTTAGCAGGGGCATAAAAACACCAACTCCAGGGGTTCACATCAAGTAAGGCTCAGGCTCACAGCACTTGGTAATTGGAAGTGTGTGTGAAGGACAGTTGAGAGAGCTCAGGACCTACTGTGCTTTGACCAACATCCAGCCCTATTACATATGTGCATCTAAACACTGCACTGACTTCTGTGAGAATTGTATAGGTGGAAGAATTGCAACAGTGACTCTCAAAGTGACACAGTGACAGAAGCATACCCAGGGGGAACCTGAGGGCACATCAATAGGGAATTCAGAGCAGAAATCAGAGAGAATATACAAGCTACGCCTAAAAATATGCATAGATTTCAGTAGGTTAGAATAGGCTGTAATGAATTATGTAACTGTCATGAATTCTTGCCAAAAAGCCCCAACTAGCATAATATTGTTGCAATTATGTCAATTCACAGGAGATAAGAGACTGGCCCTCTGTAAACAGTGTTTCGTGCATGAAGCTGTATTATCTCTACATTCCATTTATCTAAGACTACTGAATTTATGAGGAAATTATGTATGTAGACACATACATATGCATATTTGACAAATAAATGTACTGAAAAGTCTCAGTATGAACAGATACGGTACAGTACTTGTTTTGAAAGAAAAGTATCTTAAATAATCTCCTAGTGAATCCAAATTCAGATGAAGCTCTTGCCAGCTGCCAGCAGTTACTAACAGGTACAGTAGAGGCAGTGCAGACTTAAAGCTATGTCCTGATTTCAGCAGGAAGGAATGTGACAAACCAGGGTATTTTGCTGAGCCTGATTAAGCACCTAAAATCTAGCTTAATTATACTACAGCTGGCTATCTGCAAGGCACATTATATGGCAGGACAAAGAGGCAGGAATAGCAGTAAAGCCTCCCTGTTTCTCTCTGAGAGAGGAAAGCCTTTGCATACGCATGCCACAAGAAAACCTCCAGAGCACTGACTTGCAAATCACAGCGAGGGGAAAAGCTAAGGCCGGGTTGGGAGAAGGAAGAGTGGACTGGGGACAGGGCTCCAGACAGCAAAGGCTGAAACTGGTCCTGCAGTGCACCAGCCAGCTTTAGAACTGTGCCATAATTTTACAGGACCTCTGAGCATTTCAGAATACAATGAGGGCATTTTCAGCTTACCAAATAAGAAGGTGACAATTCTCTTTCAGCCTGCCATGTCCTTTGACAGAAAATTTTAAGAGGCACGCAATGGCAAATTTTTGGGTGGCTTTGTTTTGGTATTTCTGTTTGTTTGTTTGTTTGTTTGTTTGTTTGTTGTGTAGCAAGATTCATTGACAAGCCTGTGACCATTTGGGGAAAAAACAAACTCCCACTACCCATATGGGATGATTAGAAAGATATATGTTAACAACGAAGAAGGGAAAAGAAGAGTAGATCTTTTCTCCTGGAATTCAGGAGGTAGATTTCTTCTAAAATATCCTTGACAGATGCCCTGGGTCTGGCAGACTACCTTTTTTTTTTTTTTTTTTCTTAATACTGGAAGTTCACTTAAGTAAGTGGATTTTTTACTGTGGGGCTTACTACAGTAATACAGCAGTTACAGAATTTTTTCTGGTAGTGTACAAATGAAATAAGTGAAAGAAATACAAAATCATGTTACCTCACAGAGAGCATAAATCTGAATTCTTTTGTTTTAAGGTTCAGTCTTCCAGATATATTTATTCATTTCCATTCCTGTAACATTATTTGTATATTTGGTTATATTTGAAAATGGAATAAAGAAAAACCTTTAAAAGTGAAGGGAAATAGATTATGTTAATTCATGTAACACAACAGAAGATGTTGTTAATTCATGTATCACTCATGACTTTTGAATTGTACTGTTGAAAGGGAAAAACTAAAAGTCTCAAATAAATTAATACCAGATAGTCTTTTTAGTCTACCCAAAGAAGATTGTTAAGATCAAAATAATAACAGAGTGCAAGGCAGGCATCTGTCTAAAATTGCTGTCTAGCTTTGAGATAGAAAACAAAGTGTATTAGAAAATAATTGGTTAATATAATCATAAACCCAAGAAAATTAAAGGATGCTCCAAGATATATAGTATCAGTAGAAAATATATTTGTCACCTTTCAGATACATTGTAGACAACAATGTAGCAAAAGATTATTCCAGGTAGCCAGAATTAAGAAAGGTTATGCATTGGATTAGAAACCCTAACTCTAAGAACTGAGCAACACAATGACAGATGAATTACTGTAGACAGCTGCCATATTATTCACAAGAAAGAAGGAGCACACAAATGTATAAGAAAGCACACTCCACTGCACCATTTAGCTCTTTTTATCGCTACTGCTCAAATCACCTTCTCAAGAAAAACATGTGCAAAAGGACAAATAAAGTATTTCTTGAAAATAAGAGCTTTTCACCTGAAACAGCATGAAAGACACTTAGTGTTAAGAGTGTCACTCTCATTCAGCTGGAGTATCACCTAGCTCTCATCTAGATCAATGGAACCACTTACATGAGGAAAACATTATCTGAACTGAGGCCTTAGATGGGAAACAACTAAGAGTTTGCTTGGCAAATGCATGTGAAATCATATTAATTAAAAGAAAAATAAACTATTCAGTGGTTTGGGGGTGAGATTATCTATTTTTGGTGCATGTTTTCATGGCGATAGAGATAGCTAATCTGGTTGCATGAAGGAAAGAAGGGGACCAGAGGCAATATTGCAATACTGTGATTTATATTTGTCTTATTTACTGATCCAGGCAGGGGTTAGCTTGCCCTTTAGGATCTACTACAGCAAAGCCTTTTTCCTTCATTATACAGCCATGAAGCTTAATTGTATAGGGAATTTGCATCATGCCTGCATTTGTATGAGAAGATTATTACTCTACACAAACCAGAATTGGCTGTAGAAAGACAGTTCGTTAGGTACTTCTATTAACCTTCGTCACACTATGGTAAATACTGAAGAAATCACATCCTGAAACTAGAGTTGGCAAATTCAAGCCAAAAGGAAATGCATTCTGAATAAAGCAGTACTTACCCATGAAACACACTATCACGTGCACTTTCATACTTAAAGGGGATAAAATATGCAAGGTCTTGTGATTAAATGTATCTGGCAAGCACCAAGTATCTGAGCACAAAACAAGCTTCCACAAATTAGTATGTGAATTACTTGCCAGAAATCTGGTTTACTTGCAGTGGATAATGAAAAATCAGTTTTGTGGAGAGGTAAATACACAGACCAGGACAGAAGTGGCAGTATATCTGCATGGGAACTTGACACAGAGTATGAGAATACGTGAAAGATGACAAAGAGGGAAATCTGCAGAGGGTTCTACTGAGAGATGCAATTCTTAAATTATTCTACTTCAAGGAACACCTTCTCCCATACACTTTGGCAGCTTTCCTGTCAGTAGTGATGCTCCACATCACTACACTTCCTGGATCTAGAGGTGAAAGCACTGGAACTCCTGCCATTGCAATCTGTAGTTTCTCTTTCAGAACTAAATCAGGGTTATTGCATCTGTTCTTTTATCCTTTCCCCTCCTACCTCCTAACACAGAAGGGAGATTGAGAGAAGAGATGCTTTCATGCTCTTTCACAGAAGGAAATTGAGAGATTGAGACTGACTGTAAGAGGAGGTAATATATGGAAACAGGAAATCTACTGGGTCTGATTTTTCACCTCAGCTGGGCTGAAAGAAGAATCTAGGACTGTCACAGATGGAAGTGATCAGATGTCACTTGTGCTGAATAAGAACAGGAAGATACTAACCTCACCGGAGCATATTGCTAGAGTTTATCTGTCACTTACAACTAATTAACTAAAATACAAATTAGCTGCCCGTATGGTCAGGCTCTTCTGTGCACAATTTTTAGTATGACAAACATCCTAGGAAAAATTGAAGCTTTAAATCTTACAAATTATTGAAGTCAGCAATAAGCTTATATGTGTGGATATTTCTTGTTGCATACAGACACAAAGGAACTCCTTTAATTCATAAGTGAGAAAGGCAAATTATCTCCTTTCAGGATATCTCCAGATGCTATCACAGGATGATGGCACTGGCTTGTCCTGCTCAAGCTTCCCAGGGGAAGGTCTGCAGCACAATGTGATATACTAACAGACTCTGAAGAATGAGCAACAAAGAGACAGTATGTTCTCCAAAGGCTCTTGTTCCTCAGTAAAGCAGTTTCCAAATTCAGGTTTATCAGGGGAAGCAGTCTCACAGGACCCAAATGAAGCATGCTTTTGGACCCTTTACAACTCTGCTCATGTTCCTCGGGAAAGGAAAAGGCTTTTTTTATTCACTGGATGTTTAATGTGAATTTAATTTGTGCTGTTCTATAGAATATATTTTATTTCCATTAAACGGCAAGATGACACACCATCCTACCTCTATTTCTGTAGTGTTTCTCAAAGTGTATTGAAAATTCATAGATTTGGAAAACATGATCTATGTATCTATTTAGCACAGTACAACTTTAAATCTCCCAAGAGAAAATTTGACAGTGAATTTTTATTACCATTCCGATATAAGTAAAGACTTTAAAGTGTGAAGCTTTATGGCACTATTTTTGATTAGTGTTAACTAAAATAGTTTTTAAAAACCCAAAACTAAACTGGCATTTTAACTAGAAGAAGAACTTTTTATATGAGCATGCTTTTCAAACAAGCCAGTCCCTATTCTCTACAATTTCTTTATGAACCAATAATATTTATTTAATACATTGCCTTCTTTACTATAATAGAACTACTCTGATTTATAAATCCACCAGATTATCTGAAATTGACAGTGTAGGGAAAATCCATCTCTGGTCTAGATTTAAAATGTAAGTGCCATTACATCTGTAAAACTAAATGCATAGTCTGATATAATGATTTATTATACATACACAACTTACAAGTGAAGTGTCACAAAGACACTGAGTTTTATATCAAGAAGTATACAAAAATTGATAAAAATTGCACAAAAAAGTCTACTATGTATTTAATAGAAAATCTTGTGCATGAATAAAAACAGCTCAGGGATTACTTAGATTAAGACCAAAAATTCAGGGTTTAGAAGATCTTCTTTTATTACTTAAAACTAATTTCTTCTTTTGCTACTGTAAAACAGAGTTCAAGGGTTGTTTTCTTTTTTTTCATAACCAGTCTTAAGGATCAGTGTTCTGTGGACAGAAACAAGACTCAACCTGATTTACAGAAACAGTGTCTGAGGCTAAGTTTCAACAGCTTTTTGAAACGATTGAAATTTCACTTCAGCCCTGCACAAAGTAGGAAAGAAAGAATGAATTAATCTTGCAAGAAGAAAATTAGTGAAAACAGAACTTTGCAACAACTTTCAAATTATGCTAATTTCCTTACATATGCTTGTGTAGCCCTGTAATTCATCCCATATTTCTTGTGCCACAATTTCAGATCAAGTTTTGGTGAAGATAGAGTTAGTCACTTTTAAGCAGGAGGAAATTATTTAAGTATTTTTCCAAAGTCTGGTTAGAGCTTTGCAATTCAGCATAGAGAAGCTAAGATAGCATGAAGTTAGCACCAGCATAGGGAAGCTTGGTAATGTCCAGAAAATCATTCTAACTACAAGTAAAAATAAAAGACAGAATCTGGACTACAGGAGAAAAAGGATAAAACAGAATAAAGAGACAATCTTGGATTAGATTGTTCTTTTCCCATTAACCATTTATTTTGGTGGTACCTGAATAGTAACACATTGAATTGAATGAAATTCCCCATCCCTTTTTTTCCTATCTTTTTTCTTCCTTCTTTTTTCAGAGGTTTTGTTGCCAAATCTGAAGGTTGTAGTCCATTTAGCCTGAGTATTTTTGTTCAGCTGTATTATATCTCCTTTCTGTTTTTCTTTGCAGAAGATCTAACACAGCTGGATGAGATGCAATATAAGATGTGCATTCTACAGAATACAATGAAGTATTAGAAAACGCTACATGTAAACAGAGAAAATAGAATAATCAAATTCACTAAAAAAGATTTCAAATTTTTCATAAATTTCACAAAGATTTAATGGATGAGAAGCATAAAACAACACCCCCAACACTAATAGACACTCTCGGTGTATATGGAATGTTTTGGTGTAACAGTGAATTAATCCATGACTGTTTTAACAAAGCAGTACATACAATAAGTAATCTTTATCTTCATTTACAGTTATCAGGAAGACAGGGCATTTAAAATGGGTTGATCAGGAAGAAGAATATACACTTTTTTTAAAAATCTTTTATTTAATTTCATTGTACTCTCACTCATGTGCACACACATCCTTTTTGTGGGTAATAAATTTGCATAACTTTGAGAATCCTTGCATATGTGTATGATCTGATACAGGTATCATACACATACAATATTAGATTGTATAAAATAGTACAGTATAATCTGTATAAATGCAGGTGATGTTAAAAATAATTGTCTGGCCTAACACTACATGCAGGACAGGAAGACACCTCGTTACCCTTTAAGCCTTTCTCCTGTAAATATTTCCAATTAGCAAGTTTCTGCATTTTTATAAACATAATCATTCAAAACCTCAATGCAATTTTTTTAGTACGTTCTTTGGGGTGAAAATTGTATTTTTTGCTTTGTGGCATAATAAATGCTAGCAGTTCATGCTAGGAAACTGTGGAGGACTAACTAGGTTGAAGACTCCCTACATCTTCGTTAATCAGTGTTACAATACATGCAACGTGAAAACTAACTTCACCCGCGAAAATTTGCCAAGAAGTCACAAAATCCCTGCGTGTATTTAAAACAGCCTTTTAAAAAGAAGATAAGCCTACTCACTGTTCTGCACAGCTCCCCTTTCTAAGTGCACATGCATGAGGATGGGTATGACAGACGGCAGAGGATGAGAAAACCAAGAGTCTGTACTATGCCTACACTTATCATGGTATCCAAAGTATCAACAGAGCATTCTGAATGAAACACAAAAACTGTCATATTCTAAGCCACGTTAATTATTCAGCAAGTGAAAGAAATACAGTGTATTTTGGAGCCTCTCTCTACACCCTGCTCGGAAGTCACAAGGAGCCCGCAGGGAAAGTGCTCAAAGCCCAGAGTATGGTGGCTGTTTATCCGTCAATGCTGAGCATTACAATATTGTTATTATTTGTAGTAGTAATTCTAATTTTGTCTTATCTACCTAAAGGTTCCACAAACAAACCTCCCCCCCAATTTAAATTCCCATTTATGGCATAACATTTTCTATATCAGGCTCCGCATCTACGCAAGGCGTGTTTCAGATTCTCGCACAATCTTGACACTGAATTGCAGTTACACCCCTGGCTCTTCGCTGCCTTCGCTTGCTTCCGAGACGACAGTCACTCATTCTGTTTACATCGCAGTATCTATCCTTCGAAAGGACACGACCATGCACCTTTAGCGGAGCAGTACAAAACCCGGTCCATGCCGCTCGGCACCGGCCCCGAGAAGGCTGTGCGGGACAGAGGTGGAGGAGGCAGGGGCCGAGCAGGGGGTGCGCAGCGGGGACCGCAGCCGGGGCCGCCGCCTCTCGCCGCGGGGGCTGCGCGGCCCCGGCCCCGGCGCGGCCCGGGAGAGGAGCGCTCGCACCGAGCCGCCGTGCCCCGCGCACCACGCTCCGCTCCGCGGCCTCGTTCGGGGAGCGGTAAGTTTTTGTCCGTCCCGCCGTCGTTTCACTCCGAAGGAGCGAGGTGTGGGTTTGGAGAAAGGAAAGCGGAGGGGTGGGGGCGTGATGGATCCCCGGCAAAAGCTCTCCCGGTCCGCAGGATGAGCGCTGTCAAGAGAGATTTGGCAAGTTCCTCTCCACCTCGGGTTTCACTTTTTTTTCCTCCCCCTCCTATTTAAATTGTCTCATTGTTAGAGGATTACACGCGCTTCAGGTTACACCCGGAGAGGGCAGGGGGAAGCAGCATCTCCTTTCCCTCCCCACACCGTATCTACAATGCCATTAACCTGTTCCTCATATTTGGGGCAAACCGGAGACGCGGGGAGGAAAACACGAACGCAACAGAGGGAAGGGATCCCAAGTGATGTCAGCCCCGAGGAACTTGGCTGTTGTGGCAGGGCTGTCTCAGAGAACCATCCCGCAGCTTCTGCCGAAGTTTCCCTTTCTGAGCAGCGACCCAGGTGCGCGCTCAGCCCGGCCACGGGCAGGCACAGCGCAGGGACAGCGCGGGGACCCGCCGGCCCTTGCTCGGCTTCGGACAGAGGCCGGACCCTGGCCGGGACCCGTCTTCCCTCGCTACCCCGGCGGCTGCGACGCGGGGAGAGCACAGGGAATCCTGGGGGAGGGATGCGCGGACGCCCCCTCGCTCGCAGGACGATCCGGGCAGTGGCCCCCAGGCGTGCGGGACAGCGCCAGGAGCCGCCCGGGCTCGGCGCCCCGCTCGCGGCTCAGCCCCTCCGTCCCGGCGCTGCAGCCCGCGGCTCCCCGGCACCGGCAGACACCCGACACCGCCGCGCGCTCATTGGCCAGCTTCCCCGGCCCCGCCCCCTTGGCCGCGGCGACTCAGGGGGCGGCTCGGCCCGCCGGCCGCCGATAGCTGCTGCTGATTGGTCAGAAGGCGCTGTCAGTCACGTTGAGGGACGGGCCGCCCCACGGCCGAGGCCCCGCCCCCTTGCCCTCATTGATATTATCGGCGCGCGGCGCGGGCGGCCGGGCTGCAGTCGGGGCTGGCGGGCGGCCGGCCCGGTGCGGGAGCCGGGCAGCGGCGCGGAGGCGGAGGAGAAGGAGGCGAAAGAGAAAGGCATCCTGGAGGGAGGGAGCGCCGAGCCACAGACTAGCACAGCAAATTCTCCACCGTCCTCTAGCACCCACCAAGCGGCGGCAGTGGCAGTGTCTAGGAATAGAGAGCTAGAAATATAAAATCACCCCGCTCCTGCACCATGGCTTTCCAAAGTAGGCTCCCTTCTTGGATTATTTTGTGCTCCGTCTGGCTGTTCCGCTTTGCACACACGGGGGAGGCACAGGCTGCAAAAGAAGGTAAGGTGATGCGGAAAACAAAAAGTTTGAGCTTATTTATTGCTTTTGCCCACGAAGTCTGTTTGGTAGCTCAGTAGGGGACCTTCCTGCCCCTGCCAGCTGCTTATCAGCCCCCCTCTCAGAGGGAAAAAAAAAAAAAAAAGACTTTTAGTAGAGGTGGGAGGGAGGAAAAAGCACGGCATTCACTGGGGGCTGTGTGTGTGTATGTGTGAGGGACCGGGACAACTGCCTTTGCTCCCAGGAATGAGGTTTGCGAGGCATTCGCACGTGATGAGGGGGAATGGGGCTGGGAGAGCCCCCGGCCCGGTATCCGTGCCGGGGAGCGTCGCTCTCCCGTGCCAGCCCTGATCCTCCCGAGGAGGTGCAGGCAGGGCGGGTTACCTCGCTGCTCCCTGGGCAGGGGCTGAGGGCCAAGTTTTAGGGCTCGGGACGCTTGGTGGGAGGCAAGGCAGGGCGCGGGGCTGGGGCTGCGGGGCGCTCCCCGCCGCTCCCCACCGGGGGCCTGCAGCGCTCCGGCTCAGCGGGGCCGAGCACAGACCGCGGGAAGGAGCATCGGGGTGCAGTTTTGCACGTCCCAGCCGTGCAGGCTGGACATGTGTTTAAAGGATACACACACGACCTGGCTTAGTGTGCCTGCAATGTGTGTGCTCTACCCCGGCATCGCTGGAGAGAGGTTTAGGGATTTTACACCATCTGCGTAGCACAACGGAGCTTCCCCGTTCTCGTCAGTCCAATACTGGTGTCTGTGTAAGGCGCACCCCGCACATTTGTTTCCCCCGCGCACGGAGACAAATCAGGCAGTTTTGTATCAGAGACTGATGGAGGTGTTTAAAATCAATTCACAAAGCCCATCTGGGGATCTCTTTTTTCACGCTGAGAAAATCCGAAATTATTTAAAGGAGCGCCCTGCTCGTGCTTGACAGCGGAAGACGAAGGTCCGTCTCCATCTTCGGCGGGGGGGGGGGGGACGACGACGACGAAGACACACACGACATGACATGGGAAGGGGAAAGCAGGGCATTTTCGGTGCCTCCGCATATGTATGCGTTTGGGGTTCCCTCCCCCCCCCCCCCCCCCCCCCGCCTCAGCTGGATGCGTCAGTATTTTTCATCAAACCTCTGGCATGCAATAAAATATCATTTAGAGCTTTAAAAAATGCCTCAATTAAAATGTACTCTGCCCATAAAAGACCAAGTCGATGGCGAGATTAGAGAGGGAAAGAAGAAGGAGCCTTTCTGTAGCAGCATTTCGAAAGTTTATTTGGAGGGGCTGTAAAGCACAGAAACCCTCCCGCGGGGAGCACTAACCAGTAGCTTTGGGGTGGGGAGAGGAGAAGGGCCGGGCAGTCGGACGGGGAGGCAGGCAGGGAGGGTGCGGACTGCCTACCCCGCTCTGCCCTTCGGCTTGCTCCGTCCTCGGAGCTACGCCGGTGCTTCCCACTGGTAGCCTGTCCCGGTTTTTTCTGTGTTATACGTGTGTGGGTGGTTATATATGCATCTATACCTATGAGTGTGCGTGTATAATGTCTGTATATTCGGGGAAAATTACCTAGCCAAAAGAGGGTCAGGAGGGGGCGAGCGGCAGACAGGGATTGATAGCGGTTACCTGCTGCAAGCGCAGAAAACTCTCGCGGAAGAAAGAACGAGTTTAAAAAGAAAAAAAAAAACAAACCCAAACAAAACAACAACAACAAAAAAGTAACTTTGCAGCTTCACC
The DNA here is from genome assembly GCF_963513975.1 of Fringilla coelebs. Classification (NCBI taxonomy): domain Eukaryota; kingdom Metazoa; phylum Chordata; class Aves; order Passeriformes; family Fringillidae; genus Fringilla; species Fringilla coelebs. The sequence continues at coordinate 38,810,742 of NC_140030.1, read as the reverse complement.
GACAGCCCCGCCGAAGGGCCGGTGGCGGCAGCAGCCCCAAGTGGTTTCCAACCCCTCCCCGCTGGGTACGGAAAAGGGATGGGAGGGGTAAAAAGCTGAAAAGTTTTCCGAGTTTCCTTTCTGTAGCTCAGTTGAAGCCGCGATGAGATGCTGGAGAGGAACGAGGCAGGGTCCCTCTGTCTCTCAAAGCGAGGAAGTGACCGCGTTACCTGCGGAGCCCTCTCCCAGCTGCCGCGACCCTCGGGTCCAGCGCGGACCCGGGGAGCGGGCTGGCTATCCCTTCGCTCCGTGGCTGCGAGAGCTCGGCGCTCCGTTCTGGGGCCGCTGTCCCGGGCGCTTCCTCCCGAACCCGCGGCTGTCGGGGGTGTGGCGGGGGCGGCCGCGGGACCGGCGCTCCGCTGCCGCTCGGCCGCCAAGCCCCGCTCTTCGGCGCGGGGGCGCGGCCGCCTGCGCGCAGCTTCGCGCAGCGCCGGGAGCGCCGCTGCGGCTCCCCGCGGAGGCGAGAGGCCGCTGCTCTCCGCCTGCGCGGAGCCCCGCTGAGCCCATTTCCCGCGGCCGCGCCCCCGCGCTTCGCCCGCCGCCTCTCCGGCTCCTTTCGCGCCCCGCGGCTCCCCCGCGGAGCGAGCGCGCAGGAGCCCGGTGCGCTCCCGGCCCGGGGGCTGCGGAGCCCCTGCGGCTGCCGGCGGGCGGCGCGGGGCGCGGCGCCCTTCTCCGCATCACTTCTCCGCATCACTTCTCCGCATCACTTCTCCGCGCTGCCGAACGAGCCGTGACAGCCCAGGGTCTCCCCGCGCTGGGAGCAGGGCAGCAGCCGCTGGCTTGGAAAACTCTTCCCCGGTAACTTTGGATGCCGGAAGGAACGCCACGATTTCTTTACAAGGGGTGTTTGCAGAGCAAACCCCTGCGTTGAGGTTTTTTTTTTGTTTGTTTCTTTGTGGGTTTTCTTTTTTGTTTGTTTTGTTTGCTTGTTATCTTTTCTTTCTCTGGTGTGCTCACTCGTTGCTACGTGATGGAGAATTACTGCCAAATAAAAAGTATAATGAATTGCAGCCATTGCGTGCTGGTGCTGAAACGGTTAAATTTTCGGTGGTACCTTTTTTTGCAGGACCATTATAAATGTTCTTGTTTAACAAGCCGCCGCATACACCACCTGCTTTTCTATAGAAAGTGTTACAAAGTAAAGCCCCTTGAATCCAACCTTAATGACATAAGCAGGTAATCTTTCTAGAGGGAGACTATCAAACTTCCTTAATGAGTAGTTCCACTTCATTACTGAAATACAGGCCTGGAAGCTACCGTTTTGTGTTCAGCTAACATTCCATGTATTACTGAATGAATTTTTAGGCAACTTTTTAGTAATTCACTGTAATTTTGTGTTAAATTCTCCTTGGAGAAAGGGCCAAAGCCAGAATTAAAACTGTTTTGTTAGACCTGCAAAAGTTGCTTCAAGTTACAGCCTTAAGTCAAACATCTAAATATCTTAGCACAGAAATGCTGCGTATGAAGTTAGAAATAGCTTTATAGCTAAAGGTATATGGAATAGGTTCAAATTAGGAATGCTACTAAGGAGCTGGTCTATTAGGCTGTGATTAACCACTTTTGGAGGTAGGGTTACATTTAGCTGAAAATAATTGTGGTGCTGCTAGAACTGATGTCTTTCTGTGTATAAATGTCACCATGATGTGAAGATTTTAGGAAGCTATTACCATAAAATGAATTAGTCTGATTTTGTGTATGCGAGGTGTGAGGTTATTGCAGGGTCTTTTATTTTCTGTATTCCTAGTTGCAGAATTATTGCTTTTACTTATGAAATAAAAATACTTGTGAAAGTATTTTTCACTTTGACACTCAAAAAAGATCATTGCTTTTCCAATGTGACTCTCAGCAAGGTGTAGACCAGTCCTGTATAAATCAGTTTGGAAATGTGTTGAAATGTCTGTGTGCTTTAAGCTGATTGTAATGACCAGCATATGGAAAATGTCCTTATGAAAAAGGAGAGGGAGGGAGCATGCATTGTAATGACTGATTAATAGCACTTCAGAGCACTAAAAATCCCTCACTTTGTTTTAGGCAATGAAATTGTAAAGATTTATGTATTTACGCTCATGTATAAGCAGATATGTGTATGTGGTTATATGTGAATGGTACAGAATCATTTGTCTGTTTACAAATAAATAGCTAGTTGTGGGTGCAGATAATTTTTTAATAATATGAAGATGAAATCTCAACCCATACAAAAATTATGTTAATTCTATCACTTTTTAAAATTTCTATTTTTTTCCTTAGTTTTAAATCCCCCCGTTGTTATGTTTAACAAGCTGTGGAATTTAATTTTTTTTCCCTTTTTTTTAGTAATACTGCTGGACTCTAAAGCACAACAGACAGAGTTGGAATGGATTTCCTCTCCTCCCAATGGGGTAAGTACTGCAGGCAAAACTTAAGTTCCTAAAGAGGAGTAGTCAGTTTATTGAAGCAGTTGAAAGACCTGCTTTAAACTAGTTCCCCCTCATACTTCTCTCATACCAAGTGTTTATGGCTTCTTCATTTTTAGAATGAAACCTCAGGTTACAGTGTACAAATGTACAAGCCAATTAAAAGCAAGTGACTCTTTGGAAACTTTTGTTGCTTTTATGTTTTGTAGTGTATTTCTTTGTGCTGTACAAAGGATTACACTATATATTTATAAGACAGTATTTTAAATAACTTTTTTTCTTCCCTTAGAAACAACAGATCTGCTTCTGTGTGGAAACTTTCTAAAAATATGTTTTTCATTTTCTGTAGAATGGGTGATCATAAATTTGTTTATGAGGTTTTCTTTGTAATTGAATAGCACAGATTGAAGTGCTCTAAAAGAAAAACATTTATACTGCAGATGTGTTTGAAACGACATTCCAAACTTGAAACATCCCCAAGCCTTGAGGAGCTTGATATCTGGAACTAGGCATGAATTTTGTGGTTAAGGCCACCTCCAGCTTGCGTACAAATTAATCTTATGGCATTCTGTGAAATGTACCATTGTAAATTACACCATTATAAAAATGAGATGTTTAGAAACATCAGTGTTACTGTCTTACTTATTATATATGTAAAGTTGGGAAATGCTGCTTTCAGTCTGAATTAAGTGTTAAAGTGTTAAAAACCTCTTCTTCCTTAAGCCTTGAGGAAGAACATTTTCAGAAAGATACAATGGATATATTTTCCTATCTTAACTCAATCCTACATGAACTTAGTCTGCCAAATCATAAATTACATGGACAGTTCTTGCTCATGGAGACAGTCTTGCTGAATCTATTGGGACGCCTTGCACGAACAACAACTTGGGGGATCAGTCCCTTAATCTTCAGTTCATTAAAAAATCTGGAGCCAGAAGAGCGTGAAGTGTGAGTAGGGATATAAAAGTGTAACAAATCCTTTAAGTAAGAAGGATGAAAATGTGGAAGTGTCTTTCTTTAGAAGCAAGATTGCAGTATCAATGTAAGCATAAACTGTGAACTAATCTAAGGACTTCAGAGGGAATGTAATGCGGGCTCAATGTTTATGATGGCCAATAACCTCAGCATTAGCATTTTGCACTGATTGAAGCCTTTACCAGAAGGTTAGGAAGATTAGCTTGGTGGCATATATATTAAACTAACCTGTAGATAATGAAAGACATGTCAATACATGTTGCACATCATCACACTGAAAGATGAAAATAGAGTCCACTTCAACAAATAGTGAAAAGTGAGTTTCAGAGGTAGAAGTGAATTTCAATCACAAATTAAAAGTGAATCAAAACTAATGGCTAGATTTGCATGTGTGGAAGTGTTCAGAAAAAGTTGTCTGTAAATTAACATAAAAGTACCATTTTAATAATGTAATTTTGAAAATAAATGTTTTTCTAATTTTAATTACTGAATTATTTACTATGCAATAAAGACTTCATGGGAATGAACACAGAAAATTTTGAGAGAAACTACTGCATAATCACAGTATAGAATATATCAGTCAGACACTCGTTAAATGCCTCATTCAACTGCAAATGCTACATTTAACACTGTTAAGATAACTAAGAAGTTAAAATACCATAAATTGAAACCAATAGAACAGGGAATATTCAAACAGATTTGCATGTATAGCATCATATTTTGCAGCAGGACAAAGAAAAAGAGGAGTTTTCTTCCTGTGAAATTGTTCACTATAAGAAAACTTCAGTGAATGGTGACCTCACCTGCCGGAGGTGAAAACATCTTGAAGTACTGTTTTTTTTTTTTTTTCTGCAGACACTGATTACATAACTGCATCATAAATCACATTTCTAATTTTTTTTGCTTTGGCAAAATATGGAAAAATAGTTCCAGTGCTTAATGCTTGGGATCACAAAATAGTGCTTCTTGTGTGAATTGTATTATTTTCCTTGCTTGTAACATAAGAATCTCTTTGATGCCAGCTAGTCTCATATTGTAGGATTTTGACTCTGAGTAAAGTAATTTGGGTTGTATTATGAAAAGTAGGTTACTTTTGTAAAATGTATTTTGTTTGTTGCTTTTTTTTATTTGTTTCAGTTTGTTGGTTTTTTTGAGGAGGAATGGTGATTTGTTTTGGTGGAGCAATCCACATCAAAACTCAAGGAGACAGATTCTGTTGTGTGGCTCGTGAGAGTCACTTTCATGTCAAAGTTGGAATGCATTGTCTTATTGAGTATCTTCATGAAGAATCTGGCTTGATGTCTTAAGGGAAGAATGCTTGCACAAGATAAAATATAAAACAAAAAAAAACCCCAAAAAACCAAACCATCTCAAAGAAACCCCAAAGGACATAGCATTACCTGGCAAAATTTTATGCTTTATGCCTTTTTTGTCATCTTGATGGTTTTTTTTTTTTTAACTATTTTTAATGGGGAAATGTTTTTTATTACCTTAGTATAGCCAAAACCCTCACAGTCCAGGGCCCAGTTTTTTCTCGCTCTTATGGATGTGAAAAAAATTACTCATTCAGCTCTTATAAATCTTGTTATGAAGATAGACATTCTTTTGTTCAGAGGTTAATACTGTTCCATATGCAATCACTTCAGTTAAATCCATGAGCATTTAATAATCTATTTCAATCATTTAATACCATATGCATATAATATATAATACTGTATATATCTCACCTATATTAACTGTCGGTCCTTGAAATGCACTTTGATATTTACAACTTCTGTGCATTTCAGCATCTGCAGCTGTGATATATTTTGTGGTGATAACTTCCAGCATCAATTCAGCCACATCTGTTTTTTCCTGAAACAGACAACATTAAAATGGTCTCATTTGCTGTCAAATAAGCTTGCAGAGTAATGTACACTGTGTGGCTCCTGATTTGGGAAGCCAATGTCTTCCATGCTTGGTTGCCGGCATGAGGAATGTCAGTGGATGCTCTATCCTGCAGAGGTGCCGACTATACGAGTCCCACAAAGCACTTAAGCATGTGCTTACCATTAAGCTCATAAGTACAGTCAGTGATCTTAACCGTGAGCTTAAGTGCGTTATTGACACAGGGCCAGAGGGCTGAGTGCCATCCAGAGGAGTCATGGTTGCCTGTATCCTGGGGTGACGATAGCTCACCCCCCTCTTCTAATTTACTACAGCTGCAGTTTCTGCAGGCACTGAAATGTTACAAGAAATGTGAAAAAAGGTGAGAGACGAGGATTGTTTTGGTTACACCTGGGCAGATCTGCCTGGTTGATTTCAGTGGAAGGTTTGCCATTGCTGGAGGTGCAAATTCCCACGCTACCAAAGGCTGTTAAAGACTCTGGGATTGTTAAAGGCTTACCAGCTCGTTACACAGTTGGTAGCCTAAAGAGAGAGAGCATCAACAAAACTCAGGCTTTGAACCAAAGAGCTTTCAGTCATACAGGTTGTTTTTAATTCTGTATGTAGTCTCATGGTTCATTTGAGCTCCCAGCTAAATGAAGTTTGCCCCTTCTAATAGAGGTGCAGCCAGTGGACAAAAGGTGAGGTGAGGAGGAGCTCCTACTTATCTTCTCAGTTTGTAAATAAAACAGAAGGTACGCTGAAAGAAAGGGGGACAACTAAAGTGTTTTCTTTCCTTCAGATTTTTAATGCTGTCAGTTTCCTGTTGCCCTCTCTCTGTGCCATTTCAATCAGGTAGGGGTAGGAATCATCTGACTCCTGAGTTTCAGGACCTGATCCCATGCTTTCTATGCAACTGCAAGTTTCATTGGAAGCTTTATATGCACAAGTTTTATGTACTCTAATGCTAAGCAATTTCAGTTTCTAAGACTTCACTGACATTAGGTTTCGCTGAAAGAGAAGCTGCCTCACTCCTTTTGGTCTTTGCTCACTCAAAAACCATTGTGACATTAATGCGTGTGAGCTCAGGGTGAAATCAGAACCTGGTATGCTAAACAGCCTTTTCTGAAGCTGCTCCTTTTCAACTGTGCCCGTGATGTGACAATGATTTTTAGAAGTTGTATGTGGGAAAGACATGAAGGGAGAGAGAGCCTACTCCTGCATTAATATATATGTTCTTCATTTAGGTGCTTAACAGTATTTTTACCAACTTACTGTTAAAAAGAAGGGAAATGTGAGTGGTGTGAAGCTTTTTTAAATACTCAGTAGTTACAACTGGTGACATACTTCTTGTTTATTACTAACTGTTTGTTATCCTTTTAGTGGGAAGAAATTAGTGGACTGGATGAAAACTACACTCCTATACGAACATACCAGGTATGCCAGGTGATGGAATCAAACCAAAACAACTGGCTTCGGACTAACTGGATTGCAAAAAGCAATGCACAAAGGATTTTTGTAGAACTGAAATTCACTCTGAGGGATTGTAACAGTCTTCCTGGAGTTCTGGGGACTTGTAAAGAAACTTTTAACTTGTATTATTATGAAACAGACTACGACACTGGCAGGAATATCCGAGAAAACCAATATGTAAAAATAGACACTATTGCAGCAGATGAAAGTTTTACCCAGGGTGATCTTGGGGAGAGAAAAATGAAACTTAACACAGAGGTGAGAGAAATTGGACCTTTGTCCAAAAAAGGATTCTATCTTGCGTTTCAGGACGTAGGGGCCTGCATTGCTTTGGTCTCTGTCAAAGTCTACTACAAGAAGTGCTGGTCCATCATTGAGAACTTAGCTATTTTTCCTGACACAGTGACTGGCTCAGAGTTTTCCTCTTTAGTTGAAGTGCGAGGAACTTGTGTCAGCAGTGCGGAGGAGGAGGCGGAGAACTCGCCGAAGATGCACTGTAGCGCCGAGGGAGAATGGTTAGTGCCTATTGGAAAATGTATCTGCAAAGCCGGATACCAGCAGAAAGGAGACACGTGTGAACGTAAGTAAACACACAGCTTGCTGTAAATTGTAGGTCATGTTCTACCAGATTTTTCTGGTTTTTTTTTTTTCCCCCACTTTTTTTAAAGAGAAATGCATCATCAGTCTGCTTTTGAAATTTTCAGATCCTCAATCTGTGAAGTTCACGCTGGTTAATCTAAATCAGTCAGTCTGTCTGATTATGAAAATCAGTGGTTGCACAATGCAGTTTTAAATTTAAAGAAAAAGGTTGAAGTATAAGTAAGTATAAAGAAATATAAGTAAGTATAAAGATAGGTTCAGGACTAAAATTATTAACTGATTAATGTGTTTCTTGTACCCTTTGGTAAGGCTGAGTAAATCATATCTATCACAGAACATTGTGGCAATCATGTCAGGTATGAGTAGGTGAACAGTTTGTTCTTTCACGTGATCCGTGGCATAGTTATAAGGAAGCTAAAATGGATGTAGTAGACAGAATGGGTGTGGTTAGTAATGGGAAGAATTCACCCAAAATCAAAACCGAGCTAGAGGTTTGTGCCAAGTGTGTAAAAATTAAATGCAAGACAGATATTTCAAATAGAATATCAAATTTTCAGAATGAAGTATGATATCCTTTCTATAATTTTTTTTGCACAAAACTAAATTTTTGGCTTGCATTTGAATCATTGTGATTATTTTAAAATCCTAGCAGAGCAGAGACTACTGAGTTGTACTTCCTGATTCAAGACTAATTCAGTTAACCATGTTCTTAGAATTATACTTAGCCTTGCTGTTACTGGGACTACAGGCATAAGACATTTCTGCTTAGCATGAAAAAAAAGTGTTTTATTGTCTTTGCTTCCAGTAAGAACAAGAAAATACAGTTGGTTTGTAGACGGGTATTTTCATGTACATTTAATACGAGGTCTATAATTTTTATCACAAGATAATACAAGAAGTTCTAGATCCCCATATATTTATTGCAAGATAGGCAGACGTTTGTTGGTGAGAAATATTGTAAGTGAAAAAGTGGAAAAACACCCACAAATCTGAGAAGAGGAGAAATTTACATCATCTCAAAAACAAAGCTGTCAGCACTCACTGAGTCTGAGGTGCCTCAGTCTGATGAGGACTTCAAAAACTGTAGAGGACGTGGGACATCCTAAAAAAAAAAATAAATTAGTCTCTTTATTAATAGTTTGTCCACATGAAAAAATACAGTTCTGCTTTTGATGAGTTTCTATGAGGAAATTCAGTAGAAGGTGAAGTGAGTGGAGTTGATCTGAGGTCTTTGTAGCTCCACACAAATCTTTCATTGTTCTGTTGGGAAGGGATGAAGTCTTAAACACTGCAGAGGATGATCTCATTAGGAGTAATTGTAATGAGAAAAACTGCCCTGGCAAAAATGTTCAGTAGACTGTATTAGAGATCTGTTAAAAATATTAAGTGCTGTGTCCCATAGAAGTCTGTGTTGAGGTTTTAGATTTTTTTTCTGAGTGACTGATTTTTTTCCTTTTATTAGTTAACTTGCTCTTGATTACAGATCTAGTTATCATTGATGTAATTAATATACTAATTTTATTTGACTTTCAATAAGGGAGAAAAAATATCTCAAAACACCCCCAGTGTAAGTTTGGAAGAGGGTGGGGGACATGAGCTGAGTATGTCAGGGATGGATAGAGAAGAAATTGATGTTTGGTGACTGGAATTCAAGTAACCTGTTTTTTTGAACAGGCTTCTTAATTTCTAACCGCGCTGATGTTGACAAAAGAATTAAATGATAACTTGTACTTGAGCCTGGTGGCGTGCTCATTTGCAAGAACATTTCCCATTTTTGGCTTGCTTCCAAAGCAATCGCTAGGAGAACACGCTACTCTGGAAGCAGTCCAGAGGATCATTTATGGTATTTTTCCTCTTTTCTTTCAGTGATCCTGTTAAGAGTTTCAAAACAAACTCTGGCCCCATATTGAGGCGAGCTAATGTGTTTGAGAGGGAAAAGGTGGTGGGCAGGAACTCGTCGAGTGCGCGCCGAGTCGGCAGCTCCAAGTCAGAACGAGCTGGGTGACGGTGGCACATGCTTTTAATTGCTGTCTGCATGTCCTGTCTGGGCTCGAGGATGTTATTAAGTATGACCAACTATGTAGTGACTGATAATGCAGCTGGCACACTGATACTGCCTCTGTTTTTTGTGACAGATATTGAGAGAAACTTATCTGTACATTGACACTAATGCAACTGGCTATCTGTTACTGTCAAGCTGTGTAACAGATCAAGTGGAAGCAAGCTGGTGTGTGCTTCCTTAACCCAGAGCTTTTGTAGCCCTGTCGAAGGGCTCACTTCTGCAAATACTTTGTACCTGGCATGCTGTGTGACTTCTCTGGGACTACTCAGGGCAGAAAGTATTGTGCTCTGTCAGGATGGGCAGACTTCTGTGATTCTTCTCTTGCACTTGCTAAAGCTCTGCTGAATTAGCACAGTAGGATTGTCTTTTAAAGATACAGAATAATACCTTGTCTGTTGTAGCAAAGATAGAAGCGGATGACCACGTTGTAGTTCCAAATATCTCTTCAGCCTGTAACTCAGCAGGGATTTTAATTTTTGTTATGCTAGCTTGATTGGCTGTCTGTGATTGAATAATGTGTTCCTTTTGCATACAGCTCCTCTCCTGTTTGTGAAATTTATTGAGTTCAGATACTAAAACAATTGAATTTTGATTTATACACAACTCTGCACTGGATGCATTTTTTTTTTTTAATGAATATAAGTAACTTGTAATGCTGGGAAGGATAAGGAAGAAAACAATCATGAGTGGTGAAACACATTACCTGGAAAATAAGATCCCCTGTGTACCCTCTTCATTGCTTGATCTTTCAAACTGCGTTAATTTTTTTTTTCCTTTGGATGTACATCAATTAGTTCTCACTATACAACTGCCAAAGAATCCTTGCAACCTCAGTGGTCTAAAACATACATAAGAGAGCCAAATTTCAGAGAGCTCACAAATGAATTTAAAGCAAAATCTTAAAGCTGTGTGGAACAAACATGAGGAAACCAGGTGAGCCTCTGAACTTTTACCTGCAGTTTGTTTTGCTTATGTACAAGGAGACTCTTTCCTTAGATCCTTCAATCTTAGGTCTGATGGTGTGTAGCACAAGACTTAGGTGTGGAAATCGTAAATTTTAAAGGATTATCTTGAAGGGTACCTTGCAGCAGTACCAGAAAGGTACTTAGTTCTTCTAACACTATGTATTGCATCTGTTATGGAAAAAAAATTCCCATCCAACCAACCAAAAAACCGTCATCCCACCAACCAAAAAAAACCCAACCAGAAAAACCCAATGGAATTCTTGGTAACTGTAGTGGGCTCCCAATAGGTCTAACTTGGACTTTTCTCACAGTGGAGTTCATTTGATATGTTATGCATGTAAAGGAATACACTGTGATCAATGATTGATATTTGAAGGTGAAAATAATTCTATGAGAGCTTCTACTATAATGTATTTCCCATCTGTTTCATGTTATTTGGGGTCAGAGAGGGAGAGAAATTTATTCTGTCAGAGGAGTAGAGCATAATTCAGAAAGTCTGAAGCTTCTCTTAGTATTACTGAACTGAGAAATTACATAGATCACTGGGCACCAAATCCAAAAAATCAAATTCATAGGGAAAGCCAAATGGGTGCATTTTACTGTTAAATGTATTATAATACTGTATACATTAACAGTTGTTTTATTGGCCTCCAAATGAGGAGGGGATTATAGCTGTTAGCACATCTTGTCTTGGTGAGGCTTTTCTTTCCAAACTTTGTCAAGTGCTCTACAGTGTGCCAAAGAGCAAGCTGCATCTGTTCCTTCTCTTTTTTCTTCTTGGGACAAACATTTTATCTCTTCACTTTGTGAGTTATTACTTGATAACAGATCCAGAAATGGAATTTGCCTTATGTGCAGCATATTTGTGGTAAAGTGTGTGTGGTTGTGGTTTTTGTTTGTTTGTTTGTTTTTCTTTCTTGTGTGTTTTCTTTTTTAAATGTTACTCCATTGAGGAGCCTATGTGCCACATGTTTATTCATAGAGGACAATGAATTAAGATGGGAATGTGAATAAGTTGTAATTAAAAAAAATATTACTATGCTTCCCAAAAGCCCAGGTTGCATATATTGTGAATTTGGTGTAAAGTTCAACTCAGGGAGTGTGTCACAGAAGATGTGGGTGACCTGCAACTTAACTAACCTATGCTGGCATTCCCACATTTTCAACTTGAAAATTTTTTGCTTTGTGAAGATGGGGAAAATGGTAGAAAACTTTTCAATGGCATTTATATCATCAGGACTTTAAATGCTTCCTCTTTTGAAGAAGAGTTACCTTTCTTCCATTTGCTTCCAAAATTACTCTAGGGAAGAGAATGTAATTAGTTTCAGCTAATTGAACCTGAGTAGAGAATGAGGGTATCTCTGTGTCACTGAGTCTTGTCATTTTCTCAGAAGCCCGTAGAAGTTCAACAGCAGAGCATCTATCTCCTTCTCTTTTTATTCCCTAACATATTAAATAACTTTTCTGTTCCTTTTTAAAGAAAGGCCAGTGGGATCTGATATCACCACATACAGCTGAATATTAACTATTTGATTAAAAAAAAAGTTTAAAAGGTAGGTATCTTTGCAAAGGATCCTAGCATGGGTCAGGAAAATAAACAAGATACTTTAAAGTGAAAATAAAACCTTTTAGCTAGATGCTAAGGAATAACTGAAGGTGTTTCTAGCATGAAATGGAGAGCTTTAATTTCTGCATCAAGCCCCCTTTAGAATTTGTAAAGTTGAATGTTTTGGCTATCATTCGCTCTGTAGCCTTCTGACTTCCCTTCTTGTCAGGGAGGTGTGGTACAAAGATACATTTTCTTGCTATATCTTCCTTTCAAAAGAGTCTAGTGTTCATAAAGAGGATGATTTTTACAAATTTATTTGTCTCTCTAAGTAATTTGGATTTCTTTGACCTACTTTGTTCATATTCTTCAGCTTTCTGAATGTGAAAGCACAGGGAATAGAAAAGGAAAGGAGCTATGTCCACTGTTAAACATGATCTCTTTCGAAGTATTTTCCAAATGAAGTAACACAAAATGGCTGGTGTTCTCACTGGTCAGGGCTAGCCATTCCCTGAAACAAACTAATGCCTTCGTGCTTCATACAATCTGTTCCAGGTCTCTTCTGTGTTGTCTCTTGGCTCAAAGATAAAATTGATTTTTTGTAGTGTTGCTTTGCCTACAGTATCTCAATTAGTTTGATAAGGACACTGACTATAGGACATCATAGTTTTGGTGATACAGCATTCTCTCCCAAGTGTGACAAAGAGATGGGAGAAGGAAAATGAATGAGGAGGCAGTCAAAACCATCTAGCTTTCATTGATAATGCCATCAGAGTGATCCTTAAAATGAATTAGCTGCAGAGCTACTGGCAGGTTTAGTTCCCAATAAACTAGTAGTTTTGCTCCAGAAGAGCTGAAAGAGGTGAAATGCAAATGAGCAATCAGGAGCCCAGTTCCTAGAAGTGGGGTTGTTGGATAATGCAGCCTCTTCTCCTCTGGCCTGCCCCTCTTCCCATCTTCAGCTGTCTCCAGGAATTAATTTTAGTTTTGCATTTTACTTGAGGTTTGATGAATACAAATTTCTTCAACTAAGTTTGCTGTGTTGTTGTTTGGGTGTTTTTTTTTGGTCAGATCCACTGCTGTGCGTGGATTTTGAAATGAAAACAAAACCAGCAATGAAATCTAAGAGAATTTTAGTAATATCTCCTTTAGTTACAGGGGAAGCACTAAAACTGTCTGTTTTACGGGTCTGGGATGCCACTACTGAATTAGCTACGGTTGCTCAACAGCTGGGCCATTAACTCCTTAGCCATAAAGTGTATCTGCTGCTTGTTCTAAGTGAAGCTTTAGTTGGTATTTAGAAATGGAATCTCATCCTGTCAAGTCTGCTGCCCAAAACCATGCATTTTGCTTCTGAAACCAACTTTCCTGCCCAGAAATCTTTTGTGAAGGGTGGAATGGATGTCTAATGGTTTTGCTATCATTTTCTAAGTTTGCTATGTTTCTATGTATAAACAAATTTTCCTACATGAAAAAGAATGTGCTTGCTTGGAAATTCTGGGAGGGTTTTTTGATTTGTTTGTTTTGGTGTGGGTTTTATGGTTTTGTCCACGGTTTCTGTTAACATCTCAGAATTAGCCACTAAAAATAAATCTGAGTATTCTTTCATTTCTGAGCACAAATGGGAGAAGTCACATATAATCCTCATTAGAAGAATCATAATTGTACATATATTCCATTAAATATAGCTATTAGCTTTTTAAGAAAAAGTGAAGCAAAACCCATCCAGAAAACAAGGTTGCAGGAACTGAAAAAAGCGAGTAGGTTACAGAGAATCTGAAAGTAGGGATCAATTAATGGAAGAACTGATCACAGAAAAGAGAAGAACATGTTAATAACTACTAACCTAATCTGCTTCATATATCTGTAAAACATCTATTATCTCTATGGTGAAATGCTCTTGAAAGTTGTTCGAGAAAACTGCAGTTCAAAGTATAAATTTTTCTTTGAAAATAAGGACACTTAAGTCGAGGGCTTAATCTGAGGTTTTTATTTAAGAAGTGAGACAACCATATGGCGAGAGCTACATTTGGTACTGAAGCTGAAAAAAAAAAAAGGAAGTTATGTGGGCACAATGTTTGGTTAGCTAGATTAGGTTTTGAATTTTGATGCATCCCAAACATCCTCTGTTATTGTGAAAATATTTGCTCCTCAGCAACAGTTCCTATATATTAAGCAGTATTAAATCCTTAAGAATATCTTTCAGTTTTCACTTGGGAAACTGGGGAGATAGTTTTAGTGTAGGTTTTCAGTTAATATGCTTGTTATCACTTGAACTATAGAGTAAAAGTTAATTCTTGCTTCTTGACTTCTCAGCTGGCTTGCCTTATACTGTGCAAGCTCTGTCTGCAATGTTAATTTAGTTATTAAAAATGATAAGTTATACACAGTTTATCACAATAAACTATGTGGATTGACACTTTTTAGATTGAAAACAAATAAAACATGTTCAAATTAATATCTTTAAAGTCAAAATGGATCTTTTGAAGTTTTATAATATGCTATATAAATTATATACATATAACTTAATTGTCTTGTTTCTTGCCTCTCCTAGAGGTACTATAAATATTACTTCTATAAAAAAACCTTAAGACTGGAACCAAATTGAGAGTAAAACAGTTTGTAGGAGTTTCTTTTTCAAAGAATTAGAAAAGTATATTCAGGGAGCTTATTAAAAGCCAAGCACTTGACAGGAAAAAAATGTAGATGATTTCTACTGTAATCCTTCACAGAGTGTTGCAGCATCAAAGAGAACCAAAAAAAGGGCAGGTTCACTATTTAGGCTGGCATTACCTGTCTTTAATTTCATAAAAAGAAACCCCTCTTTTTACAGAATGGTGTGTCTTAATTTCTTCTATAACATAGCATTATTGTGCAAACAGCAGCATTTGCAAATGCATTTAAGACATTTTTATTTAAGACATTTCTTACTTAGAGAAGCTTTTATCCCTGTGCACTTCCTAATCTTTGTGCTGCTGCTGTCTGTCACAGTGAGTTCTCTTGTCCCTAATATTAATGAAAAATATATGTTATATGTGGAAATGAATAGTATCCAGCTAATAGCTCACAGCAGAAACTGTGGTAATCTCATGTTTCATTTCTTGCTCTCAGACACATCAGCAATGTGTGCCTGGTGGCTCTGGTGAAAGTATTTTTGTATACTTTTCCATTAATGACTGTTTCTGACTTCACAGTCTCCCTAATAAACGCATCACACCAACAAAAAGGAGAGTGTTTGTTAAATATTTAACACTTTTCACCTTCTATTTTTCTTCATTAAGAAGAGATTTTCCATTTAGGAAAAATTATCTTTTTGACTGTATATGCTCTTTGGAAAATTTTGCTTAATATCAAGCTAATTTATAAGTCTAATTCAGAGTAGCAAATACAACCAAGTATGAAACTTGTGTGCAGTAAGAATTGGGCTCAAATACAGTATTTCTTGAGTTTAGGTGCTGTCAGGGCACGTATCTGTACATTTTTATTTAGCTGGGTGGCCCCACTCCTTGTCTTAAGAAGAATAAAGTTTCTCAGATATCTAACAAACATCATGGTTTTTTTACCCAGGGTAATTTAATACTTTAATCTCTTAATTTTTATGATTTGGATTAGTTACATGTCTCTTGGCAAGACATGGCTCTCCTGTAATAGTAGTACCAAGCATTTTTCCAGTAAAAGTCTAATTAACTCCAATTGTTAGTATCATCTGATATCAGTGCATACCTCAAATGTGTGCAATTGATGGGAAAAAGAAGGAAGAACATGATTGGGAAACATAATTACTGTTAAAATTTTGCAATGTATTTAGTATACATAAATGCAAAAGTTATTTCTTGTTGTAATTGTGAGGTACACTAAGGCTTTAGAGAGGCTGGACTAAGTCTACAGCAGGCTGGCTGCTGCTATTTTTTTTTAACAAAAAAAAATCTGATACTATGTATTACCATAAATAAATATGCTGAGAAAGTGTAAAAATGAGGTTTCTACTTTTCACTAAACAAGTTTTAAGTACTTTAAGGAGGCAATGCCTAATGCAGGAAACTATCTGTAGAATTGCAGGCTGAGGCACCTTCCCCAGAACTTAATGGAAAGAATCCTATGAACTTAATGAGAGTAACATCATATGTTGATGTTTTCCTACTGAGGAAAGTGCTAAAGTTTTAGGTAAGTGTAAGCATATACTTAAACTTGAAGCTTCTATGTTGATGAAACATATTTAAATGAATGCTATATTAGACTTTTAAGAATTGCAATATTGTGCTGCTATAAATACATACATAGAAGTGAATATAAACAGGACCCTAAAATTCCATTGATGGTGCATCTCCCACTGGTGAAATATATAATCTCTAGCATAATTAGTGGCTATAAATTGTTGTTATTATTTCCTTGCATGTAGTGAGTATGATATGTCATGGAGTATGAGCACCACATGACTGATGTTCGTTTTGCAGTAGATGGAACACAGTGGGTTAAACTCTTGTGAGGGGGTCAAGTGGTGTTTGGAAGTCTTCTGGCAGGTGGCTAAAGTGGTGGCCTCATGTGGCCTCATATGGCTGTATGCATGTGACCTGCTGTATATTCCCTTTCTTTGTCTCACTGCATGTGTCCTCAGAATGTGACTAAACTGCAAGTGTCCCCTGAGAGATGCTAGAACTGAATTTTTCTCAAATTATCATGTATATGCTTTATTCCCAGTCTTATAACATATTGTACCCATGCATAGTTTCCTGTGGAAGTCTAAACCCATTTGTAGGAGAGGGCAGGATGTCTTTCATCCACTTCTGATGGACCATCAAAACAAAACTCAGGAGTTGTATGGAGCTTGTATTAATGACCTGATCCACTTGACCTGAAAAGTTAAAATGGCATGGGGTCCCCAACCCTCCAAACCCCTCAGTTTACCAGCTAATGTTAATTTTTGGTTAGTAAACATAGTATTTTTTTAACTTCCTGAGTGTAACAGATTTTTTTTTTTTTTAACACTAAACTATTTAAATTATTATATGGTTAGATTTTGAGAAAAAAGGATACATTTAATGAAAGTGTGTGTGGTGCCTATTTGAATCAATCAATTTGTGTCCACAGAGGGATATAGTTGGTGTTGAGAAACTCATTAAATCTCTAATGTAAAATATCAGAGCCCTTGCTTAGCTACCATGAAAATTCTTAAAGAATGTTGGCAATTGAGGCTTTGTAAGTGAAGTTTATTGTATTCCTCAAAGTTTGGCAGTTTGTGTGCCAAACAGCTCGGCTCTGTTAATGCTGGAACAAATTGCATGTTCAAACTGTGGGACATGGTCTGAGTGGGCAACATGTGGCTGTGATCACTGGCCATATATACATGATCTCACTCAACTCATGTTATCCCGGCTTAGGTCAATTATTTTTCTTGCTGAGGAGAATTTGAGCTTGCATCTCTTGCTTCAAATAGGGCATGTCTCTTAACCAACATGCAGTCACTGTTAGAAGGCTTTATTAGCTACTGCTGAAACTTGTTCTTCTCATAGTGTAGCAGTTAGAACCATTCATATGGAGTGACAGATTCCAATGCCTAAGGTTATGAGCTTTCTTGTTCATTTATATATATAACACACAGACGTACATATAAAATAGAAACCATTTAATCTTTACTATTTGTGCTCTAGTGTTTCCAAATGTTGACATAATTTTGTTTTGATTAATTATTTGCATTGTGTATATATGTATGTATTAATTAGGTGAATGGCAGAACTGGAGAAAAAGTTCTACTGATTTTTTTTTTTTTTTTTTTTTGCTTATAAGAGTGATGTGTTTGTATGTCAAAGCAAATGGAGGTGTATGGATCTTTTCCCTTGTTTCTGTTAGAATGTGTAGTTTTGTGTGAAGTCTTAAAACATCGAGTAAGAAAGTGTAACTAGAAATAAAAAAGATTGTATAGAACAGATTTTTTAAAAAGATAATATTTGGTATTTTGTTTTTAATTTCTACATAGAGATAGTTTTGGGATGTGACTGGAATACTTTCAAAGAGAGGGTATTCTTACTTGATTTTATTTTCTTGGATCAGGCCCATGATACAGCCAGCCTCTTAGCTGATATCAAGCATTGAACCTTAGATATTTGATTTCTCATGTTTCAAAATGCCAACCTATTTTTTCTTGGTTGATTTATTTGTGCAATAAAGAAATGAAATAACTCTCCATTTTATTTTTTTTTTTGTTCAATTTATTGAAATGGTTTGTTCCATATCAGTAGCTCTTCAGGAAAAAGTAACATTCATTATATTATTTACTGAGTATATTACAATTGTGGCATTGTTCTGTGCTGATTATGTAAGAACACAAATGGAGGTCTTTCAAAGTGTGGTCAGTTTTATTGGCACTAACTAGAAGAAAAGAGTAGTGACAAAGTCCTTCCAAATGATAACTACAGGAAATGGATATTGTTTTAACTGTTAACAAATCCCAAAACTCCATATTGTCACCTAATTATCTCACCTACGGACATCTCAGCTGGATTTCATCTGCAGTCTGACGCTGGGAAGTGTGAAAGTATCATGTGCTTAAAATCATAATCAGGGTCGAAAATCATGTCCCCTTGTGCAGATGGAATAGAATTCTCAATCTGTGATCTCTGTCTCTTCTCTTTACTTAACCCTTATAATTAATTGCATATCACCTCATTTTCTGATTAAAAGGCATAATTTTTTGTCTTTATGGCATATATGCTTGTCTGTCTGCTTTTGTTTGTCAGTTAAAATAAGTCTCTACTTGTCCTATTATTGAAAAAGTCTTGTCAGTGGAATTGTTAGTGAATAATACTGGTAAACAAGGGAGAGAAATGACATCTTTTTAAGACAGTTTTTCTTTTCCCTGGGCAAATGCGACATAGGAGGAGACAATGACATACCTACTTTTGATCTTTTATCTTAAAGATTTTCTGTCATATTTAGAGCTACAGTCATTGTATTGTGTATTATTGTTGTAAAAAATCATGTATCCAAGAAGATAAGATTGAAAATTCCACGACAAGTAGAGATGAAGGGTTTTTAGAAAATAAAGCACAGGCTGCTAGCACAAATGATGTGCAGTATCTGAGTAAGGGATTTTATTTCTCTCCTTAATACAAGGACTAAATGAAAATGCAATACCTGTTCTCACAAAACAAACCCCAATTTTATAATTCCTCCATTTAAAGACATTTTGTGTGTTTAAGCAGTGACAAGGGTATTCATTATTAATTAACATTCAGGAGATAACTGACTGTCAGTTGCCAGTCAGAGTGGAGCTTGGAAGAATGTTGACATTGATTGATGGACATTATTCTGGGACTATGCACAAACAACCTGCTCAGGTCATCTGAATACACAGAAACATTAGAGATCAGCTCCCCATACACAAAAAGCTCGGGCTGTCCTTTCTGAAGGGAGGTTATCCTTCCAGGTGTCCTAGACTCACTTGATTTTTAAGCCTTCACTTTCTTGCACTGTAGTCACCAGTTAAGAAAAGTTCAGTTTAGTGTGGTAAATATGGATAAAAATGGTCACTGTTCTGTTTCTAGCTGTTTGTGATTGAGGTGCTTAAGCATTCAGCTTGAAGCAATATTTTTTATGTTGCTTTTTGGAGTGCTATATGTGCTTACCTAATGGATATATACTAATGCAATTTTTTTCTGTGGGCAGAAGAAAATCCCCATCCCCTCATTTATATTATTTTGAAATACAGAAATGGAAGAGCCCTTCAACCTTGTCATCTCTATGATCTCTTCAGAAATGAGTTTTAAATAGCTGCAGTGATACCAGCTGCGTGCATCTCCTGGAATCAGTAGTATATATAGATTCAGTGAAGTGGAGACACCCTTATGACACCGTCGCACCTCCTTTTAAAGGATGGTATAAGCAAGCTCTTAGGGTGTCACATACCAATTTCTTGTACCCTAAGCTGAGTAGCCTGTGTGTCTGAACTCCTTCTGCTTCTTGTGGTGGGCACCTGCTCGTACAATGGTGGTAGTACTTAGCTAAAGAAACAGAGAGTTTCAGGGAGGTGACACTTTCCTGTGTAAGTGAACAGCCTGGTCATCAACATATGATAAGCACCTGCTTCACAGATACTTATTTCTCATCATTTTTTTCTCAATTTTAATTTTTTGAATATGCTTCCAAATATATCACGGTTTATTAACTAAGAAAGAAGGCTGCTCGTTAAGGTCATTGAAAAGGAGAGGATGTGAATGGAGCCCTTTTCCTGTGATTATCCATGGGGGCAAAACTCCTGTGCTCTATTACATGACTCTGTAGGTTAAAAATTGGATCTGTCTTGTCTGCTTTAAAATCCCCATAACTTTCAGCTTTGGGAAACATTGCAGTTCCACCCACTCCAGATGGAATAAGCGTGCTGCTGGGAATCCCTTGCCAATCTCTGTCCCTGATAACAGTTTCTGAAGCATATTGGGGAAATCTGTTGAGAGCTGTTATAATTTCATACTTGTGTGCCAGTTTTCTTTCTCTGTTTCTTCCAAGTACCCGCTACTGGGGTTCCTTAATGCTTCTTTGGGGCTGTTAGGGTATCCCTGCGAGCTTCCTGCTTTTGCCCAGTAGAAAAGGACACCACAAACGTTTCTGTTGCAAAACTGCTTATTTTCCCTTGGGTAAAATCTTGCTTGCTTTATTTATAAAAAAAAAAAATAAAAAAAATAAAATAATGAGTCCCTTGGGACTGCTTGTGAAAGTAAGAAAAACAGGAATTGGCCCCATGTCATAACCATCTGTTATTAACACAAAGAGCAAGGGCCCAGTCTTGCAGTCCTTCCTAAAAGCAGTTTGTTTAATAGGCATTACTACAAATATGAAAAATGTGTGTTTTCCTCATTACTGTGACAATATTCCCTTCCAGTAGTGAAAAAAAAAAAGTCATCATGAATCTTGGTGTACAATCACACAATTACATTATTTTATATTGCGGTAGGCTGTATGCAATAAACATCTCATTCCAAGAAATATATGTATTGCAGTGTTTTCAAAAATCACTTCAGCTACTTTCACACATATTTTTTTCATAGTACATCTTTTTATTTTATGGCTGAATTATTGCTGGGTTTTCTTTTCTACTGTTTTTATGACTGAGGTAAACATTTTTATATATATATATATATGTGTGTGTGTGTGTGTGTGTGTGTATATATATTTATAGCAGCTAGTTTGAAAATGGTGCTATATTTCCCTCTCCTTCAGAAGAAAATGTTTGATTTTTTTACTTGATGAATCCCCTGCCCCAGACCCACACACTCTGCAATCCCCTCCCTCAATTATAAAAGCAAGTGTTACTGGAGAACTGAAATAATTTGATCCATCTTGCTATGCCACATCATGGCAGAGAGGTAATTTTGGTGGCTGTTACTTCCATTTGCCTGTAGGTTGGATTGCATTTTTTTCCCCAACTTTGTGACCTCCCCTGTATTTTGTATTTGTATCTTCGTATTTGAGAGGATTATTCCATACTATTTAATACAAACCCCATATCTCTTTAAAGGATCAGCTTGATGTCTTCCTGCCCATTTGTTTTTCCATCAGTTCATCACTAGTCCTGAGAATTATGCCCAGTCCCTGCAAGGTAACTTGAGCCATGAGTGTTAAAAGGAGCATTTAATCCATGCTCCTTCACTTCTGGCTATAAATCTGTTAGGCAGAACATGGGTTGCTATAATCCTGTTGATTGCACCTCAGTGGCAGAGCAGTCCCCTGGCAGGCTGTGGTGCCTTTAAGGGTGCCTTTGAACAATCGGTCTGGCACAGAGCACATGCAGCACAGCCCAGAATCTGGGAAAATATATAAATTATGATAGGAGGCTGCGTGTTTCCATGGTGTATGCAGAAAGGCAGGAATTGCTGTATTGGATCAAACAAGTGGCTTGTCAAATCCATTACTCTTTTGCCAGCAAATGTCCAGTAGCAGATGTTTGGAAAAAAGAAAATATGAAGGAACATCAGTTTTGCTTTTCTTCAACCGAAAGCATTCTCTACAGCTCTGCTATGTCTCCTTTATGTCCTTTCTCCAGTCATTTTGTCATTCAAATGTTAGAATAATTGTTTTCATATCATGTAATGGATATGTTCCATGTAAGCTCCTAGTTTATTTTTGTTATTTTTCTTAAGTTTGTGCTCTCAGATTGAAATAGACTGGAAATTCTACAGATGTTTGCATTATTAACTATTCAAGCCTTAAATTTATACTTTGAACTTGACTGAAAAGGCCCTTGAGGATCTGATGTAGAAGCATACACAGTAACAACACTAAATTGATTTCTGTGCATTTAGAGATGTTGATTTTTAACAGTTTGATTGAGAAAACTAAATTCATAATTTTTAAATGGTGTATAGGCAGGACAAATACAGTAGAATTTTATTACAGAAACATTACAGCAACTTCTTTTTCTGTATTTAAAGACACTTTGGCCCATTGAAGGGTTAACTCTTCTTCCCCCCCCCATCCTCTGAGGCAAACAGGGTATCACTTTCCTTAAAATGCCATTGGGAAACTGAGATAAATGGTGAAGCATTTTCTGTGTTGACATGATGTTCGCCTGTCCGATTGCATCCTTCCCAACAGACAGCAGAGAAGCAATTACAAAAAAAGACATCTGTGCCAAGGTTTGGCTAGCCAGGGAGGGCAAGCTCTTGTGTTTAAGAGGTAGAGAATCCAATCGATGAAAATGTCTGGGCCTGTTAGCACCAATAAAGCTGAAGGCCACTGGGAAGCTCAGGGAGGGTCTTTTGTTGTGAAGATAGAAAAGAGGCCGAAGCTGTGACACTTGGGGAGGAATAGGGTCAGCCAGTACCATCATCCATCTTCCTCAATGGCAGCTTTCTGTCAGTTTTTAACCCTGCTCAGCAGAGGATCTAAACCCCTATTGTTGGCACCAGCCAATTCTCAGCCAAGTGTAAATGAAGTTAATATTCACTGACCTTATGCATAGCCAATGAAGGCCCTTGATGTCATCCTGGAAATAATGTTATCTGACACTTCAAAAAGCAGATGTTGGCAGGTTGTTTGTGGTTTTTTGCTGAGCCAGTACGCAAAGACGCATTGTTTAGGCACCTCGCATTTAAACTGATTTCCATAATAACCACAAATAGGCCTTTTTGACCTTAAATTGACATAGTTATGGTTTTAGTTTGCATATCATTATATGCTGCTCACAAAGCCTGGCTAACTTGCACTAAGTGGTCAGGGGGAAGTAGCTTGGTTCACGTAGATAAGAAATATATGGGTCAGTGAGCAAAATTTAATTATGCTGATAAAACAGTGAGTTATTAAAATAGTTTAAATAATTCAAAGCAGACATTTTTAGAGCAAAATGAAGAATAGCATGTTATTTTGCAACATACCTCCATTAAAAGAAATATGTAACAGAAGTAAAAAAAAATACCACTTTCAGAGGTACAGACAGCTTTTATTTTGAAAAGCCTATTGCAAGCGGTTGTTAATGCCTTCCTTTGTCTCCAGTAATATTTTGTCATGGTGAAACATGATTATTTTAATGTTTTAATTACAGAAAGTTAAATAATTCTTACAGGTTCCACTTTGCCAGAAATTTGTCTAAGACAGAAGCATACTGGTGATATCTGCGTATTTGTACAGTGCATTTCATCCAGACAGATCCTCAAACCTTCTGCAGACTTTTAGAAACAGAACACATCCTCTTGTGTAAAAGCCAGTGTCAAACATATGTTGTAACTCTAGGGTGAAACATTTTGGTTCTTTTTAAAGCACAGTGCTATTTCTCAGCAGCCCATGGTTCTGATTCGAGGAAAGTTATAAACATGTACCACACATGGGAGGTGAAAAGTATTTGATTTGGTTTATTTTTCTTGTAAATTAGCTATAATTCTGGCTCATGTGTGCTTATCTTATGTGAGATGAGCATAATAACATATGGTAATAAAGTGCAGATGCAGGATAAGTAGTCATTATTAATAAAAATATTCAGCTGTATCAACCAAGGAACTTGGCACAACCATGTTTTTCCCCTCTGTGTACAAAATGCAGCAGCAGGTAACAGAAACCTAGAAAATTCTCTATTATGCCATGGTAGTGGTGTTAAAAATATGTTTGAATAATGATAGTACAGTTAGCACCTTTCAGGCTGTGATGCATTCCTGCCTATTTGAAATAGAACTCAAAATATCATGACTTTTTTTTTTTTCCCTGGGTCAAAGAATGAGTTAATAGTTGAACTGAGAAAGCCTGATAATCACAGTTGCTCGGGAGGCAATTATCTGACAAGCTGGCAAAGATGAGAAATACCAGAACAGATCTGCATCTAATTGAAATCACTCAAATCTGATCTTAAGATAAACAGTCCTAGTATTTTTGGAAACTGTGTTATTGATTGTGTTCTTCCCATCAGTTATGTTTGTTTGTACCTGTTAGAGAAGTGAACATGTTTCCTGTAGTAACAGATTTCCTTAGAAATTCATCAGCTAGAGATTGCTTGCTACGTCTTTGCTCGATATTAACTCACATCAGATGGGATTTAACAAAAAAAGAGAGAAATAAATTCTCTAGGTTCCTGGATGAAATTTTAAGGAATTGGTGATTGATTTTGTTTGAAGTACAACATTGTATTTCATTAGCTTCTGGTTATTTGTGTGATGTCTGTGACATATGATGGCTCAGTCATATAGCTCAGATGATTAAAAGGCTAATTTTACTTTAGAACTGATTTTAATGGAGTATCTGATAGGACTAATTTGTCCAAATATATTAAATCAGATTCCCCCTCCCTGCCTGCCCCAATCTTATATTCAGTTTATTCTGCAATTATTCTGAAAATACATGAAGTTAGCTGAAAATTTCTGAAATACAGAATTACAGCCTGCTACTGAACAGTGTGGAAAGAGCAATGAGCCAGAGAGCACTGAAAGCAATGAAGCACCTTAGTGGGCCTTTAACAAGCCCTAAGTCTGCTAAGCAAGCAAATTAATTTGTTTAAGACTTTACAAAGACCCATTTCTTCTGTGAGTTATATTGAGTAATAACCAGATTGAGTCACATTTTCATTTTACTACTCTCCTGTAAATCGGTTCATTTCTGCCTCAGTTTTGTTAGTCTGTCCCTTTGTCAGGTTTTATCCTATGAAAAGTGTAGAATGCCAAAAGAAACATCAAACTGACCCAATTCTGCCCTCTCCTCTAGCAGAAATGGATACTGAACTACAGAAGTTTGTTTCCTATTTCTGGAAGGAGACTGTGAAAGAGAAATTTGCCTTTGTGAATTAACCCATGGACAGATTGATTCATTTCATCCTGTCGGTATTGAATATTGTTCTTATTTTAGTTGAAAGTTTGCAAAATGCTAGCTTTCCATGGGCAGGCCACTGAGGAAGTGATCCAAAAATAATATAAATTGAAAGTGTTTGGTTTAATGTACTTTTCTGTTTGTTTGTGGTTTGTTTTTTGGTTTTTTTTTTCCTTAAACAAAACAGAAAAAAGCAAGAAAGGCTTTGGAGTAAATGTCAGCAGAAGATTCATTAGGGGGATTCACAGGTAGCTGGGGGGTGTGGGGGTGTGGGAGGTGGTTGGGGTCTCTCCTGCTGATGGAAGACACTACCGGCTGTGGGTTTGCTGGTGGCATTGGTGCTGTGTCTGGGGTTCTGATGGAGGAAACCTGTCAAGGACTGTGAATCTGAAGTTCTTGCTTAGGACTGGGTTGTTTTTGCTCCTGGCTAATTTAATCTGTAAGAGGTGAGGTCTTCAACAGCAGATTTTTTAGGCTGTTTCTGTTGTTTAGGATAATATATAATTTTCTGGACTCTGGGTCTCCGCAGAAACAGTCTGTATGGATCTGAGTTCATTTGCGTTGCGTTGTTAGCATGGCTGTGATTTTCTTTGACAGTTACATCAGCTGGGAAGAGAAGAATGGAATTAGATATGAAAAATTGCTTTGTTCTCCAGAGTTTCTAGAAAACGTCTTTGAAGCTGTGCTGTGAAATCTCTAGCACGTCTGCAGATGATTTGTACTAATAAAAAATAGCCAGCAAAACTCTGTTGGCGAAAATAATATTGGAAGAAAAAAAGCACAGAAAAATCAATTGTATGAGGAGATAGAATATTTAGTACTGACTCATCTTCTCTAATCAGTAGAAAAATGGATTATATGACTAATAAAGAATCACCTCAAAGAGAACAGTTAAACCATGTACCATTTTGTTGAACAGATCAAAAATACTGTAAATAACCTACCAATAATAAAATACATGATCTTACAACAAACAAAATATGCCATATGGAAAAAAAAAAGATCAAATGAAAGGCGTAAAGCACCTGCTGTCAGATTGAAGCCTGCAAATATATCACTGGGGAAAGGGAAGGAGAGGGTAACTCAGTTATGAGGAACTGTGGACAGTGGGGAGATGCAATCTAAAGATAAGATTTTGGGCAGGGGCTGAGCTTGAGGAGGATGTTTCTCAGCTTCTACCCTACACTTCAGTGTGTCAAGAGGTGGGTGAGCACAAATGGAAAGCAGGACCTCTGCTTGCCGTGGAAGGCATTCCTTCTGATGGCTGGCATAGCGTGCTGGCAAAGCAGAGTGGTGTCTGAATGCTGTGTACAGCATTCATTATTTGCCCATAACCAACGGCTCAGCCAGTGTGGGGTGCACCGGGGAGCCGCTGTCACTAATGTCACAGCACCACACAGCCAGCCTTGCTCTGCTCCACCCGTTCTTTACTTAGAGCTCTGCCTTTGTTTCGTAACGTCAATAATGCAAATGTACAAGAATAAAGGTGAGGCCTGACCTTGCCCCTTTGAAATGACTGGGAGATTGTCTTTACCTTTCATGAGCACTAAGGTCTGTTTGCTGCCTCTCTTGTTTTTCGGTGTTTTTTTTTTTTTGGCAACAGTTTTCAAAGTGCCTTTCCCACACAAAGAAAAGATAATTTTTAATCAATGAAATATCTGTTTTAATAGATGAAATATCAATGGTGCACACTGTGGAAATACCTTTCATAAGTAATAAAAAAAAGAAGGGCTCATTTGTAAGCACAGCCATATTCTTATTTGGTGAAGAAGAATAAGGTACATTCTTCCTCTTCCCTGCTGCTCCTCTCTCTCCTCAAATGGCAGAGGGTGTGACAAAAGTTAAGTTTTTGTATTATCCATGCAAAAGACCTCATGGTGTTTTGTCCACGTGGCAAAAGAGGAAGGAAAAATACCACTTAAAAAAAAAAAGATGCAATTTGAATTTCTGATCTCAGCCTAAGGTGATTGGGCTCTGTGCTTTTCATTAAGCAAGTTGGAATGTCTTTTCTTTACGCACTATCCCCAAGTGCCTGCAAAATTGGAAATTAAAGATGAGCTGAGTAAAAGAAGAATGGTTCTGAAGCTGAGAATTTATTGTTTGGTGTTTTTTTTTTTAACTTCTTTAGCTTTAGACAGACACATGTAGCTCATGTAGCTGAAATTAATTGGGTCCCCACAATATCAGGAATGTCTGAAATAAAAATTATTCTTTAATCCCTCTGTATTCATCTGTTCAGTCTCTGAATGTAATTGGGTCATCTTTTCAAAATAGTTTCTACTACTGGAAGGATAAGAAGCCATTTTTTTCCTCAAGCTAGAGTTTAGATGGTCATTCAGAAATAATAACAACAAAGCCATGTGATTCTTGGCACTGGAATATAAAATAGATTACCAGCTGTTTAGAACTATGAATTAAAAAAAAAAGAAATTAGAAATTTCATATGCTCAAGCATATTTAGATTTTGAAGCCCATTTTAAAACTCTCATTGAAAATAACTGTAAAGGTGGGTTTTTTTTTTGGTTCTTTTATTTTTTTTTTATTTGTTTGGTTTGAGATTCTTTTTCTGGTTTTTGTTTGTTTGTTTGTTTTGGTTTGTTTTTTTTTTTTAATATTCTTTTATTTATGATGAACCCGTGTATCATGAAGAACTAAATCTGGTATCTTAATTCATGTCATACACCAATGACAGGACTGCTTAAGAAGTGACACTCTAATCATAATAAATTTGAGCAGCTTTTACCTGTATAAAATCATTGTGGGCAAAGTGTCTCCAAGTGTGGGAGAGCATTTATTTGTTGCATAGGTGTAAAGGAGGATGTAATTTAACTTGTGGAAACACTCTTACCACTGATGAGGAATGGGGAGGAGGAAAACCCCTTTGTGGGCTTTGAAAGATCCAAAGTAAAAACTGGGTTTGTATTGCTGATGAATAGCAAAACCATCCTTTTTCTTGCAAAATAAGCATATTTCCTGCAGAATTGACCAAGCAGACCATAAGCATGAATGGTTGTCTCTCTCCCATATGATGTGGGGGCCCTTGTGGAGTGAAATCTTTGCTACACCTACATGTGAAAAATATTCTCTACAGCCAGACTGCAGAGGACTTTGAGCACACGAGATCTGGCTCTTTGACAGCCTCTCCCATGCAGCACATCATGGAGCACAGGACTTACATTCCAATGTCTGTGTAATTAAAGTCTCCCTATGGGTAAAATTTAGGTTAAAAGTGAGGAAATATCCTTCTACACTGAGCAGCAGAAGGTTTCTAGTCAGGGTGCACCTGTTCCTCCATGCTGAAGAGTGCAGGATAAAACAGGAATTGTTGGTGCTGAACAAGCATGTCGAGGGGAATCCAGGTTTCAAAGTGGTTTAAACTAAACAGGAGCAAGTCTTACTCTGTTTGCATGGTTACAGTCAGGAACAACTGGCTCTGAAGACTGCAGTGAACCTCAGCTTGCAAATCAGATATTCAGCCATGAGTTCCAGTGTCTAGTTTCATTAACACTGAATGCTAAAGGGTGATAAACTACTGGATATGCAATACCAGTCTGATTATTTCAGAACTGTATTCCTCTGCATTTCACTACTTTGCACATGTTTTTTACTTCCACTGAAGTAATGCACAGTTCTCTCGGTATGCACCCCTAGAAGTTTACAGCCTTGCTGCTGCCCATTCATGTTATGACTTCTGCATTCCTGGAATGATCAGCTCCTGCTCTGCTGAATTAAGTGAAATACCCCATCACTCACTGAGTTTCTTTGCAGCACTGAGAGGTAACACTTAATCCTATGCTAAAAATAAAGTGCAGGAATTTGGTAAAGTTATGCTGGACAATAAAATAAGTTTGAATTTGCCTCATTGCATGAAGTGCCTCTTGCCAGCTCTTGTAGTGTTGTCACGAGCTTTATGGCTATTTGCTGCTGTGCAGTTTCAGCTCTTGCAGAAATATATTTCAGTTTCTATTCTTGAATTTTTTAAGGGTCAGCTGTCAAGCATTTCTGATGTTTGACAAATGTTGTGTAGTTAAGGATATCAAAATGAGATAATAAATGATAAGGGATAATCAAAAAAGAAAAATGAAAATTCTCATATTTTAAAGTCTCCAATGCAAATAAGTAGAGGTAACCCTCCTGCGGTTAACCCTTCTACATGCATATCATTCATTAGCCAGGGAGTTTAAAGTTTTTTGTTCAGATGTGTTTTCCAGTTATTGGCTATTTAGAGCCATGTGCAAGTCCAAAATAATCTGTTTGCTTCAAAGGAAGAAAGTAGTGCCTTCTAGGTAGTATTATTTTAGGACTAAGTAAATGCCTTTCTATTTTTATCACAAGGCTATCACTTATGGTGCACCTGAGGCCCGAAGGGGGTCATCTCAACAGAGTTAAAAATGGTTGTTCTTTTATTAATAAAACACCACGTGTTTGTGCCTGTCTTGGCTGCTTTCACAGAGGCATCTCATTTAAGGTCATTAGGAACTCATTGATACATTTATTTTCACCATGGTTTGCTAATAACATTCAAAGGCATTAGTGTCTGGCTACTGTGCATTTGCAAAAAGTTGCAGTGCCAGGCCAGCACACATCCTACTTTTCTATGATCAATGAAGAATATTAACTTATTAGGCTAGAAACAGAATTAAAATATTTCTACTGTCAGCTTTCTGTCTTACATTTCACTTTTTTTTCATGTTCCTACAGTACTGAGGTAGGTCATTAGCATATCATATGGATAATTTTACATTATTGTTTTCAATTTGAAACAATGATTATACATAGTTTGAGAAACTTACAAAATGATGTAGTAAAAGATAATTCTGTAATATGACCAGGAGTCTCATACTCTCCCTTGTTGCCTCGGTAAACACAAAGAGTTAATAGAATCTCACAGTACACTGGTAGAAATTCAGAACAAAACAAAATAATGTGTACATCATGGACAAGCAAAATAATTTTCCTCCTATTTGTAAAACGATCTCTTTTAATTTGGCCACTGGAGCAACTAATAAGTTCCTAAAAATCATAAGCTTTGTGTGGAAAATATCATTTTCTACAAAATAATCCAATTTATGCATGTTTTTCTGCCATGACATCTTATTTGCATGAGACAGGTTCATCCATGTTTTCATGAAAACAAATGGTAAACCTCCTGCTGAATTTATTTATCAAGCATTGCATAAAAACTGGATGCCATTTTCTGTTTAGCTATTCCCACTGGGTTTTCACTGGTGGAAGTTAGAAGGTGTAATTTTGGCCTTGGTGATGTGAATGGTGTGAGTCTTAGTTTAATTGGACCAAGAATCGACCTAAAGTATTCTGCTTGTTATCTTATATTAATTTTCATGACAGCTAGTTGTAATGTCACAAGGCAGAGACATCATGAGTAAAACAAACATCTAGAGGAGGTACATTTCTCAGCCTCACAGACAATGATTTATTTTAAATTGCCTGTAGTGAGAGAAAGTAAGTGGTGTAGAATCAGTGATCTTTAAAGATATTTCACGCCATGCTGTTGGAAAGAGTTAATGTTTTTATTGTGTAGTGGTGAAAATGAAAAGGAAGGTTAAAACTTCTTTCTGATTTTTAGCGTAGTTGTAATGACTATTTACATGCACTGCTTCCTAAACTAAATTTTGATCTGAACAATGTACAGGACACTGAACCATACAGGATCAAGGTTTCTCTTTCTGTTTTGATTCCAAAAGTGTTGTCCACTATCCCAGGAGAAGCGAACTTAATCAGATGTGACTTGACTTTGCATCTGCGCAGGAGGTTATCCCTTGTAAAAGAGCAGAGTTGTGAATGAAACCTTTGTCTTCAGCTTCCTTGTAATCCTGTGGTACAGTTGAGCATGTTAGCTCAGTTGGAATACTGTGCTGATTTTCTAAAGATGAAAAAAAAATATAAATAAGCCCTTTCCTCATTTTAGGTTCCCAGTTCTGTACTTTCTTAGATTTCACACTACCTGCTTTGGTTTTAGCAACTCTGATTTCAGTCTGTCACCTTCCCTGGCTAAATATAAAAAATGATTTGCTCTTCTCCTTGAAGGAGAATATTCAAGAAATGTGATCCCGGTGAGAATGCTGTTTTGAAGCAGCAGGGATTCTTTTTTCCTGTCATTTTCTTAATTTGGTCTCTGTTTCAAATCTTTATCAGCACCTGTCCTTTTAAAGAAACAGATTAAAATGTCTAGGGGTAAACAGAGGATTGATTTGGTGTGAATGTACAGCTTCTGTGCTTTTGCAATACATGCAGTTATGAACAGGGATGCCACTTGCTTTAATGTCCTTATGGACTCTTAGCTGCTTTCCTTCCATGCCTTTGTGCATGCTGATTTTAGTTCTTCTTTCACTATATTAGTCATAAATTAAATGTATATTTGAATTTATTTTTTTTTTTAGAACAAGGAGACTGTTGTATAAAATGCTGGATAATGCAGTCAGGGCATCTGTTAAAAAATGGTGGAGATGTAGAAGAAAATACTAAAGATACTTGGGTTAATAAAATGATAACAATATTCTGAAATATTACAGAATATATTGCAGTAGCTCAAATATATTGATGACTGTCTGACTGGATTAGAGATAAAAGCAGTAGACATGCATTTGCTCTGCTTGCTCTCATTTAATTTCATCATAGTGAGTCACATAGGCATCAAGATTTATATGTGTCTGATAAGTAGTCAGGATAGAGAGTGCTAATGATGGTTGTAATGCTTTCTAGAATTCTATTTCTTCTGACTTTGGTTGACATTGTGACTCTAAATACTGCAGATTCTGTAAATTAGGAAATGAGAGAAAGAGGAGGGGACTACCCGCCTCAGAATTCACACCATATTCATCCATATTTAGTCATGCATAGGTAGATTTTTTTAATTCTCCCCTTCCCCCCAATGTCTGGACAGCAGAATGCATGGTGCTTCTCAGGGAATATTTATCAGATTGGAGTGTGCATTGATTGGAAGAAATTCAGGGAAAGTAAGTCATAAAATATGCTCAGGGCTTTTTGGTTTGGTGTTTTTTTGTGGGTTTTTATTTTTTTGGTGTGTGTGGGATTTTTTGTTGGTTTTTGTTTGGTTTTGGTTTTTTGTGGGTTTTTTTTTTTTTAGTATTTTTTTTTCCTTTTTTTTGCAAGGAACTTGTTTATCCTTGAGTTCATAGAAAATCTTTTTCTTCAGTGATCAGTACGGAATTGAGGGACTTGGCTGAGTCTTGCTGGTTCGCATGGGAGAACTGTCTCTAGCACAATCTGTTTCTGCTGATGGCCCTAGCCCTGACGTGACAGATGCTTGGAAAGCTGCTGCCCCTACTGCTGCTGTTGTTGACACCATTGCAAATTCTTAAAGGAAAGTTGCAAAGAGTCTTACTCTAGTTGAAAGAGAAAACCCATAGTTAAAAACAAGGTAGTCTTTTACAGCCTGATCCTCTGGGGTCTCCCTTGCCATCAAGTGCTTTTGGATGGTAGTGGGTTGAGGGTCTTCACCTCTTTAAATGACTGTGGTATTAATAGGAGGATTTGGAGTATTGTGAGGTGTTTGCACATCTCTTACTGTCTTCATTTATATGACTTAGGTGTTTGCTGCCGTTTTAGCAGTGGTCCTTAGAGGAACTTCTTTTCCAGGACATGAACAAAGAGAGGAGTGACAGTATTGCAGCTAGAAAAAAACATGGGAAAAGATAGCTATGGGCAGTTTCCACAGCTCTTAATAAGCAGCGAGAGCAAGTATAGCAGAGAAAATCAATAAAAGCCCCTTGTCTACCTTCTTACCTCCACAGCCCTTTCTTGAAACCCAGAAGAAAAAAAGATGCAGGAATAAAGCATTTATCTTCAATGTGCCTGTCTGTTAGGTACATCCTATGGCTGACAACAAGGCTCTTTTCCACTTTATCATTTCATGCTTGTTTTGGTGGAGAAGAGAGTCAGTTATTCTATTTAATTCTATCAGCTGTTAGAAAGTACTCTCTATTCTAGTGATATTTTCCTTTGAGCAGTTTAAATTCTTCTGAAATGGCACAGATTTTATTGAAGGCTGTTGTTGCTGTTTACTGTGTTAATGCCCACGCGTTTCAGCCAGACTCAAGAAGAGGAATTAGTTGATTCTGGGGTGTTCATTTCCATGTACTTAATGGGAATATATCCCTTCTTTGCTCCTATTTTTCATTATTTAACCAGAGAAGATAGAGAAGTTCAGTTGGGTCTGGTAATAAAATTGTAAAGTGCCAGTGTGGGGAATGGATCCCAAACAAAAATTTTGACTTAGTACTCTTGTTACTGAGCATTGTTCTGCATAATTTTTTCCAATGAAGAAGACTGCTTAGCCTGAAAAACTGGACAAATACCTATTGTAGGTAGTAGAGAAGTAGGATGAAATCTTGAAATAAAACCAGGTGTGGGTTTGTTCTACTTTATACTTCTGCTTAAAACAGAATAGAGGCCATAAACCCTAATTTTTCAGGCTGTACTATAGCTTATCATGACTAATGAAATTTGAAACAGAGCAGGGTAACCATCTTTCTGAAGCTCTTCATATGAAATTTAGTTTAATGGTTTTTACCACAATGAAAAGGGTACAAAAATGTACATTAGGCTTAGAGGTACTTGAATAAAATAATTTTCAAGAAAAAACAAAGTTTTTGCATTTTGCTCTACTGAAACCAACTGAAACAATGGCTAAAACAATGACCAAACTTCTCATTTTAAACACTTCAATGATGTGAAAAAAGGACATTATGCATATATTGTTGTTGATTTGGTCACTTCAGAATGAGGACCTGTGAAGACAGACTCAGTGAAAAAGTACATTAAGTTGCCTCATGACGGAATAGGAATTCAAAATTGACAGACTGGTTTGGTGTACTCAGTGTCAGGAATTCAAGCCGAAGAAGACAAGGCAATAGTGTGTCAGTATGCCTGGAAGAATAGTATACACGTTCTCTGATTTAAAAATGACGTACCAGAAGGGCTGAATTGCCATGATGGTGAGTTACCAGGCTCATCTGCTTCTAGGCAACGTATCTGTTGCCCAGAGAAGGTGTGGATTCCCCATCCCTGGAAGTGTTCAAGACCAGGATGGATGAGGCCCTGAGCAACCTAGTCTACTGGAAGGTGTCCCTGCCCATGACAGGGGGTGGGGATGGGAGTTTGGAGATAGATGACCTTTAAGGTCCCTTCCAACCCAAACCATTCCATAACTCCATTATTCTTTCAAGAAATAGGTACTTCAAGGGAATATTTGCCCAAGTTCATTGAAATGTAAAATAGTTTTATTTAAAGAAATTGGGAATAAAGAAAATGGCTGTGGCTTTAAAATGCTTTTGATGCAAAAAGAAAATTAAGGAGATAATGCAGATTTATGGATTGCCGAATGTTATGTTATTCTTTTATACAGAAAAATTGCCTTTTCCCAGTCCACTGACATATTTAAGCATAGCTACAGCCTTAATAAAGTAAGCCTGAGCCCTACACAATTAAGGTAACTCTACAGAAAATTAGGAACTAAAAGGAGCAGAAGTTTGCATTGCCTGTTTGACCTTCATGAGAACAGCAGTGCTATCAATCTTTTAAGTTTAACAGAAGTGGTATAAAATTTGAAAAGGAGACATAAATTTTGCTGCTTATGCAAAAAGCTGCATGTAAATGGGCTATATACCTGTCGAATCTTTAGCTGGACAATATAGGCTGAGATAATACCACAAGTCAATCTCTTCCTCAAGTTTTGTGTAATTGGGTTTGATTTACTAGTAAAACCACATAAACCTCACCTAATCTTCTTGAATTCTGGATCTGTCTGAGGTTTTGCTTTGTGCCCTGTTCTCTTCTGAGTTTCTTATCTGAAAGAGCTGCTTTATGTGGAGACTACTCATCTACCAGTATGACTTGGCATTTGTTGTTTTCATTTGTAAGATTGTGATATTTTTTCGGGATTTTTTGGGGGGCTTTTCTTATTTGGATTTTTTCTAAGCGGGTCAGTGCACAGAAGTTCTTTTATTTCTATGTAAAATCTGAAGTCTGCCTACCTGTTACAAATATTACAAATAAAAAAGGAGTATTGTATTTTGATATGCAAGTGGACATAAATAAAAGTGTTATGTGCTTACACAGTGTCAGGAATAATTTATATTAATTTTTAGGACAATTACTATACGATTGATTAGACTGTGAGCCTTGCTGCTAAAGGATGTTGTAGAAACATAATCACGGAAAAGGTCAAGTATCTGTATTTCTAAACTGTACAGCAGAAACCCTTAGTTCTGCAGACCAGTTACAGCTGATGGAAAATTTTATAGTAGCTTCACTGCAAACACAAAGCAGATGCTGTAAGTGAATGCAGTTTAAAAAAAATAAAAAAAGAAAGTAAAAAGAAAAGCAATCAGTACAGCAACCCTAGCAATACCTATTTTCACATTAAATTCCATTTCTTTTTCACAAGCTCCCATTATCAGACTTTGATGAAACAGGTTTTTTTGACTGCTAATCCACAATACGTGCTATGTTCAGGACTGAAGGAGGTTGAGTGAAAATCCAGCACAAAGTAGGAGCTGTTTGAAATCTCTGTTACTACTGGAAAAATGTAAGTGCAGAGCACAGATTGGCAGATGTATTGGCTTAAGTCCATCCAAAAAAATCTTGTTGGGAATGTTACTGGTTGAAAACCAGTATTCCTGTAGTGCTGATGTACATTTGGGCTCATTGTTGCAAATATGTCCAGTAAAGTCACTCTTACATCAAATGTGTTTGCACACATAGTTAAAACCTCTCACTGCATTTGAAACAGATTCTAGTGAGCTTTCCATTCCTTTTGCATCTTATAACTCCTTCTTCCGAATGACATTTTGTTTTCAAAGAATTCCCAGTAATTATAACATGTCTTAAAAGCTCTGACTTAAATGCAGACTAGAGTTTCAAGCACTTACGGGCCTTATAGGACATGGAAACCAAAAGGGCATAAAAGTGCACAGAGGTGCTTTAATAATTCACCATGAGAATTAGTGGCTAGGCAAAGGGGTTGGCACACTTTGTAGTGCAGGAAATAGCATGTTTTCAGGGATTCCCAGATCCCTCAGAAAAGTCCATAATTAATACTTGTAGCTTTATACATGTATTGGCAGAAAGTCTAATAAATGGCTTCTGCATCTGCTGTTTCAGTGATGTCATGGGTTAGTTTGTTCCAAAGAAAGAAGAACGATGAGACATGTAAAGAAAAACAGAGGGTTTTTTCATTTCTCTTCATAACAAATGTGTGCTTGATAAAGTCTTTAACAGTGCAACTTTCTGCAGTCACTAATAAGTATGATTACTTGTCCTTTGGTTCACCCGAACTATTTGCTACTCATACCATTCATCTTTGGCTGAATGACTGGCCAGTAGAGAGGGTTGTATCACTGAAATATGAATGATATGCACAAGTGTACACACATGCCCACAAATTAAGATTCTTCAGATGTGTGTCCTATCTGTACTGCTGCTGTAGTGCAGGAAATTGCCAGCTAGCGTTTGTATTCATAGCAAATTAGTTTTCATCACCATTCACATAAATGTCATAATAGCCTAATATAGTCATAAACAACTTGACTGCACCAGTATTTTATTTTGAATTTAGAGTACTAGTTACAGTACACCAGTTCTTTGCTCAAAAGCTCAAATATGCCAACCTCAGCTTGATATCTCATTCCCTGTAGGCATACATTACTCATTTCGGCTCAGTCACCAAGATTTTGTGTGACAAGCTATAAAAAGCTCTACAATGCTATGTCTATGGATCTATTTGGATCCAGCTATTATTAAAGAATTTTGGACAGTCCGCTGTTCTAATTTCTCATTGCTGCCCAGCCTCATAGGAGGCTAGATGCATATGAAAACAGGAAATATTTTATGAGGCTATGAAGCTGGGTGCCATTTGAGAATTACTGGTAATCCCTCTGACTGGATGCTTTATGTTGGCATGCCAGGACAGGTAAGCAAGAGAAGGATTTATTTGAAGCTGTCGCCTGGAGAGCAGTTCCACTGACCATTTGCAAGAGGCTTGGGTTGGGTTTGTAAACAGTGTTTGTCTGGTCTTGTTTGAGGTGGGGTACAGTGTGCAGTATGTAGCTTGACAGATGTGATACAGGAGTCACAGAAGACCCATGCTCTTTTGGACCATTAGCTTGAGGACCTGGCAGGATAGCCTTTGGCAACTGGGCACTGAGTCCTGGGTCTCCGTAGACTACAGTGAGAACTGAGCTGCACATAACATATGTAAGCACTAATGAAATTTAGGTGTAAAATCTTGGGATAAATCACATTCCAAAAGTTTAATCTGTGGCTGGTTGTCATCTGGGCAATAGAGATCAAGGGACAACTTCTCAAAAAATATTCACGTTTTATCACATTGCTGCAGTTTCTGTTGATGTTTCCCTCCCAACAGCCCTTTTTTTCCTGCAGAAGCCCTCCGGGCAGACTCAGGATACCCAGGTCCCAGTCTGACTTTGTATTTAAATCCAGTGTCAGAATTGGCCAACCTTTTTCCTTTGTGTAGCTTTCCTGTCGCTGTCTCAGAGGAGACCCATTTGAGATCAGTGGGTCTGCTGGACTGGTGTGCTTGCTGGTGATAAGGAGGTGGGTTGTGTAATGGAAATGTGTCTGGCTGTGTGATTAGAAAAAGTTGGGAAGGGGAGGAACTGAGCACCCCGCATGAGGACTGCATGCCTGTTTTGTTTCCCCTTGCTCAGCCCTTGGTTTCCAGTGGACCTTTACAGCCCCTCCAGTCTCTGCATTTGTTCCATCTTTGTTATTCTTATTAAGTTACCTTCAATTAAAGTTTACTTGTACCTTTTATCATTCAGAAAAAAACCACTATTTAAATATTTAATGCAGAAAATTGCAGGACTGGGGAAGAAGGAGAGCAATACTAGGGAGGCAGTATGCTTTAAGGTAGCATACCAGAAATGAAGATGGAAATGTATTAGAGGCCAGGGAGCTAGCAGGGAATGCTTTGTATCAGTGACAGTATCTGCTGTCCCCTGGGCCATTGCCATGACTTTCACGCCTTTGTGGGTTATGTTTTATTTCTTACTTGGAAGTCCATCCTTTTGAGAATGAATGAATGAATGATTGATTTTTGAATAGACCTGCCTAATTAAAAGCCCTAAATTCCACCTGTAGTGGGAAACTGAGTTTTGCCATGGGCTGCAAGAGCACTTTTGTAACATGGACCGTTTCCACTGGGAGCTGCAAACACGTTAGGCGAGGATGAACTGGGCTCTCTTCCCTGTTATTGAACTTTATAAAAATTTCCTTTTTCTCCCCCCTCACTTACGTAAACCAGCTTTTATTTTCGTCTTCTGTTTTCTTTTTGTTTGTGACTATAACAACTTGCTTCCTTCATTGTTTTTCTTTCAGTGTCTTGCTCTTTTTTCAAGGAATTGTACAGTTTCTTGAGCACTGAGGAGCCAACATCTAGACATTTTTCTTTCTAACAAACGACACAGAGATGTTTGAAGAATTACTTGCACAAAAAATCATTTGAGATACAAATTGTTCACAATTAGGATGCTGAGTCACCTCTACATCTATTAGATACTTTAAGTAGTGACTTGTCAATCAAAGCCAACAGCTAAAGCTTACCTAAATAAAGGATTAATGTTTACCCCTCATGAGGGTGTCACTAGCAAGGAGAATAGAGCAATAGGAGTGAACACAGAGCAAAACAGTTTGTCCTGAGGACTTGATGTTCACACTAAGTAAATTTCAGGAAGATGTAATTTGTGGTAGGTCTAGTTTGATCCAATTGTAGTTGGAACACATAGGTTTCACTCTTGGAGCACATCTTTGGGTTAATTTCCTCTGAAAACAAACCTGTTCACTCGTTCTGAGATTATGTGGTGGGAACCAAACCACAGTAAGCATGGATGACTAGGAAATCCCTTCAAAAGTGCACTCTGCATCCAGACAAACATGTAAATGTGGGTGCATTAGTGTTATATTGGTATTCTTTCTATTCCTTTTTTTGTTTTCACAAGTTGAAACCCAAGCCACAAATATAAAAAAATATTATAACAAAATCCTCAAAATAGAAATTCTGTGTTTCCAAACCATTAAAAGTTTTGTAAATGTTTTAGAATATTGGTATCCTTGGAAATATACCGCACAATTGGGCAGTTGCAATAGAGATTGTTCATGTGTCTATACTGCAGTCTTTGCTATGAAATACCAGTGGTCTCAGTGGACCTTTGATCTTCCTTGTCTGCCTTGTCTTTATGGCATGATTCAGGTCATCCATTGTCCAAGGCACCTATTACTTCAGTGGGTTTGGTTCAAGCCCTCAGGGTTTGTAATTACTCAGCTGACTAATGCCAGTAAGTTTTTGGAAATTTGCAGAGAAGTATGATTGCACAATTCCAGAGAACCTGGGCCTTGCATGTACACAGAGCTGTTCTCTTAGGGGTTTTAAAGGATTAAATGTAATAGTAGTGTAGACTGAAACAGAAAGTGAGATAATCTTAGTTAGCTTGCTTACTGGGCAGAGGCAGCTTGGAAGTGCACAGCATTTTCAGTGAAAACATCTTTTGTCTGGTTAGATAAATATCCTCTTGTTCTTTAACAAAAATAAAGTTCATGTTTTGAGATTGCATCGTGCTGGTTCCATAAAGCTTCCTTGAATATCTAACTCCTTTGTTTTGCAGTGGTGTTTAATCACTTGCAGTATCATACGCTCTTCAGCCATGCACATTATCCCTTAATTATATACGACTAAGCCCCTCTTGACTGTAAGACATGTTGTTTGTTCAAACGCACTTACAAATCCATTTTCTTATCAGTTCTTTGCTGAACATTTACACAACGG
Source organism: Fringilla coelebs (assembly GCF_963513975.1). NCBI lineage: Eukaryota > Metazoa > Chordata > Aves > Passeriformes > Fringillidae > Fringilla > Fringilla coelebs. Next base: position 38,770,724 of record NC_140030.1, on the reverse strand, counting down.
GGTACTGTTTAAATATGAAAATAAACCTTTTATAAAAAAATTGTTTGACCCACCCACCTGGCCTCCATCTGTGATTGTTCTGTCTCTGCAATCTGTTGTCTGCTTTTCCTCAGCGTGTTCTTTATCTTTTCGGATGGCTGCTATCTTTGAGCGACTTTATTGCCCCTCCCTGTTTTCTCTGTGCTTAGTAGAAAGTGACATTTTCAAATCATAAGGATCAGCCAGGCAGATTTGATACGCTCTCTGCTATAAGACACACTTCTGTTCAGAGTATGCAATTAGTAAAGACAACTTCATTTCACAGTATCACAACTCATGCTGTATTATTTGGAATTAAAGCATTGTGTGAATCCAAGGAGTTTTATCATAAAAACTGGTACAGATAAATCTGTCAGAATTAGCAATGCTTTTTTTACCACATGCTTACTGAAACCCAGAAGTTTCTTCATGTTTTGTTCCAGTTCAGTTTCATGTCAGTGAATTACTATAGTAATGCTTTTCCTTTATATTTTTTTTTCATTAAAGGGGAGTTGTGTGTTTGTAATCTCTTAATAAACTGACACTCTAATCTTTAGATAAAGAGGTTAAATCCATTTTTATTTTAAAGGATTATAGTTAAATTCTTACAAAGACAGTTAAATTTGCAGTCTATGCACTGATAATTTTTTTATTGTCTTCTGTGTTCTGTGAACCTGGAAGGGAATTCTTTCTTAAAGAAATTAGAGTGTATTTTTTGTTTCCTTTCTGGCAGCGTTTCTGTTTTTTCCCATTCCAAACCAAATGTAACTGTGGAGAACAGGGGTTTTTTTTTTGCATTAAAGTTCCTTCAAAAGCACCACAATGGATTCAAAGGCATGAGCATACTTTTTCTGAGTAAGTAGGACAATCAGCATTAGATGTAGAAATATTTCGGACCAGGATATGCAAGTAAAGTTATTTTTAGATTCTATAGCACTGTTGTGCTGAAGTGGAGTAATTTCTCTCTTGTGGGTTCTTAGAAGTTGGTCTTTTGTTTGGTTGGATTTGGCTGCTGTATAATGATGGCCTTGAGGAATGTGTTACAGAAACCTGTGAAATTTTTTTTCTGGATTGAGCCCTGGAATGGTAATAGTAAGTCATTGTCCAAAGGAAACAAAAATGTGTTATTAAGTTATTTTAACTTCATTTCAATTGGAAAGCTTATAGAGATGCCTGCTTCTATTCTATTTCACAAGAAAGCCCTCCAGATTTATTTCTTGCCAGCCAATTATTAAGCACCATTACAGCTAAATTAAATTAAATATCCACAACAAGTTGACTGTCTCAAAGCTTCAGGAAGAAACAGAGCAGATTCATTTGCACCACTTGCTTTACAGAGAACTTTATCCTTGAACCATGGGATCTGAGAGACATCTGAGAGACATCTGAGACTCCACAAAAAGACCTTCATTATTTCACAGGACCCAAAATGATTTCATGAAAATATTTCAGGTTATCTGAGGCTTTCATAGGAAACTCTTCGATTTTATTTGTATCTGGAGAGCTGTAGGGCAGGATTTTTGGGGTTTTTGGAAGGAATCATCTGTGTAAAGAGGGAGTCTGGCATAAAGATAGAATGATTAAGCTTAGTGCTGTTATCTCCACAGAAGTACAAGAAGCTACTCAGGTTATATTTTTACTACCTTTACATTTTATTAATGCATTGATTAAAAATTGTTGCTGTAAGGAGTGTTTCTACTTCCTTTCCACTTTCTGCTCCATTTTGCATCCCTTTGCCCCTGTGTTAGTGACTTCACAGACACTTAATGGCTGTAGAGTAAACTAGATTGAGGAACCAATAAAACAGCACAAAAGTTAGTTTTACAGTAGTATGTCACAAGGCCTTACACAATAAGGCTTTAGTGACATTTTACTTATCTTGCCCATATAATAAATTTTTATGTTTTGCAGAAGTAGGATGCTGTTGGGGAACTCCTTTGTCAGCATAGGTGTGTCTGCATTGTATTTTGGACATCAGTGTTGAGCATTTGAGCAAAACACACTGTCTGAGTGTTCAGGCTTTTAGAGGTGAGTCTTAGGTGGACTTCATGGCATCCTGGTAAGGAAAACTTGACCTAGTATCCTCCACTTGGCTTGAGCCAACACTGTCCCACACACACCTGTCCATGGATGGGATCAGGCAGGTGGGTCAAGGTATGGATTCTCCTGGAAGGTTGCAGAGGGACAGATCCAGTCTGAGACAGCCTGAGAAATTCCTTCCTGCAGGCTTCTGCAGTTCCTGGGACAGCATCTGTCCCCTGCAGCCACCACCCTTGTCCATTGAGGAACAGCTCCGAAGGATGAAGGGCAAGTTACAAACCTTGATACTGCACACTTAGATCTCCTTGAGTGGTAGATGTAGCTGACATATTTCAATGATAGACCAAAACTTATCCCTCTTTCTGTTACACCTCAGATGGTAATTCAGAAGCAGCTGTCAGTAAAGCTTTCATCGCGTCTTCCCTTCACCAATTCACATTTCTTCTCCTAGACGTTTCTCAGTACTGCTCACAGGAATGAAGAATAGGGGTGGCCAGGGAGTGAGACGGTTTTTCAGATATTTGTAAATGGTTTTGGTAAGGTTTGGTGAAAAAACACAGTGAGACTGATTAGAAGATTCTGACAGCCGTACAGGCAAGAGTATGAGTGTTCATTTGGCAACGGGAAATGAGAGCCTTTGGGGGCCTTACTAGGCATTAGAGATGCTCATGTCAGGGGACGTGTTCACTGCTCTGTGTAAAAGGTTGTCATATTGTAGTTGTGTTGGAGTGGTGCTGTGCAATAAGATTGCTATTTAGAGTGTGACCATCGCTGTTTGTTAGTTTGATTTGAGGTAATGAGGCTAAAAGATTCTAAAATAATGGAGTTTCTTAAATAAATCAATAAATACATTAAAAAAAGCCCAAAAAACCTAAACAAACCCCAAAACCCAGTCCTACCTAGTACTCAGTACTTTTGCATTCCACTGTACATTTTTACCTTAATATCCAAGAATCATATAATTATTTAAGTTGGAAAAGACCCTTGAGATCATCATCTCTAACCGGTACCCCAACACAGCCAAATCTACCGCTTAACCATGTTCATAAGTGCCACATCTACACATCTTTTAAATACCTTTGGGGATGATGACTCAACTCATTCCCTGGGCTGCCTGTTCCAGTGCTTGCAGCCCTTTCAGAGAAGAAATTTTTTCTTACAGCCAAATTAAACCTCCTCTAGCGCACCTTGAGGACATTTCCTCTTGTCCTGTAGATTGTAACTTAGGAGAAAAGGCTGACCCACACTTCCTTATTACTTCCTTTTTGGCAGTTGTAGAGAGTGATGAGGACTTCCCTGAACCTCCTTATCCCCAGGGTAAACAACTGCAGTTCCCTCAGCTGCTTAAGACTTGTGCTTCAGACCCTTCACCAGCTCTGTTGCTTTTCTCCAGACCTGCTTCAGCACCTAAGTGTTCTTGTGGTGAGGGACCCAGGGCTGAACACAGTAATAGAGGTTAAAGATTTTCTTGTTAAATCCAAAGGCTGTTGCTACATCGAAAAGTCAGGTAAGAATACCGTGGAAATCTTGTTGGCTTGAAATTCAAAGATTTTTTTTCAAATTATTTAAAAATTATTTTCCAAATTATTTGTCAGTGATCAGATTTTACTGTATTTTTATTAAAAAACAAGCAAACCCAAAATACTTGCCTCTCTCCTTCCCAAAATCATTTATTTTCATTACTATTTTGATGTTTTTCATTCTCTTTACAAAGCAACAGGAAATCTTCCCTAAGGCACACTGTCAATACCAAATCCCAAGTGTGCATTAGACACCTCGAAATGTTAATTTGTGTATGGCCAGACAAGGTATGGCTGTACAGAACCTCTGTGAAATCAGAGGAGTTTAGTCAAAGAATCCCTCCTGTCAAAAGTCCCTGATGAACTCAGTGAGTTGTTTAAGTGGCAATATTATATAAGCTCCATTGTTTGAGCTATGCTCTAGAATAGGGAAGTAACAAAGTTAAAGAAAAATCTCATGAAAAAAATCTATTGTATTCATTTCATCATCACTACTGGCTTGGGGTAGGTGGTTTTTTTGTTTGGTTGGTTTTGTTTTTATTTTATTTTCTTACAGCCGTTCAAGTTGAATTTTATACGAGTAAAAAAAAACAAACAACAAACCAAAAAAAACCCAAAACCAAAAAAACAACCAAAAAATCATTACAGGAATGTGACAAATTTAGCATGAATTTTTCATATATCTGTAAAGAAAAAAAAAGCCACTTACATCCAAGATTGCACAGCCAATTTCTTTTTGTTACAGCAGTTCTCTGTTGTCTGCTGATGCATCCAGAGATGTGTTTTTCTGCTCAGTTAGATAATCATACAAATTTCCTATCAGAGCATCAAAGCTTTCACAACATAAGTTGGTTTGTAGTTTTAGATTTGCTGAATTCTTAGTCGCTACAGTTTTAACAGATTCTTTTTTTAGTAAAAATATCAAAAATTTTTAATGAATATTATCATTTTAATAAAAGAGGAAGGAACAATAACCAAACCTAAATACGCAGAAGCTATCTGCATCTTTATCATTAATTTTCTGACTGGTTGAGAACCTTCTGAGGAAGACAGATAAAATTTATACTGCTGACAATACTTCAGGCATGTATTCTTTTTTTTTTTTTTTTTTTGTGATGAACCTCTACCATGTCCTGCAAAGTGTGGAGCATTTGCTGCCAAACTGGCTAATGAGTTGAGCTGTCACTCAACTCTGAGCAGAAGCTACTCAAGCACCTTGAAAACCTAATCTTGAGGGAAGGGCATGGTTGAACAAAGGGGGAGAAATAGGAAAAGAATGAACAGAAACCCAGAATATCTGCTCTCCTTTAATTTTCTAACTCACCTTTCAGTTTTCAACTCTGTAGCAGAGTAACAAAGTTACATACCTCTGCATTTTTAGTGTATTTGTATCGCTCACATGTTAATTTCCCCCAGTTTTCATGGTGCCTTTACATTTGTCATTTCCAGAAAAGTTAATGAGTGGCACACGCCTTATCCTTGTATAGTGAAAATTTAGAGAAACATTATGTCATAGCCTCAATGCACAACTTTTAGCTCACCCAGTTAATTAATTCTCCTCAGAATATTACAGCATGTCTTTAATTGCCATTTAGATGAAGTCTTTTATGTGCTGATTCGGAATGATTAGATTCAAAGTAATTTTGCTGTTACAGTATAGTGACATTGGGTATTCTTTGATTTGTAGGATATGTACTTCAATCTGATTACCTTGTCCTTGTCTATAAATTAGCCAGGAAAACAGCAGAGCCCTACTTGGTGCCTATGTTTCTTTGCAGCTAGATAAGTTAAAAAGACACGTATGCCGCCTTGCTTGCTTTGCAGCATTGTTTTGTTTGTTTCTGTTTTTGTTTTGTTGGGTTTTTTTAAGCACATTTATAGAGAGGTGAAGCTTTCATTTCATTCAGTGGAAAAATCAGAGCAAGTTACTATTACCTAGCAAGCATTCTCTTTCTGGATCTCTGTTTTTGTGACTAGCAGGATGTAAACATCTCTCAAAAGACATTAGCAGGATTTTGGAAAGCAAGAACATTGTAGGCTTGGAAAATGAATATGAGGTCTGAGAGATTCCTGACAGGCAACAACAAACATTCAGTGAATGATGGTATGCAGCCATGGGACAACCCTATTTAGATATGTCATTCACACTATAGTTTAGGCACCATTAAAAGTCCTGAGTTTACTCTGAGTAAAACATACCACATAGTTCCTTAGTTGAAACATGAATAATCTATAGATGTTATTGCAGTTTAAAAATCAAGCTAAAATAAACTTCTTTTTCGGTTAGACATTTAGCATTTCATGGTAGTTAGACAAAATACTATATCTAAGCTCCTTATAAAACAATATATATTAGGTGCCAGAGAAGGCATAACAGATGCCATCTCTCACTATAAAAGTAATTTACAGTTTCAAACATAGCCATGACTGGAACATACACAAATTATTGGAAAAGGGGATCAGAGGTTATGAAGTCTCTTTTTGTTACTAGATTTCTTGTGTCTAATATTTCACATTGAAATCTGCAGTTGGGAATTGTTTTATAATGGTTTGCTTTCAGTTTATCTAAACTTTTCCGAGACTTCAGCTACAAAGTGCCTTTGGCCAATGTGATCTACCAGCCAAGTATCCCATAAGAGAACAAAGCCCCCGAAATGTTTTTTTAAAAAAAATTTTTGACACTGTGAAAGGTTAAACCTTTTGCAATTCTAATGTCTCCCATGCCAAATTGTCATGAGTTTGTAGCAGGTTAATACAGAAGGGGGTTGACAAATCTTTCTATAATCACTACCCCATGTTGCTTTTATCCTTGTCTGCTGCTCATTTTGGTTGTGAAAAACCCTAATATATCAGTGACAGGAGGTCTGGATTTGTGGCTTACTGTTATAATTACTCCCACTGAGGCACTGTCAATAGGATTAAAATAAAGATTCTAGGCCTGTCCATCGTAGATGAGGTCAGCAACACTAGCAGTGGGAGTACTGTTTCTGCAAGCTGTGCTTTTAGTCCTGAGTTATGGAACCATAGACATTATTATGAAGCAAATATTTGAAAGCTCCAGTGGAGAAAGACCAGCTCTTTTTTTTTTCTGCATTAGCTAAAATATCCATCTGTAATAAATAATCTAACAGCATCCATCTATGTCCTGGCCGTACATATATGTATGTTAATTTTCAAATGTATCTGAGCCCCAGAGAGTTTCAATTACAGAATAATCCATTTTGCATTTTATAATTAATAAAGTCTTTGCAGCTGCATAACTTCATCCAGGAAACATCTGCATGCGCTCTTTGTGTATACATCATTTCTGTGAAAAGAGGGTTAGCTGAATTCTCTTTAATTTTCTCAGGCTTGGAGAAGGTAGAAAGGTGGGGAGTTGATTCAGATAATGGAAAACAAATCACAAGAATGGCAAGTTATGCCCACACAGATATTAAACAAATGCTGCTCACTACTTGTAGGAAAAAATACAATGCATTGGATCACTTATAGTCAACTTACTCAAGTGAAGAGAGAAAGGGACCCAGGGGAAAACCTGAGCCCTGCCAAGATGGGCAGTCAATTTCCCGTGGTTCTCAGTGGGACCAGCCTGGCACCCCAAGTTCGTAGGTAATACTGATGTTGTTGAAAATCTGTGATTACTCCTTTGTCATCCTTTGACACTGGCTCTGAAAAGTGTTCTTTTTTAAACATTAGTTTCATCTTAGCATGCATAAAACTGTCCCACCGCCAAGGCTTACTAGTCATGGCAAACTCAGGGAATGGTGTGCAAACCAGAGTAAACAGACAAGCTCTCTTGCTCTGCTAGCACAGTATGTCATCTTTATTCTTATCCTCTTACACCAGTCTACTTTTTTATAATGGGATTAAACAGTAATTAGTGCATTCACCTCTTTAATTATTTTCATATAAACTCAAAAGTTATTATCAAAAGCCATGTTTAATCAAGTGTCTGACATGCTGAAACAATTGTGGGGGCCTTTAAGTCTTAAGCTGATGTGCCACCTGGAAGCCTTGCACTTTGAAAAATGGAAATTTTTTTAAAATTGTTTATTGTAGTAGCAAATAATTTTCTTGATTAATGTGTCAGTGCTCTATAGCTGTTTATTCTTTCTCCTGTGCTTATATAAACATCAATTGTTACATATGTCACTCATAGCCCTCACCGTATTTCCATTATTGCTCCCAATTTGAGTTCTCTAGCTATCCTAGACACAAAATGAATCTCATAATATTTTATAGTGAAAAAGGCTACATAAAAATGAATAGTACTTAACACATCCTTGTTTTCCTTTCTCCTATCCCACAAGTGGGACTCCAGACTGCTGTTTCTTGCCATCTACATCTGCTTTCATTCCTTTTCCAGAGGTCCTTGGACTTTTTTTCTAAATGGGAAAAGAAACATATACATTATTTGATCTCTAGCAGGCCACTAAAGCATGTGATGAACTCACAGCAGAGAAGCTGCTATTTTTCTCCATTAGGTGCAGTCAGCGGCTTATGCCACAGATGTGGCATCATAGTTCTTGTTAGAGTGTGTTAATTCCTCAGTATTTACTTTTGGCTTTGCAAAATTCCATTCTTTACAGTATTTGTGTAGCCTCTTAAGGGATCCCAAACATACTGGCTAAAAATGTTTGCGAATGCCCTGACTTCAGCATATGCTCAGCACGTTTCCAAGTGGGCACTGCGCCCTGGTGCCGCAGCCGTGCCCAGCCGTGCCAGCCCCTACTGTCACCATACATCCTTGTTATGGCTGTGTGCTACTGGATGCACCAGAAGAAAGCAACTTAGTCCAAGCCCAGAAAGACTGCTGGTATGATTTTCTGGACATTGTATGCAGCTGGAATAGTGTACTGCTTTATCTAGGGCTTCCTCAGTCTCAAACCCCAACTCCAGAAAAGCTCTCTTGTCTGAGAGATTTTGTTCACATTGTCTTTGTAGTTCACATTGAAACTCTGCCAGCTTCCCAACAAGAAAATCTCAGTTTCGTGGAGGAGTTGAGAAGATTTTCTCTAAGGAGCAGCCATGGCTATTGCAGATAAGTGAACAAGTCCATGGAGCTGGTCAGCCCTAGGAGGGTCAGTGATGGACAGTCCCTAAAAGTTTTGAGGCTAAGATACTAAGTGAAGAATTGTGCCTTAGCGGAAGTAAGACTTTCCTCTGTATTTATTGTTGATTTTGTAGTATATGGGGGAAGAATTAAAACCTAAAAGTGTTCTTTTAAGCTAGTTGAGGTCAGGCAGGTAGGTGCTATTCTGTGTCTTTGTGCTGTTGGTAACATTAAAGACTTTGGAGCAGCTGTTAGAACAAAATGTGAGCTTCATCTGGGAAGAGCTATTCTATTAAATTAGCAGCCAGAAATGACACAACAGAGAGAGTGGAAGAGAGTTTTATTTTGTGCTTCTTTTCTTGCCTTTCTCCCTACCCCTGTGCTGCCTTTTTTCATACCCCAGAAGCCTTTCAGTTGGAAAACTACTGCTGGATCTTAACTTGCTTGAGGAACATCAGAGTGCACATTTTAATGAGATCAGCAATGGTGGGAGCTGGAACTACAACATTAGAGTGCCATCGGACCAGTTATATCCCCCTGCATATCTTCTGTCATTGCTTGAGTTCTGTGCCTTGACTTATAATTTAGGTTCCCTTTATAGGGAAGAAGTGCTGCTAATGAGTGCTTTTCTGTACTAATGAAATGAAATATTAAAATGGATGTGATCAAATGTCATTTGAGTTGCCTGAAGCTTTGCCATGAGATACTTTTGTGAAAGAGTGGCTGTATTTATCACCTTTAGATTTGCATGTACGGAGCTCTGAGTGTTGTTTGGCTACTGTGTTTGTTTTCGGTTTTTCGCAATTAACATTTTTTAGTGTTCCTTATGGAGGTGGCAGCAGTGGGGATTTTATACCACCTGTCCCTGTAATCTTAAAAATATTACATGAAGAACTAAATTGAATCAAAATATGTAGAACTAGAATAGTGTAGAACAAAACAATCTATCTAAATTACTCATAAAATAAAAAAAAATCCACCATGGCAATTTGGCAAGGGAGGACAAAAGGGAATGGAATAAAGAATCAAACCAGTGTTTTTGAATGATTCTTTCCCATCTGTTATCTGTGTAGCTGACTGGCAAGTTCTCACACCTTCATAAATGGTCTGTGCAACATCATGTTGGTAGAGTTTTCAGATGTAATTTTCTTTGCAAGGACAATGGTATGTGTTAAGAACAGATAAGGACCCATAGGTCCCCAGTTTTTAAGCAGTAGAAGTATTCTACTCTTAGCCTGAAAAAAAAAAAAAGTGAGAAATTTAATTTTATGAAGAAAGATGGGAGTATAATTCAATTGTATTCCTCCAATGAGTACCTTTAGTGTACAACCCTGCATACCCTCCTTTCTGAAGAACTACAAAGTTTTTTAAAATCCTATTTAAAAGTGCTGTTTTCATACTGTTAAAAAAATCTGTTCTAGAGTATTCTGCCCCTTATATGTCTAGGATTTATAAGTTAAAGGAGTGGTTATTAAATGTGGTCACAAGCCTCTTAGTGAACAAAAAGCTAATGGAATGGTAGCATGATATGAATGCCTGAACCTGCCGCCTGTGTTATGCTGTGCGGGAGAATAATTGGCTTTCAGTCATCTAAACTAGTCACAGACACTCAGATCCTTTGAACTCTAATAAGAAATGAAGTGCACACTTACTTTAAATAGTGAGTGACTAAGCATATAAATGTCTTGATCAAGTCATCAGTAAAAAAACAAAAACCAAAAAACCAAAAAAAAACCACCAAAAAACACCCCCATAACTGAAAAGGAGTCTTCTGTTTACATTTTGTTATTTCTGTTTGAAATCTTTATTTTACTCTCTGCATCTTTGCCGTGTAATGTTCCCTGCTGAGAAGGACAGACTGGAAACACAGTAGGGATCTTTGCCTTTTAAGTTGCTCTTTGCTTTGCAGAGGACCACACGTTGGAAGTGCTGGTGTATTTGTCCAGTGTTTTGTTTGGTATAAGAGGAACATGACAATTTAAGAAAGGCAGGAAGCTATTATTTGGTAATTTTAGCTACGTTTCTATTGCAAGTACTAAAAAAGCAGACAGAAGTTTAAATGTATGCCTTAAGGTACGTGTATACAAATCTGTTCAGCTTTTGTGCGCTTCAGTCAGAAAATTCTGAAACAACCTTGGATGAAGGTATAAAAGGATAATTTTGAGTCAAATTTGCCAAAACTATGAATTCACAGGTCATGTTTATCCAAAGTGCTTCCCAAAATTCTTTTTGTTGTCTTTTCTAAAGAGCATATATAACAGCTCCTGTGGCACAATCAAGCTATAGCACATTTTACAAGTAGGACTAGATTTTCTTCTAATGCAAACTTGTGCCCGTTTGTCAGAATCAAAGGCTACAAGCTTTGCATGCTAATTGGCTCTGCCAAGTAATTTAGCTTCCATCCACTGGGGTTTTTTTTAGCACAACAAATTCTAAATGCTATGGCTATTTTAAGCATATTTTTCTTAAAAAACTTAGTATATTGATAGAGTAATTGCCCGAATTTCCTACTGGTGTGATCCACTGATGATTTGCATAATTCATCAGCTTTTATCTATTGTTGTCTTAAGTATTGCTGCATTTATTTTTTTTTCTCTGTTGCATCAAATTAATCATACTAATATGACTCATGTTGCTTTAGCAACACTGTGGGTCCAGTCCAAAGGCTATTAAAGTCAAAGGTACTCCTCATTGACTTAGTGAGCTTTGGATAAAGTTCATTGTTTTCATGCTCTTTCCATCACTGCAGTACCAGACAACTGAAATAACTGTTCCAAATATCAGTGTCTTTTGATACTTTGCATTTCTGTTCTGAGAAAATATCCAAGCAAATATGAATGTAACCAAAGTAAATTCTCTCCCTCTGAATACAGAATGACTATTTAACTAGCTTTAATATTTTGATACCCAGTACAAAGTTTCACCCTGTCCCTTTCCTCTGCATACAGGTGATGGCTTAAGAAGGTTAGACTGTCTGTTAGGGTTGAAGAAAAAAAAAAAGAGTTAAATAGTCTGGTTGAAAATACTTCTGCATTATTAGAAGGTTCTGGAGGACTTTTGTGTTTTGTTTTGCATATTGATGGTGTTTGTTAGTTTGCCTGTAACTTTGGTGTTGAAACTTGAGTCTTAATCTGTTTTCGGTTTTAGTGTTGTCTGATCCCCCTTCTCTCTTCTTCATTCCCTACAGTTCTCATAGTTTATACATTCTTAAGCTGTCTGTCTAGGTTGCAGTGCTCTGCTTGCAAGTCTAACAGTTGATGTGTTTCATGTGTGTCTCTGCCTTGGGAACTGTGGCAGTAGCTGCAGGAAGTATTTCTAAACATCAGCATTGTAACACAACACATTTTTTAATTTCATGGATTCACAGTGAGCAAACCAAAGTAAGAAGTTCTCTTGCTTCTCCTATTGTAAAACTTTTGTCTTTTCCTACTGTCTTTTTTCTTTTCTTTGAAAGTTTTAATAAGTTAATTTCAACCTACTTGTTTCTTTCTGTGAAAGTGGGAAAATCGATTGAGCAGTTTATGCTGCCTGCTCTCCTCCTCTTTCTTACCAGAGTCATCTTTTAAACAAATGTTCATGCCTCGTTCTTTCCTCAGGATCAGGGTTTTCTGGTTGGTTACAGATTCTTTGGGTTTTTGAGATCAGGGAAGAATAAATTTTGCTCCAAAACAACTAGTTCAGATACCATCAACACTTCAGTGGCCTTAAAGCAGATCTCTAGAGTGTTTTCCTTTTGTCTAGGCCTATTGCAGGCATCCAGATACTTCACACCATTATTGTACCTTTCTTTGGTGAAAACCAGATGCTTCTTGTTTTTATGTGGCCCTCTGTTTTAAAATATTGCACTGCCAGCTGTTGAGGTACGAGTAGTATATATTGAACTCATAAAAATGCCACAAAATCATTAACAGCATCATCAGAAGAAAAAGAAATTGTGAGCATATCTTGCTTGAGCCTACATAACAGAGTGGGCAGTTTAGGTGTTTACAGAAATGTGTACCTCATGTGACAGAAGCAAAAAAAAAGAAAGGATAGAAGTCCCTGCAAATCTAAATCTTAATTTGTTTTGTTCCACTTTAGCTTGTGGCCGTGGGTTCTACAAATCCTCCTCACAAGATCTGCAGTGCTCCCGCTGCCCTACTCACAGCTTCTCTGACAAGGAAGGATCTTCCAGATGCGACTGTGAAGATAGCTATTATAGAGCACCTTCTGATCCACCATATGTCGCATGCACAAGTGAGTGAGTCATGAATTTAATAGTAAAGGACGTTGCTTAACCAACCAGGTGCAGCCACTTGCAGCGAGTAGTTTTGTCTGGCTTTTCCTGGGTTTGAAAAGTACATTTGCAATGGTAAAAGAAACTGAAAGGCAGAAAAAGGGTTGACAGTGAATACAGAATCAGCATAAATATAATTTTCAAGTTTGCTTGGTACAGCTTTGGAAAACATTGCATGTTGCATAAGTGCATAACTCGCTGTAAAAGATATAATACAGGCCCAGTACTCCCTAAATTGTTGCAGACAATTTGCATTATGTGATATAATACCAAAATTAGTAATGTGAAAAATGAAAAGTAGCCTCTGTGGAGCTGCACTTTGATTGAACTGTAATTGGATCTGACTTAACCTTCTAACTGCAAATAGATTGGCCAACACAGATTGGTGGTTCAAATAGTGGAAGTCCAAAACATCCCTAAATATCTCTGTAAATCATATCAGAGCTGATAACAAAAGATTAGATGCAGCTTGTGCAGCATGTTTAGAAGAGATGGACAAATCCCATATGTGGAAAACCTGTAAAAGAGAACTTTTAAGGCATTTTAACTATTCCTTTTAATTATACAGACGAGAAACAGCTAAAAATTAGTTGCAGCAAATATGCAGACAATTGTTATTCTGATGTCTTAATGGAAAATAAATAAAGCTCTTAACAAATGAGTTCAAGAAAGCTTTTATGCAGCCTGTACTAAAAAAAATGAAATGTTTATGTGAAGAAAAATGCTTCAAGTGTTTTCTGTCTCAGTAATTAAAATGCTACCTGTGTGTCCCACTGTGGTTTTGTGTAATTACCCTGGACTTCTTTGTGTATTATGTAGGACCTCCATCTGCACCACAGAACCTAATTTTCAATATCAACCAGACTACTGTGAGTTTGGAGTGGAGTCCTCCCGCTGACAACGGGGGAAGAAGTGATGTGACCTACCGCATTTTGTGCAAGAGGTGCAGCTGGGAGCAGGGCGAGTGTGTTCCCTGTGGGAGTAACATTGGATATATGCCCCAGCAAACTGGATTAGTAGATAACTATGTCACTGTCATGGACCTGCTAGCTCATGCTAACTACACGTTTGAAGTTGAAGCTGTGAATGGGGTTTCTGACTTGAGTCGTTCCCAGAGGCTTTTTGCAGCTGTCAGTATTACCACCGGCCAAGCAGGTAAGTTTTCATCACTTATGAATCTCAACACTGTGAGACTGCGAGAAATTTGGAACATGCAAACTATAGATGCAGTAAATCAGGAGCACGTTTAGTGTGCTCTGGCTCATTAATCTTTTCACCTTGCCAGCTATTTAATTTGAGCTTATACTATTTCAGGATAACCTGTCCTGTTTCTTGGCCTCGGGATTGCTTTCAGAAAGCATTCACAAAAGACTTAAAGAAGACGCACAGCTTTGTTATTAAAATGAGTTTCTAAACTTGGGAACTTTTTTTTTAAATTTTGTTCTTACATCATTATAGTTAATTCCATAGTATTTAAAGGTAAAAAAATAATGTGACAGTTCTATGCAGACTTCCTTTTCGAATTTTTAAAACATTTGTGGGAGTCCTAGGTCACTGGAAGATGATTTGGATTTCTGATCGTGTTTTCAGTGTTAATGTTTGCCCTCAGGACAATATTTTTGATTTATCCTGTATTTCCAGATATTTGATTATGAGATGCAATGAGAATGTGATGATTATTCTTTGTTTCTTCTATTTATCATAATCTGACAGGTGAAATGTCAGGGGAAATAAAATCAAACCAGCATATCACCCCAGGGGAAAAAAGGGCTTTAGTTGTCTGCAGCTGAACAAAAAAAAAAAAAAAATTCTCAGATTTAGGTTTCTGAACTGGCCAGTTACTTGTTGATAAAATTACAGACAATACTATGCTGCGGTCTTAAAGAGAGGATAGTAAAGCTAACCTTTTGTAATTTTAAAAATCTTGAGCCAAATATTATTTGCAAGATATGCCTTTCAAAGAAATACTAAATAGTATTTTTATGATTATTTTAATAGTTAAAGAAAATATAAAGTCAATAACTAACATGATTCTTTCTATAGGAATAGCTGACTAATATTTTAAAGGATACTTCATAGTTATGTCTTAAAGGAAATTGCAATGACTGTGAATCATGGTTTTTTATTTTTTTAGTGCAGTAGAAATGATCCCCTAAAGTAATGTTTTGAACTGAGAACAAACTCAGCAAACAGGGTAAACAAACAAACAGGAAAAACTCTAGTTGTTTTGTCCTTTAAAGAGAGTCATATCAAAAAAATAAAATAAGGGATAAGAAATTTAGTTCAAAACCTTCCTTCCTTCCCCCCAAATTTAGGATAGTTAATATAGTTGTTAAAGTTAGGCTGGAGTGTTTAATCTCCCTATAGTGCTTTTATGGATTCCAAGTGCACATTTTTTATTATTTTGAAGCTATCTCTGTGACTGAAAGGATTGGTCTCTGTGTTCATTCCATTCTTGAAGTTTATGATGAAATTTTCAGCACAGAAAACTTACCCTGAGACTGTTTTGTACCATAGATGATAGTATTTTGGCACCTTGATTTTTCATCTTCAAAATAATTCTCCAAACATGCACAGGTGGACAGCGTTCTGCTCTCTGTAGATGACTGTACAGAACCATCACAGGAAGAAGAGGATTTGGACTTTTTCCTATTTTGCTGAATCAAATTGGCTTTACTTTATGTGCTTTGTTGGTTCAGTGGCATACAGGGTAAAGGAAGAACCAGTGCAATTTAGTGGCTAGTATCACATCTCAGGAAGATGAAAAAGCTTTTATCAGAAGTTTGTTGTGTTTTCTCCAAAATAGCTCATTATTGTTCATTATTTTGTGTTGTCGTAGTCATGGATTTACAGGGCTTTTATTAGGCCAGAAAATATAATATGCTTACCCTGTGCTGTCTTATACATACAAAAGCTATGTGATTTTATGAAATGATCCTCACATCAAGCCCAGAGATGCTAGTGAAACTATAGCTTGCATATGTATTAGAGGTAGCATCTAGACTTTACCAGAAGTGTAAAGTAATCAAAAAATCTTCAACCTCCTAGACAAGCTTTGTGAGACCATGAAGCAGGAGATCTGACTCTGTTCCTTCCCTGCTCTCTAGTTTCCTGTGGGATTACGCACAGACCAGCATTTCCCAGGATTTGACACTGTTTACAGAAAGGGTATGACTGAAGCTTTACCTGTTTAGCACTTCTGAATATAAAGATTTAAAGGCTTCTAGTTTGGCATCTAAAAGGAATATATGTGGAGGACAGATTTTGGAAAAAATGGCTTTAAGCTCTTTTTGTTGCAGGTTTCTCTGTAAAATGAAGGTAACCTTCACTTTTCCTTACCAAGCTTTTCAAGATTTTCTGATTAGAAGTGCCACATAAATGCAGCTTTTTTTTTTTTTTCACAGAATTACAAAATTTGTGTTAAAGAAAATACAGACATTCAGAACAAATGCATTTAGCAAAAGGAAAGACCTCTTCTACATTATTTTTGCAACAGCATGTTTTGGATCCTAATACTGATTTCTTTGGTTTCTCAAGGAGGAAAATATTTTAGGTGGAACAGATTGATGACTATAATTGAACAGAAAGAGACTGGTTGCTCAAAGGAAACTGTTATGCTTCTGTGTTTCTCTTTTATTTTACTATAGAGAGAAAGAAAATGTTGGATTTATTTATAGCCAAGTAAACTAGGATTCATGCAGCTCTCATTTGTTCCTGTGTGACTGTTCTATACTTCTGGAAAAACTGACTTTTTTCTGTGCCCATATTGCTTTTTATGTGTGTAAATGTGTCTAACTAAACCTTCTTCACATGTTATTATGCTAACACAATAGGTGGCTATATATAATTACTGGGTTCACCAGTTGCACAGAGGATTGCAATGAGATTTTCCCTTTGTAGTTTGGTTTAATTGAATTGCTCCTTTGTGTCCATAGTCCAAAAATTCAAATCATTGTGTAATGATAACAGGAAATTATTGATAAAAGAATGGGGTATAGAATACATTCAGTGTTTCTTCGCCCACATGTAACAAGCTTCTGATGAGACAAAGAGAGCATGCCACATAAAAGAGCCAGGTGGTGGATAAAAACCTATTTATATTTGTGGAAATAACACATTAAAATGACTGCAAGTGGGTAGGTATCATTTCCCATCACTTATATATATATTCATATATATACGTGTATGACACATTGCTGCTCATTAATTGTTTTAAAAAGACTTTGTGACTAGGCTATCAGTTGTCATGTGGCACATTTTTATGCTTCAGCCAAGAACCATGAGGCTCTTGGGTTCACTTTGTTTTCTTTTTTTTTTTTGACAAAATTAAGTACACAAAGTCCCCCAGAAGTAAACCATCTTGTTTCATATCTTGCCTATCGTGCATATTATAGAAAGAATACAGGATGTCATCCCAGTACTGCAAGCTGACCTATGAGAACCCCTGCATCCTTGTAGAATTCAGATTTGAATGTGGCTAAACTCTAGTTACAATAAAAAAATAAAGAGCTGCACCTGGCGAACAGCCAACAAGCCCTACCTTTGCAAGAATGGGTTTTTACCAAAGATAAAATTGACCACTTCCCTGATAAGATATTCCCCTTTCAGTTGTACTGGTAGTTCCTTTGGATCCATCAAATTCTTTACCAAATATTACATTTTTTCCATACAACACCCAGAAGGCGAATGGAAATTGGGTAGGTTTCACTGCAGATGAAAATTTGTTGTATTTTGGCATTCATGCATTTTCATTTTACAAAACATGCTTCAATAACAATTTTATAATTTTTCTGTTGACATTTTTGCAAAGATAGTGTGTTTTTAAAACTTTCTTTCTGCATCCTTTCCTCTAGGATTTTTCTGAATGAACAATGGACTCATCTCTGGTAAAGAGTTTTATACACCCAACTTACCCTGGCCTTGATAAAACTTAGGTCATTTTGAATGAATACCAAAATTTATCAGGGTTTGAGAAAATTTAAGTGTGCGTCCTGAGCCAGTTAAAATTGTCTTTATAGTCATTGAAGAGAAAAAAATCACATCCATGGGGACTCATCATGCCTTATTACCATAACTAACTAAGACAAACAGAAGTTAAAATGTAATGCCAATAACTGTTCCTAAATGTACTCATTGCTCTTGTGCAGGGAGCACTTGATAATGCTTGCTGCTTCTTCATAGCCAGAGAAAGGTGCCCCATAGAACTCTTAGGTCATGCTGTGCCTTCAGATGCACTTGATGCTGACCACTTCAAGTGGCTGAAAACCCCTGATCCAGTTCCATAATCAAGGCTTACTATTGAAAAACATTGGTTTTTAGTAACAATTTTCTTTGTATATGTTGATTTGCTGCTGTTCCAGTTTTACATCTTAGAGTTCAGTTTTAAGACCTTTTCCTACAAAAAAAGCAGATTCCAAATTTCACAGTTAAAGCTAAAAAAAAAGGAAGCGGGATTTGTCAAATTGGCATTAACCCAGCAACTTGAACTGAAAAAAACATTGCATGCTATAAAATCATGACTATTAGCAGCACCGTTGATTTACATGACAAGAAGAAATGGCTGAATGCATAAATGCATATCTGTGGGATGGGTTCTGCCTTTCTTAGGTAATTCTGAAGTCTTTCTAAATGAGACGCTTCACATTCTCTCATGTTACCTTCTCCTTTCATTCTTGCTGCTTATAATTTTTATTTTCTTTGTTTCTTTACTCTTTTTCCCCAGCTCTCAATTATCCTTACTCATTTTTTAAAGTCTCTTCTTTCATAGCCTCTGCACTACTGACCATCTATTTGTTTCCTGTTCCTGTCAGTCTCACTTAAGCCTGACTTTTCTTCAGCAATGAACTGTCCCCCAGCAGAGGCAGCAATCAAGAAGATTGATGCCTGCAGCTTTCCCAGTCACTATGACCTCAGTGTTCTAGTCCTATTCTCACTTCCCTGCTTTCCCCAGGCCATTTTGGTTTCTTCCCATAGTGCCACCAAGTTGTTTTAATCTACCTTCATCTACATCTTCCATACAATGTTCACTTCTGGTGATACATGACAGCTTATTACAAATAGCTTGTGTTCAACTTAACATTTCTTCAGTGTTTTCCCATTTCAGTGGACTTCCTTAAGCTATAGGTTCCCTTGGCTATTTCCTGCTAATGACTTTAGTTTTTGAGCTATACTTCATCTTCTTATGTCCGGCTGTACATCAGTTTTTCCACATTGATATGGCCACATCATCAATATATATATTTTTTAAAGCAATTCCTCATGTAAAAAGATTCAGATTATAAAAAATAATGTTTTCTTTTTACCAAAAGTGTTCCATTTGTTGAGCTGTGGGAGTTA
The DNA here is from genome assembly GCF_963513975.1 of Fringilla coelebs. NCBI lineage: Eukaryota > Metazoa > Chordata > Aves > Passeriformes > Fringillidae > Fringilla > Fringilla coelebs. Next base: position 38,751,481 of record NC_140030.1, on the reverse strand, counting down.
TTTTATAAAAAGTCACTTTTCAAATGTAATATTCACTAAATGCTTTCATTAAACTGAGGTTTTTAGAAACATATATGTGATGATGACTGCATTTGAGTTACCTTTTTGCTTATTTTTTTTAATGGGAGCTGTATGGATGTCTGTGCTTATTCTTAATAATATTTAAGACATATTTTAATATTGTAAAAATTTTTCATAGACCGGTAGGCAGAGAGCATAGCAGTGTGTTCTGCACTCCATGGTCATCAATTAAAAAGGGAAAAAATAGTAGAAATTAGTTGCATATGATAGCTATTATTCTTGTACTTTTTTAGATGTCCTTTCAGTATATTAAAAGAATGGATGGGGTTATTTCTGTGGAGCTAAGACTGTCTATTGATCTGCAATCACATTACCCTGAACTAATATCACAGATTTTTTTACAGGAGGTGATAACTGAGTTTATACCTGAATTAAACTGATGGATAAAAACTTGATAAGAATTCCAGTATCTGTATAGCAAATACCATCAGATCAAGGAAAGCAGTTTGTTCATTCACTGATTGCATCAGGTCATATTTAATATTGTGACATCCACAAGGTTATAGAGATACTACAGAATTGCAAGTTTGGGGCATTATTGCTAGATTATTAAAAGTTAGATTTTTCTTCAGGAGTTTCACAAAGAAGGAAACATCTGTCTAGGATGTAATATGGTATGGCACATATATTTGAGAGTTTTGATGATATACATACACAGAACATGCATATTCACCAAAAATTTGCAATGACAAGCAGTGCATTTTATAAGAAAAGTAATTGATATTAATTCCTTTTTTTTTCTGCTATTTTGTTCTAATTTGTTCCAATATTTTTCACTGAAAGATAAGAGAGATAAAAAGCAAGCAGATGCTAGCTGTGTTGCTTAGGGTCTGATCCTGCACCGCTGAAGTCAATGGAAGCTTTGTCATTGACTTCAATAGGAGCAGGATTTGAACCTTATGCTCTATCAGAACACACAGGAACAAAAGCTATGGGCGCTCTGTCTTCCTGAAAGGAAACTTTAACTTCATATCACATTTCGAGTCTATAGCAGGTTTTTGCACATCAGTTTGTGACTGAATGTAATTTGGATTTTTTATATAGAATACTAAAAAATACATTGTTGTTGTTGTTGTTTTGTTGGTTTTTGTTGTTGTTTTTTTTTTAATGGATATCAGAACTCTTGCATGTCCAGCTCTATCATCAAAGATTTTTTGGGAGAGATGTGGTTATTTTTGCTACGAATATAATTTTTTTTCTATAAGGACTAAGTGGATTTTACAATAGTTAGAAGTGAAAAGAATGGGAAGCTACACTCTAGTGTAACTACACAGAGATAAAGTAAAGCTTCAGCTTCACAGGAACAGAGCTCCAAATTAGAAATGGTCTGATTAAGCTATGTATGTTGAATGTTTGGTGGCAACCTGCTCAGAGAAGCATGACAGCCGCAGGGCTATTGACTTTCCTGTGCACTGAGCTAGTGAAAAAACAGGTTATGTCACCATGGTCTAATGTACACTACTCAAGAATAATTTCACCAGCTGCACAATAAAAAACTATGTATTTGAGGAAGAAAATGAGCAACATAAAGTACAATTTAGCCATCTAAAGGAGGGATTACTTTATTGATGTCACACAAAAGACTAGGAGCCCCTTTTTTCTTTTAAAAACATGGCCCAGCAGCTCCTCAATATTTATGAGTTAAACCAGTTGTGTTCATAAAAACAGTGATGAAAAATTAACCCATATCTGAAAAAGCAAGTATTAATATCTCACTGTCTATAACCAATCTCTAAAAGGTCTTTAAGATTAAAGAGCTCTACTTGTGACACCTGCTGGGTGACTTTTTAAACCCTCAAAAATCCCTTCTTCTTTGCCTTCATCCATAGTTAGATTTTTTTATCATGTCAACAAGATCTTTTCAAGAGTGTAGAAACTCTTTGCACTTTTTTTTATACTTTTTAAGAACTTTAATACATAGTTCTGTGATGACCCAGCTAGTGTCAAAGACTTCCAGGATAGCTGTACTACAAAGACAAGAAATGGCTTGATATATTTATACTTGGTGATACACATTCTAGAGCAGCTAATTAACTTATGTGTGAAGAATATACTACTTCACAGACCTTTGATTTTCACAGCAGAACAACATCCCCAGATCTTCCTTTTACCGCTTCTTATGAACTGTAGTATGGTAACTGGATTAGGATGTAAATAAGTGCAGGACATCATCAGTGGGAACTCTGAACTCGGTGTGGTTTATTTGTTTCAGACCTTTTGAAGAATTAAAGTGCCATTGTCATTAGAACAAACAAAACCTTTTAAGTGCTCAGATGCTTTTTCAATGAGAAATGAACATTGCTGTTGAAAAGCACTATTGCAAGTGTGTAAGTGCTACCAAATGTGAAATTCTAATTAAGGTTGAATGTAGTGAATTAAAAAATTCTTAAATTGTAACATCTCTATATAGTGAAGCATTTGATGACAGCATGGCATGGAGCCAACCTGCTGTAATGACTGTGGAAATCTTTAGAAGAGAGAAGGTAGCTTGTATAGGGAGAGCTAAAGTAGTTTCTTCATTAAGCTTAAATGATGCCATGTAGAATTGTCCAGAAATTTAAAACGGTGTATTTCCAGTTTCTGGTTTTTGTATTTTTTCTCTTTAGAAGTATATATCAGAGATTGTGCTGCTTCTCTTTTGGAGCAAATCATATTTTATTCAGTTATGTATTTTATATTTGTTGCATGTGCCAATAAGCCTTCTTTTTGAGAAGGAAAACCAGATTTGGCTAAATGGGCCCTCACTGGAAAAATGCAAGTCTTCCTCTTCTGGCTCATGGCCTTCTGGAAGTTTCGGGAGTATTAATGGCTCAAGAATAAATGGCTCACCTCTGGCAGGAAAGGGTGAAGACAGATTCTGTTAAGAGATGGTTATGATCTTTCTAATGGTAGTGGGGTGATAACAAAGGAAGACATCTCCTTTAATACACCATTGTTAACTTCCCCACTATGACAACCCATTGGGTGTCAGCAGATTTTTCAGTCGCTGGAATAGTCTCAATAATTAATAGCCTGGACAATTTTTGCCAACTTTGACATGTTGCTGCCCTATGTAATTTCTTCTGCTTTTTATGTGACAGAACCAGCCCTGACTCCATAGGGCATGTTCCTAAGTGAACAGTTTTATATACTACTCTTTAGTGTATGTATTGTTTTGTACAGTTAAGCATTTCTGTAGTCTTTCCCTGTGACAGTCGAAATATCTAATTGGTTCTATTTCTAGTGAGAACTCTCAGGGCAATTTACTGAGGAAGCCATGGTTGAAGGCTGCAAATTGACAACAATAAAAGTGTTATCCCAAGTTCAATAGTTAATGTTAAGATAGGAGATGCTGATTATCTTTTTCTTTGCTTCGTTAGTGATGAATGGAAGCAAATTTGATGTAGACAGCAATCTGGTGGAATGATGCAGAGCTATCTATGAAAACATCTGTACTAATCCACCAATGCAGTAAATTATAGCTACAAGCAAACGACATTGATCCAAGAGGATCATTAACAGCTTTAACCAACTGATCCAAGTAATAGGGTAAATGAGAGAACATTATCAAGATCTGATTTTTACAGCTGTCAACTACAATTGCTAAAACACGTTTGCCATTTCCTCTCAACTTCAACTATTTTATGACTTAAATTTAGTGTATCCTATTGTGGTCAGCCAACAAGGATCAATTCAGTGGTAAAATACACAGGAAAAAATTGCCCAGTGATCATGCACTCCATTTACCAGGAGGTCAGTCACAAAGGGAGAGATAATTGCTGCAAGCCAGCAAAATTAATCGGGGATGAGCCAGAAAGGATGATATATGTTCTGTGACAAAGTACGTGACAGAGATGTACGTATAAACCTGTAGCTACTTGCCTTGTTGAGGACACAAGGACAAGAGAAGGAGACATGTGAAAAACAATTAGCATGGCTTCAGAGTGAGCAATTCTTAATTATCCATAACATGTCGACATCAGATAATTAGTGTCCCAATTTTTAACAATATTTGGTCATTAACTACAGTAGAATAAGAAAGATCAAGAACAGAGCCATTTGTCTGAGCTGTTACATAATGGTGTCTACATGTGAACATAATACAACTAAATCATGCTCATGGTAATGACACAGAAATCTTCTTACTGTGGGACCAATATAAACGTCCTCAATTCGAGCTTATAGCAAGCTGCTTTTTATGTTTCCATCAGGTAATTTATTTGTGTTGGCAGCCTGCAAAATAAATAAGACTTAAGTGATAGCTGTAGTTTTAAACTCCCTGACTTACTGCTTTTCATTTGTACATTTAAATTTTCACAGCAAGTGTCATAAATTGTGTGACTCAGACCACTTTAATGTTAATGCTAATTAAGAAGTGGTCATTTCTAGCTCAGTTTTCTAAACATCCAGGGCTCTGTGAGCATGCTAAATGCACATCTCTTTAGAAAATTTTCCTTCAGCTCCTTTATCCTAACCAGCAGACAGGCAGTGGGACTCTTAAAGAAACTAATGGGTGTTCCCTGTTTACCAAAGCTAAACCTGTCAGTGGTTTTTTACCATTTTTAACTATGTTTGGCAGAGAAGTAGAAATGTTCAGATCTTACCTGTAGTCAATAGGCCAATAAAGACCTCATTCCTTACTGAATGAGGTAAATGGTGTCAGACACAAGAGAATCCACATGTGCAGAAACACAGAAAACCTTAAGAAAAAATATTCACAGACCTGCTTGAATTTTTCTAATGTTAATGCAAGAAATCTTAGAAATGCAGAATGGGATGTTTCATATCTTACTTCCATCTTGTTTCTGCTATATGAGAAAAGGAGAGGGAGAGACAGATACACACATGTACATGCACACGCACACCCCTACATGTAGCTCAATCTCATTTTAATCATTCTTTCTTCTAACTTGTTAGTATATTTTTCAGAATTTTTCAGACTATCTTACTTCCTCTTAAGAAGGTTTAAGATTAGGGTTAAGGTCCTGTTACGGTTGTTCTTAGCTTTGCTTTGTATGACCGCTCCTACACTCCTACCTGCACTTCAACAGCTTGTACAAAATTATCCCCTGAGCCTGGTGTTTTCTCTCATATGTGTGTATTTGCAGCAGCAGACCCTTCAGTTTCTGTATCTACCATCTCATGTCTGCCGATGGATCTATTTGCCATCTCTCCTTTTGACCTTTTCTGTCTGTCTGTCACATAAACGTTTCTTTTTTTTGAGAATCCCATTTCCTAATGCATCATGGAGAGCTCATCTTTTTCCATAATACCCAAACTCCTATCAGGCAGTAGTGGCTGAGTCAGCAGAGTGGATTCAGAGCTAGCAAACCCTGATGCCTATGTGGAGAAATGCCATTTATTTCACTAAAGAGTCTATTTAAGTTCATACAGCCTCTAATCATGGCTGTGAAATGAGGAATTGGATGCTAATATTTCAGAGCCAATACAGTAATGATGTGTCTCTGTGGACCTCCTGTGGAATTATTCCAAATATTCCCTTGTGTAGCTGAGATCAAAATTTTACCCTTAGTTCTAATTTTTTGTATTGCAGCTTAACTGGTAATGAAGAGGGAGAAGTGTCATTGCACTTTATATTGTGTAGAGTTAATCACATGAAATATTTTAGAGCTAAACATTCTGCTCTTTGATGTTGGCATTAAACATTAGCATTTTAATCTTTGGTGGATATTTACATTGTTGTAGTCAGTGGAGATTGATAGGTTTCTTTAGGGAGTGATTTGGAACAGGAGCCAAGTTTAGGAATTGTGCATCGACTCGTCCTTAATTACAGAGGAAGCGTTAGATTACCTTCCCTATTTAGCCACCTAAATTAACTGGCAAAAGTTGATGACTTGAATGCCCTCTTCCTCCCACACCCCTCATATACAAATGTTAATTTCTGCCACAATGTTAACATTAAATATTTGCATGATTTTCTTTATTTTCAAGAGAATACTAAGCAAGCAAGCAAATTTTAAAATAGTTTGTCTGTGGGATTTTAAAACTCTAGAAAATAATTTGTTTGTCTTATTAGTAATTCATGTTATTATGACTCTTTGAAGCTGTTTACCATGGACTGAATTAACCAAGATGCTTAGTGGGGATATTCTTATACAGGTGTGTCCTGAAAATAGGAATAATTCACTTGATTGCAGTTTATAGTTTTAATGTTAAAAATGTTTTAAAAATGTAAAATACTTGTTCTATGAATCATTTTTATTGTAATACTAGTTAAGAATCCCCATTAGGATGGCAGCAGGTGCCTTTCAGATTATTTTGCCTACAGTAATGCAGTGATGGCCACCCATCAGTGTTACTACCTTCCATATAAAAATGAATTTGATCAGCCATGCAGTGTCACAGAACAATTACAGTCAGATAACCTTCAATGAGGAGTAAGGTGAGAAAGTGAACTCCTTCACCAAACTCCTGGGAGCTGTTTCTCAATGTTTTCCCTAGCAGGTACCCCAGGCTCTCAGAATGTTGTCACATTCACAATGCTTTGGAGGGTAAATTCTGCATGCCAAAGAGACTACCTTTCAGACCTATACTGAGAGGTTGGTGGTGATCTCTCAGACAGACATGTCCCATCTCATTTAGCAATCTGTAGATCTAAATGGATAGCTCAAACTCCACTGGAATACCAGCAGACAGGCAGTGGGACTCTTTAAGGAAACTAATGGGTGTTCCCTGTTTACCAAAGCTAAGCCTGCTCAAAAGAGATCAGTATTCATCCTCTGTTCCTGGCATGTCAGGGCTCATACTTGCAAAATTAACTTATTTGTCTCTCAAAACAGTGTTCCCATGTTGAGATTGCCAGAATTACGCCCAACTAGATAAGCATGCTAACAAAGTAACAGTATGAACAAGCATGTGTTCATACTCCATTCTCAACTCTAGCACCATTTACTTTACTAGATTAAGTTTACCAAGTCTCCTGAGGTAAATTTATAGATCAGGAGGTCTGTAAAATTTGACTTCTTGGAAAATATTGTAATGAGCTAATCTCAAAGTGATAAACCTATTCATAAAATCAGCACAGCTCCTTTTCTGGAGGAAATACCACAGCTGCCAACTGCAGTGAAGTTGGTAAACTGGTACCATGCCGGTCTTGGTCACATGGTCATATGAATTTCTATGAATGTAGAACACTCCTGGGAACAATCATAGCTTGTTTCATAAATTCTGATTTGAAAAAGGGTTATGCTTTCCATTGGACCTGCAGAAAGTAGTTCCTGTTTATAAAGTTTGCATTATGTTTCAATACTGACTTAAATCTTGCTTTCCTCTACTCACTGTGAAGCCTAGGGAGGATAAAAATATTCAGGGAATGTGTAAAATAGTTTTGAAGCTATTGATAAAACACACAGAACTGTTGTTTCAAAATGTGGGAAGACCTCAAATATATTTTTGATAGAAGAAATTTAGTAAAGAATTTCTAAAAAACATTCTCTTACCTATTTATGCTTTGATTCAGAGTCAGTGATAAGATTCTCTTTAACTTGTATAGGTATCTAAGCCATTTAAAATGAGTACTAAGGACAAATAGGGTGGCACAAAATTGCTTTCCATTGAACTACCTCTGAACAGCCAGTATTATTCGGTATCAAAACCTAGAGAGCTAGCACACGTTAAAAAAAAAAAAAAAAGGCATAAAGAGAAGGTGGTAATTACTGAACTCTTTTCATACATTGGTCCTTTTTCATACATTTTAATAATCTCAGACGTTACATCTTATATGATGGTGTTTAGAAATTTTCTGTAAAAATCCGGGATTTGGGAAATGCTTACCCATGTAAACACTTCATTTTCTTCAAATATGGAATTATAACTTAGGAATTTGCATAAACTAGCTGTGAAAAATAACTCGATCCTGTGGTTCTGGGGATTTTTTCTGTATTCAGAAGGACATGTAGTGTAATGTTTTGAACTTAATCGGTGCATCTCAGGGGGAGCTTTGGTGTAAAAGGAGTGGATTTTGACCCATGTAGCTGTAGAAAGTAAAAGTCAGTGATCTCCATTAGACTGTATATCCCGCTGGGTAGTATCAGTTGCCCTTTTGTTATTGTAAGCTCTTTCTCTTACTTCTACAGTTTAAATAAATATATTGAAGCCAAAGAGTTAATGACAAATTCAGGAAGTCTTGACTTAACGGTGATGAAGTGAGATGCGTTTTGTGCCATTCAATGTACACAATTTATAGCCCCGTTTGATTACCGCGGCATGTCCTCCGCCTGTAAGGATTGCACCCGGGGGACCAGTCAACTTATTAATTCATCACTTGCTGCCTTTCATGGCGCAATAGCCCTTTACGGCGTACAAGCAGAGAGATCCAGGAGTCTGAAGGCTGCCGGCCGGCGGGTTCCACTCTAGCTGCCCCTTTGTGTGCAGGCACAATGCTGGTAACTTTTCCCGGGGCTCCTCTTTCTCGGAGGCCACCCTACCCTCCTTTTGTCTTACAATAGGAGCATGGTTGCAGGGACTTCCAGGGAGGAACGGCCTTCCACAAAGTTAACCTGTAGCTTTTTTAAGTGCCTTTTGATTTATCTGTCACCTGATCCATCAGCAATGAATAATTTTCATGGAAGGTGCACTTTAATTACCTTCCCATTTGACTAGCATTATCATGCCCTATCTAGGTAATTAATCTCACAAAGTATCCAATTTCAGTCTTTATTGCTGGCAGGCAGGCCTTCTGAATTATATGTGCTTGAATGGGCATTGGGTCTGTTGTTAAACCAAATAGGCCATGAAACAAATTTTGGGTGCTTTCCTTTTTTTCTGGTTTTTTTTTTCTTTTTTTTCCTCTTAGCTTAATGGGTTTGTACAGATGTTGTGGTCTAGTTGCTTTTGTTGACATAGTTGAGATTTGCAAAATGTAAAGCAGGAAAGGGCAATGGTAGAAAATTGTGGCTGATAAAAAAATAATTAAAAACACAGATCATAAAAGTCAATCAGTCTCTAAGAAATAGTTACCAGGTTGTGAAACTAGGTACCAAAAATAATAATTTTTTTTCTTGTGAATAATGTATAACTCTCACAGTATGAGCTCTGTATGCCAAAGAATTATTTTATAGAACTGGTGTGTTTGCAGGACAAATTAGAAGTCCCCCTCCCAATATCAAATAAGGGTTTCAAATTGTGTTCAGATTTGTGTTTCATTGCTCTGTGAGTAAAAGATAAACCTTTAAAAAATGTACTATTGAAACAGAAGATTAAATAGCATGGCCATAAATTTGTAGGTGAGGCTGTTCTTTTTTCTTACGTCTGTCTCATTAAAAAACTGGTGGAGAGCTAAGGTATTTAGAAAACAGAAAAAAAATTGCCTCGCTGGTTAAAAATATATAATTGCATGGTGCAAATCTTTCATTTGGTTGCCTACAGTTTAGACACATTGGAAATTCCTGTCTAATTTTTGTGAAATTGTTTTTTTCCTTCTCTGTTTTCTCTCAGTTGCTTTCCCATTCCCTAATGAAAAAAAAAAAGTTTTTTTTTTTTCAAAGATTTTGACAGAAAAAAAACCTTCAGATGCAGCTGAGAATTCCTTGAGAATTTTCACAAGTCCATTTCCTGGAAATAAATTTATTTCTGGGAAATAAATTTATTCATTTTGTTGCTGAAGCTGATAAAGTAGTGTGTTAGTTAAGTTTCATGTTTTAAGTACAGCACAGAATTGGATGGATGGATTAGAAAAAAAAAATTTAAAAAAATAGTAAAATATGAGGATTTGTGAGGGAAAATATGAAATCTTAAAATCATAGGGGTTCATTTTGTTTTTATAATTTTTAAGTTAGCTGAAACAATCTGTATGATGCTTATAATTAAAAGCACTTGAAAGAAGCAGACAGCTTTGCAAAGGCACAATTGAACTTGTAACACATTTTATTTTCATAACAGGACTTCTTAAATATCATCATTTTATTATGTGGCAGATTATTTTCTTATTTAATGGAGTTACTTTTTTTTTTAAATCAAAAGTTCTTCATACACTAGAAAATTTTGTATAATTGTGATTTATGCTTAGAATTATTTTAAGGGAAAAAATCTGAAAATATTGAAGTGGTTCTAAAGTGGAGACAACAGTGTTTAACCATGTAACTCTCACTTCTACCACTTTGAACTTCAGAAAATTGGAACAATAAACAGCATGGAGATTGATACTGGAATGCAGTATCTTTCACCTTTAGGTCACCAATTCAAATTCAGTAAACCAGTGACCAAAAATTGTTACCATATGAAAGTTGTTTGTGAACTGTGTGGAATTTAAATTATGATCTCAGTTCATTTTCTTCTTCATAAACTTCATCATAAGCAGAGGTTTTGGCAGTCACTCAAAAGAGACGGTAAGATTAAAGGAGCGTGACCCAGTAAACTTTTCACTCCTGGTCATGATCCCTTCAGGTGAACGTAGTGGCTGGAGAGTTTTAGGTCGCTGATGTGAATTGTAGTAGTTCTTTGGATAAAGACAAAACTTAAGTATTTTTTTTTTCTTTAAATAGCATATTTTAATTAATTTGTGTCTTCAGAGGCAGATACTGACCCAGTGTTTTAGACTACCAGTCTCATGGGTGCTCCTGTAGTTTGAATTACATTCAAAGTGAAACCATTTGTTGAATATAAAGAGAAAACAATTGCCTGCCTTTTCTTTTTAAGCAGCTTTACCAAATGATAAACAGAGCTCTTCAGTGCACTGGGAAAGAACATATTTTGGTAGTTACCAAATGGCTCCTGCCGTATATTCAGACATATATTGCAAGTATAGTAGTTCTTTTCAGTCACAGGAATATAAAAAGCCTTGAAAAAAACCTTTAAAAGACTTGAATAAAGTATGGTCATTTGCAGAGCATGAAGGATCTTTTCCAGCTGCCAAGCTGCTGAGCTTTAACTTTGCTGCTGACTTCCAAGAGATCTGTAATATTTGGTCTGAAAGTATACGTGTTCCCAAGTTTCACAGCTGGTGTTGAGACAAGATACAGGGTGCTTAATTAAGCTCTCTCAAAGTATGTTGCTTTAACAGCTTTCTTCAGAATGGTGATCGAGCAAAAGCCATGCACAAAATAGCCTTTTTGAAAGGTCATTTAAGGTACTGTACAACAGCTCCTGTCTGTTAAGAAGAGAATGGTCTACTGGTTCAGGCAGTGGACTGCGGCTCTTGAGATCCGTGATAAATTACATAGTCATTCCCACAGGCATCTTGTGTTACTTTGGATAAATGACTTAATCTCTCCATGACACTGTTCTTCACCAGAAGAATAAGGATAATAGAACTTCTTTGCATCAAAGAAGCATTGTGAGGAAAAATCCATTAATGACTGTGAGGTGTTCAGATACTGTTTTGCTAGTGGCTTTATAAATACGAAGATAGGTTAAAGTTATCTATCTTCCATTATTTGGTTTTTTTGGGGTTTTAGCCTTTTCTTGTTAAAATATAAAATAGAATTAAGCCCTTTTTTTCATGTTAATCTAGAGGTATTGGTATTTTTTGTTCAGTAATGACCAAATTCTTTTTGGCTGGAATTCTTCTAAACCTCCCCAAACAGATTTTTTCATCCCTTTATATCTAAATCCTTGTATATTTTAAAGAGAGATTTTAAACAGGACTAGTCCTGTGTGTCACCAGCTTTTTGAGAAAGCTTGCATCTCCTGCATCTCTGTTGGATGGACTGGGTAGCTGTGAGTTTTGCATAAGAAAGAAACAAATCTCACCAGGAATCTGGAAGCTTTTAGACAGACAGAGCAGGTAGCAGAGTAAACCCTTAAAGATATTTTAATAATACATTTGCTTATTAAAAAAAAAACAAAAAACCTGAGATTGTGAGCTTTCTGAAAGAGTTTATTTCTGGAACTTTGCTTTTAATAACTAATAATTGTGACTTTTCTTGGCAACCTGACCCTTGTGAATCTTTCTGCAGTGTTCTAGGAAAGTCTTTCATTGGATAAAACCAGGTCTTTAATACAGCAGTTTTTAAACTGTAACACTGATGCCTTCCTTCAGTCCCTAGTTGCACCTGGGAAGATCTGGACCTTGTTGCAGTTAGTAAGCTGTTCACCCAGTACTCTAAAATAACAAGATTGGTCACATTAAACTGCATTTTCATGGCTAACGTTTTTTCTCACCCCACTTCTCCAAATGAGAGGAATAATTTTTTGGACACAGCACCATTGCTCTTGTATCTTTCATGTGGAAAGATTTTGGGTTTGTTTTAAATTGGAAGTGTTATAAAGCTTAGGTGTCACCTTTCTGCCACATTGCAACACCCTTGAAGGTCAAGAATTTGTTCAGCTTATGGGCATAAGCTTCTGTTCCAATGGCTGCAGGACAGCAATTCTAAACCTTATTGTCTCTAAGATCACACAAAAGTGGGTGTAAAGAACAGCAGAGGATACTAAACTTTGGGGAAAATTTTGTTATTTTTTGGTGTTTTTTTGAAATATAGATAAAGTCATGAATAGTCAGCAAATCCAAACCACTAATATTAGGAGGTGATCACAAAGTAAATTTTAGGTACAAACACAGAGGACAATTTCCCACATCTCCAGCTGAGGGTGAGCAAAGGCAGAACCATCAAGCCTCAGCCTCCTGGCTCCTCTTTCAACACATTCTCAAAGCCACCACTCTTCCTTACACATTTGCTGTGTGAAGCTGTGATTGTTTTGCCACCTTCTTGCTTCAAATTGCATTTTGTTTACTCAGCCATAAGGGGAAGAAAGAAACTCAAATACTCAGCTGAAGCTTTAGGACTTCTACCTTTTTGGGTCCTGTGATGGAAGGACACATGCCCAATGGTATATTCCTCTCTTCTGGCCATGCACAAGCATTTTGCTTTTCTTAATGATCAACTAAGTTATGATTTTCACTAGGGAAATCAGGGATCTTCTGAAAGCTGTTTCTTTGTTAATCTTGATTTTGAAAACTTTGGGTAAAAGACTGAAGGGGAGGTAAAGTCCATACTGCTGAAGGAAAAAAAATCAACTTTTAAATTGTTTCTAGAGCATTCTCTAGATTCTTGTTGAGGTAATGTTTTGCATTTGAGCAGTGGACTAATACCATTTATGATATAGTTGGCTTTGTAGTGGTACAACCCCAAATACCTGAAGGATAGATAAATCTTTTTAACACCTCGACTACATTTCAGGTCATTTTAGACAACTTAGCACTGTCCTGTCACCATGGGAATAAGGTGTCCTTGCATGTATCTGTTTTAACCTGAACTTTCACGTGGTTTTCTTGTCCTCTTTTCTTTCCCTGCTTTCTTATGACAGTGACAGCATTGTTTAGTGAAATAGCATCACCAGTGCATCACCAGTGTTTCTGGAATTTCACAGTTAAGGAAGTCATGAATATCACTCAGAAGATGAAACATCACAGTCCATTTACAGGGTGAATTCCAAAGGTTTTCAGAATTACTGGTACAGGAGTTGTAAATGTGGGTTTTAGCTGACAGCTCTGTCAATTAATATGGTTCGTGTTTTTGTAAAAAAATTAGGATTTATACTAAATAAAGAGTTATCCTCATGGTTTTTGAGACACAGAGAGTACAACTTAGCAGTCCATTAAATACCACATTTTCTAAAATTTTCACTACAGTAGTGAGAAAAGCCATTATTCTTTAAAAAGAAGACAGGAATTGTGGCCTCTTTATCTTTTCCTGTGCAGCACAAAAATGTATTCAGTTTAATGGAATGCCATAATGCACTCCTAAACTGTCAGATTTCTAAATATGAGCCATACATCATGACAGTGCAGAACAATGTATTTTGTACCAAAGCAGTTCTATTAGAGAAGGTGAAAATATGTTAATCCCACCTTGATCATCAGGGACCCATATGAATTTGCATTATCCTGTTAACCTTGAAATAGTAGGTGATATAGTTTTTTAATTTTTTAAAGAAAAATCTGTTCAACTACAAACAATATTTTGCTTTGACAATATTATTAATGACTTCATAGACATCAGTAATTATTATTTGCACAAACATGAAATATTAAAAATCTCAGAGAAGCTTGTGTTGGACATTATTTCTCTTTTGCTCAGAGGAATTCTCTGAGGTTTTTTTGTTTGGGGTTTTTTTTTTTGTTACTTGTAACTGGCATCCATTTTGAGTTAGAATACTAATTTTTTTATTGTATTCTATAGCTCTCAGTTTCTGTTGCCTACAGATTTCACTGAAATGCAAGCCAGTGTTGGGAAATATGGCCATGAAACTGTTACACTATTGCATTGAATTGTCTCAAGTGTAATTTCATACTAGGAACAGCTGAAAATGTAGTTCCAAAATACATTTTAATCTTTTGGGAAATTAACCTTTTAGGTGTTCAACACTAATTGTATTATTAATTTCCATTTTGTGGGAGGGATATGAAGGGAAAAAAGAAAGTAGTAATGTAACAACTGTTACAGTAGGTAAAATGATTAATTTTTTTCTTCTTTGTTGGAGTTTATAAATTAAAATATAGTCAGGTAGATCTAGTACTGCTAAACCTAAGAACAGTTAGATTTTGGTAACTAGCTATGAATTAAAAAAAATCTCTTCACATATACTCTTCACATGAGACATTCTTGGGGAATTTGATTTGGGGTCTTTTTTGTTTGTTTTTGTCATGAACATACACATAACAGAAGAACTGAAGATATATATGGCTGTGGTACAGATTTAATATACTGTAATATCTGTAGAGATTAACTGTGATGAAAAATGAAACAGATGAGGCTTAGATTCCTATAAGAGTTGAAAGCAAATTCTTCACTTTTGTGACATTAGGTGCTGTATTGTTGTTATTGCTTTCTTGTCTTCAACGGATCTTAAAAAAATCACTTTGAAAGCAGAAGCTTGGTAATGGCTGTATGATTAATGACAATGAACTTCAGATCAGTTTTTAAAAATAATCATGAAAACCATCTATATTTTAGGTTTAGTAAAAAAAATATATATTTTTTTCTTTCTAACAAGTGTGGAGTAATTTATAGTTTAGGGTTTGGCAAATTTATTTCCTTCTGAAAAGTCCAAGAGTGACCACTTGTAAATCATAACTTATTCTTCAGTATGAATTCAACATGGACTTCATCTGGCCTTACCCTCTTTTTATTGCATCTGCACTGTGACCATCTCTTTGAGCATGGAGAAACAGGTAGTTTAACACTACATTAAGGAGTGATAATCAGCTCAGTTTCACAATTGAAAAAAAACCACAGTGCTTGAAGGTGCCTCTGTGCTGACTGCTGGGTCCTGCATTAGTACTCGTGACTCCAATGGGAAGGAGGCAGGAGAACAGTTTTCTCTTACTCTCAGATTTTGTTCCAAAGATGTCATATAAAGGAAATGATGGAGTAGCATGGTTTCGAGCAGAGAAGAGAACCAGAATATTTTATCAGTAGCCCCTTATTAGGAGGGGATCAATAAGGGCATGAAATTTCACCCTCTGCTTCTAGAAAGTCAGGTGATTCAGAAGGTTTCAGGAGAAACATGCAGGAAGAAAAGCTGTTGGACCTGCTTAGCTGAAAACATAGCTCCTTTCGTCTGCCTTTAATTTGGCACTGGAGTGTATGTGGGTTTGAGAGACAGAAAACCTGTCCTGAGGTGAGTGTGCCTGTGCTCATGGGTTTGTTTTGTTTTTTTGAGAAAAGAACAGGCTAAGCCTTCTGTTAAAATAGGGTGCTGTGACTCAGAAATGCTGTTCTAGCATTATACGATAAATTGTGAAATAGGAGAGTCAGGTCCCTTCTTTAACTGTTGAGTTTACTATGCTCCTTCCATGTCTTTAGGAGTATCCTTTTCCTTAGTCCACAGAGCCATGTTTATGTATACTGCCTATTTTTCTTCTTCTGTTGCCTTTATTTCACCTGATAGAGATTGAACAGGAATCACAGAGAGAGTCCACACTGCCTCAGATTTCACTAGTGTTCAGAAATACACTGGGATTGAATGCTGGGGATCAATCAGGAGTGACATTCCAACTTAATGAAATGCCTAGTCCAGATGTGAAAACAAATGGTTGGCTTTGTACCATGAGATATTTAGGCTGGAAATTTTAACTTTTCTATCCATCAGACCAGTGAGATTCTGAATCAGCCTTTTGATGGAAGTAATGGGAGACATAATCTGATTTAAGATGGAGTGTGGATATTCTTTTGGAAGAAATGACATCACATGGTTGCCTTAGATGGCAGGTGACTGGACACAGTGGTCCCAAAGTACCCTTCCACTCCTACCTTCTTAATTAGGAAAATATATTTTTTTATGTTCTCTAGTTTCTCAGAAACATTTCACCTGTAATTTGATGGTGGTATTTTTTTATTGCTTAAGAGAGGCTGGACATAGAAAAGAAGAAAATTTATTTAGATTGCACAAGTCTGGTAATTGATACATGAACTGGAGATGATGAAATCGCTGTGTGTAGGGTAGAGAAACAAGGAGGACACTGTTCACGTTGAAATGGCTGAGAGGGATGTATAAACAATTATGGCACTTTGTAATATCTGTTTTAATATCAATGTCAAGACTGATAAAGCATAGAGTAAGTGTTGTTTCATTGGATAGTGTAAATTTAGAAGGTGAGCAAGGACTTACCCCTGGTTTGTTTACTTTTAAATGAATGTTGCATTTGTTAACGTTTTAGAATCTGTAAGTTCTGCATCATTGGTGCTAGAAATCCATTTGACTGTATTCTAACTTCACCATTTTTTCAGCAAAACACTTCTTTGCAATTTGTGGGAGGACAAATCATGTTGTAGTCAGTAAAATGAGTACTTGGAAATATTGCTTTACATTGGTACTACAGTCAAATGAGTTCAAATTAGATTTTTTTTTTTGATGGTATGCCATTAGTGGTTCAAACCCAGAAGACAAATTTATGATCCTTAATAGTAACTGGTCTTACAATTTAAAACAAGTTTTGCCTTTGTGTTGCACAAAAACTAGTTGCTCAAAGATTTCTCTGCTACAGATAATGGTAGTATAGTCTTATGTAGTGTTGAAGTTAAGGGACTCTTTGGAAGATAGTGTTTATCCTGGCTTTGTTAGTGTTAAAACTTCTGCTCTCATATCCTGTGCTGCTAATGACTCAGCACCTTCCTGGAAGGGAAACAAGAAGATGCCAGTCATAATTAAGGTGTGAAAATGAAGTTTGGAATTGTATTATAAGGAGGTGCTTTGCAATGGGTCATTAACTTGCTCTATGGAATGAAACCCCTGGAGGAGGGTCTTTAAGATTACAGATTATAAGTAATGACATAATTGCCTGATTATGTAGAAATATGATCAAAGTTCTAAAATGTGCTTTCTCTGAATGCTTCAGGTGGTGGATGCCCACTGATTAATGCCCATGGTCTTATTTTCAGCAGTGATTATTGTGAGGAGCTGTTTCTTTCAAAGGGTCAGGAAAGAAGTTGTGGTGATAGGACACAAGTTCATGTTGCACCAAGTTGCTCAGTCAGGCTTCAGGGACACAACGAAACAGACACCTACCAGACTTCTTGTCAAAATTATTTCATCGCATAACTGAAATGCCACTGGACTTACAGGCAATTGA
Organism: Fringilla coelebs; assembly: GCF_963513975.1. Lineage (NCBI taxonomy): Eukaryota > Metazoa > Chordata > Aves > Passeriformes > Fringillidae > Fringilla > Fringilla coelebs. The sequence continues at coordinate 38,733,888 of NC_140030.1, read as the reverse complement.
CATCTCTGAAAGTCATGATGTGAGGTACAAAAACCAAGTAATTGAAAATTAGAGGCTACTTCTAAAAATCTGAGCATTGGCATGAATTGCTTATATGCATTCTTTTTTATTATTATTATTATATATCATTACTTCAAGCTTAGGTAGAAAGGAAAATGGATTTCTTCATTGCTGATCACAGTTAATTTATCAAAAAGTAGAGCTCTGAAAGGAATTGCTTTTAAAACATTGTGGGTTTTGAATCCATTTTTCTTCCTTTAACAAATTGATGTGTCATTCTTGAAAGATCAGCAAAATCCCACAAAGACATAGTAGTTTTTGTACAGCTTTGAACATCATTAAATTGATTCTTTTATATGTGTGAGTGCACATATATATAGATTTGGTTTAATAACCTTCATTCACCTAATTCCTAGTACACCTACTCTTATTTAAATGTAAAGTAACGACCTAAAATTTTTCCAGTATACAAATTTTCCAGTGTTTAGATTCCTATGTGTTGTTACTTTGTTTGTTAGTTAGTTGGCAATGTTAAATTACACAAGTATTTGACTCACGGTCACTGTAGCTACACTTTCTTTATACTGTTTCTTTTCACCTATCCTACTGAGTTATAATGGGGAGCATTATAACTGGAAATGGATACCTGCAGTGTGAATCCAAATGTTGAAAGAAGTGCTAAGGATGATTCAGAAGATAGCTCTTTCTCACTCTATTATGCCGGACCCTTTGTCCCTTGTGGGAAAAAAGAATTTTGCAATTGGATTTGTTGCTTTTCAAATGAACTGAAGTCCTGTTAGCTGCAGCCTTGACACAATTTTTTAGAGGAGAGGCGTTAACCTCAGTGTCCTAAGAAAATTCCAATTTGAATAATTTTGTCTCGCATCCATGACACTCCCCCTGTAGCTTCAGTTGGATTAGCTGTTCATTTCCTGGCCCAAATCTTTGTATAGCACTTCCATGTGCTCTATAAGAGGTTCCACATTTCACCCTAGAGCAAACTGTAATCGTCTTTCTTTGTCTGTCCCCACATACAGACACAGAATAATTGTGAAACTCTTTGCAGGCTCATAGAGAAGCTAGCCAAAGGCCAACTGCATTAACTAAATTAAGATAAAATTCTAGATCCAGCACAATCTGAATTTAAAGCAGGACTTGAAATGGTTTTAGTGGCATATGTAATCTGCTCCTGTCAGTGGAGACATTACAGACATCTATTCTCATCACTTTGGACATATCTGAATCATTTAACACAGTTGATCATGAGATAGTACTTTCTTGCTTGAGAGAGGTAGCAGGATCCAAAGTAATACACTAAAATGGTTGGCATCATTCCCAGACAAGCACATCCAACCAGCAGTCAGGGCAGACTGCCTTTCTGTTCTTCATTCCGGTGTCTCTCAAGAAGCAGTTTTATTGCTAACTCTTTTTGCCATCTATATTCAGCTACTGTGTGAACAGGTCGGATGGTATGCTTGAGAAATATGCAGATCACATGCATTTCCTTTTGTCCTTTGAGGCCTGTAACCATCCAGTTTCACTGTAGTGGCAACTGATTGCAAAAACCAGCACAGAAATAAAGAATAGTTGTTTTGAGACTGAACCTAAATGAGGCAGACAGAATAAAGTGATAAGCCAGTGAGATTCCAGGCCTTCTGGAAGTAGGAGCTTCTGGTGAAGGTTATATATTGGTTTTTCATCAGTGCATTCCATATTTTAGGAGTACTTCTGTATTCTGTGTTGACAGTAAAGCTGCTACCGGGTGTCATCTGGTAAATAAAACACCATCTCTGAATTTGACCCCTTCCTGCTGGATGCAGCACTGTATGTAGTTATTCTTGCATTTCTTCTTCTCCCTTGGATGACAGGAGCACAGTACACCTGAGCATAAAGCTCTTGCCAGCTAGGGAGAGTTATCTGGTACAAAAGGTTGCAGCAGCTCAGACCACCAGGAACACATGAGACTGCCTTACATTGGCTTTTCAGAGAATTAGGCTTAACTGCAGTCTCCACTCTTATCTTCAAGACTCTCTGGCCTGGGCCCAGATATCTAAAAGGCTATCTGAAGTCTCAGTGCTTGATAGTTTCACTGCTGGAAGTTCTTCAGTATATTTCTTCACAGAAAATATAAGGCTTATCTGGAGAAGAGAGCATACAGCAGTACAGTTTGCATCAAAGTCTCTGAGTTAATTCCCAAGGAATCTGATGACTATCGAAATACTGCTTTATTTCTCTGTGTGATGCAAATTTCTTGGCCTTGCTTCTATCTTGATAGTTGCACAGAAACAGCCATAAGCAGAACAAAAAAGCACTTTGAAGCTTAGGTGCTCAGTTACTCATTCCCCTCCTCCTTAAGAAAGGATGAGGGATGTATATTATGTTTATATGCTTCTGTGTTTGTAAATATCCCTGGCTTATGAACTAGTAGAGCTCAAAGAACTCCAGTGAATATAGGCCAAATTATAACAAATTATATATAGACAGGAAATCATTATTATGAGAACTTGATATATCACAGGCTTTACTTCTAAAGAAGCTGCTAGATTAGTTTTTATTCTAAATCACATAGATAATAGTGCAATATCTACAGCAAAGTTAAATACTAATACTATAAAATAAATGTTATTATTTTTTAAAAGTATTATTTCTTACTGTTAGCCAACAGGCAGAGATGCTGGCTACTAAACAACAGAAAACCCAATTTATTTGTGTACAGTGCTGGATATTGATCTTGGTTTTAAAATTCTTCATAATTTTTTTCGTTTGTTTTGTTTTACAAAAACATGTTTTTTCATTATTCTTTGACTGATGGTAGTAGTACTTCTTTTGGAGCAACTAAAACAACAGAAGGTCGTAAAGTGGTTTATGTATATGTGTCTCTGCACAGAACTTCATAATACTTGGTTTATTTCTGGCACTCATGTCTCACAATTAGTTTTATTACTGATATTTTTTGTAATGTTTCTCCAGTCAAAAATGTGAAAGCAAAGGAGGTTTATTTTTCACAGTTTAATTGTATTAACTTCTTAGATACAGCAACAGTAAGTATTAGATTGCAATGTGTGATCTCTAGTAAGAACTGTTAGGCGATTATGTTAGGTGATAATTTAGTTGATAGATATATTTTCCACTGACACATTTGTATTCCTCCAGATAGACAAATCATTGCTAAGTGGAACAGAAAAAATAGAATATACAAACCTACGTCTTTCTGCAGAATCTGGATACCTTTCTCATGACTGTTTTGATTTGTGTTTTTTGATTTCACCAACTGATAAATAAACTTTCTGGCTTTCCTATGTACTAGTCATTAATAGTAAGAATCAACTCAGACCAAAATCATGAGAAAGCTGTATCAAAAAAGCTCAGAAGTCTCTGATGTAGTGTCTAAGCTGTTAATTGCTTGCCACATTCACTTAAAGCACAGTCCTGGGTGACATTCTTTTTAATTAGTAGGAATTATTAGACATCGCAGGATATTTTTTTTGTTGTTTTTGTAAGAAATATATGTAGCAGAAAAGAAGAAGGTGTACTATCAAAAATAAAATTTAACTTTCTTGAACAGAAAGATATTTAGTTGTCGAGTACTTTGCAACTAAATAGTTCTGATGTCTCTTTATTATGAAAATTTTTCCATTGCTCCATTCACTTCAATAAAATTACTCTTGGGATTTCAGCAAAAATTAAGAGAAGCATCATACCTATTTATCCTTGAGTTTCCACTAGGATTTCTTTGAATTTGAAGCCACAGTCTATTAATTGATTATTTTGCTGTTTTCTGACTTCTTATATTGCTGTTTAAAAGCCTTAACTGGGGTGGGGAATTTTTCTGGTCTTGCCTTTGAGATGGCAGTGTACAAACCAGCTGATGGACTGAATCAGCTGGTCTTTCAAGTTAAATAGACTTGTATCCATTATGTCCAAACTGTTGTTCCTGAAGGTGTAAGATTACCTCAGGGCTCTGGCATGTGCAGTTGAGGACTCTCAGAAGGAGCAGTGTACAGGCCCTAGCAGGTCTAGCAGGAAACACATACTTCAACTTCTTGTGGCTAGGGTTATTCTTCTCCTCTGGCTCAGCCATTGTGCTACCCATGTTTCACAACAGCCATTCAAGCTTTCATGGTGACAGAGCTGGAATGCCCCACACCTTCTGTCATGTTCCCAGTGGAGGAGGGGAAAGTGATGAGCACTGGCTTTGTGCGGTTCAAACCTTGTTCCTATTTCAGGCATGGTACATTATATTGCTTATTGCGCAGTGGCAGGTGCTGTTCCCAGTGCCTTCTCATTACCACATGAAGTTTCTAACATGATTTTGACAGTTTAAGCAAGAGCCACATTCAGTGTTTTTCTTGAGGACTTTTATTTCTCCGCTTTAGCAGGTCCGACTGTTCAAAGGCAAGAAGAGTTTAACAGATCAGGAGCTAGATCTCTGCCTGATACAAAGGGCCATACACATCTCAAGTCAGTGCAGACTGGTGGCACATCCAAGATTTTGGTAGCATGTTGTCTGCACTGATCCTACAGGTATTCCTTCTCACCAATTAAAAAAAAAAAAAAAAAAAAAAAAAAAGAAGGCATCTCTTGTTTTCATGAAGGGCTCTGTAAAACTACAGCTGTCATCCCAGTGTACTGAAGTGACAATTGCCACTCTGGGTTTGCAAAGCAGTGCTTTGGGAGCAGCCTGACAAAGACACCAGCCTTGCCTGCCTCCAGGCTGGGGCAGAGGGACCAGGAGCTATTTATAGCTGCTGCTGCACATTGGTCAGGTCATGCAGTCACAGAGGCATTTGCAAGGGCTCTCCAAAAGGCAGTGTGAAGATTTATCAGCTCTGTATTTGCATTTTGTTTATCTGTGCTTTTTGCACCAAGTTTGTTCAGTTGGATTCTGTGGGTTTGAGGCAGACTATAGATAGATGGTTGTGTTTTTTCTAAATATATTCGTCAGAGGAAATAGAAAAGTGAGGGGCCACCTGGAGTTAAGATTTTAATATTTCAGTTGTTACAAACCAACTCCAAAACCAATATTTTTTTTCCCCGGCAGATTTGGTGTGAAAATGTTTAGTTGAGCAGATGGAGCCGCAGCTGGTAGTGTACATGTTTATCGGGATAGTTGGCATTTAGCTGCATCCAAAACTGATGTCAGGCTTGAAGATGCTAAAAAGCGGGAATGACTGGAAGTGGAGAGGGTGCTGCATCAGATCATCTAGCGGCAAATTTCTTTAATTTTTATTACTTTGGCCTTGTAAGAATAAATTCAATCCAGCAAGAAGTTAAAGGTTTAAAAATAAATCTAAAAATAAATATGTCAAAACAGGTAAACATTTGCTATTACTATGCTTTAATAAACAGCCTGAGGAGTGCAGAACATAACCCAGAACGTATTGATGTTTAAGGCCTAGTTAGCAAATAACACGCATCTGCTGATGTTTAATTACCATGTATGCTTTGCTGGCAGATTTCAGAATCTGTGTAGTTCATATTTACCACTGTAGTCTCTTGTTTCACACATGAGAACATTCAGCTGGAGGTTTGAGAGAGGAGAGGGCATATGAATGGTTGTGAGGAGCCAGGATGGAACAGATATGTGTAGACAGTAATGATTTTACAGTTGTGTCTAATGCACACAATGAGGTTTGATGTCCCATTGTGCGAGGCACTGTGCAAACAGTGGGAGAGAATCCCACTGCCAGGGAGTCTTAAAGGAAAAATATGGATTCAGAGACGAAAATCTTCATTTCAAATAAGCATTTCAGATTAAACCTCCTTAGAAGAAGCTTAATATGAACGAGAGACAGAAGTACACTCTTTCGATGGTCCTGGCCATGCAGCAGTCTGATGACAGTGTGGGATATTATTCTCTTTAGGTTAATAGTACGCCATACATTTATTCCAGGGATTCATTTGAATTCAGTGTTATTTATAGAACTAGATTTTTTAACGCATGAACATTTTCTTTTATTTTTTTTCACCATATTATTATTTTCCCCAGAATGATTGTTCTTCCTGTGCAGGTTTTTCCCAAATGTTGTAGATGCACCTTGGGCTGTAAAGAAAAGCAGAATGTGGTTTTTTTTTTGTTTGTTTGGTTTTTTTTGATATGCAACATTTGATAACACTGGCATGGCAGAGATCTGTTCCAGTGGCATTCCCATACAAATGGGGTAACATTGAGGCAAGTGGGATTTATTCATGCACATTACCATCCTGTAGGCAGCCAAGAATTTTTCCCTCATTTTTGGCATGTGGTATTCTGAAGCAGACTCTTTTGTTTTTTGTCATTGCACAGGTAGCAGAGAAAAGTATCTCTCCAGGCATATAAATTGGCTGCATTATAAATGGCAGGCTGAGGGGAGCAGAACTCCTTTGCTAGATGACCAGTGACGCCTGTCACCTCTTTGCCGGTGGGTTGTGAGTGCACAGTGTACCAAATTGTAATGGTGCCTTCAATAACAGAATAACAGCATGTGGCATTGTGCAAACTCTGAGCAATTCTGCTTACCTTAGGGCATCCTTGGAGTTTACTATAATACAGAGAGCCCCCCACCCCGCCCCTCAGCTGTCATCTCCTGGGGACTGTTCCAATTTCCATCATAATCCAGCCTGGGAAACATGAAAAAGTGCCAGAAAGGCATCCTAATCCTGCATTTCACTGAACCAGGCCTCCTGAAAATATAAGCTCGTGCAGAATTCTATTGCCATGTTTCTTCCTTGTAGGAAAGTTGCATAAGAAAATTATCATGTAGCAGCATTTAATGATGATTCAATCATAGGCTGTACCTGTAAATAAAAATTACGTGAACATTCAAATTGTTGATGTCCCTTTTTATATCACAGCCGTGTCCATTTTTTAAACCACATCTTCATTTATGCACTCCAATGCACTCCCCCTCGGCAGGGCAGTGGCATAATTATGCAAACTTAATGATGGTGAAACAATGGCATGAGAGATAAAGAGCCATGATGTTTTGTAAGGGAATGGGTTTGTTACACATATTTCCATCATGCTAATTCCACAGGACAGAAGACACAGTTTCTGTAGTAGGTGTGAGGGAGGTGGGGAACCTGTTACAAATGAGATTACCTCCTATTATCTGTGTCCAGCTTCTTCTGGGGACCTATGAGGCAGTAAGTTTATTCTCATCTCACCTTTTATAGTTTAGTGCTGTCTCAGGGCTTTACAAATTGTGCTGGACCATACTGCCTCCAGAGCACTAAGTTTTATTACCACTAATTTAGAACTTTTGGTCAAAAAATATTTTTACACTGGCATTTATGCAGTTTAGTATATTATAGATAAACCTGATAACCTGAAAGAATATGCCACATTTTTTTTTCTTTTTATTATTTTTCGATTTGAGCTCTATGTTGATTTTTCAAGAATATGTAGCCATTTTATCACCTAATTATGAAAATTATATTCCATGACATCTAATTAGAATGAAAATTTAGAGGATATGTTCTTACTTTGTGCAATGAACTTTGACAAAAATGCTTTGTACGCTAATGGCTGCACTCCTTTTAAAAAAGCTAATATAACTGTTCTTCCTTGGGGTATAGCAAAGAAATATAAAGCTCGTCTTTTAGAGCTCCTTTTTCAGTGGAGAAAATTATAACATACGTGCATTTTCTCTAAAATTAATATATAATTTTACTAAAATTTCATTGTATTAAAACCACACTGTGTCTTAATTTCTAGTGAAACCCAGCATTTAATAAAGGAGTAGTTTTTAAGAGCAGGTGTAAAAAGGAGGGAATTGTCTGATCTCAGCTGCATTTCTTTATTTTCATGGCATACATAAAACTAAAATTTAGCAGGTGGACTTTGTGCTAAATCCAGGTACAGTTCTTACCAACAACTGGTGGTGAATATTAAAGTATAAATAGATAAGAAAGTATATACATGTGGGTTCACACCATATCTTTCCTCACACAAGTTTTTCTATAAAGTGTGCCAGAAGGATTTAGGCTTTTCAGAAAGGTATTGAAATCAGAAGTGTATTCCAAAATAGTTGATAACAGAGACAATAGGAATTATCTGAATTAGGAAAATGGTCATATTTAAGCTGTGTTCTGTAAAGAGGCAGAAATATTGGATGATGGTTCAGCTGCTATAAACAAAGAATAAAAGTCCTTGCATAATCTGTTTGTTACCATTAGGAGCTGAAAATTAAAATTTAATACAGCAATCCATAGGAAAATTAGTATGGATATGTTCTGAGCAAGAAAGTACTTTACATAAAGAATACTATTGGACAGTGTGCTGTAGCCCTAGCAAAGACACCCATTTATTTTAATTTTCCAAACATATCCTGATACATTTGACTTACCTTAGGTATGGGGACATTTTTGCTACAACAATGGGCTATATCTGGAAAAAAATAACAGAAGTCAGTGGATAAAGTAAACCAGTCTGCTGCATAAGAGTCTTAATGTATATTTGAACATGTTGCAACTGAAACAGAATCTGCACATTTTTCTCCTGTTGCTTGACCTCTGAGACATGATTGTCTCCTTATTGTTTGCTTTCTTCTAGACAGCAAGAGTTTGAATGTACTTCTTTTGAAAGCAGGAGATAGAGTGCTGATTTAGACTTGCTATGTAATGCTGCCTTCACATTTTGACTCGCTTAAAAAGTCAAGGCTGTGTGTTTCCTTGTGTTTCAGGAAACCAAATTCATGGATAGTTTTAGTAAATATACAGTTGATCTTTCATATTACCACTTTGTAGATTAGAGGAGTTTTTTTCATTCCTCATCCTGCTCTCTGCTTACCAAATCTAATCAACTTGTTTACCTCATTTTATGTATTTTGAAGAAGAAATAGGCATAAATAACTTAAAAATGGAAAGCCTTTGCTGTGTTTATTTTTCTTGTATGTGTCAGCAAACTCAGTTGTAAAGTATAGCTATTTACATAAAATAAAAACTTAATAGTTTGAGTAAGTTGGGACAAAATTGAAGGAAGTTTCATCTTCACCCTGATTAGCTTAATTTGTTTTGTTTTGGTAACCAAAGATTTTTTTTTATAGTACTTAACAGTCTTTTCACAACCTACCAATTGTGGCTTGATGGATTCATTCATTTTCAGATTCTAGAACCCGCTGCTCCTGTGTGCTGCTGCAATTAGCAAATCAGTCTGTAAAGATATAATGAACTTAATAAATCTCATGTTTTCAGATTTATGTTTTTATTCTCCACTAGTCATAGTAGAACTTATAGCTAATTCATTTTTCCAAAGACATAGTAATAATGATAATAATAATAATAATAACTTAAATAAGGAAGATGACTTGTATAACAAAGCAAGTATTTTATTTTTCATGGTTTTCATCTTTGGGAGAAGAAAAATTGCTGGTGGGTGTATAGAAGCAAGGAAAATCTCACTGCCTCACACACTGCTGCTAAATACTAATAGTAGTAATGGTCTTCTCTTTCAGAAATGTTTATTAAGTACATACAGCAGGGTCAGTCAATGACCTTTTTGTTTAATGCAGTAATTACATTATGTTTTCAGAGGTATGCCTTGTAGGGTTAATGTCCTAAGTGTAGGAAAATCCCTAGGAAACTGTGATGCACTGATTATTTTCCAATCCCCATATCCATCACAAATAAGGGTAAGGATTATTATCCAATGTTGCACTGGAAACTTCTGATGGAGAGATATCAAGGGTTGCTGAAGATATGAAAAGAAATAATTGGCAGAGTGTAGTAAAGAATCCAAGCATCTCAACTCCAACTTTTTGTTCCTTAATCATTTAAGCAGACTGATTACTTGATGTGAGCTTTTTTTTGTAATTTATAATGTAATTATTTTTTCTTATAAAATGGTCTGGTTAAGATACACATGTACACTGCATTCACCTGAGGTATTAGAAATTAAAGACAATCTGGCTGCTATATGGTTCATATTTTGGATAGCCACCTGGAAATGCCATATATTATCTTTCTGCAAAATTCCCTGCATCTCAATTCCTATTTTCCCTTCTAATTTTTTTCCTCTTTTTTTATCACCTGCTTAAATAGTCTATATGTTTTGTCCTCCAAAAAGTGCATAAAGAGTCACATGGCAGCCAAGACCAGGTCAAAACCAGAGGGAAAAAATTACATGCAAAGCCAAAGCAGCATTATCCCCTCTATCACTGCATTGATGTTGGCACATGTTAGTTCTTCTCATAGGTCAGATTCTCCAAGGAGAACTCTTAGGGTTTGAACAAACTTCAGGAGCATCCTGGCACTTCTGCTCTGCAGCTGGCAGGCTGTGCAGAAAAAGGGATTCATAACTTGCCTGGATATATTCCACCTCTCTGCACCATCTGAAAAGGCTGGGCTGCAATAATCCAGAGCAGTAAGAAGAGACCTAACTCATTTCTTTGTGATGTACTACTCTAAACTTGTTTTCAGCAGAACTGTATCTATCAGTGTGCTGTCCAGAAAGCAGCCTTATGAGAACACTTCTGTTTGGAGTTTATCACATACCACAGGGGTTTGAGTGTGGTAAGGGAGAGAGAGAGAGATTGGAGTTTGCGTTGTACTGCTTCCTTCACTTCCTTCCCCTCCTATTTTCACTTCTACCTCCTACCCCTTCACCACAGCACTCTTGGCATCAGGCTTCCTAGGCAACAGTTGTCTCCCACTCAGATTTCTCTCCTACCTCAAAGATTGTTTAGTGACTTGTCCCAAACACTTCAGCAGAGTTAGATGTATGCATTTTGCCTCCCTTAAGTGGAAGGACATTAAAGTACCTAGCTTGTTTAGCAAGAGAAGGGCAGATAAGAAATGTTCCTTAAGTTAAAAATGCATTCATCTTATTCTAGAACAGTCTTCCAGTCAAAAAAGCAGCAACCCCACAGTATTTTTAATCTTCAAAACCTGACTACATAATATCTGCAATGTTAACACAGAATTAAATTTTCTGACACAGATATCTCTTTCCAGTCATAGAACTATGATGATTTGTCAGGATTTATATACTGATTCCAAGAAATTTCAGAAATGAAACAATGTATTGCCAAATAGAAGAAGTATCTAGAAAGTGTGTCAGCCAAGCAGACACATCTCCAGATTATTTTAGCCTGTTCTGTTAGAGATGGAGAACTTCCCAAATCAGAATATGTGAATCAAGCTGTCAGTTAATAGAAGTGGCATTTCCTAAAATGTTTATCCATTTTGTTCAGAAATGTCAATATTCCCTGGATTTTAGAGGACTAAAACCAAACAAAATAAAAAAGAAGAGTAAAATAAATCTATTTTAAATCAGATTTTCAGCATTTCAAACATATAGCGTATGATTAAAAACTAAGTAAAGATTGATAATCATGTTTTTAGTCAGGCTATGTGAACTTGATATCAAGGAAGGCAAATTCATGCTTTCTGTTAAAAAGTTAAATAGTCATTCCATAGAAATTATATGGTTGCAGAGGAAGTTTCTGAAGCTTTTTTTTGAACACTGATCTAAAAGACTGTTTCTCAAGAAATGGAAGAGAGGGTGGAGAAACTCAAAGCCCCTGGGTGTTAAAGTCTTGAGCAGCAGCAATCAGGAGACAATAAAGTTTTGGCTGTTCTGAAGCAGTATCTGGTTCATCCTGTTTTTGAGCCAGCATCCCAGAACCATTTAGGTTGGAAAAGACTTCCAGTTCATTGAGTCCAACCTTTTTGACTGATTTCCACCTTGCAAACTAAACCCTAGCACTAACTGACGTGTCCAGTTGTTTCTTGAATGCTTCCAAGGGTGGTCACTCTACCACCACCCTGGGCAGCCCATTACAATGCTTAACAAACCTTTCAGTGAAGAAATTTTTCCTGATGTCCAACCTGAACCTCCCTTGGGCACAGATTGAGGCTGTGTCCTCTCATCCTGTCGCTAGCTCTCCCCTGAGCCTGCATTCCTCCAGGCTAAACAACCCCAGCCCCTTCAGCCATTCCTTACATGACCCAGTCTCTAAACCTTTTGCCAGCTTTGTTGTCCTTCGTTGCCATGTGTCTCAAGGGTCACTTGCACTTAGATTTAAGCTCTGGATAATACCAGCAGTTTACATTTGGTATGAGTTAATAGAAAATACAAGTTTAAGAATACCTCTGTGAAAGAATTCTATTTTATCTAATCCCAGACTAAAATAAATTCAATATATCTACATTCTTACAAGGAGGATCAAAAATGTTCCTTGATTTTAGTGTTTTTCCTCTTCCTGGCATCAGAATAGTATATTTAATAGTAATTTTTGTGCCTTCTAATATTTGTCTGAATTTCAATTCGATTTAATCCACAGATAATTTTTATTGTCCATCACAGCAGAATAACTTCATTCCAAATAACATGCTGAGAACATTATGCTCAGAAGGTTCCAGTCATAGTAACAACATAGTTTTTCTGATATGCAACCATCCATTCTTCCTATACAAATATAGCAATTTAAGGGATGGAACAACATGATTGCCTCTTAAAATGTTTGCGTTGTATGCAGGTTTTTGAACTAAGAGTGTAGAAATTTTTAACAGTTTTGGGTTTGGTATAGTGTCTGGGCCTGCTTAATGAGAAGGGAGGCTGAATATAGAAAAACTTGGTGGAGGAAGACAAGGAACATGCAGTTTCATCTGCAAAGGAGTTGTACATTTCATGGAGTGCCACAGGGAGCTGACATATGAGTGTCACTTTCCCTATTCAGTAATAAGAAGTTTTTAAATGTGTCTGTGTCTCTTCTTTGTCCCATTTACACTTCTTGTAATGCAGAAGTTTAGTCTAGGATATTGCAGCTATGACCAGTCTCTTTATCCTGAAACTAAAGAGGGAATGATAATCAAGAGAACTTTGGCAAATTTTTATTTCATTCTTCATAATATTCTGGGAACATTGAGGAGGAGGGATGAAGAACAGTTAATTAGAAGTGAATAACCAAATATGTGTAAGTGTTTAGCTAGTTCAGTTTATGACTCATCTCTTCTGTGTGCAAACAACTGAAGACTCATCTTGTGAGAGGCAACCTGGTACTTTAATAGTTGAGCTTTTTCCTTTGAAAAGGATAGAAGAAAGGATTTTAACAATTGAAATCCTTCTTGAATATCTTTTATTCCCCTCAAGAAGAAGGATGAGAGAATTTAAAGATTGCTCTGAATCTTTCAATGAATTCAGTCAAGCAATTCTCAGGTGTGGTAGCCCTGTTATCTCTAGGCAAGGTCTTATTGTATGGCACGTATAAAGAATTAATAAAATTATAGCCTGCTGCTTCAGGAATGTTCTGGTGTCTATACCTACTCCCTTCTGAGTCTGAATGTCAGTTATGACTTTTGGTCAGGTTATTCAGAATAAGAAACCCATAAGATGATGACTCCTGAAGGGCAATTTCACATAAAAATTTGTATTTTTGCGAATGTTGACTTAATAAAATGTTGACTTAATAAAACTGCCTGGGTACAATATTCTAACTGTTGAAATATTCTTGAAACATTACTGGCAGTAACAATCGTGGGGGGGCCTTGTTAGGGTCTCAGGACTTTGTTGCATATCTTGTTGGGGGCTTCCTGTCACGCTGCTGGAGTCTACTGGCTGTGTGACAGAAGTCAACCCCTCCAGGTTTGATTAGAGCTTAAAAAAAAGCTAAAACTCTCAAACATATCAGCCACATTGTTCCAAAATGTGGAATATGTAAAATTTTCTCAAGAAAGATGTTCTTTAGTGTTTGACCTTCATATACTTTCAAGCCTAGTCAACAAGAAGGGAGGTTTAATCTGTTGAATAGCAGCTAACAAGCTGGAAGTGATGTCCAGGTGCTAGAAAAACTAATTACTTGTTGGTAAACTGCCTTGTTAAGGTTTAGGACTTGATGTGTTCAATGCTCTCAGACCTAGGGGGAGGTTAAAAAAGCTTGGGAAGGACGATGCCCATTGATAGTGGACACAAAGAATGCAGAACTCACAGGCCCCAAGGACATCTGGCAGAACTCCCAAGATAAGAAAGAAACTAACAAGGCCAGCTCCAGCAAGTGTGCTGGTATCACTCCAACTGGGGAAAAGGTAATTCTGGCAGGGAGAAATCATGACCACTGAGTCATGGACCACTGACCCAAGAAACCCACTGACTTGAAAGGAGAGAAAGACTGAGCATATGGACTAATTAGCATGAGAAACAAGAGAATCATTAACCAATAGAAGATAGAATACTAATAATAAGAAAACTATGTAACTTGTAGCCAGTGAACACTAATTCCTTTGTTTGCTGAAGTTATGAGTAGTGAAAAGTTTTGATAGTGGGTGTGTTTGATTTGGGGAATACCACCGAAGCAGGCTTGTGCAACTCTGGAATAATTGGTGTCTCTCTTGAGTGTCTTAATTTTTGCCTTCTTGCACACTGGGTAATAAATTCGATTTTTGTGGACAATGTCCTCTGTGAATTTGTCATGGGAACTTAGACAATGCATTCCACATTTTCTTTAAGTATTGTGCTTGATGCAGTTTCTCATCAAAAAAGTCTGTGTGGTAAAGGAAAAGGAGATAAAGAAGAGCATTTGGCCACACATTTCTGGAGTGTAAACCTGGGAATCCCAAAAGTGTGCTTAAGGTACAGCACTAACCCATAAGATTTTCATGGGGTGGTTTCCTTTTGCTGATGAGCATTTATCTACCTTTATATCCCTTTGTGGCTATTACCAAAGAAGCTTTCTTAGTGTAAATTCAGCTGAATGGAATTCAAACAGGTTTAATTTACATTGAAAAAACTCTTTATAAGTGTCTTGAAACAACTCTTTATAAGTGTCATTAATATAGCACCAGTTTTACGTTTTTTTTTTTTTTTTCCTGGTGGTGGTTATTTTGTGTCTTTAAATATATTGAGACATTTTGAGAATATGTAGAGATGAAGTTTTCCAAATAATTTAAAAGCCAACTGAAAAAAAAGAACAGTCCACTAACTTGATATATGTAATTTGAAGCATCTTGGACCTCAGATAGATACTAGGACCTGAAATGGATTAATGTGTGTCTTATCTGTGAATCCTTGATAATACGTCCTGTAGAATAGGCTGCTTTTGTCTACAGAATAGATCTTGCCAAAAGAGGAGTAGTATGCCCAGGCTATATAAAAAGTTACATGTAGTATCTCATTTTTTTTAGGTAGGATTCTTAAATGTGAAACTATTTAATGAAAAGTTAATAACAATGTTTGCAGGATTTCTGCTTTGGCCTACTCCTTTCTTCCTAAGAATTTGTATGTTAACATAAACAGGCTCATGCCTTCAAGGTTTCACTTTTTTTCTGTCCAAAGCCAGAGGCTTGAAAGGGAGAGCTAAGGAAGGACAAACCATAATAAAATTCACCTTGAAGTTAATGTGCAACAGGTGTATTAATGTCTAGATGATTCCCTCTATACTGTTCCCTCTGCAGCGTGCATGAGATTGATGAGACGTGCAGCAAACTGCAAGAAAGGGACTCTGAAAGGAAGAATGAAGCAGAATCTAGAAATTCTTGGCAGACCTCTTTCCACCAAGTGCCCTGACATCCATGCATAAACCTAGAGTAACTTAGCTTAGTATTTCCCTGAGCAAATTTTGCCTAATATTTATTACAAATAGTTATGTGGAGTTTTTAATCCTTTGCCTGCAATGTTTCAAATACAGAGGGCAAAAATATCTATTTTGTGTTCTTCTTAAGTATAGTTAGAATGTAGTAGTTTAGATGTAAAGCAGGCAGTTGGCTATAAATCGGTTAATTAATTTGGACTTGATCCCACAAAACAATAATTTTTAACAAAATAAGTAACCAAAAGTCAGAATATTCTTAAATATCATTGACTTCATTTGACTGAAAGTTTAATCACAGGTTTTCAGGATTTACAAAGCTGAACTTATTTAGTAGTAAATTAAAATATGTTTGCCTCTCAATTTTCTTGCCTCAGATTAAACAATTTCAGAATCAGAAAATTAAATTATTTGTTTAGAATGGCGAATGGCATAAATTCTAAATATATGATTTATTTTCTATCAGTGCTATCTTTCAGGAAGAAAATGACAAGGAAAAAAATCAAAAGCAGAAAACCCTTTCTGTGGCTTTGTGACTCATTTCAGGTAAATGATTGATTCAGGGTAGCTCAGAATCTAATCTAGAATGACCCAGTTGTATCAGGGTGAATTTGGCTTTAAAGTATCACCCATTCCTGGAAGCATGAGTAAAAAAGCATTGATTCAACAAACAATCTCTCTGATAGTTTGTATTAAAATCAGCCTTTCAGCAAAGTAACAAGGCTTAGGTAAAAAAAGAGTGGTTTGGTGTTTATTTATTTGTTTGGTTTTGGGGTTTTTTTCCCCCCACACTAATCTGTGAGACTCAGACAGTGAGTGTAAATCATTTTTCTTTTTGTGTATTCAGTCTCAATTCATTTGTTGAAATACAGAGCTAAAGCTGCTTTTTGGAGAAGCCCATGCTTTAGCATATTGAAGACTTTCAGAAATTAAAGGTTTTAAAAATGTAATCTCTTCCAGGAGACAGTGAGGGAAAGGATCTTGCCAGAAGCTCATCTTATTAAAAAATGACTGAATGATTTATAAAGTAGCATTCAGATTGATTTAATTGTTGAGGCCAGAGCAAATCATGTCCTGAATTTATTGCAGATTGGGCTATGCTAATCTGCAGGCCAGGATTTCACAGCTATCAGTTTTTTGATTCCTCCTCTCTCTTCTTTCATCTCTTTCACATCTTTTGTTGCCCCTTTCCCTTCCTCTTTCCCCCATATGTGTTTGGTTTTTTTTCCTCTTCAGCTTCAATACAAATTAGATTAATTCTGATTTGGTTTGAAGGGGTAATGGAAGTCACATTTTTTCTTTCCAAAGCTTTCTGCTAATGAAGGGCAGTGCTTGGATAGCTCTGTCTTTGGGTTTATTCAAAGCTCTCCCACTTGCCAGAGCAGTGTATGTGAGTTCAGTTCAGTGAGCCATTGAGAAATAGGTTGTAGTTTCCAGGAGTAATAAAGGTTTGGTGTGGGTAGATCCTGAGATGGAGCTTTGAGTTATCATATGGCACATCACTCGTTAGTGATTAAGCCTCAAAGGCTTCAAAACAGTGACCATTTCATGGAAGATAAAGAATATATTGTATGCTTGCATCCCTTCCACTTTCATTGTGCTTTAATCTTGGTTTTTTGTCTCTTTAAAAAAAATATCTTTAGAAAGATTCTCTCACACTTTGTCTATTTATGCTGTCTGAAATGAGATCCTGCTTCTCCCCCCAGATCCTCTTCAATTTTCATAAGGAAATATGCCGAAATTTAAGAGCTGCAAACAGGTTTTCAACATTTTTATATGAATACAAAGAATTTTTATCCTCTTAAAAAAAAAAAGAATTTTTATCCTTCCCATCTGTCGAAGTACATAAACCTGCTTTCCAGAAAGCATATCCCTGATTGTAGGCACCAGAAAACAAGTAAGAAACTATGCTTATCTCCTAATAGCATTAATTTTACAGTGTTTGGTAGAGCTGACTAGCGTGACATTTTATTTGCACTTAAAATCCAGACATGTCTAGAAAAAATTAATAAAGTTTAAACATCTAATGTTACTGCAGTTGTTTTAATTTTGATGCCTTGGCACATACAAATTTGAGTGAAGTGAGGATGCAATACTGCATTTGTATTGTGAAAAGCTCTTCAGGTTCCCCCCCCCGCCCCTTTTGTGCTTTACCCTAGATATCATCCTGAGATAAAGAGTAGAGCTATCATTTAATCCCCTCTGTGTTCCCATGCAAACAACTGTATATTGCTTTAAGGGTGCAGATCTTCAATAAGAGCATTAGCAGAAGAGTGCGTGGCCCACTTGGCTGCCCAGGATCTGGGCTCCTGTTCTTGCCTCTCAGTCTACATGGGGATGCAATCAGATCATTGAGCTGCAGCATGCTCCAAAAGGCCCATTAAGCGTTCTGCTTCTACACTGTGCTCCTCTTTTCACCCATCTATGCCACAGAATCAAGAAAAAATATTTACGCAGAAGCCTTGGATGTATAAAAATCAAAATCTGTCATCCCAGCCTTAAGGCCTGGAAGGAGAAAGTGAGCTGTTGATGCACAGAGACATATCTGAGCCACAGCACTCCTGAGGAGGGCTGCTGGGGAGCCTCCAGATTTCTCTTTGTTTAAAACTATGTCACCATTTGAAATCTAGCTAATGTGGAGAGAATTCATAAGCTGATTGCATGCAGCGTTTCCCTTGTTAAGGGTTAATTATTATGCGTCTTTCCTTGCACCATATGGTGGACTTTTCTTTGCTCCGAAATGCCTCTCCTTTCAACAACTCTGCAGATTAAAAAGTAAAGCTCATTAGCTAACAAGCACTATCCCTTTTACTTCAGATTTACACGGTTTTATGTAATTTTACATACACTTGACTCATTGTCAAGTATAGCTAGATACAGCTTATGAAAATTGCCACCTATTTTTAATGTTTCTCTTTAAATAAGTTACGGTAATGTTTTGTTTTGTTTTTCTATCTTCTCTGTACTAAGAAGAAAAATTTTCTTTCTGTACCTCAATACTGTATTTACAATAAGGTATGACCATAGACATATATAGTTTAAAAGTTTAAACTATTTGTTGCTGCAAGTTCAATGCCAAACATCTCCTAATAAAACTGGTTGTATGAAGTCAAAGCTTCCTTAAACGTATTTACTTCTGTGATAATCCTAGCCTAAATGTGGTTACAGATAGAACCAAGCTCTTAATTTTTGGCTGATATTTCGGACTGATGGGTTTTGTGGTTTTTCTGCTTAGTAGTTTGCGGAAAAAAGAATAGCAGGCTTTTGAAATAAAATACTCATCTTTCGTGTTTAGCGAGAAGGGGTGGAATGTGGGGGATTTTATGACTTATTCATTTGAGCCACACTTGCAGCAAAATAACTAAGTTGAAATTCTGGCAAGGAAATAGCGATTATTGATTATTACTCTGCCTTTTTAATATTTTTTTATGAAATTCCTTTTTGATCTGACATAATTGCCCATCTTTGAACAGTACACATTTTGAATGCACCTTTTGTGGACTTATGCCTTATTGAGTGTTATGGAGATGCTCATAAACATTCAAATATGGAATAATGGAAAGTTTTAAATTTTGCACATATGTTATCATTCTCTTTATATTTTTATATAATACTAAACACACTTTAGGAGCCACTGGAAACAATCATTACTGTAATATTAAAAGATTTATTCCTTCACTATTGCCATTACCATGCCCTTCTGGTATTTTTGCTGTCTGGATATACCACTAGCATTATTGATTATTAATGGTGGAATAAGAAAGAGAATTCTGCCAGTGCATTATAAATATTCAGAGAAATGGAATATGCAGTCTCATTGCATATTTGTGGTACACAGCTTGGGAAAACAGGCCTTCACTGAAACTAGCTTTAAATAATTCTTTGTCCCATTTGATGTTTCATTTTTATATTTTTCCAGATATTTTTAAGCTTCTTCTGCTGATGACCTATCTTTTTCTGATTTATTGTTCAAAGACTCTTTACTCCAAAATCTGATAAGAACTGTTATAGGGAACATTATTTGTGATGTCACAAATCAACTTTATGGTTTTTCTGCAGGACTGAGCCTTGCTAACCAAGATAGAAATTGAGGTACCCTATCTTGTTTCTTGCAGGTATTTCTGATAAAGGAAGAGGATGGCAGTGAGTTATGTCTAAGGCAGGGGAAAAGAGACATAATTCAGTTACTTTTCTGCTATGAATATGTCTTATTAATTCCATGAAATCACTGTGCTTTTTTGCCCTTTTTTTTTTTTTTTTTTTAAGTATACTTAAAATTATCTCTCATCTGCAGAGCCATATAAACTCTGCTACCAAACTAGCTGAAAGACAATGTCATTATCAGGGTTGGTTTGTTATTTTTTGGGTTTGTTTTTTTTTCTGTTTTTCTTTTCTTTTGGAATAGCATTAAGCAGCTCCCATCAGACTTCAGGCTGACTACATTAGTCATTAGATCCACATATAAAAATGCATTCTCTAACCATAAAAGCTTTTTACTCTAAGTAACAATGGCATGCTATGCCAAGGACAAGGTGAAATGCTAATGTCCTGTTCACCTCCTTCCAACGGTCTGCATGGTGGAATAGACAAAAGTCCTTACTCTGAAGGACAGCTTTATGATTCTAATTTCAGGAACTTCCTGAGTAATTAAGACATGCTCATTTATTATGCCAATTTACAATGGTTCTGTCTAGATAACAATGCAGATTCCTCAAATTTCTTTCCACTATTTTAGATGAAAATCTTTATCTGCTGGTTCGACAAACATTTCCCATGTCTTCTTTCCTAACTCTCTGACATGGACTTTTTTTTTTTTTTTATTTGACATGACAGAAGGAACATTGCATAGCTTTTGAACCTCAGATTAGGAAATTAAGTCAAAAGTTAGTGAGAGTTTGCATTAAGTCAGAAGTTGGTGAGAGTCTGCAAAGTTTGGAACTTGGAAAAGTTCATGTTCCAGAGTATTTCAAATATCACTTCTCTTAAAGATTAAAGAAATACACATTTAACTAGACTTCAGGTTAAAAAGCTCACAGTAAAGCCCAGGAAAAATTATATTTGTGCTTTTTAAAATGAATAATTATGCTAGTAATTTTTGATTGTTGTAGGTTTTTTTAAAGAAAGTTCTAATATTAGAAATTGTTTTAAAAGAATATAAATAATTACCAGGGAAGATTCTTTTGACAATGAGAACTTTGCTGAATTCAGATATTACAAAATATTAATCTTATTGGTGCTTTTGTTTGTGTTTGGTGTTATTTTGCTGGGGGAGCTAAATCGAAATGAATAAGTGAATAAAATATTATTTATCTATTTAGATCAAATATTTTTTGTCAAAGTATTTGTAACTAGGTTATTCGTTCCTCTATTCTAAAGATTTATTACTCGTTACATATATATGTATTATATATTACAAGTTACATTACATTGAGAAAATACTATATATTAGAATAGGTAATATATAATAACTTTCTAAAGTGCTCATTTTTTAATATTAGTATTATGAGCCATGTGACTTACGTTAGTGCAGAATTTTCTTGTCAATGATTACCCTTATATTTCAATGTGTACATGCGTAACAGATATGTGTCTTATGAACCAAACACTAAGTTTCTTCTAGATAGGTATAAGCTGTATTATTCTATTAATAACAGAAACGAACACAAGGAAAAAAACCAAAACCCAAAACAACCAAATAAAAAAATCATGCTTTAATGAAGAAAAATCTTATGTTTAATATCAGAACATGTGAACTTAAATTTGGTCAGAATTGTTAGGTTGAGTAACAGTGAGTTTAATTTTGTTCACTGTGCACCAAAACCAAAACAATTTACATATGTAATACATAAAGAAATTAAATTATAACATTCTCGGGCACTCTACTGATTTGTTTCAGTTAAAAACCTAACCTTATATCCCCATGGAAATGCCTATATTTTAAAAATAAAAAAAAATTTAGAAGAGCAGCACAAAAAGTACCCTTTAAGCCATCATTTTTAAATAAAATTATGGCACCTGCTTTTTCTTCTGCCTTTGAAAGCCTCTTCTCAGGTGGCCAGGTCTTAATAGTAAAATTCATTTTTGGTGAATAAAAAAGGTTGTAATGACTGTAGTTAAGGGAAGGTATTTCATACACATCTGTGATATGGAAGTATCAGGGCATCTCACCCACACACTTGCTCATTCCTGAGATACTGCAGCTCCTTGCACTCAGTTCTTCTCCAGTGTAGTTCTCACAGGCAGTTTAAGTAGTTCCAAAAATATGTCCTAAATTTTCTTTGCAATGTACAACTTGTAGTGACTTTTCTATAAATTGACTTTAACCTGTAAAAAGAAAGAGCAAGAATACATAGGTGTAATCAATAAGTAAAAGCTGAGTGTTTCATATTCAGCATTGTGTAATCTAAAGTGGTACTAGCAGCAAATGTTTGAATGGCATTTCTAAGACAACTTCCTTTGAGTGGCAGGAATTTTTCTCCTTGAGCTGTGGCCAAGTCCGAGATATACACAGGGAAACCCTATTTGAAAGAAAGATACAATGAGCTCATGATTTTGTTTTCCTGCATTTTGTTAGCATAGATCACTAGATTGATGTTTGCACTAGAACAGGCGCAGCTTTTAAAGCAGGAATTTCACTGTGAACTGAGTGCCCTGAATTCTCCTCTTACCTTGCTTTAGAAAGTGATGCCATCATTTCCACAAATAAGGACAGAGGAGAAAGAACATTTTAAAAAATAATGAGGTGGTAAGCACTGTTAATTTCAGTTGTAACATCATTTTGTTAGGCTGTTGTTTAGTGTTTTGTCATGTTGTGTGCTAGCTTTGCTGACCTTTTGGGCAAGCTTTGGCCAACTGAGATTGTATTTGCACAGTAGATCATATTTTGACAAAGAAACTGTTTTTCCAGACTCCCCTGGGACAATATATCTGTGTAAGTTCAGTCACATAATGCTTTCTAGATAAGGACGCAGGCCTAATTTTAATCCTTATCAAGTTTAGCACCTACCCAGAAGACTGTATTTTAATGATAAAGTTGGGGTTTTTTTTAAGACTCTCATGAATCCAGCAGCAAGACAGAGGGATGTTAAATCAGAAGGTGACTTTGCTCTGAGTCTTGGAGATTTTATTTTTAACTTTGATGTGCCACTTAGTGCCTAAAGCTGCATGATGGTGAACCTGGGTTTTCTGGTCTAAAATCCCCGTTAGAGCATGAGGCATCTAGACACCTTCCAGTCACTGCACCAGATGCTGATGCTTAAGGTACTTTAGTTCCCCAACTTCATTTTTGATGAAAATTTCCAACACCTAAGGCAGCTGTGTCTCTGTTAGTAGTGAAATATCTTGTTTTCTGTACTTTTAAATTAACATTCTTTAAAAGTGGTATTTCCCCAATGTTTAAATTTAATGCACACCACTTTGGTGGATTTGGTTTAGTTTTTTATGATATTTATTATTGGTTGGTTTGGGCATGATAATTATCCCAGCAAATTGAGTTTGATGTTTCTCATAAATAAAAGAACTTTAAAATGAAAAATTACAGTGTTTTCCCAAGAACATCTCTGTGTAATCAGAGATCTGTATCTAGCACAAGAAAGAACAGTATTCTTTCAGAATACAGAGATTCAGAGTAAATGTCCTGGCTATACAAAGGTCCAACAGCTTTTATAAATATGCAGACAATACCACAATAAAGATGTGATAATTAGAGGTTGATTAGTTTAACACTTTTTTTGTTCATTTTATGTCATTAATGCACAAGTCATTTATAGTATGGATTGTTTCTGGTGAGCAGACTTAACTTGTGAGCAGTGAAAACAGAGCAGGTGTATTAGCATCTATTCCCAGCTGATGCTCCAATGGATCAGGTAGACCAGAAGATGCATCAGTCATCCAAACAAAAAAAGTTCCAGGTGATACATCTTGACTGAAAGATTATAGTGCAGTCTTCATTGTGCAGAGTTTGAGTAGAAGAGCCATATCCTGACGTACACAGGTAACATTGTTGTTTCTCTCAAAGCTGTAAATAATGCAAGTAGTAAAATAAGCTTAGAAAGTTAAAAAGAAAGATGGAAGCACTAAGTTAGTACATAAAATTATATGTCTAAGAGAGAAGTAGTTTTATAAAATGCATTACATAAACCATTTTAAGACTGCAATTTCAAAGTAGCTACCTTGAAAAAATAAATCTTTTGAGAATTTGAAAAAGGACACATTACTTTTGTTTAGAAGAAAACTGTGTTTGAATACCATGACAAAAGAGTCAGGAAGAAAGAAGACAAAAATTAATTTCATTAGGATCACTTCTTTATTCTGCTCACATAATTTTCTTTTTTTTTAAATTATATCTGTGGTCTAACAGAAGGCTGGATGATTCCAATGATGCAAAGACATAATTTGTTTTTCCAGCCCTTAGCAGTGTTTTACTCTTGGGGCCTCTTTCTCAAGTGGTACACACTGCATCACATCCCTTCCAGTCCTTTGGGGGATGCAGGCTAGTAGTATGGGTGCTTTCTACTGGCTAGATTTAGATCATTGTTCCAAAATGAACAGGGATGGAAAGGAGGACCATATCCTGTTT
Source organism: Fringilla coelebs (assembly GCF_963513975.1). Lineage (NCBI taxonomy): Eukaryota > Metazoa > Chordata > Aves > Passeriformes > Fringillidae > Fringilla > Fringilla coelebs. The sequence goes on along the minus strand of NC_140030.1, from coordinate 38,709,807 downwards.
ATTATTTTGAAGAGAATTTGCCATTTCCAATTAAAAGGCTGGAAGATAATTGTAGGATGTACAAAAGAGTCCAGTTTCAACAATCTCTGTTCAAACATAATTGTCTCTTAAACAAACCACTCAACACTAGTACATCCCTGATTTACATATGTAACTTTTAATCCTTCTCTTCATCTGCCATGGGCAAACACCACAGCAAACATCACAGTCTGCTGTAGTGAGATTTCCTCTTTTAAGTAAAAGTTTAAGTTACATAAGTTTCAGTTCAATTACAGTTAAGGTATTCCGTAGTAATATTAGAGGAGACCTAGAAGTATCCTGAAGCAACCCTGAGGTTGCTCTAAATGATATGTAAATTTGGGTCATCTCTCTTACCCATCCTTTTGAGGATGGGGTATAGCCTTCCATACAATATCTCTGTTTTGCTATATTTAAGAAGCTTGTCTTTTCCTTTCTCTTTGGTTCTTCTACAGTAGAGATGCTTAAAGTCTTCATTAAGCTTTACCATTTTGTTATTTAAACATCACAACTTTATCTGAAAACTCTGAGTGCATTTAAATACATGAAACAGCCTAAATCATGGTTGAGTCAAGAATGAGAAAGACTTCGATTTTACATTTCAATACCAACAAAATGAGAAGGTGGGAGATAGGAATTCTACAGAGGAAAAAAGTTCTAATCAGTCTCATCATACATTTATAAGGAGAAAATAATAGGATAACAGATCTATAGAAGGAAGTTTGACCTCTTTTCTCTTGTCTGCTTTATTCTGGGATGAGAAAGAGTTTTGCCCATATCAGCTTCTATTTAGAGGAGCCTGTGGCTCTGTCCAGGAAAAGGTGATACAGGCTAGGGGAGATTCCTGGGTTGTCTACCTACATCCTGATTCCTGGCAAAGGGACTTTGCTGTGGAAACAGAGGAAATAAGGGAGATTTGCTTTCAGTCCCAGAATGACTGGGGCAAAGGGTGCTGTTTAAGCAAAACCACCATTCCAGCAAAACTGCCATTCTGGATAACCGGTGACAATCTGGAAATCTGTATCTTGAGGAAATGGCAACAGTGTCGATCCACCTTTCACTCCACTGATTAATAGCCTAATTAAGAATGTAGTGTGTTCCATTTGTTATAACCTGAATGTTACAGTGCCATGTTATAAAGTGCTAGTGGTTAGATTCTTCTTCATTTCAACATAAAATAATACCACTGGATTTTTAAAAAACATGAGCTACTCCTGTCATTCTTTTATATTTATTTGTGTTTTATGCCTTTGAGCTTTATTCTTTTAGGTTTACCATTAAAAATTAGTCACCAGGTAATGTTCTGGAGGCTTTGGGTACCTAGATTATTCTTTGGAAAGAACTAAAGAACACCTGCAATGTCTTAAGGTAATAACTGTCAAACTGTCAGAGGCAAAAGCAACGAGCAAAAATATTTGCAACAAAAGAAAGGAGAAGACAGCCGTTGGAAAGGGAAGCAAGCTATATTTATAAAGCTGGTTGTAAAAGCAGTTAATGCTAAACATGTGATGTTTATGCCAATAGAATGAGTCAGATGTGCTTCAAGTGAAATACTGTATTTTGAGCTGCCTAATGTCACCAGCGCCTGCAGGGACAGTTTGCTAACTCTCCATGAATACACTGCCAGCTCTTCAAAGTAATTTTCATTATGCAATAGTGAAGCTTTAAAGGCAACCTCCCTTATTGATCTTGTTTTTGCATGATTCAACTTGTTAAGAACAAGATAAAGCTCCTCTGATAAACATTGATATTCTATAGGTAAGGAGAATTTCTTTTGTCTAACATTTTTCTTGTCATTGTTTGTATCTATTCAGACAGCTTAACCTTCTGTAAGCCTCTGGTAAGTCATTAAAATGGCTTTCTCCCACAACAGTTAAGCTTCCTTTAAACTCTAGCCAGCTGCTTGCATTTCTGACCTTCTGGAACTTCTGAGCCAGTATTTGAGACCAGTCATGGCACCTTACCTACCATTACACAGTCTGGACTGGGCCAAAATTTTTTCCAGATTTTGCTTTCTTCATGTAAATTTAATGAAAAAGATGCAGGCATCTGATTTTTCAGAAAGAATGCGCTGATAGAAAAAGCCACAACCTTTCCCTTTCCCTTTCCCTTTCCCTTTCCCTTTCCCTTTCCCTTTCCCTTTCCCTTTCCCTTTCCCTTTCCCTTTCCCTTTCCCTTTCCCTTTCCCTTTCCCTTTCCCTTTCCCTTTCCCTTTCCCTTCTTGGTACCATATTCCTTTCTTGAACCATATGGCCTGAGCTATGGACTAGTATGAAAACTAAAGGAGATAATCAAATGGGATAATTTCACAATAATCTAATCCATCCTTAAAAGTGTTGCAGATTTGGAATTTCTTTCCACCTTCATTTTTTTGGGGGGGGGGCAGTGAGGGGGACTGGGGTAGTTTGAGACCTACCTTGATATGAAATATATATGTATTAACAAGATGCAAATATAAAAACACATTCTAAGTATTTTAAAAAACATATTGATGATCTCTTTTATTCTTTTTAAATCCTTTGGCAAGCAGTTAACCGCAGAGTTGCAAGGAGGAGAAACACATACGTAACACTAGAGTATGTAATCTGGGTGGCCTGGCTGTACAGTAGAGTTCCAACAGAATTTGGGGTGATGCTGTAACTTCAGGCCATGCTGAGTCACTTGAGACACATGCTTAAGACACTTAAGATATGGCTGTTGCACTCTAGGTCAGCTGGCCAGCTGTTGACATGTTAAACCTCACAAATCTGCGTTAGTCACAAGCCTAATTTATCGCGTATTTTTTTAAATGCATGTTTCATAGAATACAATCTTGTGGAAATCGCTTGCAAAAACTCAAAAGTCTGTTTGTATCTAGAGGGTGAGAGTGGTTCCTAGGCACTCTGGAGAAAAGTTAATGACTGCAGCAGAAAGGTGGGTAGGTGGTAGACTCCGTCTGCCAAACTTGGTTGTGTGTTGCATATCGACACAAATTTTAAACTCTGAGTAAGCCAGACTCTTTGCAGGATATGCCTCATTTGCCTCTTGAAGAGTGGCAGATGTTTCCACCATCCCTCAGCGGGGAGTCCAGCCTTCCTAGCTGGGTTCCTGGGCTGTACCAGAGAGGATGCCTCTCTGTAGGCCTTTTAGAGCGGCCCCTTTCCTTAATTAGATTTCTTATTCGGAAAGTTTTTAGGCATTTACTAAATAGACTCAGAAGTTTAAATTAGGAAGGCTAGCTCCCAGCTGTGGGTAATAAATTGAGACAAATACCAGAAATGAGCATCTCTGTATTTCTATCAGAGAAAACAAATATTAGATGAATGATTTAAAGTTTAATAATTATAATGAAATTATAATAAAACCACAAAACTTATGAAAGATGTAGAGTAAGAAAACAGTCCTACCAGTCAAGTCATGTAGGTTCCATCTTAGGACACACCTGAAACAATCTAGCTTAAAGGCACACCTAAGCCTTGCTTACTTGGGATCTGAATGACCAGAAGGATCTCCACCACTAACTCAGAGGACCTTAAAGATACTGGAGTTGTATTTTAATATGTCTGTGAAAAATTAGATGGGATCAGGCAGGAATTGCACACTGGGGTGTGAAATTTAAGTCCAGATAAAGAGAATTATATTTAATGGTGAATTGTACATTGCCTTAAAGACTGTAATATATGCAGTAATAGTTACTTTAATAAAGATAAGCCAGTTGTGTTTCACTTTTAAAATAAGTTTTCAGTCATGTCTTTTTGAAGATAGTTACTCTATTTAATCTGGACACATACAGCATGTATAAAGATCTGGTTGGTTCCTGTGGATGCAGATGTTATTAAAAAAGTTCCATAAGTCTCTATATTATCTGATATATGTCTGTCATAAACCTTTCATTTGGATTAGAGAAATGACAAGGTTTACAAAAAGAAAAAAGCTTTCAAGTAAAGATTTAAAATAATACTTGGCCATATCATTGCCAGCTTTTTTTTTTTTTAATGACTAATTCAACCACTGTTGACTAGATAGAAAAAAGGAGGATTTTGATTTTTTTTTCTGTTTTTATTATGCTTGAGCATGTGTGCAGTACAGCTTTGATTAGTTAAGTAATCTGTGTGTTAAGTAACCTCTCCTATTTTCCCTTTACTAGCAGGTCTCACATGAAGATCTTCAAAAACTCATAGCTAGGTAATGAGTAGATTGACTACTCTTATACTGAATGTTTATAGAGGAGTTTCTAAGTGGTTTAGCACAGCTATTTTTTAAGTCAGGGCTTTTACTTGCATATATAAGGGAGAGTAATGAACATTCAGTATATTTATTATCATGGGAAATTCCAGTACCAATAATTTATTTTTTTCATTTCGTACTGTAAGCAGTGCTGAGACCATATTCATTAAGGAAACCAGCTATTGATGTTTATGATCCTGATGTATATCCATCTTAATATGTGTATTATAATGCATTCATGAGTATAAATAATTACACTGGAGCCTTTTCAAATGAATAAGATATTAGACTGTTGTTCAGAGGATGTAGTTCTATTTCTGTTTCTGTTTAGATATTGTGCAACCTTGCACATTCTGTTATTTAATATATTGTTGGTCCAAGTTATGTTGTATTGTTTGACTGATCTAAATATGACCCATATTGTACACTGTGCTCACTCATGTCAGCTCAGTTGCTGTGCTGGTGATGGGCCTTGGAATCACTAAATTTGAGTCTCTTGCTGTTGATGGCAAGTGCAGCTTTTGTGCTATACATACATGGAGATAGCAATAATTTCTACTGTAGACCTGGAGGCTCTCACAGGGAAATTATAATTGAAAAATGACCTGCACAGTCTGTGTAGGAAACAGTAATTTTTTATTAAAACAGAGGATTGTGCTGTTGTTAAGACTCAGGTTTAATTGCTTTTGTGACATTCCAGTTTTATGGCCTTTTTGCTGTTTCCTTTACAATCTGGAAGGACTTGTTAGATATGTAGACACCATTTTGCAGACTTTCATTTAGCAGAACAGCTTACATTGGATTCAGTCTGAAACAGGCCAACCCTACTCTCTCCCAATGCCCTGAGTGAGGGAATGGAGAATCAGATCTAGAGTTTATTATTTGACATAAATAGAACCGTAATAAACTATTCAAGATACTTATTCAATTTTTCTTTTTCCAATAGATTGAGTAAATGTGCAATAAAACAGAACCAGCTTTGTTTGGTTGGTTTGTTTTTTTTTTTTTAAGTTTAGCCTTTCTAACGTATAGTTGCATGGTTTTGGGTTACTGCAAAGAGCTCTATTTTCATCTCCATCATCCTGAATATTGATTGAACTTCAACATTCAGGATGAAAGGAGTCAATGCAGTCACTACTTGTTCACACCATTAAAAATTGAAAGAGAATCCAAGCCAGAAGCTGTTCTGGTCTTGTTTTGTGGATTTTCTTTTTTTCCTTATAAAATATTGGTTCAGACTCCAGTACTACATAGGAATATTTTTATAATTAAATTGATTTTCTGCAGTTGTGAAGCTGGAGTTATATAAGTAGTCACAGTATTTAAATAGCAGCTTGCTAAAATACCTCTAGGCTCACCAGGAATTAGACTTATACTATTGTATGTAGAAACCTGGATCCTACAAAATTTGCATGAGAGGTGAATCTGAGCAAACTCCTGGCTAATTACCTTCAAGAGCTTTAAGGATAATGGAATAACTCCTTAAATGCAATGGAAAATTTAGGAGGAAGGAAAAAATTGTAGATTTTGTAGTGTGTGAGAAAGATGGGGTCTACCTCGTCTAAGAAGTACATAAATGTTATGTGTCAGTTTTATTTGCTTTGCTAGGTTATCTGCTTCTGAAATCAATGCCTAAATTCACTGTGTAGCCAGTGGAGAAAGTTTTTCAAAGGTGAAGTTTTAAAATTCATGGATCTCAGTTTAAACAGGCAGGCTCTGTTTTTAGATCTTTCCAGTGCAGTTACCTTCCTGTTACAGGGAGCAAACCTTTTGGGTGAACTTAAGCACTTAATTTATGTGTGCTGCAGTCACCTAAAGGGGAGGTGCACCCAGGTGCCTGAGTTAGATTGTCTGTATCTCATATAGAATTACTTCTGAAATAAAAAAGTAAAGACCAATCTCTGTGAAATTGGCAAAGTAATTGTAATCTTTCTGTTAAAAATATATTAAAAATTATAGCAAATAATGTAGCTATGTTGCATAATCACTTGTGGTAATTACATTTTTAATTACTTTACCCTTAGGACCTGATTCTGATCTTGTTTCCATTGGTATAAAGCAAGGATAACTTAGATAAAATCAATGCAGCTAAACTAAAATATAATTGATGAGAGGTCAGAATTGAGCCCTAAATGGTATGCTAAAAGTGGAACTAATCAGAAAACTAAATGGGTTTATAATTTGTGCAATTGACATTTTCGTATTCTAAATCTCCAAGAAGTTAACCTTTGGATACAGAGCTTTACTTTCCTTTAGAGTCTCAGAGTATTCAGGGAAGTGAAGCCACTAGAATGACTGTTAAAAAAAAAATAAAAATTCTGTACAGCTTTTAAAACCACGTAGTAAATTCTTTCATTAAATGATTGATGTGTTTCCAGCTTAATACATTTCTGCATCAGACAAGTCTTTGAGCAAAGTTTTCTGGTGAACAGAACGTGGAGAAGCATTAAACCGTAGCATGTTCTCAAATAACAACAACAAAAGAAATTCCCCCAAATCCAAAGTTACTATAAGCAGTAAGGAGTTTTAAGAACTAATTTCTACTCAAAGAATTAAGATCTTTTTGAAATTATGTACAGAGTTTACATTTTCTGTAATAAATGGTAGGGATACATTTTTTAAAAATCATCTTTTTAATCATATGTAGTTGCATAAGACCTATAAATATATTGCAAGTTTTAATATTTTTGGTGTAAAAAAGAAAATAAAACATATTAAGGATATTTTCATGCAAAAATTGTGTGCTTAATTTTTAAGTAAATATGCACAATATGTCTAAATTAGTTTTTGCTGTTAATAGTGACATACTAATTTTTGTTGTATAGTCAAAAACTTTGTATCAAATGGATTTTTTCTCAACTGACAGAATGTACATGAATTTTTGTACGTCAGGAGAAATTCTGAATATTGTGTTTCTGTCAGTGGCAGTTCTCCACAGCAGTGACCTCACTCTGGCCAGTGAAGCTGCTTCCACTACAAGTCCTGACCTAGGGAATCAGGGGCTGTCTGCTGTGACTGGCCTTCTCCTCATGGACATGACTTTCCCTCCTGTGCATAGTCAATAACTTCAGCCTTACTGCTTCTGGTATTTATCACTGTTGCAGAGATACCCAGATGGATATTTATCCATCTTCTTAAATTCTAGAGATTTATTTCTCCTTGGGAAAAGACAGCTCATAACATGAGAGAAAATGAAAACTGTTCTTTGCGTGGAGTTCTTCCTTTATTCCCTATGAATACTTCCCATGCTGCTTTCAGAAATATGCCCATTTTTAGCAGTGCCATTATGATGCATTTCACAGGAATTTGGAAGGCTGGAACAGAAGTTGTTACATATTTAAGGAATGTTAGTAGAGTAATATTTTTTTCCCCACAGAACAGTTATATCTTTGGGAGCATCAATTTGATCAAACCTCTGGCACATAATTATTGTTTTGTGCTGACATCTTTATAGAATATTTATATGTTTTTTTTGTTAATATTTGATCAGCTGTTTTTAATTTTTTTTGGCATGGCACTTTGTTTCCAGATTTTGGTTGTCTGTGTCTGAAACAAAATGCTTTGTTATGAGGCTGGAATTCACTCAGTTGTGTCTTGGACATCTTACACTAAATAAACATAATCTAACTATTCCATAGGCCTCCAAAGCCACTCTTGTAAGTCACCTCATACTCCTCTAAAAGTAAAAATTTCTTTTGCTGAAGTCAAACTGGAGTGGCAAACTTAGCTATGCAGTAGCAATAAGAATGTATTAAGGGAGTTTTGTTGGGTTTTTTTTCCCCATGTGTAGCATCCTTGAAGCTGACATTTATTTGTGACTGAATAGATGACAGCATGAAATTCAATTACAGCAAACAGTCTCAGTCATTACACCTGTCTGCTTCCAGAGAAAAGTATTTGTAAATTGGTTTTTATCCTTCTGTTCCCTAAAACCTATGTCTGTAATTGACACTTGCCAGCATAGATGACTGGAGACAGAAGGAGAACATTATGTGTCTGAGTATCCCACCAGGGAAAAGAGTATCCTCATCTTTGGAGAGTTTTGTGATGTTTTGTTTTCTTTAATGAAGAATGATATCTGTGTGCCAAGGATTTACTGCAAGGCTGGTGGCAGATGTTTCTCTAAAAAAAAATACATAGAAAAAGGTATGAAAGATGAATCACAAAATAACACAGGACAAAAGAAAAAGCTAATTAACATAGAAATATTTCTTCTGCAAAGGAAAACAAATGCTTCAGGAGAACAAAAGCCCCTCTCTGTTATTTGTAAGGCTGGTTTGTTACTGTAACACATTTGTAAGAATCAGGTTTGTGCCTGACATGTCAAAACTTATTCACAAAACAAGAGTTGTGGATATCTTGGGAGACAACGTTGTCACTTGTTACGCAACTCAGCATTCGTTCAGCACTGATTGATGCCCAAGTTGCCAGTTTTCAAAGAAATGAGATGCAGACATAACAGTAATATTTGTACCAAATGTCAGGCAGAAGAAACAGGGGAGTTCATAGAATGGGTCTAGATGTAGACTGTGACCAGGAAAAAAATCAAAGCATGATAGACAAGCTGTCAGCCCAGTCTTTCCTAGCTGTTTCATTTCTTTCTGGTAGATTCTTTCTCCTTCTTTCTATGGGCTTCCCTCCCCAGAATTTTGGCAGAATAGACAGCATACAGAACTGATCCAGCTGCTAAGTTTTGAGCTTGATGAAGGAATTACCAAACCATTATATATTTCGAACACATCAGATTAATAAAAGGTAAGGACAATTAGTAAATCACTACACAGTTGGTAATAATGTTATTGGAGCATAAGCATTCTTAGAAATTTAGTAGTGATATTAGGGGAGATCAGAATGTATTTATTGTTTTTTTCCTCACGTGTCCCTTCTCACTCAGTATATTTTATCATTCTGTTTTTTAATTGATATTTGACAGTTTGGGCAACTACTGCTTCTGTTCCTCTCTGTAGATCAGCAAGTATTTTGAGAGTTTCTCAGCCATAAAAGTAATGGCAAAGCATGTGATGGAGTAATGCAGTCAAATATTACTTCACTACCTTGCCTGTTCCCATGTACTCATGACATCCCCAGGTGGCTCAGAGTAACTGTGTGTGCCTCTGCTGATGGCTTACCCAGCACTGTAAGCACACTGTGTTATATTTATGAGCTGGAAAGTGTGTCAGCAAGGAAGTTAAAATGGTTTCTCTGTAGGATATTGTTAGTGTAAAATATCTGATTTATTTGGGTCTTTTTTTGAATGCTGCTGCTTGTAAACACAGTGGGGAATTTCTCTGCCATTGATCCAAAGCAATGGGTACTAATGGCATAATACAGTGGTACTCAATAACCTTTTATCATGGGTTGCTTTGTCGTGTGGAGGCTTAACTGAGGGGAGAGAAATACACTGTAACAAAACAGAAAATCTTGTGAATGTCTATCAATACATCTAATAATTTTCAGTATAAGAGCTGTCATGATCTTTTCTCTTATCTTTTTTCATGAATTATGATATAGAATAATATGAAAGTTATTGTGCATATTAGTGTAAACATGAAGTGAAATGTAAGCATTTTTTTTCAAAGCATTTCAAGGACAAGCTGTGGCAGTTTTCTATCATGGCTTTAGTAGCACTCAAGCGAGTGCTATATTAGAGTGCTTTGAAATTTTTTAATAATTTTAATAATTAATATAATTTTTTTTTTACTTCTTGTATAGAAGATTTTGTATCTTTCTAAGAAACAGAATAAGTAAGTAAGGGAAATAGCTGCACAGTAAAGTGTAAAAATTTGTCCAGTACCAGAAATTTGGTCAGAGCTCTTTTTGCATCAGACAGTTCCACAGAAGTAAGCAAGGGCATGTGTCCTGAAGCAAGGGAGGGCATGTATCCTCAGGTATCCTGTTTCAGACCAGCACAAAAAACAGTGTGGTGCCACATGCTGACCTCCAGACCCCTGACAGCAGCAGCTGCAATTCTTCAAGGGTATGATCTGTTTGCCTTCCACTCTTATTTAGGAATTTTGGCAATTCTGATGCCTGTTCCCCTTGAGAGCAAACCAGAACATGGTTGGAGGCCAGGTTATGACTTCACTTTCACTCTTTCTCCCGGGAGCAAATCAGTGTAGAAGGGTGCCCTTTGGGTAATCTGGGTGCAGGACTATAATGGAGTATGGGGAGTTTTGTATTCTCTTCCTGAGCAACCATTTAAGAGCTAACAACAGTATAATTTTCTGCTACTATTTTCATATGCATATATACATATATATATATACACACACACATATATATAGAGCATATATATCAGCATATATATATATATATATATGTACACGCATTCATTTTACATTTGTTATTGATAAAATGCCAGATTACAGTCTCACTTAAAATAGATGTAGAGGAAAAACAACTCCGTTATCCAAAGATTTCTGCTAAAAAGGACACAGCAAAGACATGTTAAAAAGAAATAACAGAGTAGGTTATAACCATTGGGATGCCAATATCCCTGTTTCTCTATGATTTGCATCTGTTAGCAATGTCCCCTTCAGGCTCAATACTCAAAACACCCTACAACTGCTGTAGAACATTGTTGCAGAAAAATGTTTTATGCCATGTAAAACCTTTATTGGGCCCTAAGATACAGTTTTAGAGGGATGTAAAATTGATCTCATTGCTACTGTAGGAAAAGCTGGTGATTTTGAGTGATTCTTGCATATCTTCATGGTATGAAAAAAAAGATGCCAAAATCCAAGTTGTCCTTTAGGAAGTGCAGTAAAGGTGCTATCAAAGTGCCAGTGTTATTGTTTGACTTCAGCAAGTACAAGAGGAAGCTCAGATTGACTTCAGCACATTATTGCTGTTGTAAGATAGAAAATAATAATAAAAAAAAGGAAGTTTGATAGCCCATTCATTCTTTAGAATTTGTATGACAAGTCATGAAATGAAAGTTGCAAACATAAATTTGGCAGAATTTGTTAATATAGGGTTTAGTCCTGCACAAGGGGCATTTACTCCTGTTCGTTTATGAAATTTTCTGTATGAAGTGTGAATGCAGGATTGTAAACCCTTATTTCTAAGAATTTTCAGTATTTTGTTTTGTATCCATGAACTACTAAATGCAGAGGAAGCTGCTTCTAGAGACATGATTTAAAATGTATCAAATTAAAAGTCTCCATGACTGATGTTGTTAATGGAATTGAGACCCATTCAATATTCAAGACTTTAGGAAATCACTGAGAAATTGATAGGTATGTTCCTTTTGCTGACTTATCTTATTTCAGTAAAAAGATGTTTACAGCTGATTCTGTGCTAGCAATTGGTACATTATGCCTAACTCCTCTTATATGTTGAAGTCCAGCTTTATTTTTTTAGTTTCTATTTTTTGTTGTTGTTGTTTGCTTGGCATTTTTGTTTGGTTGGTTTTGGGTTTTGTTTGTTTGGGAGTTTGTTGCTTTTCTTTGGTTGTTTTTGGTGGTGATGTGTTTGGATACACCTGTCTTTGCCTTCTGGAAAGCACAGGATGGATCAAGGAAAATGTTCATCTTGAGAACCGGAGAATAGCTAAGGATAGGAATTAAAGGCATGAGCAGTATTATATTATAAAATTTTCAAATGGCTCTGGACTAAAAGTAATGATTTCCAAAACAATTGCTATACCTTAATATTTGCACTTATTAACAATGTACTGTATGCTTGGCTTAGCAGTATGGATGGAACACATCAGTCTACCAGATGCAATATTCTCTCTGAAAGATAATATATCCTTGGAATATCCTGCTCTTTTTGTCACCTCAGTTTTAACTTTTTCTATCACTTGATCTGAAAATGATGACCAGCTTGAAATCTGTATAACTTGAAGGCTTTATCAGTAAAACCCAGCACAGTTATATTTCTCAGTGGCTGTGATGTTGAAACCTGGGGAAAATCAATTTTTTCTTTTGCTGAATGGTATATTTGAAGCATTTAAAAAAGGTGAATGAGTGTGCTGAGGGCCTGTCATTCTCAAAGTACTTTCTTATGCTGTGTGTGTAGGTACATCTGCCTGTTAGCCCTGAGAGGCTGTGTGTGTTTGATGCATTGGATGTTGTGTCAGCAGGAAGGAGAAAAAGAAGAGATGAGGTATATCAGAAAGAAAGTTGATAGCAAATGGTGTTTTGAACAGTCTGTATTCCCCTGTGTAATATATTATGGAAATAATGATTCTGTCAAGTGATGCTTCTTTGTAACCTGAAGTGATACAGTAGGGATTATGCATGCTCAAGTCATTCAGGACTGGGTATATAGTTGTCTAGAAATGCTGCAAGAAGTGTCTTTGCCATGAAAGACTCTCTTAGAGAAGCAGTGGCAAGAAGTAGATTACTAGAAGAAAAACACCCTGAAGTAGTTTATAATTCTTGTTATTATCATTATTGGGGTAGCTAGAAATGCGAAAAATTATGTTATTTTTAATCCTGTTGTTATGGAGTTATCTTTTTTTTTTTTTTTAACAATTTAATTCCCTAATTTAACTTGTATTCTTGTATTTAAGGATGAATTGGGTTCTTTAACTCATTTTCAAGCTTGCTCAAATATAGTTGTTTCAAAACCATAAAAAGTTGTTAATTAATTAGCACAGATAGGCAATGAGAAGTTGGCTAAAGGTTTAAAAGGAAGTGTCAGGAAGCCATAACAAATAAAACATGAATGTAAAGCCATCTGTAAAAAAGCCACAGAGAGAAGCCAGAGGAAGTTATTATACAAGAATAAAGAACAAAATGCTTCTGACCTGTATACTCTCATTAAGCAGAGATCCAGAAATGCAGCCCAAAAGGCAGGATAAAGTTAGCCTACCCTCTCAATGGATTGGCTTATGTGACTGCTCTACTTTGAAAGATTTCTGTGAAAACAAACTGGTGTTCATTGCCAGAGGAGGATACTCTGGCTTCAGTCAATTTAATGATTCCCTTCTTACCTTGAAAAACATGGGGACTCAAAATAAGGTTAAATAGCATGCTGCATTTTAGGAATCTCATGCAAGGTTGAACTGTAGGTTTGGATTTTCTCTTCTTCCTCATGTGGTTCTTCTAGCAATGAAAGGTAGCACAGCTTTTTTTAGTTTTGGGTGCAAAAAAACCCAAACCAAAAACAAATTACCAAAAGCCCTACCCCAAACCAAACCAATTTGAATGCTGTCTTGCAATGTTGATATATCACTGGGATTTTAGTTTGAATGGAAATTCTTTAAGAATGGAATATGCCTGGTTTTTATGTACTTTGTACAGGTGTTAAGCAGGAATGTCACATAGTGTATTTCATTTCCTTGATTAAAATCTTTCCCCTCTCTTGGTCCCTCCTCCTTCACATTCCTGTTCCTTTCCCACATACACAGAGTTAACAAATATCAAGTTTATTTTGCTTCACTGCTTTAGGAAAAATGAATGCTGTGGCCAATGGAATGAAAAAATTTGATAAGCAAAAACAAAACGCAGGAAACACGGAAAACAAATTCCAGGGACCTAGGTTATATAAAATTGTTCAATGATAAGTACCAACATTAACAATTTCAGGCATCTAAAAATGTAAGATTAGCAATTTGAGAAACATTTATCTGGATGAGATAGAAAGTTATGCATGAAACAAAATGACCTCTCTGAAATTCATTCAGGATGCAGAGGTACTTATTTAGGAAAAGCAGACAACTAGTTAATCATGTCAAAGAAAACTAGACAGTAAATTAGTTTACTGCATTCGGGAGTCCTAGCTATGAAAAAGAATATATTTCACTAATTAAAGAGTAAAAATACTTTTAGCTTTTAGAAGGAGAACTAGGAGAGTGAGACTGATCCTGGCTTTGTGCAGCAACCCGGGTTGTTGATGCAATTTTATGATTTTATCATTTAGGCAGCCTAGAGTAAGAGATCTTCCACTTTGATTATATTGATTATATACAGCATAATAGTTCATAATGAAGATTATCATGCATGGCTTCAAAACCTAATTTTCATGTCTTCTTGGAGCCTCCAATGAAATTTAGCCTACATGAACATACATGTTGTAATTTAAAAAAAATCCTAGAAGCTTCAAAATTGCAGTAAGAAGTTAACAATCCAATTTAATTTTTCAGAGGATTATTTTCTTGATTGTGCTGTAGATATTATAATTTTATCATTATGTGTTTATACTTAATGATACAGGAGTGGGCATTCTAGATGTTTTCTGTTTTTTAAAAAAACTAGAGAAAGTGAAGATCACCTTGTTGCTTGGGATAAGAATTGCATTTTATCTGAAGACTACATAATTTTACATGATGAAAGCTTTATACACAGTTCTGAAACAAGGTGGTGGTTTTTTACCAAAAATATTTAAAATTATCTGGTTTTTTAAAGGAGAATTTCAATAAAGAATCAGTATTAAATTCTGTGTTAGAAAAATATACAATTTTATCTCTAATATCTTTAGTATTGTCTCTAGTATGTTATTTCTAATAAATTTATCTCAGGGACCTTTACTGTGTCTGAGTCTGCCCCAATACCAAGTCCTTACCCATGAAAATGGCATTTAGCTTTTAACTGTAGGGGACTGAGGGTCAGGTCCTCTGGTTCTTTACCTTTTGCATGAGCAAAAGTGATTTCCATTAAACTGAATGAGAACAAGATCAAGTTCTGCATGGTTCCAATACTGTAGTTGCTTTTCGAAGTGCTGCAGTTTTACAGGACTTCTGCTGTAAATTCAGTGTGTATGTTTGAGGAAAACTGTGATGTTTGGCCTCCTTTGATGCTGCACATCAGAAAAATATGTGCTGTTATTTTTTCAGTCTCTCACAGTTTACTACATTCTCTCTTAAACATTTTTAAAGGAGAGTCAATGTCTCTGTAATGCTTTTATATTGGGTTTAGGTTTTTTTAATTTGAAAAGGTCCATGTTTATGGGTGATATTTATTAGGAAACTCCATGTGTGTACATGTGTGTGCAAAAAGGGTGCATTTATTTATATCTCTGCAGAGTTAGGTGGAGGAAGACAGTGTCGCCTTTGTTCCATAAGATCTACTCCTTAAATTGTCTTGCACTTTCAAAAATGCTAAGACCAAATATGGAAACTTAGCTCTAAAGAGAAAACGTCCTGGAAAGGTTGGAAATAATGAAAAAGAGTGGGCTTAGGCTCTTAACAAAGTTGTTTTCATCACCATCATGTCGTAATCAGATAATGTGAGAGATTATTTCTAAGCAGAACTGGAATTAGTCATATCAAATCAGCCTAAAATGTGATTTTGCTTCTAAAAGATTATTTCTCTTTTCATGTGCATTTCAGAAACATATGCAATAAATATTTAGACTCTTAATTTGCTACACATCAGTCTAAAACTTTGATTTACTATCACCATCAGAATTAATTTGCTTAATTGTTTTTCCTATTACATCAATCTCAGTTTTGTACTAACTCAAACAATGACACCTTTTGCTGTTTGCACTTTAGTTCGATTTCTGTTCCAAGTTTATGAACAGTAATAGGCATCTGCTAGAATATTCATTAGCTTTGAATTGTGAGCTGAAAAGGTGCTTCCTTTTACCTTAATGAAAGTTGCTCAGCGTGGGGTGGATCAGTAATGACATTTGATTTTAGCCATCCAACGAATTTGCTTTTAATTTATTGACGCATCTTGTCCAAACAGCTCCCTCGCAAGTCAGTGGTGTAATGAAAGAAAGAGTGCTGCAGAGGAGCGTGGAGCTTTCCTGGCAGGAACCAGAACATCCCAATGGAGTCATTACTGAATATGAAATCAAGTATTATGAGAAAGTAAGTGCTAAGATTATCTGTAATGTGCAACAATGTGTTGTTAGCTTTATGTTGGCTTGCTGCATTGTGGAGCAGTGTTAAAATCATCAGCTATCAACTACCTCGTCTCTCCAAAGTCAGTGATTTTGCTTGTTTTTAATAAGTAGCTAAATCCTGACATTATTGTTGCTATCATATGTCTCAAATATTATATTGTGGCATACTAAAAATGAAATATACACTTGAAATCTGCATTTCTTTCCTTTTTTTTTAATTGTTAAGTTGTACTTGGGTATGTTTTACCATAAAATTCCTGGTTTTACATCTATTCTACATTGTGTTTGAAGCTTGTTTCATTTCCTTCTGTACCAATGTAATTCTAGTCTTGAAATGATGTATCAACTACAACTCCTGACTGCATTTTGTGTTTCCTTATGAGCTGGGCAGCTTCTACTTGATGTCTGAAAATTTTCAAAACACTTCCTAGACTTTCAGGAAATAAATATTCCCTATTTGTCCTTTTAAAAAGGACCAGGACTGTGAAATTTATCTTTCACTTGTTCTCTCAACACAATAATGAATTGAAGGCTGCTTTTCAGTAGTAGATGAAGTGATCTCTGTTTCTGGTAGAGTGAAATTGCAATCTTACTGATGTCAGTCGGAGTTTTGCCATTCATTTCAGCATGTCTAGGGCTTCATTCATGATAACTTTGAAGTACTGCAGAATAAAAAAATTCTGACAACCGTAAACTGGATGAAAGCAGAGTTGTGCAGCTCTGCGTTTGTCATGGCACCCAGACTAAGTTTGGCTCCTCCAGATTCCCTGGGAAATTGTCTGCATAACGTAACATACTCCTAATTTTTATAAAACATTTGGGGAAAAAAAAAGAAATTGAATTAAAATGAAAAAAAAGGAATAAAGGGGCGCCTTTGTGGTCTCTCATGAAGGCATTTCTGCAGGCAGGTTAACAGTACCCCTATATCAAAAAGAGCATGTCAGCTTACTAGGTAGTACAGAATTAGGTAAATTCAGCCCAGATTGGATGTAATATCAAGTGTCATATTTCATTTTCAGTGCTGAATTACATAAATATACTTATCAAAAGAACTTTATATGATTTGGGAAAGGAATAAATTTTTTATTTGTTGAGGCTAACTTCCAGTTTAAGTTGTTCACTCTAATGATTCTTATAATAAAATCTAACAGATAGGTACAGATAGCTAAATAATTATTTGGAAGAAATTTTACTAATTTTAGCAGATGATTTTTGTCCCTCGAGGATGTGTGTTTTCATACACATGCCAATAAAGTTCAAGTATTTTAAAAATGTTACATATTTAACAAGGGCAAAACTGCCCTCTGAACTGAAAAAAATAAAAATGAGAACCAAAAACCATGCATTTCTTTAATGTGCAAAGCAGTTTCTAATCTGTTCAAGTGAAATAAATAATTTAAATTGGTAATGTAAAATGACAGAAAAATTACCAAGATACCCAGCTTTTTCCTATAATGATAGCTTTTAGAATGTGGCTTTTATTATTTTCCCGATATACTAACTTTAAATAACTAGCAGAATTTTATTGCCAGTTTTCTCTGTGTTTGCAAAAAGAAAAATTGATGTTAAAGTTTTGGTTTTTTTTTAATGGAAGGACATCTTCCAGTATTATACTTAGTACAGTGAAATTAATAAAAGAGAATAAAAAGCTCATTCTAACAGTCACAGATAAACTGGACTATATAACTTTAACTGAGGTAATTTTTGCACAAATACTGAAATGGTTGTTTTCCTTCCAAATAAATGCATTTCAGCTTTGAAATTAATTCACAATCTTCTTGCTCAGAATGAGAGAGGCCATTTCAGTTTTGTTCCACTTGTTTATAAGAAAAGAAAAATAGAAGGATTTGAACTTTTGGCTCCTTTTAGAATCAAATTAAATCAAACATTTTTTGTCATTCTGAAATACTCTGATAAGTGTTTTTTTCACCTCTCGCTCCTGGCTAGGGCTGGAATGGAAACAGCCTGAAATCTCCAAAGTAAGCCTGTCCTGTGAGATTTCTAGTGCCGGTTATTTTGTTGTTGTTGTTGTTATTTATTTACTTTGGAATACAAGGACTGTTGGAAATTCAAGTAAGCCTCTTTTATGCATCAAAACCAAAACTGAAATTCCACTGTGGCTTACAGTCCTGAACCTGACTTTTTATGGTTTCCTTACACTTGTGTCTCATCTCTCAAGCATTCCTTTCTTTCTCACACACCAAGATACATTCTGCCATGGTCCTCACTTACAGATGATTTAAACTCTCTTGGAGAAGATATGGAAAATTGTTGCTAGCCAAGACTGTGGGCTTGCTCAAGTAACAGACCGGGCAAGAACCAGGAGAAGCCCTTACTGAATTTGAGAAAAGAAATCATGTATAACCCTGTATTTCAGCAAAAGCCTTTGTTGCTTTGCTGACTGTGACAGGGAAGGCTCTCCGTCACTTTTGGCTGGTGAAATATTATTGAAATGAGTTACAGATTTATTCCTTCCCTCTGTATCCGTCTCATTAGCACTGCTGCGTTCAGCTCATGCTTCTCTGGTCATGTGGTGCATTCAGATGGTTGGTTAATTCATCTCTTCTGCCCTTCAAATCAGGGTTGCATCTGCCACCAAAAATCAACAGGGCTTCACATATCTATGCTGAAACATAATCTGTGTCAGTAAATGTGATGAATAAGTATAGCTTTTTGAATACTCTAATGATCTGTGATACAGCTTTTGTACTATTTGAAAGTGATTTATTACTCATAGGGTTTGTAATCTTACAGCTTCAAATTTGTGGAGAGTCATACTGAGCTTCTTTCCCTGGGTTCCTCTTTGTGCCTTAGAGCCTAAAACTGAGAAAAGACTAAAAACCAGAGATAAAAATCCGAATGAAAACTGAGTTAAGGACCTCAGAAATTATGCAAAATCCAGCCAATTATACATTGGTGATATTATATTTTTTAGAGGTGATGGAAGCATACAATGTCAAAGTAATGATGTCAGAGTTTTTCCATTCATTTCACAATGTCTATGACTTCATTCATTATAACTTTGAAGTAGTCTAGAAATAAAAAAATTCTGACAGCTGTAAACTGAATTAATGAAGAATGAAGGCAGGTTGTGCAGCCCTATGTTTGTCATGTTCTGACCATGAAAGAAAAATTTCATTGTCCTTGAGCTGTTTAGACTTCACAGATTCCCCTAGAAAGCTGTGGTTGAGTTTTTTCTCATCAAAATTTCACAAAATTTATTCAGAGCCAAAAAAAGCAACCTTTTTTTTTCATGTTTTCTGTTTTCTGAGTAACAATATGAGCATCCCATTTGAATTTTATGTTACACTGAGAACTCTTCATTGCGTTGACAATCTTTTGTAATACTCCACAGAGTATGCTTTATTTTTGTTGTTGGGGGAAAAGAGCATGCAGCAAATTGATATAAACTACCCAGGCTGGCTGTCAGTTGCTGTTGTGCAATCATGGTAAAATCTGATCTGTAAATGTCATTTAATCTTTTGTCTTATTGTTTCCAGGATCAAAGGGAGAGGACCTATTCAACAGTGAAAACCAAGTCCACTTCAGCTTCTATTAATAACCTAAAGCCAGGAACAGTGTATGTTTTCCAGATTCGTGCTTTTACTGCTGCTGGTTATGGAAATTACAGCCCCAGACTGGATGTTGCCACATTGGAAGAAGCCACAGGTAAGGAATTAGGTTTACAGGAAATTAACCCTTTCTGTAGAGGTAGGAAGTAAAGCAAGAAAGGAAAGTGTCATAAACAATATAATTACAATTAGAAAGAATTTGTTCTACATGAAGGTGAATTTTTTGTCATTGTCTTTTGAAGGATGAGCTTCCATAATTTATTTTACCATAGAAGTGAAAATTAGTCTTGTAATTGGCCGGAGGAGATTTGTTACGTATTTGTTTCGTCTCTTTTCCTCTCTTTCTAATACACAAAGACTTTTTTTTTTTTTTAAATTCAAATACACACTTATTTTTCCCCAAAAAAAGGAGTGAGTAGTGGTGAGCTGAATAACTCAGCTAGATTCTTCTGTAACTGGGCAGAGAAGGAAGGGAGATTTCAACCCACAGAGACTTCTCCAGGCTATTTTTTTTCCATTTTATTTTCTGATAAAGAACCAGCAGCTTGGTAGTTTAGTTTGTGTTTGTGTCTTCCGCTGTAATTCCATCTTTAGTGTATTTTGAATTCATCGGTAATTTAGTTGAGTAAAGAAATGGGAATCTCAAAGATACTAAGATTTTCAGGCTCATATAATAAGTTGTAAGCTGTGTAACCAAAAAACTTCCTCCATCAGGGAGACCTGGTAGCCCTCAGCCCCTTCACATGAACTGTGTCCCTGGGAGTTCCACCACCCTGTTGCAGACCCAAATTTGCTTACTCTGGTTTAGAGCGTTTCCTCCCGTTGACCTTGACATCAGGTCAGCCAGATGGAGAGCTGGAAATACAGGGATGCATAGGCTGTGAATTAAGAGGGTATGGATGCCATACCCTCTTTGCACCCGATGCAGCAGTCTATCTAAGACTGTGTGCAGACATGCATTATTGCATGTCCTGTTAATTGCAGCCAGGTGTTGCCTGAACAACTTGTGGCTTTTCTTAATACACAGTGGTTAATATACAGTGATTCCACCTTAGTTCCACACAGAATATAAAAACTATAAATAATGAATAATACCACATATCTAATAGACATAATTGAAACAGTAATTATCATAATAGCAGCAGTAAGCTATTATTACTAATATTATTAGCTCTGTGTCTAATAGCATACTTCCCATCTGTAGAAAGAGTCAGTAGCAGAATCCCCATTTTGCAGAAAGGGAACCTGAGGTACAGCCAGAAGTAATCACTTATTTTGAATTGTCTTCTGGAGAACAAATTAGAAGTCTGTCATAATAAGTTTCTGCTAATTAGATAATTTATTGTCCATAGTGGTTTAAAATTATTACATCAAAATATTTCCCTAACATTTCTTTAATTATCTGGGTATTTTTTACATACTGAATGTAAGCAGACTGGTAGCTGCTAAGATTAGCAAACATGATTTCAAAGATAAACAGTTTTGA
Organism: Fringilla coelebs; assembly: GCF_963513975.1. Classification (NCBI taxonomy): domain Eukaryota; kingdom Metazoa; phylum Chordata; class Aves; order Passeriformes; family Fringillidae; genus Fringilla; species Fringilla coelebs. The sequence goes on along the minus strand of NC_140030.1, from coordinate 38,688,726 downwards.
CTGGAGTTTGGTCAACATATGGGAGATTAGAAAATCCTATAATAAATGCATCACTGACCACTCTCCTGTACTCCTTTTCTGACTCAGATGATGAAAAAATGCATATAAACCACAGAGATACTTGGCCAGGATGCACAGCAGGTTTCTTTTGTCACAGGCCAGCTGTATGCTTTGAGATGCCATGAAAAATGTCCTGTGTTTTCATTAATGAAGATTCTAAAAGTAGCATATTTTTCATTATCTTGAGACAACATTATAAAATATAATTCCCAACAAGGATAAGCATCCAAGATTTCCCATATAGGGTTTTCAGAAATAATTAAAATGTTGGTAAAAAAATAGCAAATTCCATTAAGCTCTTCAAAAAATTGTTTTACATTAAAGTATTAGTTTCTTATATTTTATTTATAATTTTATCAGAACTTACAGAGTCATCAAATTTGTCTATTGTTAGCACTTGTAAGGAAGTCCTTTATTAGATTGTTTTTTGGAAATACACCTCAAGGGAAGTACCATGCAGGTGAACACTAAACATGTCATGCTACAGTTTAGAGGCTTTGGCTTCTTCTCATAATTCCATTGATTTCTGAAGTCAGCTTTTAAACATGTCAAAGTATTTTAAGAAAAAGATACACACAAATATATTTGTTAAGAATATATGTAATGGCACCACATTCAGCCATGTTGCCTTTGTGGATTTGTCCTGGCACTTCCTCTGGCTGGCACTGTTTGGTTATTAAGTTATGTTTGTTAATTAAGTAGATTTTTGAATAGTGTGCTGTTTTCTGAATTGTGATAGAAGCTGTGTAGCCACTTTTCAATATTTGAGGAACTATATACATTATATTAATACTATCTGATATATGATCATATCATACATGTTGGGTATTGCATAGATATTTGTGGAAAAATTTCAAAATTATGAAGTAAATATGCTCTATAAAGGCAGACCATTTCTATTCTACACTGTGTTTGCCACAGGTCAATCAATGGCTTCTAGTCATATTTTTTTTGTTGACTGTTTATTAGCAACAGAAGCCCCTCTGGAAAAACACACAAATGTATAAAATATCACTGAAGTGTCAATTCTATCTCTTGGTTCACTGACATATTTAAAAGTGAAGTTAAGTGGTTTGTAGCCAGTTGACCTAAAGACAATCCTCTGCTTTTTTTTACGGAAGCTGATCTTTCCACTTACAGAATCACAGAATCAATTAGGTTGGAAAAGACCTCTGAGGTCATTGAGTCTAATCTTTGACTTCTTTACTCTACTCTTACTCTACTCTACTCTTACTGTTAAAGTAGAAGCACTTGACAAAACCTGGCATGAAGACTTTGCTTTTTCCTTTTTCCATTAATCAGAGTAAATCAAACAAGACTGAAACATTATGCATACGTAAAATTGATCTCCAAAGTCTGAAATACCAATACTACAAATTTTTATAGAAGGCATAAAGCACATACTTAAGAAATACTTAAGAAAGTATTATTTGGCATACATAGACTCAGTTATCATTGAAGCTTTCATGGTGAACTTAGCCATGAATTCTTTCCCAGAAATTGTGCATTTGAAGATGCTTGCATGAGAAAAGATCGTTGGAGCAGCAGCACAGCATTTTCAGCTGATATACTGTTTTAAATCCTCCAGGGTGTTTAGTTATGCATTCCCATCCCTACAACCATGTATTTAAAAGCTGGTTTAAATTTAACTCCTTTAAATTAAGCATTGTGCATTGGATAGCTCAGATCAGGTGTCAGCTGTAGCTGAATGCCCAAGTACCAGCTCCCAGTGTCACCTTCTGAGCCTGAGCACAGCTTAAGCAGGGGTAAAACTTTCCTGTCCTGGTGCTGATGCCCTTTCATCACTGTTGTGGCATCTCCAGTGACAGGTAGCCGTGCATGCACCCTCTGAAAAGATCTTCTGCATCCCAAAATCCTTCCTCTAAGAACACTCTAGCATCTTTGTTTCTGCAAAGCCAGGGATCATTCCAGAATCTGTGCTTTGATTCACCCTTACACCAGCAGACTGAGTTCATCACACAGGAGAAGCAGCAGTGTACCTGAACAGAAGCAGATGTCTTACACTGCTGTCACTGAATTTATACCAGACCATGCCCACAATCAGCCCCCTCCCCTCTTTCTTTTAAGGATATAAAAATAAATCATACATTGCATCCCACCTGTCTTACCAGCTGGCCAGTGTACCATGTCCCCAACATTTTCCAGAGCCCAAAAAACATCGTCTGCTTGCTTCCAGAATGTGCCAGTACCCAAAATCTGTGAGGCACTTACAGAGAGCAACCCACTCACATATGTCAGCCTCTATGCACTTATCTTGGCTACTGGACTAGGTGACAGGCAGGGCTGGGGATTTTTCCAAACTTTTTTGGATTGATGAAGCTTCACACCCTGGCCAGGATGCTGCCTCTTCTTCACTTCTAAGTGAGGTTTGCAGTGAAGTTCAAAGAGAGATGGAAATAGTTTAGGGAAATGCTGTATTCTACAAAAATTTGGCATTCCTTGGATTGTCTGTTTTGATGACCTAGATAAGTTGCAGGAACTGAGTTGTATGACTTATGCCCCTCTGCTCTTGCACAAGACAGTCACCACTGATTTTTTAAAAGCTGCATGAATGGAATATAGGCAAGTCTACAGTAGCATCCTACTGACCTGTGTATCTCAAAAAGTTATAGTTACTTAAAGATAAACTCTTTTAGTCAAAGAGTTATAGGAATAGTGTGATCTTCCTCATGTGCATTAGAGAGAACATAGAAAAATAAGTTTCTTCAGGAAATAAAATTAGAGGGTTGTGTGTATGATATGTGTGTAATTTCCCTCCAGTGCAGAGTATTCTAAATCTGTGTAGTGCAGCAAGAGGTTTGTTATTTTGGGGGGAAACAGTTGGTGCAGGTCAGTGTCAGTGAAAAAATAAATCATGTTGATTGGCTTACTTCTCCCAAGAAAATTCTGGGTTATTTGTTTCTATAGGAACCTCTGAAGTCTGTAACAGGAGCCTAGTTCTGTGGAGTTCATAAAACCTGGTGTAGACATTCCAGTTCAGTTACCAGTACCAGCAGTAAACCATTTTAGCATACTATTAATTTAGTTAGTCAGATATCAGTTTGGTTTCCTTTTTTTCCTTTTCTTTCATCTGTTGGCTGCATTTCAGTCATGGGACAGTTCACATGGCCCCAGGCCTGCTGGAGACAGATGGGGTTCACCTATCTTAAAAAGGGAAAAGGATTCTAACCTGTGAGTTTACAGGGCTAATTGACAGGACTTTAAACTAGGTTTGCAAGGGAAAGAGGGTAAGACCAGGCTCGCTAGACGTGAGTCTAGGGGTGGCATGCCAGTGTTGGGGGTGAAATCTACCCAACTGAAGTACATCTACAGCAATGCTCACAGTATAGGTAACAAACTGTGAGGGAATGGAAGGAAATCTTATAGGCACAGAAACAGGCTGTTCCTGTGTGATGAAAGGTGAGCCAATGGGGAAGAAAACTGGCATGGCTGAATAGGGAGCTTTCACTGGAATGCAGGGAAAAAAAGTTTATGACCTTTGGAAGAAAGGGGCAGGCAACTCAGGAAGCATATATGGATGTTATTAGGTCATGTCGAGAGAAAACTGGGAAGGTGAGAGTTCAACTAGAACTCAATCTGGCCACTGTTGTGAAAATATAATAAGTCTTTTTATAAATAAATTAACCACCAAAAGAGGGTCAAGAAAAAATATCCATCCTTTTCTTGATGTGGAGGAGTGTAGCCAAGAATGAGGAAAAGGCTGAGGTCGCAGATGACTGCAGATTGGACAATGTGACCCTCATCTACAAGAAGGGCTGGAAGGAGGGTCTGGAGAACTATAGGCTGAGGTCAGCCTGACCTTGGTGCCAGGGAAGGTCATGGATCAAATAATTTTGAGTGTGATCACATGGCACATACAGGACAACAAATGGATCAGGTACAGCCAGCTTGGGCTTTGGAAAGGCAGGTCTTGCTAGATCAACCTGATCTCCTTTTATTACCTTGTTACCTGCTTAGGGGATGTAGTTCACCTGGACTTCAGTAAAGCCTTCAATACTGACTCCCACAGCATCCTTCTGGAGAGACTGGTAGCCTATGGCTTAGAGAGGTGCTCTCTTTTCTGGTTAAAAAATGGCTGGATGGCAAGGCCCAGAGGGTGGTAGGGAATGGTGCTACATCCAGCAGGTGGGTGGTCACTAGTGGGGTTCCCCTAAACTCAGTAACGGGGCTAGTCCAGTTTAATATTATAATTGATGATTTGCCCTCCCTTAGTAAGCTCTCAGGTGACCCTAAATCAGACCAGAGTGTTGATCTTCTGGGAGATAGGAAAGTTCTGTAGAGGGATCTGGACAGTCTGAATTGATAGGCCAAAGAATACTGTAGGATGTTTGTAAGGTAAATGTTGAGTCCTGCGCTTGGGTCAAAGCAACATCATGCAACACTACAGGTCAGGGGAAGAGTAGCTGGAAAGTGAAAAACGACCTAGGGATGCTGATCAACAGCTGGCTGAACATGAACCAGTGTGTGCCCAGGTGGCCAATAAGGCCAATGGCATCCTGGCTTGTTTCAGGAATACTGTGACCAGCGGGATTAGGATAGTGATCATCACTCTGTATTTGGCACTGGTGAGGCCACACCATGAGTCCTGTATCCACTTCTGGGCCCTTCACTTTGGAAAAGACATTGAGTTGCTGGAGTGTGTCCAGAGAAAGGAACAGTTTGCAGCAGTTCAAATCTAATGAGGAGAAACTGAGGGGGCTGGGGTTGTTTAGCCTGGAGAAATGGAGGCTCAGGGAGAAGCCACTCTGTAAAAGCACCTGAATGGAGCTTATTGGTGTGGGTTGGTCTCTCCTCAAGGACAAGATGGAACCTCAAGATGCAGCAGGGGATATCAGGAAGAATTTTGTCACTAAACGGGTGTTTAGTCATTGGAATGGGCCACTCAGAGAGGTGTTCCAAGTGCCACTGTAAGCAGCATTTACTGCTTTGGTTTAGTTGACATGGTGGTATTCAGTCAAAGGTTGGACTTGATGATCTTGGAGGTCCTTTACAACTTAAATGATTCTATGATTCCATGATTCCAGTTGACTCTCACTTACACAGTCCCTCATGTCTCATCCTCTATTCATCTTCTGGTTCAGATCCTCCCTGTTACAAGCCAGTGCATCTCCAGAGTTCGGGAGATCTGTGCTTACTTAATGTATTTGAGTACATGGCCACCCTTATTAGATGTCAGGCAAGCAGTGTTTTTAACAAGCTTCAAGGTTTCTCAGGCTAAGTATTACATCCTCAGTTTACATTAATGTGACATGTATACATTTACATATATTAATAGAATTGGCATATCTGAATAAAAAGACCAATAATGTGGGGATATTTTAGCATGTAAATTCTCTGAAGCATGGAGAATTCTATTTTGTATTAATGTGGAAGCACCTCTTTGTTGCTAACAGGAACAAATGGTAAGTAATAATAGCCATTTACAATGATTAATAGCAGTAAGAGATTGAAATATGCTATGCAGGAAATCTGTGTTAATAGTGTTTCAGCACAAACATTTTTCTTAAAGACACTATTTCCTTGGAAGCCCTCAAAGTCATATCAATGAGTTTTAGAGGGGAGGCTAGGAGCAGAGTTAGGGATTGCTCTCCTACTGTCGCTCCTTACAGGGATATCCAGGACTTCCCTTTGAGGAGGGAGTCAGAACAGATGCAGCAGAGCAGTAGTAGGGAGTGGAAGTGACTGATGCTAGTGGTGCTGGCTTTCAGGTAATGGCTGTACCACTTTGGCCAAGATAATTCCAGCTTGGCTTCTTTTTATTCAATGTAGACAATCATTGACTCATACAGCATTTAGTTGAATTTCCAGTAGAGGCCCTTCTTTAGACTAACTTCATCAATGCAAATGTTTCAGACAAAGGCAGTCTATAACAATAGACAGTCTACAATTCATGATAATTGACTTAAATTTTTCCAAGTCCCTTAGTAGGGATTAATATTTAACTAATCTCAACTCTGTGCTCTGTTTGCAGCCACAGCTGTTTCCAGTGAACAGAATCCTGTTATTATCATAGCTGTGGTTGCTGTGGCAGGAACTATCATCCTGGTCTTCATGGTGTTTGGATTCATCATCGGACGAAGGTATTGCATCTTTGGTGGATGTAAGCACATCTGACACCACTCCTGTAAACTCTTGAGACACAGTCAAACCTGGGATAGTAACTTGCAAAACTGAAACAGAAAAATTCCTAGTAGGGACAGTTTTCATTTAAATCCCATTATCAATTATACGGTTTGTCCTCTTACTTTGGCAAGATACTTGTATCAAGATGTTCTTTTTGTCCTACGTAAATGTGCTGTAAAAGGAACCCCTAGCAGGTTCTTTACCTCTACTCCTCAAAGTCTCTCTTTCTGTTCAGTTTTCTCACATGGAGAAGTCTGACACTTTATCTGATCAGCCTTTAAATGACTTTACATTCAGAAAAAAAGAGACACAGCAGTAAGTTTAAGAATAACCTCATGTAAAACAGTGTTCTACTTTCAAGTTCTTTAATCCTCTGTTTTATCTGTTGAAGCCTTTTACCAGAACTAGAATTTTTTTCTCCAAGACCTGTCCTGACTGGTATTTGATACAAAAGCCTTTTGATTGCAACTGTTCATGATTTATTTAAAACTCTGCTGTCAATAGAATTATAGGTGAAAGTTTCAAAGGGCCTACAGCAGTTAGGTGCTCAGTGCCTGAAAATCCCAGCCTGCAGAGCTGATTTTGTCAGGACTTTAGATGTGATAAGTAAATCATTATTTACTAGTAAAACTGGTGTTTTCCTTTCTTTTCAGGCATTGTGGCTATAGCAAAGCAGATCAAGAAGGGGATGAAGAACTTTACTTTCATTGTAAGTGTTTTGCTTTTTTTCCCGCCTTTCAAAAATTCCAAATTGCAATAGTGTAGACAATACTAAACCAAGACTCCATGAAAGATAATGCCATAGGAAATTCAAAAACGCTGTGTAAATAGCAGGTGGGAAGTTAAACACTGTAAAAATGTGACCTACAAAAAACGCAGATTAAAGTCAACATTGCTCACACAGATGGTTTTATTTCTATATATGTCTATGATATACTGTTGTTTTCATTCTGCATATTTTGTTTTCTTTTGGTTGCTTTGAATACCTGTTTCACGTTGTCCTAATGATCCCTCTGAGGTGCAGTATTCAAGAGACCTTTGCCTAAGTGACTTTTTGATCTTTACCTCAGGCAAACTTCAGATTAAGAAAGTGTGAGTCACTGCATCACCCTAAAATGAAGCTGTTCTGCTCAAAAGCTGTGTTCTGCTACTGCAAATACAGTAGGACCATCAATATTTACAAAACAAAATGTCCTTAAAAATAGAATATTTAATATGGAAAGAAAGGTCAGCCACTTTGCTACTGTTGTGTGATGTACAATCACTTGCTTAGCTAAGAATAGTACCTAAAGCCGCTCTTATTAAAATCACAGCTACCATTTCAACTTAAACTAGAACCCTGGGAAAACTCAACAAAACACATCCTTCTTGGATTCATGACAATTGAAAATGTAAGGGGAGAGGAATGTTTTAATCTGTTTTAGAATTAGTCATTAACTCAAGAAGCGTGGTAAACTAAGTTGCAAAATTATTTTGAGCAACCATAATTGAAAAAAATCACAGAATTAAACTGAACATAAGTTCTGATGCAGAAGAATGCTGTTCTTTCCAGTCTTCTCCCATACCTGGTCACTCTCATATTAGTACATGCTATTTAGTCATGCTATGCTGTATTTAGCCTTTGTTGTCTACCAATAATTGCAGTTGTATCTTAAATCCATCAGTTTGGGGTTTTTTTATGAAAACAATAGGGTTTGCTTTAAGTATGTTAAAATCATGAGCTATTATCTAAAAGTAATGTCACATGGAAAATGAAGTATCTACTAGTCATAAATTCTAAGCATTGTCTCAATGCATTCCTCTTTAAATGAATAGTTCTAGCCAAAGCTCCACTCAAAATCACATCAAGGTTCTGTTTTACCTTTCTTCCCTGAAAAAAACAGCTGGAAATTGATATCACAGTTCCTAAGTTTGGGTGTGTGGCTATCTAAATTGTTTAAATGCAGTGAGTGTCTAAGTAGCGACATCATTGCATCTTTAGTCAATCAATTTGTAAACTGGGCCAGAAAGGTGGAAAATAATAATGAGATAAGAATTATGTATCATGCACTTTGCAGTGCAGCTGATTTTAAAGAATTTGTCAAAAATCTCATTTTACTTAAATGCTGCTCTTCTGGGAGTGATGGATTTGAAATTTGCCTCTCATAATGCATTATAAGCTTTTCACATCTCCAGAAGAGCTACTACTTTTACTTTTAAAATCCCCCTTATGTCCTTGAAGGAAAAGATCAGCTATGTATTCTTGCTTTTCAATATATAAACAAAAGGGATACACTAAATAAATAGCTTCTTATCTCCGTTGTTGGTGACATTTTTTCTTTTTTATTTCAATAAAAGTGTAAATTAATTAATTTGAAAGCTGCTACTTAATAATTGATAGTTGATCCAGAAGTGGTGAAATTTTATAAGTGTTCCTTTCCCTCATTTTACTTCGAAGAAAACTGGTTATCTAGCAAATTAGCCTGATTATTAAGCATACATAGTGTTTCTTAAATCATGGCACCAGATAAAAGTCACTTCTTGCCAAACTAGTTTTCCTTCATGTGTTGATTATAGGTGTAACATTTAATTTCATTTGATAGCCATGTACAGAGTGAGATGGAACCCAATGCTGTGGTCACCAGCTTGGTCACAGAGCTGTGAACACCAGTTTGGTGGCCTTTTGCTCTGTAGTAGGTAGACAACATTCTTCTGTACTGAGGTACCAGACTGGATTTTCAAAAATGTAACTTACAACAAGCTTAGAACAACAACTTACTTAGAACAACAGCTTACAAGCAAACATCTTTTAAAACAGATTTTAAAGCAGTGCATTTAATGGACCATCATATATTTCATTTCAGTTTCCTTCATCTCTCTTTGACCTCAAGTGCTACACTTGAAGATACAAGTACAACGGAGGAGTTTAGTCAAGCAATTCAGATTTATATTTGGTTTCCTCCTCCCTTTTTCATCTAACAATGTCTGCACATGCAGGCCAGCATTATTTCACGTTGCTATGCCAGGATAGCCTTGGCCTGTCAAAATGTTTTATGACAGCTTGAACAAAGACCCGTCAGAGGCCCACTTGAGATTCGCAAGGTTACTTCCAGTCCAGGCCCTTTATCACAAACACAAGAGGATGTCTCCTTCTCCATCTCCTTGCCTTAAAGCACTGCTACCAGAGGTCAACCTACTGCTTAATTCTCATTTTGTTCAGTCTCTTTTGGTTTTAAGAAATAAATATTTATAATTTAAAAAAAAAAAATCAGCATTCAAATTTCCAATACAACTAAAAGAACATCCATTTAAATGCATTATGTGGCAGATAACAACATCTGGGCAACATTTCAAATCATTTCCCTGGATGTAAATTCATTATATTACTGAAACAATTTCTCTAGGTTTATTTTTTTTTTCTTGTGGTTTGTGGATTTAGGTCATTAATACCGTCTAAAGCATAAATACACATGATTACTAAGCTGGTTTTCAATATAATTTCAAATTTCATATATTTTATGTTAAATTCAAAGAATACAAAGCAACTGAAAGTTATTTATGTTTTGTATTGACTTTTGATCCTGTTCTTGTTTATATCAATTAACAGAAGAACATTTTTGCATTTTCATATTGAGTTTTAATTCACTGATTAAATTAAAGCTCAAGAGTATAATCCTTGTGAGAAAATTTATATCATAAAAATTGATTGAATAATAGATTTCCAGGAGCTTGTACTTTGACCAGAATAGCAAAAGATAATTTACCTGAATCATCAGCAAACTGAGGGAGAAAACTGCATGCTGACCAGAGCGCTATGCTGCCTGGGCTGTACTAAGCGTGGAGAAAGAATGAGCAAAAAACAAGTTGCTGCATATTATTCACTTAGGTGCTTGAGAGGGAAGATAATTGTGCCACAGAGGCCACTTTGCCTTCCTGTGCCTTTACAAGTTGGCTGCAGGTGTTTCTCATGTTCGTATTATAGTGCAAGAAATGCACCTAAGGTTGTAATTTCTGAGTGCTGTGAATAGTTTGACTATTGCCACAGTCTACAAACAATATTATATTCAGTAGATTAAGCAAATTCAAGGGGGTGGAGGAGCCTTTCAAATCCCTCTAGGGGAGAGAAATAACATAAAGAAATGCTGTTTACACATCCTGGGTGAAGAGGATAAGATGTCCTTACACGGAAAAGAAACTTTCACCTCCTCTGCTGACATTATACCCTTTCCCCTCTTGTTTTGACTCCCAGTCAACCCTTGCATTTTATTCCATTAAGCACTATTTAATATTTATTATTTCTTTCAGTTCAAGAGAAGATGCAGATGCTAATGTTAGTCATTTTTTAGAGATGGGATTGTTTATACTTGTGTCAGCATGCTTGCAGATGATGCCTAAAACTAAGGTTGCCTCTCAGAGTGGCTCTGGCTCAGGCGGCATGGAAACAGGTTCACTCTTCCAAGGAGCACTCTGCATAATGAAATTCCTGGGCTGACTGCACAATAAGTGCTTTTGCTTCATCACAGTCATGCTTTCTTACATCATTACAGTTAAATTTCCAGGCACCAAAACCTACATTGACCCTGAAACCTACGAGGACCCAAATAGAGCTGTCCATCAATTCGCCAAGGAGCTAGATGCCTCTTGTATTAAAATTGAGCGTGTGATTGGCGCAGGTAAGGCTGCCGTGGCTTCCTGATTCAACTGTTCCATTTAGCCAGGATCGAAACTCATTCATCATAATGACAGGCAAATAATTATACCTCAGGTATAGAAGAACTTTTTGAATTTGCCAGAGTGGTTAAGAGCAATGAAGCCGCACTCGCTTCTAAAATGTAAAACAAACAGGGGAAAAGCACAACTACAACTAAAAAAACCCAAATAAATGAGTAAATTAAAAGTCTTGCTTGACATTGAAAGCTTATGGGTTTTTAATCAAGTATCTGCCGTTAAAATTGGAACCGGGGGGAGTGGGCCGGTTGTGCTGCCTACTATTTACTGTCATAGTAAAGGCGTTAGGCATTTGTGCAAATTCTGCTTGCTTGCCTTTTGCAAGGGGGCTTTTTGACCTCTGCAGCTTTCTTCATGTGAGTAAGGAAAACTGGCTGCAGCACAAAATCTTTAATAGAGAGTGGGAAGGTCTTGTTTCTTTATAACAAAATCTTCCCTAAGGCTGTTTTTTCTTCTACCATTTTTCTTTTTGATATTTTATGAATACAAAAAGTTATTGTTTAACTTCTTATGACTGATTGTAATTGCACCAGCACTACATTGCTTTTTTTTCTCTTGAACTGTCTACCACCTACTTAAGCCATGGTGTTCATGCTCTAAAAAGGCAGTTTCATTTGTTTACTTTAATAAGATACGTGACATTTTTATTGCACTACTCCATGTAGTGAAATTAAGTTTCCATGAGTAAGAAAAATATCAAATACTTTGAATTCCTGGAGGAAATGTTCTTTTGCTTTCCTGTTGTTTTATATAAGTATTAGTAGAATTCTTTAAAAATCACCTGTAGTTTAGTACTGTAAATTACATGTTGCAGTATTATTTAAAAACAGAAGAAGAAAAATCTCTAGAATAAGTTGTTTTACCTGTAAAAAAATCTTTACACTTAGAATTCACAACGCCTTTTAAAAGTAACCTCAGTCATGTTGAATCATGTCTTAATCAAGGAGTAGTACCATTGAAATTAACCAGACTGCTGAGCAAATTATTCTTTCTATGAGTAAGAGCATAAGAATCCAGCCCTTGCTAGCTAGTAATTTTTGTGATGCCAGAATGGCAGCATCTCTTCTAATAGATACACAATATGCGAGATTAGCATAGAAAATTTGCTGAGCTTTATCTTTTGCTTTGAGTTAAAAAGCTACCAGCATAGCAACAGTTCAGAGCACAAAGATATATTCAGTTGGATTTTGCTAATGCCTTCTGAGAAAAATGCTGAAAACACTCGAGCTGCAGAGTGTACAGTTTAAAATGCATTTTCCCTGTTATGACAAATTCCAGAGCGTTAATTTTTTTGACTGCAGATGAATTTTTTTTTTATTATTTTAATGAGTATAATTGATAGCAAAAACAACTAACTTGTCAATCTGTAGAAAGTTAGGAGTGCAGTGGTGAAAACATATTGTGTATCATGTTTAGCTATGGCTTTAACCTGTTGATGTAAATAGCAAACAGGAGTGAAATGAAATGCAGTCCAGAAGCAAACAGACCCAAAGCAGCAGTTGAAATGCATGCATCAAAGAAGAATATGGAATTTCTGCTAGTGACAGCACCAGAAAAGCCACTTAGCAATCTCAATATGCATCAGCAACGCTGGCCACATCAACTATTGAGTAGTGCCACGTCTCTCAGACACAAACAGGGTGCAAGTATGCTTGTACTCAATTTGCATGAGGGATATGTGCTTTCCTCGCCAACATTTTCATTACCATCCCGCTGTGGCCACCTGTCAGATAGAGAATATGGTGTCCACTATGTTAAGTTGTTCATACCACACTTCCTTTGTTTTAGTCTCTGCTTTGTTGACCTGCTGAGCTAGTGGCTGTGCGGCTGTGCAGTATTCCCTCTCTTGTTGTCATATTTTCCAGTTTATTTTTGGGCATCATTTCAGCTGAATGTACTATTTTCTTGGGAATAAAAGTAGTTCATTGGCGAGCATCCTGGCCTGAAATGCATAACATACAAGTTGAAATTTCTCGTTTGTCCAAGTGTGTGTGATCTGCCTTTGGAAATCAATCAAAATCAGATCACAGAGAGCTGGAAAGGAGTTAGGCCTTAGTGTCTCCTGTGCCAAGTATCATAATTACCTGGCTCTGAAATACCACAGACACACAGACACACTCCTATACTCACGTCTTGTGTTCGGCACAGAATGAAACAATTTTGGAAAGTACTGCTAGAGAAAATTGTTATCCTTTAGGAAGTTCTTGTGGCTAGGAGCTGTGAGTGGTGAATTCATTAACAGTCATCCACACTGCTGATGAAGTGCAGGAGGGTGGTTAAGGCACCAAGCTAGGGGCAGGAGCAGCTAGTTGTTCTTAGCTCAGTGCCCAAGGATGGTTGAGGATAATAAGCAGGCAGGAGCACTTGTGTGGTCAGTTAGCTTAGGTACAGCACAAGGTGTATGGAATTAATTTGAGCTAGCCTTGGTTCAGCTAGCATAGAATGTGAGGAACGGGAATTTGATTCTACATGCAGTTATCTCCTATCAGGGTCATGTAAAGAGCCAAACTGAGTGGAGGTTTGCTCAAACAAGTCAGTTAAAAATGGTCAAAGGTGTGGTCAAAGTTCTACCTTTCTGGATGAACTGTGAAGCCAAGACCCAGGTACTGCTTTTTTTTATTTCCCAAAGCTCGATTTGGGGCTGATAGGAGAACAGAAGTGTTCAAATACTGATGGTGTCATAAACAAGATTTTTTTGCAGCCCATCCATAAAAATACCTCAACCTCTATCTCTTCAGGCATTCAGCCCAACTTTGAGCATACTTCTCTCCACTGGCAGCCATACGCCTTGCCAGTGTGCATGTCCACAAGGTTTCTCACAAAAGGATTCTCTAATCAAACTCTCTGTGTAGGTCTTGTCTAGTTCAGTCATTTTTTTCAGCACTCATCCTAAAACATGTCTTAGATGTAGGTGTGTCTGCATACTTGTGTATACGTAACAGCTTAATGTTAAGACACTCCACAGGTATTCAGGAGAGAAATTTCTGACTTGATTTGATTTGGGGGAGGGATTTGGAACCATATCCATCAAACTCCAGATGAGTTTGTGAAGTACCAGATTATTAAATAGTTTTCTAGTTAATCTTTTATTCAATAATATCTGTTACTACCCTCTTCTTCTACGTATACAAGGAGATTTTTCTTCCTGTCTGCAGAATTGGAGGTCTCAATTTTACTCTCTGCTGACACAGCTGTGAGGCAAGGGACAATTCGTAAATCTTTGATAATCTCGTTAATAGTGAGGTAGATATATTGCCATTCAGCTCCACATCTCACATGCTTCCATCCTCTTTTCTGTCTGATGGAGTCCAATTACTTCTTTTCCAGATTTGGTTGTTGGGGCTTTTTTTTGTGTTCTTGCTGGCTTTTTGGTCTTTTTTATCACAGGCTTCTTCAAGTTCCAATTGTCTGTTAGTTTAGAACCTTTTACAAACTTGCAGCATTTGCTTGTGTTTGTTTAATGTAACAAAATTGGTTTAAGTTACACCTTTCATTTCATAATCTGTAAAGTAAATTATGCTGCTTGAAGGTAATAATGTAGTGCTTCATTTAACACCATAAGGATGCTAAATTAAAAGCAGCTCTGCAAGGCCTGCCTTTTGAAAGAAAAAAGCCCATTGAAAGCCAAAGATAGCAAGGAAACCATGTAGAGCAGAATGACATTTTTTACTTAGGAATGGTATTACTATTTCAATAACAGTGTTTTCTTATAAAAGCTACTTCATTTTTTTTTCTGTTTTTCAAAAAATGCAAGAAATTATAAACATGTCTCTTAAAATATTCAAATAATAGTTCTGTCAGTTGGCTTAACTGAAGTGTTTATTCCATAGGGGTCAGCAATTCATTTAAGGTGCATGCCGAAGTGATCCATTTCAAATATGAACACATTAAATTTAAGCACACACTTAGGTGGCTATTTGAATCAAGGCCTAAAAAAAGTACTGATATTCATTTTAGGAGAGTTTGGTGAAGTGTGCAGTGGGCGTCTAAAGCTTCCTGGCAAGAGAGATGTTGCAGTAGCCATAAAAACTCTGAAAGTTGGCTACACTGAAAAGCAGAGGAGAGATTTTCTGTGTGAAGCAAGCATCATGGGCCAGTTTGACCATCCCAACGTGGTTCACCTAGAAGGAGTCGTTACCAGAGGTAAGCAGCAGCTCGGTCTGTCAGTCAAAAACCATCATGATGGCAGAAATTACTCTGCCTTATTCATGGTCAAAGATTCAAATTATAAACAGACTGCACACTCCTAATGGATTTTCTCCTGATGCGTAACTAACTAAAACAATACTTACTTTATGCTACAACCTGAGGAAAAAATTTAGATGCACACATGATTAAAAGATGAAGTACTTTGAAACATATTATTTTTCTAGTTCCATTTAGCCTCAAAGACCATGCAGAGAGATAAGGTTTCTCATGTCCTTTCATATAATCTGAAGTGTCATTATTCCAGAGTCCTGTTCACACAGCAGGAGTTAGGAGAGCACACTGACTTTTTGATTTGTATGGTTCGATTTTATGAATCATGACCACTTTCCATGCAGATATTTAAGAAATTAGAGCTCTGTAACAGTGCTGGAGGGCTCAGAAATGTTCAGTGTCTGAATGATTCAGTCCTTCAAAGGAATAGCGTGTGTTTTATCAAAAAAAGGCACTCCATTTGTTTTACTGTTCTCAAATATCTGTCTTCTTTTCTTTCAGGGAAACCAGTCATGATTGTAATAGAATACATGGAGAATGGGGCCTTAGATGCATTTCTTAGGGTGAGTACCAAAATGAAAACTTATATAAACATATTTAAAGTGACATATATTGTATATTGACACTTTAAAAGAAAGTATTATAACTGTGCATCTATATGTATGCATGCATATATAATTAAATATAATTAAAGTATTCATTATATTTATATTATATTTATTATATTTAATTAAGTATAATTAAAATGGTCTTCAGTTTGAAATGGAGTTTTGACCAATACTAGCCGGTTCTCTATGTTGCTTCAGCAAAACCAGATCAGAAATTAGAAGATCAGACAGGATCCTGTGGGGACGTTCTGGAATTTGTGTGATTTCGAGTGGAATAGACATGGTGGGTTTTATTATATCCACCAGTTGAAGTTAAAACCACTGATACCTGAGGTCCAATCTTCAGCCTTTTGGGAGCAGAATTTTACTGCATCAGCATGGTGGAAATCAGCGTAAAAGAATCCCTACATGAATTACGATTCTATTTACGAGATGAACATATTAAAAATAAATGTGAATTCAGAACAAATTAGCATGTTTTAAGTATGTTCTGAACTCACCAGTTCTGACTCCTTACCAGGTGTACATGTCAGGGTGAGATGATATGTAAACAGTCTATAGAGAACAGATTTTTTTTTTTAATAAACTCCAAGCTGTGAATGAAAATTATCAGTAGCTAGGGTTGCAAAAAGGAGATAGTTCTTATTTTCTTGATACAAATAATTCTGAGAGATGAAGAGCATAGAAGCAACATTAGGAAATCTTCATTAGATAATCTCTCCTAGAAGTGACTTGCCACAAGTTAGTGAGAAATATACAGTGGTTAGCAAGTTTTGTTACTACCAGTACATTAATTACTCACACATTTCTTAACTGGATGCACTGCTTTATCTCTGAAGAAAGTGGGTTTGAGATGAGTTTCTTTGCCGCAGAAGGAGTAAATAAGTGGAAACCTGAAGTCATAAAACTAATCCTTATTTCTCCTCTCAGCTATACTAACAAGAATTGCTGCTGCTTTCTTCCCTCCAGAAACATGATGGGCAATTTACTGTCATTCAGCTAGTGGGAATGTTGCGAGGAATTGCTGCTGGAATGAGATATTTGGCCGATATGGGATATGTACACAGGGATCTCGCAGCACGCAATATTCTTGTCAACAGCAACCTTGTTTGTAAAGTATCAGACTTTGGCCTTTCCAGAGTTATAGAAGATGATCCAGAGGCTGTCTACACTACAACCGTAAGATAAATCAATGGGTTCTAATACTTTTGAGATATGGTTATTTAGAATAAGTGTATCTTCTGGAGAGTACAGATAAGACAAATACATTAATTGATAGGGGGTTTTAGCCAGTCAAAAGGAAGAGTCTCTGCAGAAATCTGTCTCTAATTAGGAGATAATATTTTTGTAAGAACATAATTTTTTATTTGACAAAGTTCTAAACACGGGACGGTACCTTGTACGGTATCTTCTTTATTCCATTTCTCATGATTTTCTGATTGAACAAATAAGGAAGTTTTACCCACAAAAATTTTAGACATCTAATTTACTGTGAGTCAATTAAAATATTTGTAGGCTGTTACTATTTTTCAGGCTAGATTTTATCTCACCAAAGGGAGAGACTAGCTGGAGGCTAGTCTGTGACAAAGCTCAACTCCTATATTTTCCCTTGCTTTTGGGTGGGACGCTTTTCTTAAATATGCATTCATCAGGCACACTATGCTCTTTATTCTTTTGTTGAGCCAGCTCCACTTTCCCACCCATGGGGCCTCCCTGTACCTATTTTCCCATGCTGAGGGAAGGAGGGGCCCCTGGAATCTGCTCCAACAGGCACAGGGATCCAGGAAACCACACCGGCTGTCACTCCTGCCGTTGGGCTCTAAGTGGGATCCTGGTTTTTAAATGTCAGACCAAGATTTTGGAGGAGCCGTACGACACGTCAATGGGATTTATATGCATAGGTTGGGATTCCCCTCACCTAGCTTCAGCCAGCCAGGAGTTAAATGGCTAAATGTAAATCAGACATCTCAGCAGCCCTTTAAATCAGTGGAGGGATAAGCACTCCCAGAGAAATTCATTCAAGATAGCTTATACAACTATCTAAGTATCCATGTTCCAAGTTTTTTAAGATACTAAGTTTCCTTAGACGCCTTTGAAAATTCTGCAATTGGTCCACCATAGGAGATCATGTAAGCGCTGCTCTTGATGTTGATGGAAATAGTTATAAATGTATTCTATGGGTGAAAAAGAGAAATTTCTTCCTTTTTTTTTTGTTGTTTTTTTTGTTTTTTGTTCATAGGGTGGAAAAATTCCAGTGAGATGGACAGCTCCAGAGGCCATTCAGTACCGCAAATTTACATCAGCCAGTGATGTGTGGAGTTACGGGATAGTTATGTGGGAAGTAATGTCTTATGGAGAACGGCCTTACTGGGACATGTCAAACCAAGATGTAGGTTTGTCTGTTCATGAGTGTGTGTGTGTGCTAGTAAAACCAAAATTACACCTTGTAAGCACATACATATGCATTTCACTAGAAATGCATACAATGTTGGTTTAGAAATGAGACGTATCAAAGTACTGTGTGGTTGTCGCAAAATGAAAAAGTTACAGAGCTTTCCCTTTTTACCAAAATCCAAATCTTTTTTTTTTGCCACATGGATATTGTAGGTTTCTGTCCTAAGTATCAATTAAAACTGGAACATCAAAAATAATAGAATGGGGTCTTCACTTTACTATGCTTAAGCATGGAAAGAATTAATTTTTTTCCAATAAAAAATAATTCTGAGGTTTTTGACCTTAGAGCAATGATTAATCATTTGAAAAAAGTTGTTAAAAGTCTGAGTGGCAGTTAATGACCTACTTTGGCTTTTTAAAGTTAATTATGCTGATTTAAAAGTACCCTTGTTTGCATAAAATATGATCCAGAGCAACAGGTCAGCAGTAATAGAACAGATGGGTGTTAATCTTGACTTTTGACAGGAGTATCTATTAATATAGAAATTACACAGGAAAAAGCTATACAGGTGTGATAGATGTCAGAAATAGTCTCATTTAAAGTTCTTCAGGTTGGAGCTTGAGTGGTTTTTTAATTGTTATTTTAATTTTTGATTGAATGATCAACATCAAAGTTGGAAAAAAAAGATAAAAGTGTAGATGATGAGTCAGTTTGGCACAGTGCAAAGTTGTTAATATTTGACAGGTCTCAGTGTCAAAGATTTCATGGACTGTCAAAATATGGGCAAACAAGTCCTTGGGGCAGAGAAAGAGAAATATTTACATTCCCCAGACACCCAGTAGAGTTTCATTTCTTTTGACACCTTCCTTCTGTACTAGATTCAAACATAAAAGAAGTCTGACAGGAATATAAGATGCCTCAAAGGCAAACCTTACCTATCTTTCAGGGAACAATAAGGAAAAACTTTTAAATAGAGGAGAAATTTTGATAGCTTTATGCTTCTTATATTTTGAAAAGTATTCCTTCTGTTGAAAAGTGCATGTAAAGCACATGGAAAAAACAGCTTTCAAAAAACAGCTAATGGCCACTTCTTACAGTTTTATCCCTTTTTAGCATCTTTTGTTGTAATCTTCAATAGCACATAGTTAAAAGATGCATCAATTGCTTGGTAAAATAATTCCAAATTTTCTTGTATGTTATGATCTTCAGGCATATTCTTCTATACCATATACACATCCTACCAATCCCTAGATAATCTATGACACAAATATTTAGAATCACCTAATGATTTGTTATTTTTTCTCCTTCAAAGTCACCAGCTGGAGTATTTAATGGTAATGAAAACTTCTAAATGTGTTCTTCTAATTTTGCACTCAGTTTTTTTATTTTAAGTATCATTTTGCCTAAAAGTGGACGTGGGTGTAGTCACAGAGCAGAACAGATCTCCTAAATAATAGGCCTCCCTGACTTTGGATCTTTTGATAGCCTTTCTTTAATCCTGCCCTTCCTCCTTTAAGTCATTGTTTTAGACTGATGGAAGATGCGTATTTGCATTGTGAACTCTTTCCAAGCAAAACCCTCCTTTTTACAATGACTTGGGGCTAGGTCACCAAAAGAACACTCATCCTGCAAAGTCCCTGCAGAAGCACAGCAGGCTGAGCACAGATGATAGACAGAGGTCCCAACTTCCCTGAGCAGTGGGCTCACCTCAGCTTAATCCTTGCTAGTCCCAGTAGCCCTCAAACCCCCATTCCCCTGTTAGTCTGCTGATGTTCTTGCTTCCATTTTGTTTCTAACCTCAGTGCAGATTAGTTCTTCAGAGAAGGGCAAGCCTCTACTTCTGGATTTCTTGCCATTATTATAATCATTAATTTGTATTATAATTGTATGACCATAGTCATAGTTACAGCATCACATTGTCCAGTTACCCTTATTTAATACTTCATTGTTTACATCATCTAGTATATAAAGTAACCAGACCTGGTCCTCTTCTATCCTGTTTTGCATCCTCAGCCTGCTTATGGTAAAAGCATAGTCTTAACAGTATTCCCTTTTACTCTTTTTGCAGCAAAAGCAGAATTTCAAAAACAAATTGTGGGAAGTGTAGATAATATAAATCAATTCTGTTAGTGAGAACTCCAGCTGTTTTCTCTTTGTAGGTTTGCTTATTAAAAAAAAAAAAATCCTGCATCTTTTTAATTTTCTTTGAGTACTGATGTTTTGAACCACACCTCCTCCTTTCTTAACAGAGTGGACATTTTGTTGTACTTTACTTATCAATATTTTAGAATATTTTTTCAATGTTTTGGATATTCACAGCAATTCCATCCATCTCTAGCTGACTCATTATTTCATATTTCCCAGTTTCACCCTTCTTGCTCAGAATACACAGCAGAGAAGCTGATTCTGAAGTAACACCTTTCAAAATCATCATCATCTTGCTTCCCAGTTCTCTTCAGGTTTATCTGCAGTTCATAGTGAATGGGGAAAACTCCTGTTCTGATCCCTTTATTCCTGTTTTCACTCTCACTTACATTCTTGGATAGAGTCTTATGTAGATAGTTTGCCAGTTCAAAGGGTATTAGATATTTTGGTGGTTGCACTGTTGTTGCTGGCACCTACTTTTTAATTTCTCATTGGTGATCTCTGTCTTCTGACCTCTTAAGCAACTACTTCTTTTGTAGTAAATCATACATAGCATGCTCAAAGTGTTTAATACCTTTTGCCATTTAGAGGGTCAGAAATTCCTGCATTACTTTTCACAGCACAGCAATTGTCCTGGACACACTGTAGATTATTTTTCACTTTCATTCCACTACTGCTCCTAAGCATAAGGAGCTGTTCTTTTCTTTTTCCTCTTAACATAGGTCTAAAGGATCTTACATTTTACTTCTAATGTTTTCTTCCCTATATAGCTCTGTTCTTCCAATTTCCCTGTCCTTCTGCAGAAAACCTCTCTCCACACCCTCTCTGACAGACAACTTCAACGTTAGTAAAAGGTCACTGCACTCAGTCTTCAAGGTGTGAATGTTTCTGCAGGAATTGAATATTTCTCAGTCATTTTTGAGCTGTAGGACAGTACTGTCATTCTAAATGTTCAGAGAGAAAGCTGAGGCCTAGGGAGATGAGGCAACTTCCCTGAGGTCAAAAGGACATTCCGTGACACAAAACTGCAGTCAGTGCCTTACCACTAGGCTATACCTTCTCTTTTCACAAAATTTCTTTTATGCAAAAGGTTTTGATACAAAACCTGGCTGGATTTCAGCCAGCTTTTTGAAGGTCATTCTGTATTGTCTGCAGTTCTGTCTGCTTTGCAGTCCACTACTTCTGCGTTTTCTCACACAATCTACAGAATATTTTCTTTCTGAGGGTATTATTTTTACTAAAACCTGGATATTCACCAACTTTGTTTATCATACCAGATCTACATCCCAGAACTACATCTAGAACAGCTTCTGATCTTGCTTTATATGCAAAATGAGGGAGAAGACAGTCCTGTGCACTCCCCTTCAGGAACAAGCACCCTTCCTTAGCAATTCTAATGCTGCTGTGTCAGTCAATGTCAGTATACTTGAAATCCCCCATGAACAGTGTTTTAGCCCTTTTTCACCAGCTTTTCTTATCTGCCTTGCTTCCTGATGTGCTTTTTTATTCTGCCCTCAAGGTTTACAGCATTTGCTGTGATTTTACTTTATCCATTTTTATTTTTTACTTAAATCCAAATGGACTTGGCTAAGGAAGTCAACGGGTGGGTGTAATTCTCGGTTCAGACATTTATGCTGTCCTTTGATCATATCATCATCTAGCAGCATCTCTTATTAAATCTAACTTTCTGTGATATATTAAAATAGCATTTGCCCAGGTCTTTCTCTCTCACACGACACAGTTCTGCTGCTTTATCATTCATATAACATGGCTAGACATGGAATACAACTTTTTTCCTTAGCAATTTCTATCTGCTAAACATTTTTCTTGGATCCTTTTATAATACCTTCAGGCTTCTTGTATTTTATATGTGCATGCACAGATATCCATCCATTTAAAAGTCAGTTGCTTCTACCACACACTCTTTCATAAAAACCTTGGGGCTAGTAATAATGCTTTCTGAAATAACTCAATTTATCAATCTATCTGCTGCTCCCTCAGTGAATTTAATTGTTGTTCCCTGCTACTCACTTGTCTAGGTAATATAGCTATGTTCTGCCCATATAGAACAATATGCTTAATAAGCCCAAAGATAAAGCTGGGCAAATTATTTCAAAACCTGAAGGCTAGTGTCAAAACAGCAGACTCACATATTTGCAACACCAATGGCAAATTTTAGTATATTGATTATTTTACTTTATTTTATTCTATTTTATTTTATTTTTTTTTTTCTTAGATATTTGAACTGGGTAGCAATACATATTCTTTAAACTACAGTTGATGAAAAATGATTAACTATTTTGGCTACTAGGTTATAAAAGCAATCGAAGAAGGCTATCGTTTGCCAGCACCCATGGATTGCCCAGCAGGACTGCACCAGCTGATGCTGGATTGTTGGCAGAAGGAACGCGGTGAAAGGCCAAAGTTTGAGCAGATAGTTGGCATTCTGGACAAAATGATTAGAAATCCAAACAGCTTGAAAACCCCCCTGGGAACCTGTAGCAGGTAAGAAAAGCTTTAGTGTGTGTTCTTATGACGGTGCACATGGCTGGGCTCTGGATGTTCTGCTTGGTGGCTGGTTCCAGTTCACACTTATTTCATCTGTCTTTCAGTTCTTCCTTCTTTCTGTTCCCTGTTCTTCTCTTCCCTCATTTGCCCTTCCTTTTTACCATGCTAAACAAAGCCAAAAAAGTACTTTCTTAGGAAAAAGAAAAACCAAACAAAATAAAGTAAATATCGCAGAACTAACACATTTCTCAGTAAACTACTGCCTGCTCATCTTTCTGCACTCTCACCACTAGTCTATGTTTTCCTTGTTTCTTAAAATCATAAAGTCTGGAGGGCAAGGATCATTGCCTACTGTATGTTTATATGATGCATCCCTTGCCCTAGGAACTGCTACAGTAGAAATAGTAATTAACAATACTCATGCTTGGCCAATGTACCTTGACATGCTACACTCTAGATTTTTATCTTTCATTTTCTGGCTTTAACTCCTTTCAGTGATTGCATCTCATTGTATTTCATGATGTAGTTTTTAATGGCTTCTTCATAAATTTCAGATGAATTATTTAATCATGGTAATCTTTTGATCTGCTAGCTAGACCACTGTACTAGGGAATCAGCTGGCCTGTGTTCTGCTCCTGGTTCTTCTACTGACTGATTTGCTGTGTGACCTTAAGACTTTGTGTCTCTGCTCTTCCCTTGTCTTTGTTTTGTTCCATCCAATTGAAAAATGGGAGTAGCTACTACTGTATTTTCTAAGATGCATAAAAAAATAGCATCTTTATTTTACTCAGCAATATAGAGACAGCTGCTATCATGCTAGGTAATAAGGTTGATTTTCTATTGGTAACAGTACTCCATTAGGCTGATTTTGCTCACTCTGACCTTTCATCTTTTATGTGAATAAGCTTAGGAAGTATGTATTGTGAGCTACAGAGCAGTCAAGAGCTATTCACAGAATAATCTAAACTGTGTATAAAGGCCTATTACTTTCTACTCTCGACATTTTTAATACCCAAAACTTATTTGACTTTCACCTTGCTAAATACTCCCTGATGTTTTACTCTCTTTGGAAACAACTTACTTTCCTTTTTCCTTCTCCATAGACCAATTAGCCCTCTTCTGGACCAGAACACTCCCGATTTTACCACTTTCTGCTCCGTAGGCGAATGGTTACAAGCTATTAAGATGGAAAGATATAAGGATAATTTCACAGCAGCAGGCTACAACTCTCTTGAATCAGTTGCCAGGATGACTATTGAGTAAGTTAGTACTGGGCATGTTTAACTTGCATTTAGGGAATTTCTAGGTACAACAATACACAATGTTCAACTCAAAAACATTACCCTGAGTACAAACATTGTACTTGGGGGTCAAATCAGCCATTTTAGCAGCTGATGATGTTGTATTACAGCATCTCATGAAAGGGCAAATACCCTGCCACCTCTGTGTGGCATCACTTTTTTCCCTGCCTTTCAGACCAATTGAAATAACACGAAGGGACTAGAATTTGAGGGAGAATGTGGCCCCTCCCAAAGTATGTCTGTATAGGAAAATAACCACTTTGCCTCCACCATCTAATTGGTACCTTTTTCCCAATGTGCTCTGAGAAGATGTGGAATTTTCTTCTAATTGGCTGGGGGCTGTCTGTGTCCTGCAAGACAGGACTTTGCATCAGGATAAGTCTGTAGAAGCAAAACAATTTTCTGAAGGCAAACATGGCCTGTATCAGTACTGTCATCTTAAAACAGGTCTTCTTGGCACCCTGCAAACAACTTTCTTGTCCTAGTGGTTGCCAAACACATGTAATTCCTCTTTGAGAACAGTGGGTTTCTAAAAAAAGTTTCGAGTCCAATATGCTCAAGAGTTCAACCCTATTCTTATCTGCCTGGTGTCACCAGGGGTCTCAGCCTATAGCTTGGGAACTGTCGTCAGAGTCCACAAGCTTCTAGCATTAGTAGGGGCAGAGTTGAAACTGCTGCTCCTCATTCATTTGCATGATGGGTATGTGTCAATATGCAAAGGCATCTAGGCATCTCTTTAGGAAGCAGACTGTGATCCCCAAAATCTTGTATTTATACGTGACTTTGTCCTGAAAACCACCCGAAGTATTTTACAAGAGAAGTGTCTTTGTCTTCGGGTGTCCTTAAAAGACGCACCATAAAATTATCAGATAAGATTATGTAAAACATACTGACCTCCTTCTCGGGTATGGAGACCCACACAGTGCAATTGCATGACGCCTGCCATGTAATTGCACACGTCGCTGAGAGGTTGAACAGTGCCTGTATGAAACGTCGCAGTACCCAGCTGAGGTTACGGCGTAGCTTCCGTGTCAGAACCCCGTAGTCCAAACCACTGCATAGCTTTGACTCACAGTTGAATACCATACAATAGCAGTCTAAGTTGAAAAATTAACAATGTACGCATTTATCTTCCCCAGGGATGTGATGAGTTTAGGGATCACGTTGGTTGGTCATCAAAAGAAAATCATGAGCAGCATTCAGACTATGAGAGCACAAATGCTACATTTACACGGCACTGGCATCCAAGTGTGATAGACATTTCTCCCTTATGAGGGAGGTGACAGACTGAGAGAACAGCACTGGCCTTCAGTATATATGAAGTGCTGCTAGAAGACACTTGATTTCCTGGGTCCTTCCTGCAGTGAATAGAAGAGCTACAAGAAGCACCTACAGACTTGAACTCCTAAGTGCCACCAGAATTTATGAAAAGGGAATTAGGATCCACCAGTGGTGGCAAGGAAAACAGCAGTGACAATAAACAAAGTACTACCTGAATAAACATACAAACACCTTGAGCTCTCTAACCTCCTTTTTATCTAATAGACTTTTTAAATGTACATAAAAATTTAAAAAAGAATATATTTGTCAGATAAAATCATGATATTATTGTTGAATTCAACAAAATATTTTCCTTAAATCTGTGATTTCTGAATCTTTTTTTAATCATTTGTGTTTATTCTTCATAAAGACTTTCTTTTAGTATGATGTTTATATCTTTGGACCTTTTTAGTGCTAATTCAATGACACATTACTACACTGGGTACCTCTGAATTTGAGTTCCTAGAGATTTAAGAAGCATGACCAAGCAATGTATATCTATCCAAACTTTGGTATCCCTTTGTGCCATTTCCTTTTGTTAAATCAACACCGTATTGACATGGCTAGCTAATTGGCAGGGAGTCAGGAAAATGCAAGTTGCCAAGAGCTCTGATATTTTTTAAAGAATTTTTTAAGGTTATACATATGCTATCTTTTAAAAGAAAATAAAAGAGAAAAAAAAAAGTAAGAAAAAGAAAAGCAATAATGACCCCTAAGTAGTTCTAGGCACTTTTAGCAAATTGTTTGCAAGATGATTTTAATGGACTAGAGTTAAACTGAGATATATTCTAAGATGTAGATCTGCAACTGTAAACCTTCTGAGACACAGCATTGAATGGACAAGTGATTGTAGGAGTGTCTCAGACTATGGGTGCAGTTCTCCAGTGTTACCTAAACCATTTAATCTGAGCACATCACTTTTTTTTTCAGTACTCTGCATTAGCAAATCTAAGAGAAATAGCTGGTGTATATTTTCTATGAGTTTAAGCCGTATGCAGTCCAGCTGTCAGAATAAGGACATAGCTTTTATATGAGAACTGTAGAGCATGAGACAAGGGGCAGTTCAGAATTTTCAATTTTTTTACAAGCTTTTGCTGCTCTGAACGAACATGCGTGTGCGTGGTCACACAGACGCAACAGTCATTCATCAGGAACAGAGGTGCAAAGGTAGTTGCTCAATGGAATATCTTTTTACACCATTTACCTATATGTAAGTTTTTTTTTATTAAAATATTTAATTACCATAAGCAATAATGAACAGAGTCTTTACATATTGCAAGATATTGCAAGAATGTACATGAACCAGAGAGAAATGCTTTAAAAAAAAATCTGAAAATTGTGAACTACCCCAGCAATGAAATGCTGTACTTCCAAAGAGAATTGGGCTGCTTCTATTGATTTTGATAGAGAAAGATCCCAGGGATCAGTCATAAATTGGTCTGGTTTGATAATGTGGGCATCCACACAAAAAAAATAAAAAACAAAAGAAAAACCTTGTAAATGTTCCTTTGTAAAACTTGTAAATTTTATTTATACTGTCTTGTTTTGTACACACATTTATGTGTAGTGAGCTCTGAATACATTGAAAATGCACTATATTTTTCTATTTTACTTGCAGAGCATCACAAACGAACATGTATATTCAGTGCTACATAATGTGTTTTCCCACATTTAGGACCAAAGATAGTTATCAAAAACTTAAATGCATCCTTCCCCCCCCCTCCTTTTTTCTCCCTCTTTTTAGATCACTGTACAGTGTTATATTT
Organism: Fringilla coelebs; assembly: GCF_963513975.1. NCBI lineage: Eukaryota > Metazoa > Chordata > Aves > Passeriformes > Fringillidae > Fringilla > Fringilla coelebs. The sequence continues at coordinate 38,661,572 of NC_140030.1, read as the reverse complement.
GTCATTTTATTTATTTGTTTCACTAGGAAAATCAGTTTGGTTATACTAATTTTTTGTCCCCACCCACCTTTGTTGAAGAAAATCTGTAAAAAGCTTTTAACTAGCATAATCCCGATACATAGACACTTCCATTTGTAATCTTTGTAATAGACTGTAAATATATTTTTGGAACTATAATGCAATGTGCATAAGGGTTATTTTTCAGTGTCCATATATGATTGTTTATACAATTCACAGCACTTTACAGTCATGCTGAGAAGCCTAATTTATTGCCTGGATTTGGGCAGAGTAAGAAAAAATGGTGACTATTCTTATTTCGTGTTAGATTGTCATTCAGTCGTAATGGAGTTATTTTCACATATGCAGCTCAAGCTGGTTTTTTAACTATTAAAATTAATTTTCTAAAAAATCTGTAGGAGTAAGACGCAGAGTAGACTGCCTGCCCAATATTGAAATTAGTGCACCCAAGCACTCAGCCAAGGCACTTCAAGTAGCCATTAGAACACAATTAAAAAATACACAATAATTAAACATCCATTTTGTGTTATAACAAATGCTAAGTGCCTCACTACTGTGGTGAGCATCTGTGGGCAGCTGGGCAGGGTGCTTGACAGTCTTGTTGCTGCTTTAGGCACCCAGCTAGGAATTTAGGAGTCTTTAAGTTCAGACACCTGCTTCCTTATAAATCTCGGCTACTGTTTCTAAGGGCTTGGTCATCAAAGGTGCGATACAGCAATGCTGGTATTGCTGAGAACCTAAAAACCCTAAATGCAAAAGAATTGAGGCCAGGCTTCACCTTTAGGACCTGTTCAATATTCCGAAGCACAGAGGCCTCGAAGCACGTGTGGTGATTTGGGCTCACGCATGTACAAGTGAGGGCCCTAATGGTATTTCTTCCTTAATTTTCCTGGTTTGATTTAAGCCATCTTCTTTGAATAGTAAATATATTTTAGCATTCATCTATATACCTTGACTGCCTTAATGTTGCCACAGATTTTTACACATTAGAGAGTGGTAGAGTAGACCCAGAAAGCACAATCGCGATCAACTGCAATCAATCAGATAACTTATCTACATGTTCAGATCATTACTGCAATTTAGAGCACATGTGTGTAAATGGATTTGTAACTGGCAGAGCAGCAAAATATCGACATCAGTTGCAGTTCCCCAGGTTTCAGAAAACACAGTCCAGGGTAAGAGAAAAGAAGTGCCAGAGAAAGTTGATGCTCATGGGAGGAACTGAAGAATAAGTTGGGTCACAGGGAGAATGAAAGGCTAAATGATGAAAAAAAAAAAGAAAAATTCAGTTCTGGCTTTATTTCAAAGAATTTGGACATTGTGCATTGCTAATGACAGATTATCAGGCTGTCAGTGAGACTCATATTTCTTGACTTTATTCATCTGCAAGCATCTAGAAGAGAGATGCCTAAAAAAAAGCAGGATGAAACTCCCTCTGGGAATGCTTATCTCCATTAGATGTAGAAGGAAGCCAGATGATTAGCTTAAATTAGGCATCTAATATCTATATAGCTAAAGTTAGGTAAAGTGTTTCCTACCCTATCTGTCCTTGGCTGCTACAGTTTTCCTTGTAAGCCGAGTGTCATAGAGGGGCAGCTCCTCCACCACTGGTGTATCCCAGAATGTATTTAAACTGGGCTTTATTACAGAGAGAGGTGATTTTTTATTATTATTATTAATATTATTATTATTATTATTATTATTCAGAGACTTGTAACAGGCCATCTAAATGCTTTTTGTATGTGGATATCAATTCTTGAAAATTTTTGTGATTGTTCTGAGGAAGACCCGCCTAGTAAATTACAGTTATTTAATATTTTAAATAATCAGAAATATTTGCTGACATACTGCTTTAGTCCAGAGGTTATGTGATCAGATATGATAGTTGCTGTTTGCAAAACCATGTTTATCTAAAGCCTTGTCATGTAAAATCTCCAGGAGGCAAAGATGCTTAAATGTATCTCAAATTGAATGTTGCCCTTAATATCTCAATAAGTGAGCTCTGTCTGTATTATTTTCAATTTAAAATGAGGTTTTTTATATTTGTTTAAGCTTGAATTATCTGGCAGCCACTGAGGGAGTTTGAAAAAATGATTTTAAATTAAATTTGCTTTTTTCCACTAATAGTAATATACAATGAATAGTTTCAACTGTTTTGAATGTTACAAATCTATTGCTTTAATGTGGGGGATGAACGGGGTTTATTTTTGTTTTGTTGTTGGTATTTTTTTACATTTATTGGTTAGTAGTTGAAATAAAAAAAATAATAATTTGTCCTTAACTTTCTAAGTAATTCATATATAGCAATTTTGAGAGTGATTTAAATTCCGTGACTTTTGGGTTACTGCTGGGAGGGTGATCATGTCACTACAGCCATAATGCCAGGTGATACAGTAACGCCCTGCCACAAGAGCAGGTTCGGCCAACATTCTGTTGCCCGTAATGAAATGAAGCAGTTCACTGGCTGTGTGAAAGGACTGAAAGGCAACTCAGCCAAAAAATGGCCATTTCACCTTCTAAAACTATGTTTGTGACATGTTAGAGCTAAAACACCCTTAACTAATTGCTTCCCTGCATGTGGTTTAAAATTGATGCGCTCATGATATGCATTTGGTCTTTGGTGGATTTTGTTTGTTGGTTGGGCTGTTTCTCTTATTTGTTTTATTGTAAACAAGTGACATTTGTTCTCATGGAAGAGAACAAATCCCGTACAGAACGACAAGTGCTGTTTTAGAAAAGTGTAATACAAATTCTTGCCCAAGAGCCATTCTGGCAGCAGGTGCTGCAGGGATATTCAGAGAGTCGGTGCTATGATTTGCTGAGCAACTATCACAGCAGGTTTTCTCCATCTGCAGGACCTGTTAGGATTGTACTTCTGATCAATTAAGTGATATATGGAAACAGATGAATTTTTTCCCCACTAACTTGTAGTGGACCTACATTTTGTAGATTTGAGATTTCCGAGATTATTCAAAAGCCTTAGTCTAAAATGAATTTCTAGTAAAACAAGAAATTCTGGGCTGCAGCCTATGTTTTTTCTTGTAATCCCGTAAAGGTTTCAAATGTAGCCAACAATTACTTTTAAACAGAGATCTTTACTGTTTGCATGGTGCAGCCCTCTATTTACTAGGAAATAGGCAGTTCTGCAATTAGAGTTCCTGCAAAAAAGGACTGGGGAGGGAACACAGCAGTTTAGGGAAAAAAACAGAAGAACCTCATCTCACAAATGTGCTGTGAAACCCAGAGTATAAGAGGGCTCCCCATTTGTGTAACACATTCTATATAGGTATTTGAAAAATATAAAGGATTAAACCACAGGCATACAAACTGCAATATCCTGATGATAGAGTTGTGGCAGAATGCAAGCGAATTTTGTGAGAGTTTTTCCTCTGGACTTGTTTTTGGTTTTTTTTTTTGAGGCTTTTAAATTACAATAATTGACACATGCATTTAGAGTCAAATCTGTTGGGAGAGGCCAAGGGATAAAATTTGCGTGTCTATAATATCCATGAAATTCTCAGAGCACTTTCAGGGTGGGCAAGGGTTAGACAGTTTGAAAGTGAAAGGAGTGGTGTGTATACCCTATAGGTTACATCCAACAAGATTATGAAAGGTTAGAAATTATGGATGAAAGCCCTTGCTTTAGTACATGGTGAGAAGTCAGAAGATAGGAGAGAGTGGAAAGAGAGCTGTGAAGTCATTCACAGTATCTAAGTTGTAGGGTTCCACAAGACATTTCTGGCAGGGGAGTTAAGGAGTGGGAAGATTTTTTAAGTAAAGAGACACTGTTAATATAATATACCTAATAATGTAGTGTAGAGTGGTTTCAGTACTCTGATTTTTCCTCAGGCCAGATTGGAATTTGTCAAAGAGACTAAATTGAGACAGATGGGAAAGCAACTGGTAATACACAACTCATTCAAGCAGACTTGAAACCGAGACATTAAAGGAGAATTTTACAATAAAAGCCTGAAAATAAGACATGAACTGTGATGGTATTTACTCTCAGATGATTTTAGAGTAGCTCTCTTTAAGTCTTGTATAATGATAGCAGATTTTAACACTTATACCATACAAATTGGGTGAAATAAAAGTCTAATTAAAGTGACCAAAAAAAGAACCACAAGTTAAAAAATAACTGATGTCTTGATAGACTATGAAAAAAGATGTGATACAGCCAGGCGAAACTTGTCCAAATGAATCTTGGACAAAACAAGACATAATGCCTGGTGCCAGAAGAGCTAAATCAGGAATAGAAAATCTATTCATCCATAGACCAAAGCTTCTCCATTTAATTGAACCAACTAACCAATTGTAGAGCTGTGCTGCTAATGATAATTAATAATAAAAAACTGCAACTTAGAGGTTCTCTGAGGAATCATAACATGGCTAACACTGAAAAACACACACAGTGCTTTGAGCCATAGCTGTGCCCAAAGACATATGTGGGCTACTGGTATTAGAGTTCCATGACTCTGAGTATGCCAGGTCATTTATAAACTGAGACATTATAGCCCCAAGCCCATAACTAAAGCCTTCCTCTTTTGTGCCAAAACAAAACAGAAGGAATGATGAGAGTCTGTACGATTGAACAAGTGCAATAGAAATTATCTTGTGATTATATTGCCCAGAGATGTAGAGTCTCTCTCACTGGAGATATTCAAGAACCATCTGGATTCAGTCCTGTTCTGTGTGCTCTAGGACACCCCTGCTCAAGCAGTGAGGTTGGACCAGATGACCCAGTGTGGTCCCTTCCAACCTGACCCATTCTGTGATAGATAGACAGATAGATAGATAGATAGATAGATAGATAGATAGATAGATAGATAGACAGAATGTATCCACTTTGATCCCTCTCATTTCATGTATGTAGAAACATTACTCTGGCAATTTCTTGACTGTTGTTCAACCTGTGTTACTATGCCAACTTCCACTGGCTTCCTGGAGGGCTGCGTGTCCATTTTAACATGTCTGCTGTAAAATGTTTTCATTTTCTTTTCTCAGGGACAAACAGCCTGAGCCAAGAACACATGTGTAGCTTAACAGCAAGAAGGTGCAGGAATCTCAGATTTGTTCTCTTCAGCATGTTCTTTTCAGTCATAGTCATAAATTAAATGTGTTATTCCCCTGATATTTCACATAGTACATTGCATGAGAAATCTGATTTATCTGGAAGAAACTTAGCAAAATCACCCAGACACCTCTTGAAGACCACTCAGAAATGGAATTTTTTAAGTGATTGGGTGATTAGGATTTTGTTCAGAAAGTGAAAGAGTTGCAGAGCTCTTGCCCTGAGGCCATTTCATTCCAGGTCTCTCTCCTGATTTGTTTACTGGAGCAGCCCGTAAATCATCCCTTATATTAATCTATACAAAATAGCAATGTCTCCTTTGCCACTAGACAATATTAGTACCCTCATGGGCTGCTGGAGAAAAAGACAGGGTTAGATTAAAATCCAGGCCAATATGACTACCTGAAGAAATTGGGCCAGCAAGGCACTGAGAGGTATTCCTAATGAGGATTCTCCTTTAATATTACTGGGCCTTAACCACTTAATGCTGTGGAGAAATGGTTCATTGCTGTTGTGGAGGGAAAAGCTTGTCTTTACTGCATAGGTTCCCTACACTTCAGTTCATCCACTGCCAATAGCAGGAATGGAGGCAGGAAAGGAGAATAAAAAATAGCTTTCAGGCATTTCTTTGTAGTGCTCTTTTCAAGAGAAATAATTGTCTCAATGCCTACATTACCTAAATTTGTGCAAGACAAATCCTCTTTTATGCCTTTTACTTGCTGGCAAAAGCATCCCAATTAGGCTGTGTGCTCTTTGTTGCAAGTCTCAGCCACAAGCTGCCTCATATCCCATGAAACTGCTTTCCTAACAGCAGGATGACTCCCAGGCAGTACCTTTCTTGCAGTAGTTACTTGAGTGTCCCAACACCAAATTCCTTCTGCAGTTGTCCATGTTTGTTACCTTGTGCAGAGCTGCCTTTGAGGGATATTTTCTCAGCCATGAGGTAGGAAGCTATTTGTAGCACTATGCTCTACTTCAATTTCTCCCCAGCTGGCATCAGTCATTAACACTTACCTAGCAGCACCCATGCTTCCCTGCAGGGTAAGAAGAAGATGATTGTGAGGAAGGAATATTTACTACCCAGCAGTACTAAAAGCAATGTCTGTCTACAACCGACAAACTATGAGTCAGGGACTGCACTCCTAAGTGCAGAAATCATTAGTGTTAGTCAAAATAAATCAAAACAAACAAGAAAAAGAAGTGGGTTTACAGTGGGGGGAATTGTTGCATACAGAAGAGCAGAATGTCAGGCTTACATGGAATGTCCAGTTAACACCAGTGTTGCAAGCTAATGGAGTGTATTTAAAACAAAGGCAAAATCTTTCTGTTGGCAGTGCAATCTAAGGGGGAGCTGAATGGCAGAAAAAAAAAAACCACCTGGTGAAGGGATTATGTCAAGGAAGCAGGAGAAAAGTTACCTTTTGTGATTTTACACTTCTCACAATGATTGGGAGGAAAGTCTCCTCACATTCATTTGTACTGTTATAAACATTTCTTATGGATTTTATGACATTCATATAGCTGGACTGTTGAAAATCATATGAAAACTAATCCTTGACCTGTGTCATCTGTGTCTGAATTATTTGCTGGAAAAGCAAGAAGATATACCTTAGAAATATTACCTGCTTTCAGAATAGCAAAGTATCTTAGTAATTATTGAAAAGGGAAGAAAAGTCTGTATAGAGTAAGCGTTTAAAGTAGCTAATACCATTTTTTCACTTAGATATTTTTAATAGGATTGTGCAAAGTGAATTTATCTTTTTTTTTAACATCAGATGCTGTCAAGTTATTTAAATTTAAGACTACATATATATTAGGAATACATATATATATTATATATATACACATACAGGAAAAAAATATAGATATATATACACACATACATACAGAAGCCAGATATCTTAGCAAAGACTTATGTATGTGCAAATGTCAGTGAACCATTGCAGCATACTTTTGCAAAACAATATATTATATTTGGCAGTGCTTAAACCTAAGTTCTATTGTGTTGTTGCTATTGTTTTTAATTTAAAGCACCTTTTGGTGACAGAAGTCCTTGTTAGCTTAAGTCAGTGAGCATTAGTAAGGAGATGAATATGTTGCAAATTGGTAGAAGGTGTTTGCTGCGAGTAGGAAGATAACTCACAGAGGTGAAATCCAGCTGTTACTGGGCTCACTCTTTCTCCTTTTCTAGCACAAATGCCGGAACAAGACAACAGACTGACTCCCCTCATGCTTATTGATAGCTGAATCATGGCTGTTCATAGTTCAGGGTGCTGATGGACAGACATGTAATACCTGTCTGGCATCCTTATGGATAAGGCTCGCCTTATTTTCCTGTGATTTGATGAATGGTCTGCTTTTCTGGAACTTGTGGAAATGTTACATAACTCTTGGGTGAGAAAGGCATAGAAAGACTAAGATTGACTCTACACTACTGGGCTGAGGGAAGGTGTTACAAGAAGGCCAACATGATATTTTCTAAACTCTCTAAAAAGGGTTGGTGTGGGAAAGGAGAGACTCGTATATTGGTATTCATATGTTACCAGACACTTTGAGCTGCAGCTGCTTGCCTAGGAAAAGGTTGGTTAGGATAAGCCTAGTCCAAAATTACCTCTGAAGTTACTTTGTGTAATGTACAATCTCTTCCCTTCCTGATGCACCTTTCCTTTTCAGAAATCCCCTCTTTCTGCCTCTGAAAATCTTGTTTATGACACTTCTGTGGGAATGAGGGGACTGTTTTTCTGAGTAAAATGGAGATTTTTCTTGGAAGACATTGAGTGGCCTTCTTTTCCCAGAAAAGCTAGTATCTCAGTCTGCAGGCACCACACTTTGCCATATCATTCTGACACTGCTCAACTATTAGATGAAGTGCATGTGATCTCTTTGATCCTTCTTTACATGTATCTCCTGTTGAAAGGATGAATTTAGAGATCTAATTTCAGAGGTTAGGGGCTGTGAATCCCTGACACATCCTGATTTAGTGTGGGGATACACGATAGCTTACCCAGGGCAATCAGAGAGCTAGCTCTCATGGGGTTTCCTTTATGTGGAAGTCACAGTGTGGGTAGTAACTTTTGCACGTTTTCTTTCATTATTGATTTTGGGTATGGCCTTGGCATGTACCAGAGACTGGATAAATAAGTGCTAAATCCAGCCATACAGATGTAGCAACAAAGATCTGAAGCCCTATCCTCACTTCAGAGGCTTTATCTACTGTCTTTGACTGGCCTTCAGTTTCTCCAAACTATTTTGGGTTTCCATCTCTTTCCAGGGAGATAGACTGTCTAATTCAAATCTGGAATGATATGGCACAGCATGGCAGCTAGAAACGAACCATTATGATAATGAGTAGCTGGGTGCTAGTGATGCAAGGAAATTATCTCATTGATTCGCCATGTGTTGCACAGGGATACTCATCTCCCATTTGTTGATGTTTTATTCTTGCTATTCTTGCACCTGGTGAAACTGGTACTTGGGCAGTGAGAACTACTGGCAGCCTAGAGTAAACCTGTGCCATGGTCCAGGGAGACCCTGTACCCTATTTCATGAATCTCTTGATCTGGAGACCTTTGTTTTGGTGCTACCAAAAAATATCAGGAGAGAGAGAGAACCAATAAAAATATAACTTGAGGTTTTAAATACCTATGTATCAAAGTGACATTTTTGACTACCATTTAGGTTTAGCTTTGAATAAATTCACATGTCAATCATTTTTACTAATTCAAAGGCTTACTTGTCTCCAAAATACTAAAAGGACCTATCAGAGTAAAAAAGTTCTTCCGTTTTGAAAAGATTTCTCCTTAGAGTGCCTTTTTGACAAATTCTTTTCTCATGCATTCCATGCATTACTAGGGCTTCAAAGGGCAGGTGCAAAAAAATCTAACAGAAATGAGGTTTACCTTAGTTAATACCTTCCCTTCATGTAAAATTAGTCCCTAGGACGCTTTACTGGAGACAGAAGAAAACTTTCTGTCCCTCCATCAGATTGCTTCCTCTAGCTCTTCTTTTTGTTTGTTAAGCCTCAGATATTTTGGCTATTAATAATATCAGATTCTCTTCTCAGTTTATCATAAAACATCTTGCTCCCATTTTTTCCACTTTGGTGACAGAGATGTATGGCATGCAATGATGTGTTAATATCACTCTTCTCTTGTATGAGTCTCTTCCCTTTGATTCACACTGTTAAATAATATAATCCATGTGCTGGAATGACAGATACTACTTTGGAAGCAGCTATAAGTATATTGGTTGGTATAGCAGGGGGGCATTCCTCTGCTAGTTTATTTTTCTTTAGTATTAGTGTTACACTGGCTTGTCTCAATGTCTATAACAAATTGCTTTTCTCCCAGGAATTTTCAAATAATTTAGTTAAGAGATTTCTAGCCGTATGTAAAATAATTTACATTCGGTCCAGGCCTACATCCATTAGTGCTAAAACTATCTTGTTTAGAGATTTCATATGACTAGTCTGTCATTAATGTACTGTAAAATCCACATCTTAGTCTTTTCTTTTTTCAGCTCTGGGTTTGTTTTGTTGGGGCTTTTTAAGCAGCACCAGTAACATAAACATTGTCTTCAGGTGCCTGGTATCATATAATGACTGAGATGAGTCAGTTAAAATGTTTTATAAGATTCTTCAGCCATACCAAGAACTTCTGATAATACTGGGCTAAGGGAGAGACTACTTTTATTAGCTTACACTCTAGAATCTACCTTGTGTATGCTTTTTTGATTAAGCAGAGTTAAATTGAACACACCCATTCCACCCTTGTCCAGCTTCTCTGTTTCAAACAGTTATTCACATCCTCTCCCAGTACTTGATTTTATACCCTAATCCCCATCTGAAAAACTGCACCTCATTCATTTATTTTCTTTGTTTCCAATACTGAAATTGTTAAGTATAACCCTGTAGCTCATTGAGATCCAGCGTGAAGCACAAGTATATTTCCTTCATATTAGAGGTGTTTGCTTGAGAATTTTTGAGTTTATTGATGTTTACCTACCCAGTCAATGAGAATTTTTGTCAAATAGTGGTATATACATGGCAATGAAAATGATAGTGTAATTTGCCTCTATTACTTCCTGATATCAGGATTCTGCTGCACTGCAAATTTCATGTCTGTTGTTATTATTTGTTTGACAGAATCAAAAACATGCCAGGTGCTTTGCAAAACAGAGAACAAGAAAAATCCCTTTCCAGAAGAGATGACAGCCTGAATAGAAATGGCATAATGGCAGGAGACAAAGGAAGCAGAAAGGGGAAGCAAAACAAGAGTTATAACCATAAGATCATGAGATTGGTTTGGAGGCACAGTGAACGCTATGAGGCATTTTTTTAAAGCCCATAAGGACTGTAGTTGGGATTAGAGAATGGAAATGTAGAAAAGAAGCATGGAAAGGAATGGAGAAGAAGGGAGGAACAGACTGGCAACAGGAGGAAGAGTAAACAGAGGTGTATGGGAGAGGCCAGAACACACATCTGACAAACTGAGGATTATGACTAATGCCAAGGATGAAAGACCACATCTGAAGAGCATGATGATTTCAGGAGGATGGCGAAGCAGGACATGGCGATGCTGCTAGGGAGAGAAGAGCCGGCAAAGCTGCCCTGGAAGCCTGCCCTGGAAGCTCCTCACGCTAACATAACCCTGCTTCCCCATCTTCTTTCTAGCTCCCCTCTTATACATAAAATATGTATATTGAAGAGCAAAGGAGAAGGAGAAGCAGCTAAATAAACTTTTCCAAAGATCCTGCTGGGGAAGAAGTTTAAGCTGTGATGATACAGATTTACTCCTACTGATACTGCTCGTGGTAGCAAGAGGCAGAGAGCATTCTGTTAGTCATACTCCTGCAGATGAATCTATGTGAGTCTTTGCCTCTGCTTACAAATAGGCCTTGTTGAGAAATATTCGGCAAATTTATAATACTTCAGCCAATCTGGGACATTTTAAAATGTCCTTTCATTCTAGAACAGAAAGAAATTATACCACTCACAGTGAAATGGAAACAGAAAAGAAGAATATTTTATCAGGTTTTTTTTTTTTTTTAAAGCTGAAAATATTCATTTCAGTATTACAGAAAAATACAAGGGGGATTTTGCTCATTGTGGAAAAAAAAATACATACCATAACTTCTCATGAAATATTTGAAAAAATTGGGAATTATTTTAATTATGTAGGACTGGTTTTTCTGTTGTGGGTTTTTTTTAGAAAATTGGTATTTTTAGAAGGAAACAGGAAAATTGCCGTGTTCGGTCTGTCAGACATTTTAAAATACTCTGATTTCCAAGGTAAGGATTCTTCAGGAGTAAGAAAGCTGAAATGTGGCCAGTCTAATCTCTTCCTCACTTCCTTCTCCTCTGCTTCTGTGATCAGACATGTCTAATGATTAGTCTGCAAAGAGCAAAGCCAGTTTCTATGTCTCCCTGAGAAAAGGCATTTTGCCAACTACATTAAGAATTTTTAACTGGATCTACTTACAGGAAGTCGCTTTTTTGCTGCAGACTATGCGTCCACTTAAATCCTCCTCAAAGCTCTTCCATTTTGCCTGGAAAGGTTTATCAGAAAGCAAGCTGGAAAGGCTCAGATCTTTCCATCTCCAGTGAAACTGTTTCTGAACATAGTTATAGCTTAGCAGATGTACTGGTACGACAGTTGAGAGACTACTGCTGTTAATAAAGTATTCTATTTCCTTGGCATATATAGACACTTTTCACTTGGTACTTCTGACTGCAAAGTATTGATGTTTAGGCTATTATAAGTACTTGCGCATTATATTTTTTTGGTAAGTTTTAGAGGACAGAACTGGGTAAATTATTCTTCTCCTTCAGGGTAACACAGCTTTTCATGAGTCATTCATCTTGAATGTACACCAGAGTGATATCAAGTTGGTTGTTGTGACACCTTATCGATATGATGCCCATTTTTAGTTTCTTCTAGCAGTGGAATGATTTGTCTCATGGAGACAATGGCCTTGTTTGAGAATGGTGACTCTGGATAAGATTAAAATAATTTGTTTGAGTGAGGAGGAGGCAACTGAAAGTCATAGCTGAAATATTACCAAAAATCCTTAACTGGTTGGATTTGTCCATCATTTGCTTGAAGATTTTGGTAAATGGTGCTTTTTTGGGTTCCCAAATGCCAGCAATGGCCAAGCCCTTTCTTTTCATTTTCTTCAATTTGGACTTTGCTTAAGTTAATTAAGCTTTTGTCATCTCAGGGTACCATTTTAGCAATGAGGTTTACAAGGCCTTCTCTGTCAGTGTAAAAACTTTGGCTACTTAAGAACATATGAGGTATAGAGAGTAAACTCAATGCTCAGCAGTGCTTGAAGAGTGATTCCCACCTCAGTAATTTCTCTCCACTCTCATTGAAATAATACTGGATTTAAATGCTATAGCCATGGTGTCAATTTACCAAAATCTTCTCTGCCTAAATTATTCTTCAATTAAATGTAGCTCAAAGTTTTATAACAATCCACCTATCATTAAAAAAATGAGATTGCTAAGTAGTGTCATAGTATCACCCCATAATACAGATTTTTTGCATATCATTTTTACATATTTGAAAGAACTCCATTAACTCAGTTACATACAACTTTTTGCAATAAGAGGCACAACATAAAGCAATATCAAAACACAGGTAATATTTCTACTAATTTTATTTAGCCAAGTTCCAGATTTTGCATAATTTTGCCACTGCTTCTGGCATGATAGCAGATATGGAGGTTATCCATACCTGCCTAACTTTTGGTGCTGAGAGAGGATTCAGCTGTGTGGCACATTACCACCCTCTGATACCAAAAAAAAAAAAAAAATTCCACTGGAAAATGTGGCATAACCTCTGGGAAATGCAGTTTGACCTACCTTCTGGGTTCAGACATTGAACTGGATGCATGATTTGGGAAGGGATTTAATACCAGCTACCTCAGTAGCCACAAGGTGTTACAGGAAAAAGATTGAAAAAAAAACCAAACTACTATATTGTATCCTGAGACTGAAGGACAGCATGGTTATTTTGCCTATGTATTAATTTCTAACCTTGCCTATACTTCTCCTCACAATCCTTTCCTGATATTGTCTGTCAGCTTTTTCAAGAAGACACTTGGTTGTGCATAAAGTAGGAATAGCTGCACTGACTCAAGCCACGAGCCCACACAGCCACGTGTACCTGGCTGTGTGCCTTGGTGGGGGTACAGTCCTGTAATAAGGCCTCCACTGATCCCTGCAGATCAGGGAAACCTTCAGCTCTTCACTTCCAGACATCTTCAGGGCTCTATATCCAATATGTACAGTTGAAATACTTCCCAAATCAGGGCAGTGCATTATGATGAGTAGTCTGAATTTGTCCTATATTCTGTGAATTTACTTCTTTCTTCTGTCAATCTTCTCTGGCTGTCTTGCCCTTCTTTCTCCTGAAGTAGAATGACCAGGGCTGCATGAATTATTCAAAATAAGAGTGTATGATGTATTTATACAGTGATATAGCGATACAGTGTATTTATACTGTGATATATATATATATGTTTTCTATTTTGTTTACAGTTTCTTTCGTAATCATCCAAATATCCTGTTTCACATTTTTACTTGATACTGGGTGCTTGACTTGATGTTTTCCAGAGAGATGTCTGATGTTAATTCCTTATTTTTTTCTTCTCAAGCAATAGTTAATTCATAGTCCCTGCCTCTGTGTGTATAGTTAGACTTATTTACCCCTTGTTCAGTTCTTTCTGTTTTATCAGATTTCATCACTCCTTCATGGCCAAGGGCATTGAAAATTGTGAAATCATTTTGCAGTTCTTTCCAGGCAGTTCCTTACTGATTTAACTTACAAAAAACATTTTGTATCAAACTTTCTCATCTGACAGTTCTTAGATATCACATTTCCCTTTACTACTAATAAAAGTACTTTTGCTTAAATCCTTTGTTTTATTTCATGCTTCAGTCCAGGAATCTTTGCAAACACTTAAGTGCCCAATTGCTATGTTTTTAAGATTGGGGGATGGAGGACTTCAAACTATTGTCATTTGTGTTTTATTAACTGGAAACCTTAAAAGTAGATTTTAGATCTTATTGCCTCCTGGTTCTGACAGAGTGGTTCTACAACCTTCAGAGTGAAAAATTGCTAAGGGCTAGATCCATAAACTGCATCTAGGAATGCCTTTAGCCTCTTAGATCTCCTGTCTTCTTGCAAAAGCTGGAAACCCAGATTAGTTACATCCCTCTACACTAGAAGAGAAAACCTGGATGTTAAGCAACAACCAACTCTTTCATACTGAGCAGGGGACAGTCTGAGTGAACAGAAGAAACATCCAGATGGGGTAAATTAAACCAGGGAGTGGTGTACTGATACTGGTATATTTTTCAACACTGCCTTGCTCATGGGACTGTAAGCTGCTGTAAGGTAAGACTTTCAGCATCTCTCCCACAGCAGCTGTTTCTCTTGTTGATCCCACTATTTCCTGCAGTGAGCTCTAGAACAAAACTACAATGCTGAGGGCACAATCCTTCTTTCTCTCTAGCACAGTGAATGTTCAACTTTCAGGGTTAGGCAACAACTGAGTAGACTTTAGGGAACTACCCTGTCAGCATGAGCACTCAAAGCAGGAGTGAGTTTAGCCACTCCTGTTTAAGTGCAAGTCTAAGCTGGGGTCTAAGTTACAATACCAATGAAAGCAGTGACAATATTTGAATCCCAGCTTTGCAGACCTGTTAAACTTGCTTGTGAGAAAGGACTCACTTTATATAACCCATATATAACCTTGACTCAAATGGCATTCTTGCTATCCTGCAAAACCTATGCTTGGTCTGCACAAGCGTTGTGCCATGACCCATGTTGTCATGTGAATACTGACAGTATGTAAATGTAGACAGGTGAGTAGACCCTATGAGTTATAAGTATTCATAACACATCAAAATCTTAGATAGTGGGGAAAAGGAGTGAGCAACATAAGTGAACCATGACTGACATTTAGTGTTTCTCAAGCTGAATTGTATGCTGAATATTTGAGAGAAAGAACTGAGAACATATTTATTTATTTATTTAATATTTTAGAAACATCTCCACAAAAAATACAAAAAACCCAAACCAAACAACAACAACAAAAATAAAATCAAACAAAAAACCCCCACAGCACAATTATGTCCTGTGCTTATTTTTCTGTAGTTATAAAAGTTATTTTATCAAAACATATAGCTATACTGGCCAGTGACAAAAGTGAATCAGCTACTAGAGAAGGTTTGGGATGATGAATTTCCATCTGTTCCATTACATCTTAGGTGCCTGTAAATCCTTGTCTGAAACAGTAGAACTTTGAGAATGAATAGGCCAAAAATTAAGACTCTGTAAACTATCAAATCAATCTGCCCTGTGATTTTTTAAAAAAGAACAAGCTCTGAATGACTGCTATCTTTGTCTTCTATCTCTATGCATCTAAATTATACAGGCTTCTGTCATCTATATCTATGTATCAATATTAACACAGGCTAATTCACACATTTGTAATTATTTTCTTTCTCAGTTTGTTAGATTTATATGTTGGCACAGTGTCTCCAGTGCTTCAGCTTTTTTTTTTGTTTTGCTGATATCAACATTAATGGGTTCTACTTTTTAATTGATAGTCATTAATTGAGTAAGGGTGTCAGGTTGCAATAAAATAAAAAACAATGAACAGAAACTTGGGATTAGGGAAAAACTGATAAAAAATCCCAGGTCAGCCTGTACTTCCTGGTGTGTACTGGGCAGCAACAACACTTTTTGTATGTAATGCCAAAGTGGCATAGGAAGTGGATTTTTATGCACTGACACCAAATTACAGTAAAGCTCTTTCAAGGCCTCATATACTTAGAGACATGAAGGAACTCGTAGAAGCCTCTGTTTTTAAACTTGTCCAAAAACATCTAAGTGATAATTTTGTGACAGTTGTGATATTTTGTGTTCACACCAGATCCTAGGAAAATTCCCCTTCCTTGTTCACAGCCCATGTCACCAGCCCTTTCTAGCTCTTTTCTTTCTATGTAGTACATGATTGAAGACTTCATTGGTTGTTTGTTGCAGGTTTACTCATGAAAAATATCTTTTTAGTTGTGTTTTGACTGTAAACTACACTTACAATATTGAAAGACCTGTTTCAATCTTTTTTCTATTCCAAAACCAAGATTTAGGAAGTGATAAATGATGGATTAATTCTTCAGGAAAAAAAAAATCTCTTCTACTTCTCTTAAAGAAATACATTTCCTATATCATACCCTGGTTCTAAGGTTTCCAAAAGTTTGGGATCTCAATTTGAAGCCATTTATGGGACTCTAACTTTTTTGAAAGTACTGATTTCCAAACCTTTGAAATACCATAATTCTCAATTTATTACTAACTAAAGAAATATAAAAAGTCATCTTTAAAAGTAAAAGGAAAAGCCTTAGTTAGTGAATTTTCTTTGACATTTTACGGCCTTGAGTTATATTGTGCTCAAGTTCTCTCTTCCTTATAAATGCATACACATATGTTTGCACTTTCATATAAAAGAATGATAGAATGAGAATAATTTAGTTTGGAAAAAGGTTAGATTGAGTCTAACCCTTAACCTAGTACTGCAAAGTGCACCACTAGATTACGTCCTTAAGCACCACATCAACACAACTTTTAATACTCCAGGGAGGTATGATTCCAATGATTCCACCACTTCCCTTTTCAAATGCTTGAGAGCCTTTTCCATGAAGAAATTTTTCCCGGTAGCCAAACTAAACCTCCTCTGGCACAACTAGAAGCCATTTCGTCTTGTCCTACCAGTTGTTACCAGGAGTAGAGACCAGCCTTCTGTCACTGCAACCTTTCTTCAGGTAGTTGTAGAGAACAATAAGTTCCCCTTGAGCCTCCTTTTCCCCAGGCTAAGCAACCCCATCTCTCTCAGCTGCTCCTCATTAGAATTGTTCTCTCGACTCTTGACCAGCTTTGTTGCGTTATTCTGGATGCACTTCAGCTCCTCAATGTACTTGAGGTCAGGCACCCAGACCTGACACAGTACTCAATGTGTCACCTCACAAATGACAGGGGCAGGGGGACAATCACTGCTGGCCACACTACTTTTGATAACAGCCAGGATGCCATTGGCCTTCTTGGTCACCTGGGCACGCATCTGGCTCATGATCAGCTGGCTGCTGACCAACGCCCTCCTGTCCTTTTCTGCTGGGCACTTTGCCTGACACTCTGCCTCATCCTGTAGTGCTGTATGGGTTTGTTTGTTGTGACTAAAATGCAGGACCCAGAATTCCCAGAACTTTGCCTTGTTGAACCTCATACAGCTGGCCTTGCCCAATTGATCTACTCTGTCCAGATTCCTCTGTAGACCCTTCCTACCCTCCATCAGATCAACAGTCCTGCCCAACTTTGTGTGATTTTCAAAGTGACTGATGGTGCGCTCAATTTCCTCATTGAGATCATTGATAAAGATTAAACAGAACTGGCCCCAGCACTGAGCCCCAGGGAATGTCACTAGTAACTGTCTGCCAATGGAATTTAACTCCGTTCACCACCACTTTCTGGGCCAGCCATGCAGGCAAGTTTTACTCTGCAAACACCTTCCACACCATGAGCAGCCAGTTGCCCCAGGAGAATCCTGTGGGAAAGGATTGTGTCAAAGGCCTTGTTAAAGTCCCAGTAAGTGACATCCACAGCCTTCTCCTCTCCCACTAAACTGGCCACCCTGTCATAGAAGGCAATCAGCTTGGTCAAGGTAGACCTGCCTTTCCTAAACCCCTGCTGGATGGGCTGATCAGTTGGTTGTCTTGCACATACCATGTGAGCTCACTCAAGTTGGTCTGCTCCAAGACCTTCCCCAGCACTGAGGTCAGCCCTTTTTGTAGGTGGGTGTCCCATTTGTTAATCTGCAGTCATTTGGGACTCCCCTGCCGAGCTAGGAGTCTTGAAAAATGATGGAAAATGGCTTAGTGAACTCTTCTAGTATCTCCCCTCTACCCTTAGGTGAATCCCATGCAGGCCTTGTAACCCTTGTGTTCACCAAATGGTGTAGCAGGACACTGAAAATTTCCCCATGTATTATGGGGGCTTCATTCTGTTCCCCATTCCTTTCTTTCAGCTCAGAGGGCTGAAAGTTACCCCCTAGTGTTATTCTTGTTATTAAAGACTGAGGCACTACCTCTGGCTTTTCCTCATCCTTTGTTACTATATTCCTCCTTGCATCCATCAAAGGATTGAAATTCTCTACAGCCTCCTTTTTGTTGCTGATGTGTTTATAGAAATATTTTATATTATCTTTTATGGCACTAGCCAGATTAAGTTCTAGTTGGGCTTCAGCCCTTCAAGTTTTCCTCCTGCATAACCTCATGACATCCTTGTAGTCTTCCTGAATGGCCTGCCCCTTCTTCTAAAGGTCATAAACTCTCTTTCTTCCCTGACTCCCACTCAAAGCTCTCTGCTAAGCCAGGGTGGTCTTCTTCCTCGCCTCCAAAAACTTTTGGCAGGTGGCAGCAGCCTGCTCCTGTACTTTTAAGATTTCCCTCTTAAAGCACATCTAGCCTTCCTGGATTTCTTTCTCCTTCAGGACTGCCTCCCAAGGAACTTTGTCAGCCAGGCTCCTAAGAAGGCCAATGTCTGCCCTCCAGAAGGCCAAGCTCTGCTGATCCCACTTCTTACTTCTCCAAGAATTGCAAACTCTATTCTTTTATGATGGCTGTGCCCAAGAAGCCCTCTGACCATCACATCACCCTAAAATCCTTCTCTGTTCACAAACAGGTGCAACGGGAGCCTTTTTGGGTTCTTCAGATATTGTGCCCGGAAAATATCTTCCACAAACTCCAGTAAACTTCTAGACCCCCTTCTCTCTTGTATTTTCAGCAGAGATCTGGTAAATTGAAGTTCCTCATGAGAACAAAAGCCTTGTGAGATTTCTCTTAGCTGCTTGCAGATTATTTTATCCTCCTCTTCATCTTAGCTGGCTGGTTTCTAAGAGATTCCCATGATATATTCCTTGTTGGCCTTTCTTACAATCCTCACTTGTAAAGACTCAACCCTAACATCACCATCATTAAATTCTAGGCAATCAAAACGTTCCCATCCTTGTCCACCCCTTCTGAAGGGTTTTTTTGCCATCCATTCCAGCACTCCAGCTGTGTGGGTCTTCCCACCATACTTCTGTGATGGCAATTATGTCCTAGTTTTCCTGCTGCACCATGGCTTCCAGCTCCTGTTTGTTGCTCATGCTGCATGCATTGGTGTAGATGAATAGCCAGGGAAGTCTCTCAACATTAATATTACAAATGAACTTTTAACCAGTGGACAGCCATTCTAATCAAAGCTGAAGTATCAAGGAAAACAAATTGAGATGGTCAGTTTGGAGGCAGGTTTTTCTAATAAATACAAGGAGTTGGTTATATGCATCATTAAATATTTCAGCTAACTGAAACTTAGAAAATGCATTGTTGTCAACCATAATTAATACCAATTTGGACAAGAATATTTCAAACACTACTGTAGTAGGTCTTGGTTGATAGAGCCAGCAGACATTTCTTTGGGCAGTTCAAGATACACAGTTTTCTTATAAATTTCATATTATTTTTAATATCAAGAATTTGCCAATTAATTAGTAAAAATATATGGAGCACGTTCTTTCTGAAAACTTCATATTTTAATGTTTTCTAATGTATTTTGAAAACACAACTTATAGCTTTTGCTTCTAACTTATAAAGCAAGTAGGCAAGGCTCACTCAATAAGATAAGTGCAGGCTTTGGTAGATGATTCAAATTAACTTTAAAGCTAGTTGAACATATTAATATTTTTCACCTCAGCCAAATAAAAATGTAGAAATTGTCACATTAGTCCATTCAGAATTATATTTTATCTGTACAGGTAAGAAAACTGTACATTCATTTTGATGGTGAATAAAAATGAAAGATTGGGATATTTGTGTAATCACAATTTAATTATCATCAGAGCTGTCCATAATTTCTTATGTACAACTAGGCAAAATTCTTGGACAAAAGCTTAAAAGCTCTTTCTCTAAGTTTACCAGAAATATTATCTATCTACCCATGGGTGTACACAGATATTTAAGTACACATTCACAAATGGATGTAGAAAAGCCTGTCAAAAGGTCTTATCTTTGTTTTCAGAAACTAGAGATATGTTAAGAATAAAATAATTTAAGCAAACCTTTGCCTATGTGCAATATCTGAATAAAAATTTCACAGAAACCTTTCTGTGTATAAAGATGTAATTTTATGAAATCCAACAAAAACAAACACTGAAAGATGTAATCTGCATTCTTTCTTGCCTTTTTGCGTCCATTCTTTGCTTTTATTTTTGGTGATGGCGCTATTTTCCACCTCTTCACTTCCATGCTTTTGAAGAAGGTTAACAAACTAATGACTAGCTGCATTCCCACAAGGGACCTAAGAAATAACCTCAAAATTATACAATGTGTGCTTTAAAGTAATGAAATAGTCCCTCTGTCACCCTCAAAAATAGAAGACTAGTTTACCACTTCCTTCCCTCCAGACTGCTCTCATATGCATTTTATAGTGAAGCATTCCCTTAGAAAAAAACAATGCACAAGTTCTGAAACTTTTTTTTTTTTTAATAAATACCAGATGGAATGGAGTTGGTGAGGTGAATGTAACCAGGATTTAAAAATATCAAGTGCCATTAGGTGACATTAAATGTAATGAAATCTCAAGGTCAACTTAATTTCCTGCATCTCCTTATCTCTTTGACACATAGTACTGTATCTCAGTAGCTGCCACCAACAGCTACCATCAGTGTGCTTGGCTAATTGGTAATCAGTCATGTCACTTGGTGTGATCTCATCCAGTCTGACTATTGAACCTGAGTGCAGCAACAAAAAAGGAAATTGAAAACTCTTGGCAGCTATGTGTTTAGCTCATGTATTTTCAGCAGCATTATATGCCTGCAGTTCAAGCTTTCACTATACTACGTTAATAGGCATGTTTGGATATGATGATTTTGGGAGTTATTCATGTAGGAATAGTCTGTAGGACTAAAACCCATGGCATTTAGCTACCAACCAAATAACCCCATCAAATGCTGAAAGATAAGATTTCTTAGCAGTTCAACAGCATTAAGATAGGGAAAAAAACATTTTCATAAAATTCCTACTCACATATCCTTTCTTATCATTAACCATTTCAGCATGGAGTGTAGCCATCACAGCTGAATGAAACCAGAGAGAATCTCATTGCTGGGATGTGATCTAGCAAAGTGCTTAAGTACAGCTAGAATAGAAGGACAAGGATATCCCATCAAAGTTACTATATGATGACCCACATGATTAAAAGGACACAGAATTGTAGGTAGGTGCTTTTCTGGATTAGGGCCTAAGGAATGAAGCATTTAAGATCAGCCTTTCATGTGCTAAAAAATATTTACAAATCTTTTTAAGAGACGGAGTATAAAGAAAAATTACTATCTCGCCTTTGACTGCTATACTCAGGACAACTTCATATGTGAAAATCCTGCACATTAAGTGATCACTTTATTCCCAATCTAAGCAGTTGTCTGAAATGGCAAGCCACAAGTGCTAATCTCTGCTACTAATAAACAAAAGTAAATCATGGCAGAAAACTCGTTTATGTTCAGTAATCTCCTGAGGATTAGCATTTCAAGGGATCAGATTTCCTAAACTCCTCTTTCCTGATAACAGCCTCTGCTGTGAGGTGACACACCAATAGACATAAATTATCTAGAGCTGCAGATAAGCAGAGGCCATTTGGGGGTTCGAAGTGCAATATAAATAGATGCAAAACAGTAGGGGAACTGGTGCTCATCACAAACCTCAGAAGGATTAGCAGTTCAAGCTCTGATTTCCTTGCTGTTTTTAGCTGTGATTTATCATCAGACAGTGCCTGAGCGCCTGTTTTATCTGTGATAATTTAATGGTTTAATGGCAGTCCCTTTATCTGGGGGTCGTAATTAAGCTTGTTTGATCAGTTTCCTAACAAGCACCTCCTCTGTATTTTTGGCTCTGCCTATTTTTTCTCTGTGTGTAGCAGCATTTTTGCTAATTAGTATTAACAATATTATTGTTAACAATTACTGGTAATGATAACAATCTCTTAAAAGGTTAGCATTTATCTGGAGGAGAAATGCAAGCCAAAAAGGATGCAAGACTTTGAATCTAAATACATTTATAGGAGATTATAACTATAGTGTCTCATCACCTCTTTGGTTTGTCAGATTCAAATCTAACTCAAATACATAACTGAATAAAATAATTTTAAATTGAATAATATCCCTCTGGTGCAAAATTACCATAAATTTGAAAATAAAGATGACTCCAATCTTACAGTGCATTTACTGTCCCTCTCTGTCTTCCTAATAATAAGCTGTTTCTTCCACTCTCATGAGAATTTTTCAACAAAAGATGAATTTTAAAACATTATTATGGCTGTTTTAAAACACAGGTGACATCAAAATTACATTTTAGCTATTAAAATCACTATTAAAAGAAGCAACTAATTATTTTTTTAATGTACTGACTAATGGATCTTTGAAAGGAAATATTTCTAAGATTTTATTTTTTAAGACAACGCAGTGACAGGCAAACAAATGGATTAAATGTGGTGGTTTGGGTTGTTTTGGGTTTTTTTTTTTAAGGAAGATCAAATAAAATAGAAACAGATTCAGATTGGCCACACTATTTCTTAATTATTGATGTAATTTCCTTAATTAAATACCTTGGACACCACAGGGAGATGTGACTAGGGTATGTAGTGATATTTAAGGAAACAGAATGACTGGCTTTAGAAAGACATCTAAGAAACATGATCACATGTATATAGAGGCAAGAGTGATGGTAGTAATATGTGCATAAATCTATGCAAATGTGAATTCATGTGAATTTGCACATTTATGTGTGTGGTTTTGTATTATGTATTTCATGATATGTACATTTTAGTCACATGCATAAATTTATGTATTCAAAGATTGATTAAATTTTGTCTTGAAAATACATCTCATTTACCTTTTGAAGAAAAAATTGGTAGTGGGATAGAGAATGTGTATATGTCTAACCTAAATTAATTATTTAGGTGCTATAATTAATGCAGAGAGACAAGGTTCATTAGAAAGTGAGTCATTCCTCTTACCTGATTTGCTTGTTTTAGAAACAGATTCATTGCTTTTCTTTCTCCTGGCTATAGATAAACTCCAGGTGACATGGCTGAGCTTGCAGCTTGGTTTAGGGTTAGATGAGACTATACCCACATGAACAAAAAGAGTAAATTTCAGAATGAGAATTTCCAATACTTTCTTATGATGTTACCTCCCCGTTCTTTGCAAATGGAAGAACTGCCACAGAAGTATATGTGTTTATATAAATGTTTTTTCTGCCTCGTGTAGAAAAAGGCTCGCCTGACAATCCTGAATAAACCAACCTTATTCTCTCAATCAAATCACCTACTATAGGTTACCATCAAATAACCTATAGTAATATTGATTATATAGGCAAAGACTTGCAGCCAACCGCAAAAAAAAACAAAATGAAAAAACAACACATCTGTTAGCTCTCCTCTACTAATAATGCAATTTTACCGACTTTTGCTGAGTTTTGCAGGTGGATCAGAAATGGCCTGTGTTCAGCTGTTTGGGTTTGGCAAGCAGGAATTTGATTTTAAGCTTGTTATCTGGCCAAGAGTATGGCAGAGGAATTTACTTGGAGTATTGCAGACGATAGTCTCGAAGGGGCTTTTTCCACACAAAACTCTTAGTCCAGTTCTTGATGAAATCAGGGAGAAACTATTCATTGACTGCAGTGGGATCAGAGAGAAGGTGCCAGCCACACTGCAGCTGCAGCTGGCAGTTGCCTGGGAAGCTGGAATTTTACTGGGCTATGAAACAAGCAAAATGTGTGAAAGATAGAAATGACAAGGTGTAAAGGAGATTGCAATGCAACACACCAAAATCCTTAACTGGTATCTGCAGCTAAGGCCGGTGACACTTGGGTGCTGAGGTGGCTCTGGGAGGCCTCGATGTGATAAACACACACAGTCACTGAGACGTGCTTTACACATCCAGCTTCACAGATAACTTTCCAAAACTAACAAGACAGAAACATTCCTGGATGAATACTGCTTTTGTTGTTGCCAGTATGTGACAAGTTCAGATTTTTTTTCCACCACTAAAACAAATTGTTAAGGATATATGAAATAGGAATCTTTGCTCAGCTCACAGTGAGAGCAGAGACAGCATCGTGCAGTCACCACTGTGTTATGTTGTTAGTTGCTCACCAGCTAGTGCCAGACATAATATAGTCAAATAAATCTACAAGAACAAAAACATCATGAACCTTTTGAAGTGCTGAAACCTTTGTTTTAAGTTCACCAAAGGTTTCAGTCGATCTTACTGTTGTCAGTATAGAAAACAATAAATATCCTAAATATATCTCATTGTCTTAACTTTGGCCATTACTTGCCATTACTTGCAGAAATTATGCTCATGCTAAAAAAGAAATCATTGATATTACAAAACAACTGCTCTCATGTCTGGAAACTGAAATAAGTTTTCAGTTTATAATGTAACATTAGTTTCTGACTCTGTGTTCATGGTTAGGATTAAAAATGGATTAAATTTGTTGGTTTTATTTTGTCTAGTTTTGCATGAAAATTATCATGGTCTAGTAACATATTCAGTCCCACCATTCCTCCTGCATTAGTAGCTTTAATAATGTGATTTTATTGGCTATATGTATATATAAAAATAAACATATTGGTATACATATAGACAGATACTGGTATATAAAACCTCAAATTCTCACTCATTCTTTGATGTACATACAATTTTCAAGAATCTATTTTCACCCACAAACAGGCATGTTATTACTGGAAAACAGTCCCAAATGTGATTTGAATACTTCCATCACAAAGCTAAATTTTGTTTCCACTAGAATATAAATGTAGTTTTCACTAGATTAGATCCAATTATATCTCTATAACAAACAATCTCCATGATATTTAAGACATTTTTATTGCATTATGAAAATTTTGCATAATATGGTCTTCTCATCCAAGCCTCAAATTCTGTTTTCAGCTCTTCCACTTTATAATAGAGAAGCCCTTTAATCTCTCTGAACTTCAGTTTACTCATTTGAAGTAGATGAGGAGACAAGTGTGATCTAATTGATGTTTATAAAGCTCTTTGAGACCTCATAATGAAAAATAAGACAGAAGTGATAAATATTCTTAAAGGTACATCTGCTTTCTTTTCTCCAGTTTTTGCCAAAATCTATGTTTTATTGCTAAATTTAGTATTATCTATTTTATCCATACTCTTTTCATAGTCAGAATTCTTAAAAATGTTACACCATTACGTATTTTCATTCTCAAATCACCATTTTTCTCCCAAAAATATATAATATTGTGGGCATGATACACTTCTGAACAGAATAATTTTTCATTTAATATTTCCTTTAATTTCATGATGCTGTTATTAAATCCCAAAATCTGCAATTCCATGTGCAATGGCAGACTGCTGTATGCATATGGAAACCCAGCAGTATATGGCTTAAAGTGTTCAGCAGAGAAATGTATTCAAAATTTGGATTTTAGGGGACAATGCAGTAAGAATGAGCCTGATAATAACATAAACCAGCATTTTGTGATCTGTATTCACAGGAATAAATATTTATATATACATAACTAATATATGTAACAACCTCTCTATGTAAAACAAAGTTTACTTAAAAAAACAGTAATAATCAGGTTTCAATGTGGAAATATTTTTATTTACAAAGAATAATTATTCAATGTAAGAAATTGTTTGGTAGTGAACTAGAAATATCAATTTGAGCTTCCTTTGGAGTTTTTTGTCTTCAGAAAAGCAGGACAGGCATTGACATATTTTCAGTTGTGGTTTTTCCATTCTGGAGTGACAGGAAGTATTGGGTCTATTCCAGGCCTGTTTTGAATTCTGCAATGCAGTTTCTCCTGTGATAACCTAATTGCATGGTTGCAGAATACCACAGCCATTGGAGCTAGTGCCAGTGGGGTAACTTAAGAACTGACAGATCAATGTGATCAAGACCTGGACTCTTCTTCTTATCTATGGTCCGTAAAAGCTGCTTCCTTGGGGAAAAATATGTAAAGTTCTGCAATCATTCTTCAGACCCAGTGGGGGTCCTAACAAGGCAAGGAGGTGGACATGTTAACTCATTTTATGATCAGAGCTGTTTCTTTGACTTCAATCAGTAACTTTCTGTTTAGGAACATGGCACAAAAAGCAGTGGCATCCACATTTCTATTGCTATTTCCTTGCATTTTCTCTTGTGCTGATGGGGGAAGCAGAATCACTCTCAGGGACTGAGGGAGATGACAATTTGGAGAGGGTTATTAATTACCAGTTACTATTCATGGGGTTTCTGTTTAAATGTGCAGGAATATGAGATTTGGATGTGAAATCAAGCTCACATCTCCCAGGCAGCTGCGCTGCACTAGAAATACATAATTTAGAGCACTTCTAACTTCAAGCTCTTGCATGTCATTTTAATGGCTCATTGACAAAATTATGTGGGGGGAAGGCAAAAAAATTAACTTCTCCCAGATAAGATCAGAAAGAGAGATCATTCCTCTATTGATAATATTCAGGGATGCTGTTTTGGCAAAAAAAAAAAAAAAAAGAAGATGGAAATTACAAGTTGTAGGTATTAAGTAAAAAAACAAGATACTATCATTACCTTGGTAGATGTCAGGTGTATAGTGTAGCACATAAACCCATACTGACCTTTAGTTCCAGAGCAGACTGGAAAAAGTCAGCAAAAGTTGCTCACCTGCTTACAAATCTGAATCTACCCCTGGCAAAGATAATCCCTCTGTGTGATTTCTGTGACAACTGAAATAATTTTCATGTCTTCCCCACTGCAATTTCAATAGGTAGGAAATAGTTTTCAGACTGCAAATTTTCACATTTTGCTTAGAAAAGGTCCTGCAAGGGACAGCATGTGAAGCATTACAGTTTACATTTTCGAAAAGAAGCCAGATCCTCAGGGAGAAGTGATGAAACTTCACTCTCATCAAGATTCTTCCCCAAACACAGGAGAACTGATATGCTGCTTTGAAGAACCGTGGTTACAAGTTAAAAGCAGGCCACCACAAAGGGTCAAAAAACCAATGTGCAGAGGCCAAACGCTTGCTGTTACTCAAAGTAGTTATGGCTTTATCAAGGCACAAGGTATCAGTAGAGTTGGCATAAAAACAAAAGGTTTCTCATGTTGTGAAAAGATTATAAAGATTAGACTTTACTGTGAAGCCTCCTGTGTAGTACTGTAAAATAAACCCAACAACTCCCCTATTATTCAACTTTTGTTATCTCATTGAGCCTTTTCCTGTAGGTTGTTTGTCTGGTGTTTTCTAATTGGACAAATATCTCAAGCTCAATACTATTATTTAATTAGTGATAACAACTTCAGAATCCCCAGGTAGACCTGTTCTTTACCTCCTTTGAAAACCTACTGGTTTTGCGAGCAGCTAAATCAGTTAGTGACGTAGCACATTCCTTTAAGCCTCAATTTACCCTCTTCCATGGCCAAAATAAATCACAAGGAACATCATAATTCATATCCATATGCCGTTTATCTTGCATTCATTGACTGAAAAACATAATAACCACTGTGCAAAAGGAGGTTGTGATAATATTTTTTCCCAGAAACTGAAGGTCTCAGAAACTAAATGCCTATTAGTTGCCCACATTGGTTCACTGAGTTCTTTATGTGTATGTAAGATTGGAGAGTTGTTTTCAGATTCCTAACAGAGTGGGAAAAAAATCTAAAATTTTTGAAGTGGTGATAATAACTGGTGATGATTTGTACATTGCTGTGGAGAATAAATACTGAAATCTACAAGCTTCTTTATTTTCTTTTCCAAATGAAATAAGTAGTTAATTCCTATAGAATTAGGACAAAGCCTCGTTTTATTGACAGCACTTTCCTCTCCTCTGCAGAAAAGGAATGATTCATACTAAATGGTGCGGGTTGGCTGTGAAACTCTCTGCAATTTTTTCTTTGGCCATGTACTTCAGTGACAATTTTATCCGCAGAGAGACCATAGTAGCAAACATAGGAAAACAAACCCTCTGGTCAGTTTTTAAAGTTATTATTGGTGCATATGCTGCTGTTAAAATGTAGAAACACTTCTACAGTCTTTCTTCCCTTTCTGTGTTTGTATTACCAGTATTTGATAGCCCAACCAAAAATAGAATAAACTTGGTCTGTACCAAAAGGTTCTATAATTTGAACAGTTTCCAAAGAGGTTAAAGGGGAATGTGGTTTTGGTCTACTGAGTACTGGTTGGTGAAAATTCTCCTCCATGTTCTATTGCAATTAATTATGGGTTTTTAATTTAATTTGACTAGGATCATTATTCCTCCTCTGGGAAGGGAAGGGAAGGGAAGGGAAGGGAAGGGAAGGGAAGGGAAGGGAAGGGAAGGGAAGGGAAGGGAAGGGAAGGGAAGGGAAGGGAAGGGAAGGGAAGGGAAGGGAAGGGAAGGGAAGGGAAGGGAAGGGAAGGGAAGGGAAGGGAAGGGAAGGGAAGGGAAGGGAAGGGAAGGGAAGGGAAGGGAAGGGAAGGGAAGGGAAGGGTAATACTTTGATCATTTAAAATATCATAGCAGAATCAAATACCATCAAAATAAAGAGACACAGATGACTTCTAGAATGGCCTAATTTTCGTAATTACATGATTAGATTCATTCAGTGCCACTGATCTCTTCAGATACATGTGTAGGTCTATTGATCACAAATCTGCCTCACTGTTATACTAACAGATGCACAGTTATTAATCTTGGAAAGAATCCACATCCCCTTTTCAGAAAGATCAGAGGAGCTAATTAAGGTGACATGACATCTTGTGTGGAGGAAGAACTGCCTTTCCTATAAATGGCAGAAATTGTGCCAGAATGCCAGAACCGATGAAACAAATACCAGGAAAAATAATTGTGCTATACATTTTTTTCTTTTTTTTTTCCATTCTTCTCTGCCATTTCAAGCCAATATCTTTGCCAGATTACACGTTCATAGTAACAAGTGCAGCTCTATGAGCAAATGCATGACACCTGCTAACTGTTGTTCCCTTCTCAAACTTCTCATTTACCAACCTTTGCTAAGTGCCCCAGTGGGTTGACACAGCAAAATTCATGCCAAAAGCCTCTCCCTACAAGAGCACTAATAGCTCAACAGTGTGAGCCAGAGTTATTAAACCACATCCTGAGCAGTGTCTGGGCTATTTGGAAATATTAATAAATAATGAGGAAAATACAGGAAATCTGTGCTCAGAAGAGATTAGTATTCAGATTGTTGGAGTTCAATTACTACCAGGAGTATATGATGCACAAAACATAGTATTAATATATTCATTTTGCAAGAAAAAATCTTAGATCTGTTAGCAGACTTGCCTTGGTGAACAATAATGAACCAAATCAAAGACCATATCATTTCTTTTCTGCTTTTGAGATTTGGCCTAGACTGCTCAAGCAGGGTTTGTTTTTTTTATTAAACTTAAACCTGTTGAAATCTTTTTCATATATGGTTCATATCCTTCCTTGGAGATGAATCCTCCAGACATTTAAATATCAAGACTTTATCATCAAAATAAATATATTTTTACAGATAATTTTTTTTACTGAATCAAACCCCCTAGAGAAGAAATGGAGGGGCAGCTTGTAAAATTATTTTGGTCATTCAAATGTTAATAATATTCACATTCATTATCTCTCTGTTTTTCTCTGATAACTAATACTAACTTTAAAATGAAAGTAAGTGATTTCTTGGACTTTCAAAAAACAGGGATATTCATTCCATGAACATCCACTTTCTCTGTAGGATATCTGAAGAACCTTGTTCCTCCTTCTTGACAGGATAAGGATTTCAAGTGATCAAGCATGTATTAAAAGGTCAAAGAGTCATTATATAAATTATTCTTGTGTCACAACTGCTGTAGTCAAATTTTTAGAATGACAAGAGTGTGCTACATTGCTTTTTCAATGACTAAGCTTATGAAATTCCTGGGTTATCCATGATATTTGTGTGGTAGAAGCTTTAAGACATCTGAATGTGGGGTTAAGTACATAAGTAGATGAAGTTTAGCACCTACAGTGTTGGTGTCCTCAACTGGGGAGGTAAAAAATACAGAAGAGTGGAAAAAATATAAATCACAATATTGGAGATTAGGATTGCGAAACAAGTTCTCAGAAAGAATAGAGGAATTGCAGACATTGAAGGATAAATTAGGGCTTTGCTTCTGAATTTACCTGAAGATCTTCATTTGCCTAATGAAGGCTGATAATGTTAAACTTAAGTCACAATAATCTAAAATAATGGGAGAGGAGCGAGGGGCTATGGCCACATTGGAATATCAGCTTGGATGCACTCAACCCTGAAGAGTATGGTGAGTGGTTTTTCCCATAGAATCCATGTCTCTAATTCATTTGTTTTGCTTAGCTCAAAAGATTATAAATTCTCAGAGCAGTTTGTTTTGTTTTGCTAGGAAGTAGACAGAAAATAGGAAGAAGTAAAGGCGGGGAAGCATGTAAGGCAAGATTGATTTTGGAGTCTGTAATGGCAGGTTTATTGATTCTGACTCATGAAGTATGAAGTTATAGATTTGTGTGATGTTACAAAGCCAGCTAAAACAGCTACATAATGCCACACACTACCCAAGAACTGGTCAATTAAATTCTTGCTTTATATCTTTTGGCTTTTTAATGTACATTGTAGACATGATTTAACAGCTGTATCAACCATTCAACCTCTTTTTAGGTTGCCAATTTTTTAGTATCAAATACTATTCTGTAGTCTAAAAATTAGGGCATAAGAGCTATATCATTCCCCTAAAAATAAGATTTTACATCAAAAATAAGAAGAGAGGTGTTGGCAGCATTTACATATTTTTAAACATGTCTAGTTAAATGCAAATTATTCTATTCTGAATAAAATTTTTGCTTTACTAAAAATAAAAAAAATAAATGTACTGTTATTTCTTGCACATATTGATGCATTGTTTGTGAGGATAAGTTCAAGCAAAACTCTAAAAGACCTTATGCAGGAAGAAAAAAGTTTCATAGGTGGCATTTAGTCTTCCAGAGGTACTCCAGTTAGGCATCATGATGAGAGATTTCCAGGAAAAAAATTTTCAGCTTGGCTTACCTACTGACTTTGGAGTCAATGGAAAGAACAAGTGTTGTATTTAAGTTAGAGTCCCAACATAAACTGTTTGCTGTTTGTGAAATTTAGGTTTTGAGTGTTTTTATTTTCACTGACAATAGAGCTTGCCAGGTATGCAAATATTAGCCAGGATGATCCAAAATTCTCATTCTCAATTTGACCTAGGGTGTAAAAATATCTGTAATGTTTATATCTGACACCTCTAGAAGGTGCTATGAATACAGGAATTTACTATTTTTTAAGTGTGATGGCTGTATGGAAGGATGCTTTAGAAAACAAACAAGAAAATAAAGAATCTTCAAAATATATTTTTTCTGCTGTTTTTGTCTAAAGTAAAGATGAGCACCATTAGAAGGGTATACGGTTCCACAGACACATAAAGATGAATCTTTACAAGGCCTTTTAGAAATCTGTATGCATGATTGAGCACCACTGGACTAGTCTCTGCCCTGTTCAGCTTGTTAACATGGATCTAGCTAATGTAGCCAGAGTAGAAACAGCCCATACATAAGCACCTTTTACAAATGGATAAAAATTATTTGTTTCTTTTACTAGTAAATATTTGTCTCTATTTCTGTTTCTAAAAATGTATACTGCAGCATTTTTTTCTCCATCCTTATGGAGAACACATGTACACCCACAAACACACACACACTCTTCTGTATACCAAAACCTTATATTAACAGTTTAAATACAGAGAAAACATGAAACTGAGAGAAAGCTTTTACTGTTATCTGGGACATGAAGATGTAACTGTTACTTAAGTGATGTTCCATAGCAAATCTGAACAATTAGAACTAACTATTCTATGCCCATCTGGTGGATTTGAGATTTTCATTGATCTCCACATTACAGGAACAATCAGAAAAACATTCCTGGTGGATCAGACTGTTTGTCTCTGAAGATCTGCTTAGAACATACCAAGATGTTGTACATCCAGGTTTCTTTCCTGCAAAAGACAGAATACAGAAAGTTGGTGTGGACATGGCTAGAACCTACACCATGAGCTCAGACAAACATGGGGATCTCCCAGTCCAGACATGGTCCAGAAATGACCAGTTATGGCTTCTACATCTGTCCTGTTCATGCTCTACCACAGTAAAATTACATTAAAACCACTACTTGACATGCAGGTCATAAAAAATAAGTTTGTTTACAAGTGCATTCCAGAGCATTTCCTTTAGCTCTGTAAACTCCATGGCACTCAATGCGCTCTCTACATGCAAATTGTTCTCTATTCCAACAGATATATGTGAAGGCTCATACCCATATGTATTGATTTCTTTGTCTGGTGAAGTTCCCTTTCCAGCAAAGTCTTACCACTATAGTAAATTGAAGAAATACTAAGATTTTGTGGAGCAATCATGTGGATATGTTGACTAACTTGAAACAACAGATTTTCTGTTTGTCTTAATTTCAATATGACAGAATAAGTGGAACACAAGAAGCCCTAGAATCTTCAAAGATATATTTTTCAAATGAGGTCTGGACAGATACCTATTTAATCTTCTTCAATTTGTCTCAAGAAAACATGGATTAGAATTTATTAATTCCCATCTCTGCATCTTATCTATATTTCATTCGGCTTTGGCTCCAGAGCAAGAAGGATCTGCTTCTGTAAGTATTTCTTTTAATTGGATCCAAAAACAGTCAGTAGTTTGTGAGTAAATTTAAATTTCATTCACTTCTTCAGCTAATGAACTTGAAGTCACCCCTGCATTTCACTGCCATTTGATGAACAAATGTACAAGCTTCTCACTGCAATTTAATAAAGATCTTATTGTCATGTAACCTTTATGCAAAAGCAATACCTTTATGCAGAAGCAAAAACAATACTTACATGATGTGTCACATAATAAAATTTGCTCACACCAACTTTTGGGCTTGTGTCAAACTGTTAACTACTTCATTATAGACTAATGTAGAAAAAGCCATTCCTTTTCATTACAGGGAAAAAAAAAGAGAAAAAGTAATGGATGACTGGATGACAAATATTTAATTAAATGTGATTTTTGATATTTATGATATCACAGAGATGAGTTAGTTAAGTGAGGTAAAAATACATCTATCCACTGATTAACGTATTCCTTTTCCAGAAAACAAAGTGTGATTTTCCACTATCTCTGTAACCCCCCTAATATTTTCCTGGTTTTGCCATTAAATTATGATAATTAAACACATATTAACTATGAAAGCAAAATTGGAAGTAGAATCAAAATTCTAGGAACATGAAAGGAACTTACTGTGTTTTGCTATTTCCCTCCAAAATATTTATGAAAATGATCCTTCGATTTCAGTAGAATCTAAAAACAAGAAAACCCACTAAGCCCAAAGAAAAGTCAGGATCAAATGATCCTTTTCCAGCTGATTTCTATACACTGTTTCTGGTTCTGGTTCCCAATTAGTGATACATGATGAGAGCATGTTGAATTTGAGGAGGTTAGTGCGCCTCATTCATTAACTGCTGCTGCAATTCCAAAGCATATAGATTGCATTGTTATCTATATTGCTCTTCTCCTGCTGAACCTGGTGAGGTCTTGTGTGGGGCCATGTTGCTTTATGTGAAATGGAAGAAGAATCACAGCAGTGATTCACTTCTCCTTTTCCTTAGCCAAAACAGCTGAGCCAGCTCACAGTGGGAGCATAGGTATGCAGTGTTGAGCCTCACCAAAAGAAGTTTTAACTCCTTGGAAGTAAAGGGAAATGGAGAAGGAATTGAGTCTGTGAACATGTATTGCCTCCAATGGTTGTGGTGGGAGTTGGCACACTCTTCACCCACATTTGTGCCTAAATTCAGGCTCTGTTCCTTTGTAATCTTGCATGGATCTCATCAGTTTAGTGTTGCTTACTGTGAAGCACAACTATATCTTATTCTTAAGGGCAAAAAGAAAAAATATATAGAAAGAAATCTTTTTTTTCCCCTGGTTTTTATTGTACTGTTGTTTTGTGTTTTTTTAAACAATTATAATAAGTTAAATAAATGTCATATATCAGACCCTGTTCCTTGTGTAAATCAGCATGTGTAAATCAGCTCCACTCCATTGACTCCAGTTCAGCTGAGAATCTGGCCCAGTAATTTTTAAGTTAAACAACATAATCTGATTTGCATGAAATGTTACATGCAAGAATGAACTAGGAAACATGATGTGGGATCCCTTTATTCAGCTTTTTAATTACTTTTACATAATTCTACTAGGCAGAGATTATTACATTCCGAGGACAATGTTTGATCCCCTTTGGTAATTTAAATCTCATTTAAATATTCTTATGGGAGGGTTTTGGATCAAAATGCCTGACACCACAACCAATGGTGTACACCAATGGCAGTAAAATCTTCAAAATACATTAAAAAAGTTAACAAATCCTGTTTAAAAATCGAAATATTATTCAAAAGCAAGCTACACACATGCATTTGCTGATTTTCCTTATACAACTCCTATGAGGTGAATAAATGCTTTTCTCCAAATTACATATGGGAAAACTCTGAGTGGCAAAGTGAATTGCTCACTGTTACAGCAAAGTTATTTTCTGGTTTGAAGTTTGGGGTATTTTGGCTATTAGATGCTATATCCCTCTTCCAGTCCCAGAGGTGTTTGGGACTTATTTTACTTAGCAAAAGAGAAGAAAAAAATTCTTCTGCTCTTTCACTTTCCCAGCATTTCTAAATTCTTCTTCGACACATAATTCTTTTGTTGTATTTCTGTTTCTGGTAGATTCATCTTCCTCACCTGTATGTCCTCTGCCTCTTCTACTGCACACAAAAAGATAATTTCTTATTATCTAAATTCAAAAATAAAGGAGATTTTTTTTCCTTCTTGTTTGCAGATTGGCAGCAAAAAAATAAGAATAGTTTACATTTGTGAAAAGAAAAGTAGGATGAGTAAGATTATTGTTTAAAATGTTTAAGTGTTCTTTAGATAGTGTAATTTATAGCACATGGGATTTTTTTCTTATATATTTTTAAAGACTTTATATACTGGAGTAGGAGCATGGGCACCTCAGAATGAGTCGATTTGTTCTAAGATATGTGAAGATGTATTCCTAACTACTCAACTTCTTTCAAAATTCCAGACTCTCCCATCTCATACTTCATATCCCCGCTAGCCTAATTTTTTTTACATAGCTCCTTTGCTTCCAAATTTTTATGTCCACATTACATTTTACTTTTACATTGAGGATGGCCAGAAAAGTCCCTTATATGACATGAGTGAATACTATAGGACTTCAACATTCTGTCAGCTGCATTCTCCAAGGCAGTTTTAGATATATAGTTTTAGAATCAGCCAGATTGCCATCATGCTCTGGCATGTCTTGAGAATAATTAGAAGTCAGACTTCTATAAAATATTATCAGAATATTGGAAGCATAAAGGTAGCTTGAAAGCAGTCCCAATACACAAGGTAAAGCTCAGAAGAGATTATGAAATAACAGTAAAAAACAGGAGAAAAATGGAACCTCTAGAAATACTTTTAATATTTGTAAAAATACTATAAGAATGAACAGTATTTTTGAGAGCAATTTGACTCTTACTAAAGGTTGCCACAGCTGATAATTTTTCACACAGTATTTAAAAAAATCCTAATAGTATGTTGAGCCATTAAGCTAGCATGGCTGGTGCCCAGGAACCCATTGTGACATTCTTTTGAGTTCATGCATGTCCTGGTGTTCGACCAAGAAAAGATTCACACAGGGCAGCCAAGAACTCTATTATCCAGCAAATTTGGAGATTGCACAGAAACCTTAGGTGGTCAGCTAAACAGAAAATGCTGTGCAGGACAGCTCTGCCAGCAGGGAAAGCTCTATTAATAACACCTTTTATCACAATTCAGCAACGAGGATGAGACAAATAATCTGTATCTGTGTGAGTATCGTGTGCTGGGTATGCAGTGACACCATTTAGTCAAGGAAAAACCTCCTTGGGTGGGATTCAGGTGAGACCAAGGCATCTAAGTCTGGGTGTCTGTCTTAAGGTCTCTCCATCACTAGTAGGATACTCATTGCACATCTTATCAGTACACTAGGAGGAAATGGATGGTCCTGCTAAATTTAGATTAAATTTCTAGGTGTTGTTTAAACAAAGGTGTCCAGAGGCACTTTAGGAGCGCTGGAATACCTCATATCCATCCCGGTAGATGGTTATCCATAGGTCTCATGTCACAATTGTCAGCACATACAAATGCATTAAACATGTTATTCTCTGAAAACTGAGACATTTGCACAAGCTGACAGGTCTGACACAGGCTCGATGGAAGATGTGCCTTCCTGCAGCAATGAATAGAAGCTGGGTGGAAGCAAAAATATGGATTTTTCCAATGGTTCTTGATGATTATCTGCAGGAAAATATCCTGGACTCTTGCTGCATTTTCCAATTTTGCAGCTGTCACCGTGCATAATGATGTTCCCACAAAGGAGGGCAGCGGTGCAGGCTGGTGGAGGCAATGCGATGTGGAACAGCTCTGTGATTTTGTCTTTTCTTTTTCCACTACAACACCCTTCCCTGGTTACACATTTTCTTTTAGAGGTATGTTGTTCTTCCCAGTCCACATAAAATACATCAGAAGATCATTGTTCTCTAGGTCTACCTTCCAGCCTCTCTACTAGAATAGATAGCTGACTCATTAATAAATCTTCTGCACTTTTTAAAAACTGGTAATTCATCTATACGACTAGGAATAATTAGATAACTTACAACTGCATTGAGCTTCACAACTATCTTCTAACCAATCTTCCTGACACCCCTGTGTAGATATAATTGAAAAGTTTACAACCCAGGTACAAGGATATTTCTTATTCTAAATATAGACAACACCTTCTAGTTACTGCAAATGATTTTTTTTTTTTTTTATATCATTATTCCTATTTTTTAAAGGTGAAAGGCAACAAAGTTTTATAAACTTGTTTCTTTGTTATTGGGATGCTCAGTATGTTGAAAAATAACTTAGATTTCTTGAGAGGCATTGAAAAATTGAAGAAGCAAAATTGGAAGACTGTTGTTAATGTGTTTGTTTTTCTCTTTTTTCCCCATAGTACAAATCCAACTAACTGAAAATCTGTTATAAAAAAATTATTGAACTCCAGTCAAAAAGCAGACGGACACATAGTAAAAAAAAAAGAGCTATAAAAAAAGCTTTTTCACTTAGGATCGTATAAGGTAACTCAAGTCTTAATGTGAGATTTTTTTCTCACTTCTCTTATTCAAATATGAGAAAAAGATAATTAAGGTGAAAATTAGGTGCTAAATGCTTAGCAAAGTATGAAAAAATACAATAAACCTATCTAGACTTAAATGGAGCACAATTTTACCTTTTCATGCAGCAAAGAATATGAAAAATACATAAGTGAAAGAAAAGCATATTAAGAATGAAAACAATTTTTCTACCTTAAATTAGCAGCTGGAGAGTTAGAACTTGGCTTAGTATTAGCAAATTGTTTATTGGTTGTAACAGTAGTGATAGTCCCAGAGCAACAACTGTAATCAGAGATCTGTTTGCAAAGCTAATTCATTCAATTTATTCATTTCTTCCCCTTCTCATAAAAAATAAAAGCTTTCTCTATCACTGCTCCTAAGTCTTAACTCCCATAAAAATGTGATTGTGGGGAAAAAAAAAATCCCAACTAATAACATAGACTTTTAGACTGGGTAAATTTCATTAAAACAACTTACAGCTGACAAATATTTGCAAGTCTGGAGTGACTTCAGAATATTATTCCATTATAAGTTCACCAGAGAATTGTTGGGGGAAAAATGTAAAAAAGCAATTTCATAACATAAAACCAATCAGGTGGCATTGTAAGCATAAGTATTTCCATGTTCTGTATCCACTCTCTGCCCTTATCACCGTTTTTACTGCTTGTATGGTCAGGGATTCATAAGCTCAGCCTTTGAATGGACTGCATGAACTCGTGTGGTATGTTATCAGAAGACATTATCTGAAAATATCTGTCCAACAGGCAGGAAGGGAAAAGAAAGTCAGCAGCAGGGAACTGGATTAAGGCCAATGGCACAAATAATGAACAAAGGGTATCCCATCTACAGGCATCAAGCAGCTTTTAACTTGTCAAGTGAGTTGTGAAGGCATCCTTACAAATGTGTGTGACACACTTATCGTCTAAAGTCCAAAATGCATAGCTGTACCATGTCTTGCAGTGAAATAAGAAACCATAGCACTTCTCCCCACAGCCTTACCCACATCTGACTGCTTCAAGGCTGGAAAGCAGAAGCTGTTGATCTCCAGCTTCCCTAACCCCCAGCCTCTAGTAGACAAAGCCAAGGGCAGAATGATGGCATGTGAGCTGATGAGGGAGGCACTGCGAGCTGACTGATTTGCTTGAAATATTGGCTTCAAATCTTCTCACCTGCTTGGCAGCAAAGACCAAGTTTTATCTGCATTGAAAGTGCCAGTATGATTTCAGATCATGTTTTTGATAAATCCTTTTCTCTCTGTATTTGCACAAACAAGATCTTTAAGCAAGCCTATAGCGCTATTGGAGTTCACCAAAATCTATTCTAGCTCAGCAGCTCAGGTGAGGCAGGCAGAGGGGCAGTTCAGTGTGATACCTGACCAAGATTCCACATATATAACTACATACATTATACACATATACATACACACACAATGTATATGTACATATGTAACCTTCAAAGTTAGGGTGCAGCCTTTTGTTATTTTGCAGATCAATTTCTGCATTCTGTGGTCAAGACAAGTCTGTCAGATGAAAGGAGGAATAATTCACGGCCTTTTAGCTGGTCTTACAGGGGATTTCTCCCTCCCATTTGAATGTTCTAGTGATTGGTGAGCAAGCCTGTGCAGCTCAGCAGAGAATCCTCAAGTGGCTTCTGCTGTTATTTTGATGGTATTAAGAGAGTGGTGCCTAGCATATGTTGGGCTTTTTCTCTGACTTCTTTTTTTCCTTCTGAAGGTGTGCTCATGCTTTCTAAATCGGAATGTCTTTTAACTTAGAATAGAATGTGCCAAAAGAAATGTCTTTAATTTTTTCAGCTTTGAAACTAAGTGCATTAAATGGAATTGTACGACTTTTCAGTGATTGAAGATTTGGGATTATGCATTTTTCTTTCAGAAAGCAAAATGCTTTTCATCAAAGACATTTTCACAGTAGCGAAATTAAACACAATGTGATATTATACACAAAATTGGACTATTGGTTTGAAGTAATTCAACTATTTGCAGATTTTACTATATAACAATGTAAAAATCATTAGTAAAATAGTTTACAATAGTAAAATCGATAACAAAACCAGAGATAGTCAGCAATATCTTTTTATAAATAAATATGTAAGATCACATGCTATTTAGCTAGGAGAAAAGAATTATATGATTTGAAATAAAAAAGGTAAATGTGTTTAATTAATTAAAAGAAAGGGTTTAAAATGAAAACTAAAAAATCACTTTAATC
The DNA here is from genome assembly GCF_963513975.1 of Fringilla coelebs. Classification (NCBI taxonomy): domain Eukaryota; kingdom Metazoa; phylum Chordata; class Aves; order Passeriformes; family Fringillidae; genus Fringilla; species Fringilla coelebs. Next base: position 38,621,895 of record NC_140030.1, on the reverse strand, counting down.
AACATGCCTAATAACACAGTGATATAAATGTAAGGGAAGATACATATTCATTCCTTACAGCTGTGGGCAACATTTTCACAAGGTAAGATATACAAAGGGCTATAAAATGGAAATGCTGTGTCCCGGTTCAAATCTATGATCCTGAAAATACATATTTAACTGATACCTGATTGTAGGAGTACCAAAGCATATAGACTTGTCTTGTTGGCACTTAAAATGAACATTCCCCAGGTGTCTCTGCATTCCCAGTACAGGTTCTATTTTTATGTGCCAGAGCAGCTTTCAATCTCCCAATCAAAATCTGGAAAGCAATTTTTACTCCAATTAAATCACTTGTATACCTATATTAGGCAACCAGCACTACAGAGAGCACAGAAGTGGCTGTCATTTCCTTTTAAAACCCAACCACAGGAGGAAAAAACCAAGGAGGTTTTAGGAGAAAACCAAGGAGGTTTTACAACCCTTTTACAATAACTTTATCTGCACTCTTGTCAAGCTATAAATCTGGACACGACTGTGAAAACATTAAAGAGACCACTTTAGTGGGATAAGGAAGGAAAGTTAGGACTTAAAATTTGAGGAATTTGAAGGAATAATTATTTAAAGAATCATTATTTTCTTGCATTATGGCTCATTCTTTAAAATAAACAAATGTTCTTTAGAAATGGAGTCCAGGTCTTTAGAATTGTAGTCCAGGTCCATTGTCCAGTCTTTAGAATTGTAGTCCAGGTATTCCTAACCTGGAGAAATTGCCTTAAGGTTTATAGACAGTTCATCCACACTTTTTCTTGTTCTCTGAATCACTGATTCAACCCAGAGGAGCTCAAGCTGCTGTTGTCCAGCTTGCTATTTGGTGATTAAATTCCTTCCTGGTAGCAGGATGCCTAGCTCTGACACCCCTCACAGGGCTGAAGCTCTAGCATCTGCACCATATCCCTCAGTGTAAGCATTTGAATTATCAGAATTAACTGCAGTAAGATTCTTCATCTGGCTGTAGATTTTAATTAAAATTCTAGACTGTCTGAATGTATTGTCTTGCTAAGATCATATTTTACATATTGGGAATTCCAAATGTGTTGTTGCTTCCCAGCCCATCTGTGAATCATAAAATGGTTTAGGTGGGAACCAGGTGCTACTTTCAAACATATGCTACAGCTTAGATTTAAGCATATTACAAACTTTATCTTCTAAACCAAAGGTGTCCAGATTTTCATGCTACTGTCTCGGGTGAAAAGGATCAGTCTGAGACATAAATGATTTAAATTCTATCTGAGTATCAGGTTAGAGAGAATTAGGCAGTCTGAGTGTCAACCTGCATGATAAAGGACATTTTTTACAGCTTAAAATTTCATCACACAAGAGAAATACTTTTCCTTTTGAATCACATTCAGGATTCTCTGTTCAAAACTTTGTCTCTGGCAACAGCAAAAATAAAAAAAAAAAAAAAACTTTCTTACTGATGCATTCCTAAATCAGCTGCACGTTTCTCTAATCAGTTGCACATTTAATGAAAGAGGTGATGGTAGGAAAAGTTGATGGTAGTAAAGGGTTTAGATGGTAGTAAAAATCTGCAATTCTCCTCACCTGGGAACTTAAAAACCAGGACAAATTGTGTACAACTCTTTTCCCCATATGAGTAAAAAAGGAAAAAAATAATAAAGAAAGTAGTAAATGTTTATTTTTTAATCACATATATCCCATTTGTGAGTGGGTGTTGATTAAGTCTAGAAAGAGCACCAACTTAGCCCTGATCCATCCCCATGCTTGGGAGATTATTTTCAGGAATATTACTTTGCTCATTGTGTTTAAAATTGATTTCATGGAGGGCTGAGTACATTCCTTCTTCTAAAAAAAATTAACCTTCTTCATTAGAAGTGATGCAATCCATAAATATTGGCAATATCTTAACTGTAGCATTATGATATTTATGTGACAACATTTCATACAAAGGAGGTGTATTGCAATCTATATAAATGGCCAGACAATGTTTCTTTCTATAGTAAACTGCAGCTCGCTCTGATGACAGAGCAAATGAATATACCAATGAAGGGTTTGTTTCCCAGAAACTGTACAATAAATACTTCCCTGGGAATGTTAAGTGTCAACAGACACACATTTTCTATAAAATTATTGTTTCATTTTTACAGAAGACAAATTCTCCTCTAAGTTTTTCTAAAATTGTCACCGTGTGTCTGCTTGCTTCCCTTTTGATGCTGTTTTATCTGGCATACAGCTACATTTGTGAAAGATGCAAATGATATTAATAAAAGATTATGAGACTTCACCATAACTGTGTAAACTTACAGCATGTTCTTTCTCTCTCTCTTCCTCTCCATACACATACCACACACATACATGTATATACAAAGATAAATATCTTATAAACATGTGATAAAAGCAAGATACAAGCACGTATAAACAGGGTACTGGTAACAATTCCTAGAAGCACTGCTTGTATCCATATAGATATGCCATAAAACTGTGAGCCTGCTTTCAGGCTTCAAGTGCATTAAATTTATGTCCACACTATGTATCTTACTGTCAAAAGGGTAGATGTGTTTCTATTGATCACAACAACTTTGTGTCAGTTTGAATGCACCATGATACACCTCCCTGATTAAGTCAACTTTGTCTTCACCATGAAGTGACAAAAAAAAAAATATTTCCAGGTCTATGAAATTGCATTCGCCTTCAAAAAGAAAACAAAGTCGTTTTTAAGTATCGTCCCATAAGGTTCAACATTTTCTTTCTTTTGTTGTTGTTACGCTAAATATTTTTTAAATTTTTTCTTGGGTATGATTTGTAATATCTCAGTAAGTGCACGTGTGCTGTCTTTCTAGGAGGCTCTTGGAAAGTTTATGAGCACAGGAAGCTCCAGTTTTGCCTGGCCATTGTCAGCAGGTGTACTTGCCAATGAAACAAGAATTAGTAATGAGTTGCCATTAAATATCATAGGTTTGGACGAGTGTCCAAAGAGAGGTTTTAGGAAAGGGATAGCTTTTGCATTGTAAAGACTGAGCAAAGATGATGGGGACTAATGGCAAAATAATTTGTTTATTAAAATTTGGCTTCTAAAAGTTATGTGCAAACAAATAATTGAGTGGGAAAGGATTCAGGTCTGGTCTGACTCTTGGCACCTTTTTACCTACATATGGTATGATTAGTGAAAAAGGACTGCCTGCCAGCATTCCTGGAGAGTTTGAAGTGAGTTTGAGGCTTTTGTGTTTGGACACAGATCATATATAGGTTTTTTAGGATGGGTTAAGTTTTCACCAGGCAAAATGCTGAAACGGATAGAGACAACTAGGAACTCATTAGAGGAATACACTAGTAATAGTAATAGGAAATATTTTGCAAACCAGATTCTCTCCCCTCTGCCCATTCCCCCTAATCATTATTAGAATCACAGAATCACAGAATCGTTTGGGCAGGAGGGGACTTTTAAGATCATTTAGTTTTAATCCTCCTTCAATGGACCAGGTTGCTCCGGTTGTTCCTGCCAGGCCTCAAACACTTCAAGGAGAATTTGTCCACAAATTCTCTGGACAACCTATTCCAATGCCTCACTTCTCTCCCAGTAAAGAATTTCTTCGTAATACCTAATCTAAGTCTTCCTTCTTCCAGTTTAAAGCCATTCCACCATGTCCTATCACTGCGTGCCTCCTCTAGCTTGTTTAGGCCCCCTTTCAGCACTGAAAGGCTGCTATAAGGTCTCCCTGGAGTCTTCTCTTCTCCTTGCTGAACAATCCATACTCCTTTAGCCTATCTTCACAGGAGAGTTGCTCCAACCCCACTATCACCTTTGTGAATTCATTCATTCATTCATTCATTCATTCATTCATTCATTCATTCATTCATTCATTTTCTTTTCTCCAAATTTACCAGGAAGATGGTGTGCAACCTGCCCCCATGATTTTATTCAGATTTTAATTATCCTGGACCTCATTTTGTTCTTAAAAGGCTAATGATGTTAACCAAAAAACAAACAATAAAAACACATTCTCCAATAGCCTGAAAGCTTTGGTGCCATATTTGAAAGGTCATGTATAACAGGAGAAATGCCTAGGATTGGGGGAAGACTGTCATTCCATTCTTCAAAAAGGGCAAGAAGTACGGCCCAAGAAACTACAAGCCAGTCAGGTCCACCTTCATCCCTGGTAAGATCATTCTGGAGATCATCACCGAGCATGCAAAAGGTTACCAGGAGTAGTCAACACTGATTTAAGCAAGGGGAAATCATGCTTCCCCAGTACAATAGCCTTCTGCAATGAAATAGCGGGCTGAGTAGATGAGACGAGCAGTGGATGCGAAATCCGCGACGCTTTTGACACTGTCTCCCATAACATCGTCATAGGTAAGGTCAGGAATTGTGGGTTAGAAGAGGAAACAGTGAAGTGGATTGTGATCAGTGGTACAGAGTCTAGTTGGTGACTTTTGGATAGTAGTGTTCCCCATGGGTCAGGTCTGGGTCAAGTCTTGCTCAATCAATGACCTAGGTGAAGAGACAGAATGCATCCTCAGCAGGTTTACCAAAGGTAAAAAATGTGCAGGAGTGGCTGCCATGAAGGCTGTGCTGCCATTTATTGAGACCTGAACAGACTGGAGAGCTGAACATAAAACTTTATGTAGTTCAGCAAAGAAAATCAATGGGTTCTATACTTGGAGAAGAATCCTAAGTACCAGAACAGGCTGGGGGCTGACTTGCTGGAAAGCATCTCCGCAGGGTAGGATCTGGTAGTCCTGGTGGACTATGAGTTGTTCATGAGCCAGCAGTGTGTCCTTGTGGCTAAGAAGGCCAATGGTACCCAAAGATGTATCAGGAAGAGTGCTGCCAGCAGATCAAGGGAAATGATCCTACCCCTCTACTCAGCCCTGGTGAGGCCGTGTATGGAGTGCTGTGTCCAGTTCTGGCCTCCCCAGTACAGGAGAGACATGGAGTCTCACTCCAAGAGTGAGTCCAAAGGGCTGCAAAGTTGATTAAGGGACTAGAGCATCCCTCTTGTGAGAAAAAGTTGAGGGAGCTGGGCCTGCTCAGCCTTGAGAAGAAATTACTGAGGGGACTTTATCACTGTCTACAAATATCTAAAGGGAGAGCCCCAAGAGGATGGAGCTAAGCTCTTTTTTGGTAGTGCCAAGCAACAGGACAAGAGGCAGCAGGCAGAAATGGGAACAGAGCAAGTTGAGGCTGATCATGAGGAAGAATGTCTTTAGCATAAGGGTAATTGAGCACTGGAAAAGGCTGCCCTTCTCAGGAGATATTCAAAATACTCCTGGACACAATCTGGTGCAACCTACTCTGGGTGAACCTTCTTGAGCATGGGCATAGGACTAGAAGATCTCCAGAGGACCCTTCCTACCCCAAACATTCAGTGATTTTGTGATTTAATCTTGTCTGACAAACAGGTACTTATGGGACAGAAGTGACTACTTGTTCAAGGTTGATAACACAGAAGAATGAAGTATTAAGTATGATTTAACTAAATTTTCTGATGAGTGGATTTACATTTACCTCCAAGCTTTTTGTTTTGTTTAAGGTGTTTTTTAAGAGGCAATAGTCATTTTCTAATGAGATTCAAAACCAGAAAATACATCCATGATTTTGAACATGAAGAATCATTTCAAAACCTACTGACCTTAGCAAGTTTTAGGCCAGAGATGTCAATGAAGCAATCAGAGAAGACCAGTAAATAAAGCTCATTCAGAATTAGGTGAGGAAATTCTAATAGTGAAAGATATTTTTCATGCCAAGATATCTCACTTTTTTTCCCACAATAATATTTGCAGGCAGAAGCAGAATAAAAGATGTTTATACACATTCCCAAGTATTGTCCATCTATCAAACACCATTTAAATGCAGGAATTCTAACAATGTTTTTAGAGATAAAAGCCTAGGAATGGTGTTTTACAACATGGAAATGTTAATCTGAAGTTGTTTTCAATATAGCAACCTATGGGTTTGATATAGAATCAAGCCCACAGGGGAAATAAAGAAGACTTGAAAAATAGATTACAAGTATAACTACCATTCTACAGGAAAAGATAAACAAAGTAATACTTTATAACTGTCTTAATGCCCTTTTTTGAACAACCACAGTATACATATCCCCAGCATGTGGCTATGTTGTTACATCATTTTGTGGTGCTTTACTTGTAGGAATAGCAAGCTGGGATGTCAGAAACTAGAATTTCTAATGCAGTCACATCAGCAGCAGAGTTACTCTTTCTGATTAGAAAAATGTGTACAGAGGAGTAGGTAATTTAACAAATCAAAGACCTGTGTAGGAAATGTTTGCACATACAGCACTATTTGAACCAAAAAAAAGGAGAAAGAATTGTGTGATAATTTTCTGAGATCAAGACCTAGTAAGTGCTAATTTGAGGAGCAATTTGGTGCAAAAGAAAGTTTTAAAAGGTCGACCTCATAGTTGTTTAAAAATAAAATCTCTTTTATAAAAGAGATACTGTAAACCAGCACCATATATTTTTTCTTGCGGAAACAGTTGTTGTGTGAATTGTTTGTAGCTTTCATTATCTAAATAAAGATCTATAAAAAACTTTTTTTTAAAAAAGTCTGTGAATTTATTAACTTATTTGGGTTCATATCAGCACATTGTATCTTTTCCTAACTTGATATGTCAGTGGCTTATGTAGTGTACTGGGTTTCCATGGACAGGTTTTGGTAGCAGGGGCAGCTACAGGGGTGGCTTCTGTGAGAAGCTGCCAGAAGCTTCCCTGAGTCCAGCAGAGCCAAGGCCAGCTGGCTCCAGGATGGACCAACTGCTGGCAAGGCTGGGCCATTTAGAAATTGTGGTAATGCTTCTCTGATATCATATTTCAGAAAGAGTTAAAAAAAAGAAATGCATATGCAGATCTAACTGCAACCAGTGAAAAGTGAGAACATGTGAGAGGAACAATCATGCAGACATCAAGGTCAGTGGAGAAGGAGGACGAGGAGCTGCAGGTTCTGGAGCTGCCATTCCCCTGCAGGCCATGATGAAGACCATGGTGAGGCAGCTGTGCCCCTGCAGACCATGCAGATCCGCAGGGATGCAGAGGTTCACCTGCAGACTGTGGAAGAGACTCATGCTGATACCTCAGAGGAGGTTGTGAACCCGTGGGGGGAAGTATGGGTTATAAAAGCAAGCAGGTTATCACAAACATTTATCACCCTGGAAAACCTAATGCTGTTTAGAAGTCTTTGTTGCCTTCCTTGCTTAATAGTATGAGTTATTCTTTACACTGGTAAATTATTGCATTTTTTAAAATACAATTACCATGAAGCCAATGTATTAAAAGTTATAAATCTTGTTAAAATATAAATCTAAAGATTAAATGCTCCAACCCAAGAAGTGGAATGATTAATATTAAATTATTTCAATGTTCCATGATGGGATACCATTTCAGTCATATTTCTGAAAGTCTAACAGAATAAAAAAGCAGAACTAATTTCTTCTGTCCTCATACATGTTTGGTAAAACCTGAATTTGTCAAAGATACCACTAATTTTAATGAGCTTACTGAAGGAGAGCATTACTAGAAATATGCTTTTGTTCCAGCACTTACATTTGAAGAAACAGACAACGGTGAGAGCTACTTAGCTATTTAGATTCCTTTACTGTTTCACAGATTTTATGTATGAGGTAATTTGTTTTGAACACTGGAGAGCCTTGGGCAGATTCAGTTGGGGTTGTCCACTTTCACAGAAGTGCCTGTGTTTGCTGGACTGCCAACATTTTGAATCAGTTTATGTGAGAACATTGCTTATACATTTTCAACGAAGATATCAAAAGTTTCCTTATTCAGCAACATTAAAATTGAATGTCATGTTATACTCATGATATTATTGGACATCAAGCATTCTGGTAAACATCTGGCATAATCCTGGATTGCACATCTGGTAGGTGTGGATGGAATTCATTAGAATAAGTCTTCCATAAATAATGTGCCAAAGCTTTGATATAGCAAGCACTTATGCCTGATGGCAGCCATTTACTGTTTGCCAGTTCAAATGTGCTTCCAGTGCTGGAATTCATCCACAGTGGTACTTTAGATATTGAGAATGAGCTCACTACATTTTGGACATGAAAGTTGAAGAAAGGGAGCTGTATACTCATCTTCTGTGAGCTGTAGCAGCTCTTGGGTAGTGAAGAGAAGCACTTAGCGGTTGAAATTTTTGCCTTCATATTTTCACTTTAAGTCACCTTTGCACTACTTAAGGGCAATTAATTATGGGGCATATCATTCTAGGGAAGTGACCTTGAATAGAGACATCCCCCTAGAGAAAAGCCTGAAACAACAAGAGAGGATGGACCTATGTGCTATCATTGAACAATAGAAGATAGATCTGGAAAAAACCTTGAGGAGTCACCTACACTATCTTTCTGCTCCAAATGTATTTACCCCATTCCCAATGGGTGCTTAACTAATCTGTTCATTAATCATTTATCATTAATCCCAGCTCAACATCATCAACACAAAGCAGCATACATAGCTCCCTTGTGTTCCTTACCCCAGATGCAGGGAAATGCTTGAATTTTTTCTCTTGAAAGGGCATGCAAGCAAATTATTATTATCCTTTCTGTTTGCAGATGCAAGAGAAGTGTTGAGCTGAAGTGCTGACAAGAGATTGAAATATTTAAATTTTCCAATGATTCCAGTGAAAAAAGAACACAGAATAACAATTCAGATATTTTTATTTGTGATTCAGAGCTTAGCTTCATCTAAACACTGCTCAAAAGGAAGCCTCTTCCCCTCCAGACATTTTATTCTAGTATATTCTTATTATATTCATTTTATTTTAAGCATGCTTTTTCTGAAGGGAAAAAAAAGTTCTCTTATACTGCCACAGATATATAAAAATTGATTTTCAAATGCTATTAGTTGTCTCTTATATTTGTCCTGACAATCACAAAAGGCTTATAGAATTCTGTACTTGGCTGTCAATATGGACATAGTAGAGAAAAAGAAGCTGAATTTAAATGCATAAAAAATACAGAAAAGCATCTGGATATCCCTGGATAATTTTCAGAATCCTGGAGGTCATTTAGTAACATCACAAAGAGATTTAGGTTCATAGCAGATTTGGGCACTTCCAAAAATTTAATTTCACAGAAAATCTTGAGAGAAAAATTTTTGCCTGCAAATGAAACACTTAAGTTAGATTTTAGCTGAATCAAAATCAATGATCAAGACCTTACCCAACTAATTTCTCTTCCTAAATAGATTGCACATTATCTTTTTCTCTGCAGACTAATGTCTTTTTATGCTTTTATGCCCTATTGAACCATATTTGATCAGAATATCTTCACCTGTATAAGTGAACTGTAAAACATTAAAATTTCACCCTTCGTTACATTTTAAAAGCAGATATGAGTAGCTCAATTTTTTTTTTTTTTTGCTTCTTGTTGTTGCATTTCTGTCATTGTTGATTCAGATTTTGTATATATTTTCTTCTTAAATTTCTCGCCTTTATATCACTGTTCTTATTGGTGTTTCCTGTGATCACAACTGACACAAAAGGCAAATACTCATTTAGCAAGATGAGGGCAAAAAAATGCATGTTTGCCAACACAGAACAAACTTTACTCATTGCTAATAATTGCTTCTTATTAAATTTGGCAAGACTGATGAATCAACTTAATTTTACTGGGACATAATAAAATCAATAGAGGAGCACAGGAAAAAATGTCTGACCTAGAAAACAAGTGAAAGTCAGAGCTGTGTGGTATGGTAAGCTTTTAATAAGAGTTATCTATAACCAAGCTGAGAGGAATGGGACAATGTCCATCTTTTGACTCTTATCATCTGTTATTAAATGTCTTTAAAAGCATTTGGATTTCTTGTCATGGTGACCAGTTTCCATGTTATTATCTCCCCTGTTCACTGTATATTAGAACAGTAGAGAGGGAAGAGAAAAGTAAGGAGTTTTTGAATTAATGATGTTAATTTCTCAGTCTCCCTCCACTTAAAACTCAGCTGAAAGAGAAACATTCTTCTACGCTCTTCTGAAATAAGGTTTTAGTGTGGATGGAGTTATAGGTTTACATATGTGCTTGCCAACATATCAATAGTCTCTAATTCCTTCCAATAAATGTTCTCATTTACAATTACTCATAGTTTCCCTCTAATACATTGTTGTCATTTGATACTCTACAGATCAAAAATAAGAATGATACTGCAGAGCTGTAGTTTAAGATTACTACAAGCATTCAACATCAGCCTGAAGATACTGCCTGTGAAATAAAGAGCCCAACTTTAACTGATTTCCAACAAGCCATAGTTAGGCCAATGCCAAAATGTACTTCTTAAAAACTGGGCTATCATACCTTGTCTTCACCTTTTTGAATCCTCTGTGTGATTGTGCAAATGTAATGACCCATCAAGTGTTGTGGTTACAGAAGAAAGATTACCAATATGGGTGTAGCCAAACCACGTATTTCACACCCATCTCTATTATTCCTGATGAACTGCTAATGGTGGGTCGTGTGTAACAGCTGTGAGCTCAGTGTAGTGCTCTTTTGGTCTTCACCTGGAAACTACACCCAGACTAAGGGGGCTCATTTCTGTCAATGGACCGTCAAGGACCAGAATATCCTATGACTCAAGGGACTACATAAATTCATTGTGAAGCTCCCTGCCCTCAGGGAAGTACTGAACATTTTTACTTGGACTTTGGGGGTATGTAACCTGAGGGTTTGGGGACCTGGACAACCACCAGCACTGGACATCCAGAGGGGAGCCCAGTTTTCCATGGGACTACCACTTTCAACAAGGCCACAACCACCACTTCAACAACCACTGCAACCACTACTTAATGGGATGGCGACCACCATCCCTGACCAACAGGGGCCAGGTTGTACTCTGACTTTGTCAGTTTAAGATAATGTTTCTATACTATTGCCTTCATTGTAATTTTCCCATTGATTTGTAATTTCCCTCTGCTGGTTTACCTTCAAATCAGTACAGGAAAGTCAGCTGTAGCTCAAAATGTAATCTGATATTGAATGCACATCTGCACTGGAAGACTAGTGCAATATGAAGGACAGCAAGCACCTAGCATGTCACAAAATAGAGAAATCCCCCCAAACCTTGCTTGTATCATTTTGCCTTTATTGTTACAGACAATAATTGTCCGTGAATTTCAGATAAAAGACACTATATGTCAGCAAAGAGTTCTGATTTTGGTTTTGGTTTGAAGAAATAAAAACTGAGTTTTATTCTGTTGAATCTATGGAAATAAAGTGCACATGCATATTTTCAAGAAAACCCAAGAAAAATATGTTCATCTAGTTCAAGATGATACTCACAATAAAGCAAAAATTGAATGATTTCTATATGAAGATCTCAGTCTTTTTTTTTTGTTGAATTCATTTAAATGAATAATAGGTTAATAAAAAGTAGGCCACAGGGAACACTGGATTACCTAGCCTTACTCATTTATAAGACATAAAATTTCACCGAGTACTAAAGCCAACAGTCCTTGTTTGACTAAAACTGGCTTTGTATTTAGGAAAAACAGAGTTTTCAGAAAAACATCCTGTCTTGATTTGAATATGTTGAGAGACAGAGAATTCATTTCTTTGCTGGGCTTTTCCATTAATCAGGCCCACTTGTTTTAAAAAAGTGCTCTATTGCTAATCTGAAATCTGGCTTCTTCCTGCAGCCATAAATCTTGTTATGTCTTTCTTTATAGACTTTAAAATCCTTAATACCCTTTATCTTCCATCTACGATGACAATGATGAGTTTAAAGCCATTTACAAAAAAAAAAAAAAGTCAACACATGAAAACCTTTACATCTCTCACTTTAAGATTTTTTTTCTAGCCTGCAAATATTTTCTATGGATTTAGCTACCTCATCTCCAAGTCTTAACCTCCTTTTAAGGTTGTGAATACTAAAACTTTACACATTTTTCTAATATCACTCTTACCAAAGTTGTATTTAACTATTGATCCTTAGGGAGCTGCATTTTCTATTTAATTTATTTTATATCAGTAAAAAAAATCTGCAAAAATAATATTAGTCCATTCAGCAGTTTAGTGTTTTGGCATTATACAGCACAAAATTCAAACCCCTATGAAATTTTCCTAAGCAAATAAGTAGAAAACATCAAAATTGTCCTGAAAGTCCACCTTATTATTTGTCAGAAATCTGTTTAGAAGCATGGTTTAGTTCCTGCAGATTTTGTGAGGCAGAGCAAGTCCTTTAACGAGAGACTAGGCTCATGACTCCATTGCTGCCACAGCTGCCTGGTTCAGATACCCCTGCTCTGAGCTTGCATCAGCTGCCAGAAGAACAAAAAGAGAGAAATCTTTTGGGTTCCCTACTTTTCTCAAAAATGTAGCTTCCTAGTCAGAGAGGTGAGTACAAAGATTAAAAAAAAAAAAAAGGAACTTGGCTTTGATGGGAATTGGGTTTATATATTTTTTTAAATAATTTAAGCAACACAATCATATTTTAGATGCTTTTCAGTGTACCTAAAATGTGAGAATAGGATGGATAACCCAACAGATTTCATGACTGAGGGTCTTAGAACAAAACATTGACATTTATTTTGAGGTCAAAGGAAACATTTCCTTTTGAAGCTCTGACAGAGATGCTGAAACCTGCTGGAAGGGACAATTTCAGGAAATTAACATTAGAATCTATTTTTAAAAATTATTTAACCCCAGTATTTTTACTATCAAGGTACATAGATGTATATACCTCTGTCACCAATATTTTGGGCTTCACACAGCCTTGACCAGATATTATCAGGCGACAAAGACAGAAGCTCTTTGTCATGTTTTAAAATTCTGTAAGGACTGAATCCATTTAATTAAATTGAAGGAAAAAAGCAACTCTTCAAGCTCTTCTCTCCCTCTCAAGTCCTATTGCAAATCTATGGTGAGGCCCTAATGACATAATTCACAGCCATGAGGCTGCCGCAATAAACCAGACACATCATTTCAGTGTGGCAATGTATAGCATCTCTCTTCTTATTAACATCAGCTCTTTTACTTGTTTCATCACAGGAAAGAAATCTCCCCTGCTAAAGGACTGCTGTAAGACTTGAAAATAACTGACTTCAAACTGAGAGAAGCTTAGCACAGCTATTAGTGGCAGGCTCCCTTTTGACTCACTTGGTAAACCTGCTCTCTCTACATCCCCAGGGTTCTGGTTCAAGGACTGGCTGAGTGCACACACAGCAAGTTCACTTACCAGATTTAATCTGTCAGATGCAAACAGCTGTCATATCCATCTGTGGGACATTCTGAAAGGGTGGAGAGATCAAAACCTGAGATTCCCTCTGAGTTTCCGGGATTAACAGTCCCTGAAGCACCAGAGATCTAAATGAACAAATCTAAGTGAGCACAGGGTGAATCCCGGTAATTTGGCAGGTCTGAGATAGGTGTATGGCAGGAAATGTTGCAGGGAAAGAGGAACATTTATGCTTTTCTCTCAAAAGTGAGTGTCAAATATATTCATTTTCCCGTTGTGCTTCCCATTCCCCTTTAGCAACTGGCCAGGCAGTTGTCTCAGTGTCACTGCTGTTGTGCTGTGCCGTCTGTCTATAGGAACGCTCCTTGGCAGCCCTCCTTTGACCATCTCTGACATTTTTGTCATAAAGAATACCCAGTCCCCCCCTACTGTTGCTAAGCAGCTTGACTGAGCTGCTATCTTAGAATTTTTTCTGAGTGGAAGAAGGTGTGCGCTGACATTCATTAAGAATTTACATTGAGACAGAAAAATGTTTATTTAATTTTCCTGTCTTCAGATATGGTTGATTTGCTTCAGAAAGCTTTAAGAAGTGAGTCAGAGAACATTTTTTTAAAGTTGTTGATCATCTCAAGTCTGCAAAGAAGTAATAGTACTACAAAGAGAGCTTCCAATAACTAAAGATACCATGCTAGTTAAATTTGAATTTGGAGAAAGATCAACACAGTTTGTTTGTATAGCTGAGTTGAAGTTTCTTTGCAACTACTGAAGACATTTCAATTACAGTCATTGCAAAAGGGGAAAAATACATGTAGCCTGTCTTATTTGAGATAGTTGTCTCATATGCTAATGCAAAGGAAAAATAAATCAGAAGAATTTACTTCATATTTGAAAACAAAATATTTTAAAGAGGTAACACTTCTTTAATACATCTAAGACACTAGACATCACATTACGAATACAACCCCAACAATATCATTCTTTGTAAAGGCAAGAAGCATACTTGGACTTAACTACAGGCCAATAAGTTTAAAAAAAAGAGAAAAAAAGACTCTAAGCAAGGTCAAACGCTTCAACTGAGTAACTTCTAATATATCAAAGCCATAATGTTTTAATCTTCAAGTATGCACTGTTAGCTATTTGCAATCTTAATCAGTCTTTCTTTTAAAGAACTTTTGAAAGTTTCTAACAATGACACAAAATTAAGGCTGTGATGAGCAGTTCCCCAGAGTTTTGAGTTTTGTTCAGAAAGTCCTTCAAAACTTGCAAACTAATTAGAGTTCCTAAGCAAGCAGCATTCTTTTGTGGATAGTAATTGGAATGTCAGTCACAAAAAGCAAGGGTATTATGTTATAAGCATAATCAAGTTAGCTTTAAACAGGGTAGGGCAGGCATCTCTAACAGTTAAACCATGGCATTAAAGAAGCTATCCTGAGCTAAGAGTCACGATTTGTGGGCAGTTTTGAAGCTCACTCTCATCTAATGCTTTAACCAGTTTTAAACTAGTAAGTGAATATGGACTTGATCTTACTGTGGCTAACACTTCAGATATTGTCTTGAATTACTCTCTTTGGTCTACCACTGGGATTTTGGAAATAACTGCTTTTCTCCATGAATCTCCATGTCTTTCTAGTCTAGAACCAATAGTAGCCACGGTAAAATTGTTTTAAATGTTGTGGGTATAAGATTTTGTAGCACAAGGAACAAACACAACTGGGTCTGGACTATGTTTCATGCATAAATTTCAACCAGTCACTGATCTGCCTATCTGATCTGCCTTCTTGCTTTAATTAGGCCTTGTTGAGAATCACATATAGCGCTCCCTAAGTATTCGAGGCATTTTAGACAGCTTCATTTCTCCAGTGTATAGAAAGTATAATGCAACCCCATCTCATACAAAAGGCATTAAAAAAGATCATGAAAACCTTATATGACTATAATGAGTTCTGAATCAGTCCTGTAAAAACATGTTAACAAAACATGACGTCATATGTAGCCTGTGCTTTCTCTACGTACACGTTGCAGCTTTGAAAAGCAGTCACAAAAAGCAAATAAAGTAAATACAGCACTTGTCAAGAAAGATTCTTACTCATTTTCATTGGCTTGATATCCAAGATTTCCTTCTCTTCTCTCATCTGCTCTCAACCAATATAAACAAAAGGACAGACTAATATTTACGTTCCTCAGACGATCAAACAGACCAAACAAAACCTCTCAACCGCCCTTCTGCAGTCATTTTATAGAGCACAACAGATGTCCAAAACAGCTGACAAGACAAGAAAATGTTAACACTAAGACTGTAACAAGTCCAGTAGAATTTTGTTGGTCACAGGCTGCTCAGCAAGTGAGTTCAGGGAGTTAACAGCAAAACTGCTGCATATATTTAAACCTTGCGCTGTAGGTCATGTAAACATTCCTTTCATGGAAACTGTGCTGGGAATGTAGAAACTCTCTGACCCTGCTGTGTCTTCCCTATAAGGTTTATCATAATGCTGTGACACAGCTACATACTGTATCTGTCAAAAAGATGGCATCTTGCTGTTTAAGAAAATCAAGTTGTGTTTATCAGTGGAATCTGGAGAAAAGCAATAACACAGTCTTGTGCCATTGGAAACATTTCCATTGATCTTGACATTTTTTTTTTAAAAATGCCATTTGAAAGTGAATGTAAACAGTGAGATGGTAACTGTTCGTTTCTAGCAGTAATAAAAGCAGTATGGAATTGAATAGGCATAAATGGTCTTGAGGAGTTTAAATCTCAAACTTCTCAGATGGAGTATTAGTGCTTCTACAGACATCCAGGAAAAGAAATGGTAGCATTTAATTGTATGTATAATTTCTTTGCCTTTCTCATATTATTCAGAGGCAGGGAATTTGGAGATTATACTACAGCATTCTAGTAATTTCATGGCAGTCCTAAAGCAATATGTCATTGTCAGACACTTTATCTGTCACTTGCACTCTTGCCTGTAGACAGCAGTAGCTTTCTGGGAGATTTCATGGTGACTTTTTTTTTTCCAGGCTGCAGCAGGTGTGAAGTCACCACAACTCTATTAGCTCCACTGTGGCAATGAAAGAACATTATTATAATAGAATTGGATGTCTACTCATTACTAGGGAAGCGACTTGCTCCAGGACTTGCCCTTTTTCTATGTAAGGCCACACTTTCCTGCCAGCTCTTTTTCAGAAGAGGCCTCAAAAATGAAGACATCAAACACTCAGCTGGAATCCAACTGCATTCCACCCTGCCATCCTCACAGACTGGACCTGAAAAGCCTGTCTTCTCTTATTTCAGTCTTGACAAAAGCAGGACAATGGGTGGCTATTGGTGAAGTCTTTTTCTTGCAGTTAAGAGCCAAAAGCATTATCCCAGCAATCCCCATTCACATGAAGATAATGCACAGTCACTCTCTCCTTGTTTAGATTACAGCTCACCCTATCTCAGACCACCTCTTATTTTCTTTCTTGTTTTTTAATCCTTGGCTTTACATACTGAGCTATCCAACAACTGAACAAACTAAATGGGAAAATAATTGTGGTAAGTCTAAGAGCATCGCAGCCTTAAAAAAAGATGCCTTGCCTTTTCCCTCTCAACCCCAAGTTATATTGGTGGGAAGGAACTTCCAAACAGACATAAGACCACTGAATGAGCTTCTGGAGCCTAGAAGGGGTCAATGTATTCTGTGGAGGATCATCTATCCTTCAAGAGTAAATGGAGTTGATCACAAATCTTCTAAGCACTCCGCCTCTAAATGGGCTTTCTTGCACACAAGCCTGCATTTACACGAGGTTATTACTATTACAAAATCCTTCTGTATTGTTTAAGAATTCCAGCTCCTAATGTTTTTTTTTTTTTGTTTGTCGTTGAGTTGTTTTTTTTTTTAATTTTCTTGTTTGTTTTAATAAGAAAAAATAAAATGTTAGGAGCTTCAGAAGAAAACTTTTATTTTGCTGATGTTCACTCTAAAAGGGTAAAACATAAGGCATGGTTATGACTGAGGAAAGATTACTTGAAGAAAATCTTCTTTGGCGAAAATATAAACTACGTGGAATGTGCATGAAAGAGAATTCTTATTTAGATATATCTTCATATCTTTAAATCAAATATTTCAGTTATTAATATTTTCCTTTACTGATTCCTCTTCTCTTTCCAGTCCGTATCTTCTCCTGTCACCAATAACAGCAATGAACAAGTACTAAAAGGCTTGAAGTTTCATTTTGTATAGCAGCTTGGATCTTCCTCCAATAAAGAAATCCTGTAGAGATTTATTTCCTTCCTCTGCTCCATTCTCTGTGTTCTATGCCTTATACACTGCTTTGACAGGTTTCTCTTTGACTGCCACATGGACTGGACTAAATCCTGTCCTTTTATTCAAACCTGAAATGGTCCAAGACCTACAAATTTCTCAAAAGTGTCCTCAGGATTTAATAGTTGCTGAAACAACCAACTTTCTGAGAGATTAGTCAGTATCCTCTGCAGTCTTAACTCCACCAATCTGCCAGGCCCATCCAGAGAGTTATTCTTACACATCCCTGTACTTGGCTATGAACAAATATATTTACCAGATAGGCTTGATTCGGATCACTGCTCAGGGCAGACAAATACTTGCAACCTACCCAGGCAGCTATGCAGACTTAGCTCAAAAAATGAGAAATTTCTCTAAAAGCACTGTTACAAATTGTTTCTCCATTTGCCTCTAAAACCCAAATATGTAGGAACACATTTCCTATTTAGTAAGTATATTATCAGTCTGCTTATTTATGTTAAGATAGAGAAGATTGAAGAAGCAGCTTTTCTTTCCCACGGGAAGTTGTTCTAGTAAAGTCTTTTTGAAGAATAATTACAGTGATTAACATGGCCAGCTTTGTTAAAGTCATGTCTCTGTAGAAGAGGAGAGTTTTCTCTATGGAGATTTTTGTCAGGACATGAGGATTACAGTTGTCAGGAGTGATGTGCCTCTTGAAGAATAGCTGTCCTGGATACAGACCATTTAATGTTTTAAAGGTATGAACGGAAGGCAAGATCCAAAACAAGATTTAGATCTCTAAGTCTGCTAAACCAACACTTATCCTGTTCAGGGAGTGTATTTTTGCCCCACAAATTGCTCAGGCACTTAAGATTCTGCTACAAATCAGACCCTGAAGCATTTGCCTGTTATCTGATGTGAGTACCTAGGCGTTCACCAGCTGCTTTAAGCTGCCCCAGATTTACAAGTTCTTCAGCCTTGTGCCCAGCACAGGCTCTGGGCTGGCAGGACTAACACACTCCAGCAATATAAAATGCAGCTGCAATGGTCAATTTCACTAAAAACACAAATCCAGAGGAGTAAGCCTGTTGTCAGTGTAGGAATTCTCTGTACCTGTCTAGCAGCTGACGTGATCCTCTGGAATGCAAGAATAACTCAAATCCTTCCTTGGCGCACGGGGTTACAAATTCTCAACTTTTGCTCTGAAAACAGTGCAAAAATGACATTAAAAAGAGTTACCAATATCCAATTTTATAGACCTTCCAAGCCCAGCTTGTGTTTGACAGCTGTTTCACTTCAAGTGAAGTCCAAATCTACTCCCATCAGCAGCACCTGTAGAGCCTGGGGACTCCCCAGAGGACACCAACCAGGACCTACTCCACCACTCCAGCCAGGAGCAAGGAAGCTAATGGAACCAGAACAGCCACAGCCATGGTCACCAGCCATTTACCTGAGGTCAGGATGGGTTGACAATGGCCTGGACTGAGGGACTGAAGATGGGACTGGTTCAGCAGGGCCTGTGGGTGGGCAGGGAAAGGCTGTGAGGAGCTGGAGACCAGTCCTGCTGTGGCATTTCAGGGCCAAGGGCTGACAGTCCAGGCTGGATGAAGTGGGCTCCTGGGTCATGAGTAGGGTGGGATGGCCCTTGAGAAAGGATGGGAAGGGACAGTCCCATTAGAGCCTTGGCCTTGCCATACCTGCAGCACAGCACATGCACAGATAAGACACGGCTTTTTCAGCTCAGGTTTTATTGGTGAAGGAATATTTCTAGCAAATCTCAGAGTTTTCCAATCTCTATTGTAAAAATCTTGGTCATGGGATGTAGAGCTACATCCTCCCTGCTCTCTCCTGTGACCCTTCCTTCCTTTACTGCAGAGCTTTAGTTGGCAGTGTGCAGGGTATGGCAAACCAGGTAGCATATGCTAAATTATCTTTCTGCCGGTGGTTTCATATCCTCAGGCCAAGCAGTGTGGAATATTGCAACTCCTGCTTTCACCGAGAGTTTTCTCTATATTAACCTATCAGGCAGTAGTTGTCACTCCTTCTTTTCTCACACTGTTTTTCCATAAGAAGTACGTGTTGGCCGATTCTGCTCAGGGGCATGATTTAAATGTCTGAGCTGAGACGAGACCTGCATTTTCAGCAGGGATTTTCAGCTTCTCATGTGTGTCTTATTGAAGGCTACGGCTACAGAAGAATCCAGAAAAGGCAGAGTTATAAATGCATTTTTTTTGTCACACTTGTTCATTTCTCTGCCTAGTGTATCATCAGCTGCATGTTTCACTCTTAGGTACCCAGCAACAATCCTACAACATATAGGCAGCATGAAACCCTAACTCAGTGCTTATAATTTCATGCTTTCAAATACTACATGTCCAAGCACTTTAGTACTGTCAATATCCACATCTGACAACAGATGGGTTATATTTTGCTGTTTGTGTAACTGTTCTTCCATTTTAATTGTAGTCGTATGTTTACTGTTGACATACAAGAGCAAAAGAAAACTCATGTTGCTACTTGTTTATGGGCTAATTTGATTCATATTTCAAAATATTCTAGAATAAGCACAATCTTCTCAAATTTAAAAAGTAGAAAGGAAAGTCATCATGAAATACCACAGACTGTGAGTATGTCGTTAGGAGCAGTGCAAAAAGAGAAAGGGAAAACGTAGTTGAATGAACAGGACTCAAAACCGGGTTTCTAGGTTCCATTCTAGGTTTCCATTAAATGGTTTACTGTCTTAGGGTCTCGATTCTACAATATATGTGGCTTATTGCACTAAAGCAGATGTTCAACATTAAACTAGCATTTTACAGCAGTTTTGGTTCTATCTTTGGAAATCAAATCCCTGTAGCCCTAGCTGAATATTGAAAAACATCTTTCCTCGATGCATAAATGCGTGCAATTGCTCCCTTTCATTTGGCGCTTTTTCTTCTTTGCACTATGTTAGCCATAGTAATTAACAGACATATCAGGTGATCTGGTTTTATCAGAAATTATATCAGTCAGAGATATGACATATAAGCAAGGTGGACAGAAAAACAGTAAATAAAAATAATTTACAAATATTTCTAAATGAGTTAATTTGGACTGGCTAAAGCTGGTGAATTTAAAAATGTCAGTATTTGTAAAATAAGTTTAAAAATGTGAAAGAGAAATGTGAGAAAGTCTTGACAATTTTCTCATGTTCTTCCATCTTTTTTCAGGTACACAAAAGAAAATTCTACAAGAGATTTTAAAGTAAAGTTTGAATTAATTGCAACTGACATCAGCCTTTTATGAATAAATGAAATATTTTCGTTAGTTTATTAAATTTAGCATAAGAAATATCTGACAGAAAAAGCAGAATAACCTCAGAAATTATGTGTATATCCTAAAGGTCACTGATGATTCTGCTCTGTCTCTCGGCAGAGTCCCAAAGAAATGAATTTGAGGTCTTCATCCATAAAGATATGCCAGCAACCTTGTGAACAAAGGCACTGTTCCTTTCCACTTCAGTTCCTTGTACTGGAACTCTTTGGGATTTATTTTACCTGTGGCATGAACTAGACAGGCAGAGAAGGGGGAAAAACTCAAAACTTCCTACAACAGCCCTGAACAGTAGAAAGGTGTGTTGCTTCAACTAGAAATACTCCTTCTCCTTCAACACAATCTGGGAGTAGTGGAATGATTTATGTCATGGCAGCCTCTTCACAGAAAAGGCAACCACCTGTTTCAGCAATCCTAGCAGCAGCTGGATTTAAAAACCTGCAAATAACAATAGTCTGCTATAAATTAGTTACATAAAATTGAATATTCAGAAATATTTCCAGTGTATATTTTTCATCCTTACTGTTATTCATTTATCTACCTTCTTCTCCTGTTTATAGTTCTTCATTATCTATATCTCTCCCTTTTTAAAATTATTTTATTAGTGCTTAGGTTATTCTCTCTGCCATTAGGGTGGAAGAGAAACTTGCATAAAAACATTTACTATTATAAAGTCCATAAATATGGAAAGAAAGTAAAATTTAAAAGCAAAGAAGTAGTAGAAGTTTATTAATTTTTCAAATAAAAACCAAGCTGCTGTTTTCTAATAGCCCCCATTACTCTGGATAAATTAAATAAAAGAAATGTCAATTCTAATTTTAGTGAAATTGCATGAACATCACAAAATTTTGGTGTTAACATCTTCTTAACTTTTAATGTTTTTTATGATTTTTTTAACATTACCTATGTTTTTTATGACTAGCATCTGGATCTAAAGCCAACTAACATAATAATCTAGTAAACTTACCAGACAAGTAACTGAAAGCTTCACTAAAGAAACTGCTTAATTCTCCTACTCATCCTTTAAAGTGCTATGGACAGTTTCAAAGACTCCCGTGGATACAGTTCTGTCACAGGCAAAGAACCATTCAAAGCATTAAAGTACATCTGGGCTACCTTTTGAAATCTCCATCTTCCCCTCTTCCAGATTATTGGCTACTAAGGTAAGCAAGTTGTCTATTTAAATCAATGAAATCAAATACAGGTGACAGAATGATTGAGTTACTGTCAAGGGTATGTGAAAAAAAGTTACTATTCATACTTACTTTTAGAAGAAAAAATTCTTAATACATATATGCTTTTAGTAGGTGTTCACATGTCCTCATCATGTCAATCTGGGAAGACTTCAGTATAAAGTGACATATCTTTTGAGTCCCTTTGTTTGAAGAAAATAATTTCTTTGTAGTTATGGCGTTTAAGACCACAGATATACCTAAATCTACACCTAAAACAAAAAAGATTGTGTGAAAAAAAGAATTTTGTCGAATAAAGTATCTTAGGAAAAAGTAAAATATTTTCAGAAATAAATTACATTATTAACAGAATATTAATAAAAATCTATTTGGAAAGTTTGCTTTCAATGTGTTTGCAAGGGATTAAAAATCCATTTCCTTATATTATTTTTTTAAATAAAACCCCCTGAATTAATTTCAGAAACTGAATGAATTTTAACAGCATTAACACTCAGAGTCCTAAAGTACCCAGGAGAAATATATACTTGTTTAAGCAGTCAGAACTAAAATTGCATGAAAAATTAAAAGTAGACTTTTTTTCCATTCATTGCAATCCCTCTTGGAAATGCAACTGCAATACTGTCATCATCTGAAGATCTGTTTATAATTCGCATTACTGCATATTCTTTATGTTTGTATAGGTATTTAAAAAAAGATAGAAGTAACATCCTTCAAGTTATCCCTTGAATGTCACACTGGGAAGAATGAGGTTTACTTGGGCATGGGACATCTTTTGCAAACAATTTCTGCAGCGCACTTAGTTTTTCACTGTTTAATTGTTTACAAAAATATGTGCTGCAGTTTGCAGAACTTTGTCATTTTCATAACACTTTGTGAAGCTCAGCCATCCTGTGATAAAAAAGCTGTCATGAGGCCAGGGGTGGCTGCAGCTCAATGTTCCCCACAGTTATTTGTGTAACACATGGAAAACAAGTGAGTGTGCAGAATTATCTGCTTCATATATTTTACATTTAAATATACATTTACATTTAAATTTATATTTTCACCTTTAGACACCTTTCTTTGCAAGAAAGAGAATTAGATACAACCATATTTTTCCACTAGTGTTTTCTATCTAAATATTGGTGGAAATTTAGGTCATAAATGTTGGAAGAAACTTTAAATTCTTTTTCTTTTTGAAGAGAAAATATTAACCACATTCTTCCCAGGAATCCTACAGTGTCTTCTAAAGTAATTCTGCTATTATGAGTAGAATTTTCTGTTTGAAATTCTTATCTAATGTTGAAAAAAATGGCCCCAGATGTTTAGCAATAAAGCCTTTCAGATTGTGCTTCCTCACGCAGCACATTCCCTATCCAAAACACATTTCTCTCTAGTACTCATTGTCTCTACTTTGATTTGGAAAGAAAACCTTAAAAGATGAATTGTCCTCACCTGAAATCCCTTCCTCACCTTATAATTCCCAGTAACATGGAAATGATGAAGGAGGAAACTTGTTAAAGTTCAGCAAACCAGTTGCTGACTGAAAGCACTCTCCACCCTTTCTTTAGTAAACACCACCAGGCATGTATAATACTTCTTCCCAATGTGACCTGAGGGTATCAACTCTCACTGACAGAGCCTGCATCTCTTGCTGTTATAAACTGACAACATCAGACGTCCTGAATTAGTTAATATCACGTAAATGGTATTTGTGTAAATTTGACATGCGTGCGCACACACATAGATAATGGCTAGGCAGCCGGTTTGCTGGTATGCATCACTGCTTATCATGCTGATTATAATCATCTCATTGCTACCTTATTCTTCCTCCATCTGTCTGTTGCATCCATCTGGTGTCTATCGTCTTATAATGAGATTGCAAGTTCTTTGTGGTGGGGAGAATTTCCTTGTTATTTGTTTGTATGCAGTTAGGAAGAATGGTTCGATGCTATTCAAAGTGTTATTGTGGTTTAGATGATGGTAATAAGAATGATCTAAATAACTTTTTTCCCCACTTAGAACAGTTTCTAAGAAAGATTCAGACAGTCAGATTGGTGTGGTAACATGACTAAGGATGAATTTATTTTAGGAAAGATTTATTTGAAAAACATCTCTTTAAAAATAATTTTTCTCATCTTTTTCAAGTTCATGGACTTTCTAGAAAAAATGAAAATTTACTATGCAAACAAAACATTTAAAATTCTTGGACTTCAGAGTCTGTGCAACAGATGTCTACTCAGATGATACAATGAAAATAATTTTTTTTTCTTTTCTGCTAAATGTGTGTCTCCGGGATCTGTGTTGGTGCCAGTGTTATCTTCTATCTCCATTAACAATGTAGGCAAAGGGTAGAGCACACTCTCAGCAAGTTTGCAGATGGCACCAAGTTTAGTGGTGCAATTGACACACCTGAAGGACCAGTTTCCATCCCTAGGGATCTGCACAAGCTCAAGAAGTGGGTCCTTGGGAATCTTGTATGATTTAACAAGACCAAGTGTAAGGTGCTGCACATGGGTCAGGGCAGCACAAGCTGAGGGACGAACAGATCAGAGCAGCCTGCAGAGAAGGACTTGGGGGTGCTGGTGGGTGAGAGGCTGAGCACAACCAGGTAATGTGCACTCCTCACAGCCCAGAAGGCCAAACATCCTGGGCTGCATCCAAAGCATCGCGATCAGCTGGGTGAGGGAGGGGATTCTGTCCCTCTGCTCTTTGTGAGACCCACCCAAAGGTCTGTGTCCAGCTCCAGGGTCCACAATACAGGAAAGACATTGATTTATTGGAGTGAGTCCAGAGGAGACCATTGAGCTGCTCAGAGGGAGAGATTACCACTGCTATGAGGAAAGGCTAAGAGAGTTGGGATTGTTCAGTATGGAGAAGGCTTCATGGTGACCTAATTTTAGCCTCCCAATGTACCTGAAAGGAACCTATAAGAAAGATGGAGAGAGTATTTTTAAAAGGGCTTTTAGTGATAGGATGAAGGGAGTAGCTTAAAACTGAAGGAGGGCAGGTTTAGATTTGGTATGAAGAAGAAATTCTTTACTGTGAGGGTGGTGAGGTTCTGGAACAGGTTGACCAGAGAAGTTGTGGAGGCCCCATCCCTGACAGTGCTCAAGGCCAGGCTGGATGGGGCTTTGAGCAATCTGGTGTAGTGGAATGTGTCCCTGCCTGTGGCAAGGGAATTGGACCTAGATGATCTCTAGCATGGCTGTTAGATTGGAAGACAGCTTGCAATCTGACCCATTCCATGAATCTACGAGTTAAAGAGAAACTCAAAAATATTTATTATGTTGGATAAAACAAATTTGCCAGTAAGGATGATATTTTATAGAATGATGATTTTATTCTTTTAGCATGGTCTGTAACGGAAAAGGGAGTTTGGACTTAAGGACACCTTTAAGAAAAAAAAAATTAATTTTCTGGAAAATTTTTACTTAATTAATTTTCTTTAAAGCTGTATGTTTTTAACTGCAGTTGTGGAGGGTCACTGCAAGAAAGGAAAACGTGGAAGAATGGAACTGTTTCTTTCATCTGGTTCCAGAATTCTCTGCCCTTACCTTTCTTCAAGCACAAAATCTAGTGAATGAGAATCAAGTCAGGCAGAATTAAATATTGCCCTGAAAACACCCCTGAAGCATGGGGAGGACAGGTAACTTAGAGTTTTCATGTAACTTCTTGCTTTGTCCAGTCACAGTTCCCACTTGTTTTGCTGTATCAAACTAACATGTAGATTATTTCCCCTTTAAAATTTGTTTTCCACTCCAAGTGGCACGTGAGAATTAAAAATCAATATGTAAATTCCAGAAGGACTGCATTTTAAAACCACACAGCAAACTTAAACCTTCTAGGTTATCAAGTGACAGACTTTTAAACTTTTAAACAGCATTATGAATAAGCTGTTTCAGACTTCAAACTTTTCATTTTATATTAGGATTAATTGTTCACTGGCAAAAGGACATTTTTCTCATGTTAGAGTAGCTGCTTACTTCTGATGCTGATGAATTTTTAAAGAAATCTGAAACTCCTGTATAATTAGTCGATAAGAACCTATAAACTGCCATTCACATCATTCTCATTAGCTCATGAAATAAAACCTTACTTTTTATTTCTTATCTTTCATGATTTATTAAAGAAATCATGAGTTTGGCTTAAAAAATATAAAATGAAAAGTATAAAAAATAGTCTCTGAAAGTAAAAATTTCAGCTATCGCCCCTGATCTTTTCTTCTTAAAAACTGAAATTTGTGATGGAGAGATAGATGGATAGGTAGATGGAATGGGTAGATATAGAGTTTCCATACAACTTTGCTGTTACAGAGACCTGAACTTTTATTATATTGATATCTAAAAATCCCCATTATTTTATCTATTATTACCTTACTGCAGAGCTGAGGAGTAGCTGGAAAATGTGTGCAGTGTGGCAAAATGTCCACGGATACTGTGTCTACACCGAAGACCAAATTCTAACAAGAGAATAGGCTTTGGCACTGGCTTTTCACATAGATGTTACATCGACCAAGCCTGGTGATGAACCAACAGCAAGAATTTCAAAGTGTGATCAGGGAAACTGGAGTTCACATGGGGAGTGTAAGAGAGAGACACAGACTGTGTGTGTACATGTGTGTGTGTGTGTGTGTGTGCACAGATTGTACGGGTCTTGAGAGGGAGGAAAACAGGAACTGGTGGGGCAAGGGAGCCATTCTTTGCTGTCCCATCAGGAATAATTCATTTTGCTGACCCAAAGTCCCTGTTCCAGCATAGCCCTGATGTCAGCAATCAGTCTGGGATCTGCAGATCATCAATGACAGCTGCCTGCCCCATCGTGCCGGGTACACATAGGCGCAGCTCAGCCAAGCTGTCCTCATCTCCTTGAGTCACACTTGTGACACTTCTTATGGGCCTGCTCTACGTCAAAGGGAGATTATCACACTTGAAAGAGTGACCAAACTGCCCTTCACCTTTAATGCAACTTCTAATTTTGGCTGTTTCCTTTTCGTTCTGTACCGGTCCTTGTAATACAAAACTACAATAGAGCAGCAGGACCTCTAAAGTATTGAGGGGGGTCAACTGTGTTAGAGGAGGCTAGGAGAAGGTGGGATCAGCAGGAGGAAATCAGAAGAGGTGTAATCTATGTGAAGCTGGTTACTTTTTAGGCAGGTTTACAAGGAGAGTTGAAGACATGCTGGTGGCTTGAGCAGAGGGGGACTGAATTTTCAGGGGGCTGCAGTAGACTCAGATGAATCCTGTGATTGTGCTTTTCCCTCTTCTCAGATCTCTAATCAATTTCTTGGATTTTTGGGGGCTTTTTTTTTATTTTTTAAAGAACATTTTTATAGAGAGTTGTTCCTATAAAAAATAAAAAAGAAGAGTGAAAGTTTACTTGTATATAACTGAATTTTGTTTGCTTGTTTTTTTTCTAAGTGAAGTTTGAGTGCATGGTACATTTTAACCTGTATACTGAAAGCTTGTCTTTGATCTTCCAGAAAGGTTGCAAAAGAGAACAAAAATGAGTCAATGGGATTAAAACATGCATCCTTGTGTGTGAACTGGTTTGCTGTTCTGGCATTGATCTTGTGTCTATAGTTTCTGCCTCTTTCACACCAGAATAACAGTTAAGAAAGCAAAATTTTAAATATATATAAATGCATTTGTACACAGATGAATACGAAAATGCAATCAATTTTTTGTTTTCCTAGTAATGTTGATTACTCCTGGAAGAAAATCACACTCTATTTCTGAGAGGAATTGCACCATAATTTCTAAATTTTTGAGTATGTTCAAACAAATATTCACCTTACACTAATGTTTGCTGCTAACCCTAAGCTGGTAAATGTCCTATGGTTCATAATTTTGTTATTGCAATTCATAAAATTGGACTTAATAGTTTCCATGAAGTTTAGCCATCTGTTAATTCATTCAGCCATGCTCACATTAAAGAACCATTTTATTTTTACTTTGAAATCTAAAATATCCCTTGACCACAGTGAGATTTAAAGGGTGAGATTTAACAGGATATTCAGGCAAGAGAACTGACATTTGAAACAAAAATTGTTTTCAGACACTTAAATTCAGGCAGGCCTTTGCAGAAACATGTTAGAACTTCCCCAGTAAGATCCCTTAATTATATACATAATTTCCTTTATTTTTATTACCGTTGTTAAGGAATGATTCGGAATAAAAGGAGAAAACTGTTCTTCAATTTATCACTATGACCAAGGTAGCTGTTTCACAAGAATTTAATTTACAGTGAAAGGAAACATTTTTAATTTGCAAAATAATAATCATTATCTGTTTTCTACTTATGAATATTGTGTTTAATCATACATTTTGCTTAATGATGTCTATTATTCATGGGAAGTTGAGAACTGTATTAAAAAAAGTTGTATAAATTAATAGCGCTGTAAAATCTCAAGCACTTTTTGTGTGTGTTTTTAATCACTAAGAATAAAAGTCTCACTTAAAAAAAAAAAGAGAATAAATAGAAAACCTTGACTTTCACTAGCATTTTGATATGCATTTTCACATGACCTCTTCAGCACAGAGGTACAAACTAAGGAGCTTTACAAACAAGGCAAACTAAAGAGAGATGTTCTGGAGTAAAGCAGAAGTATAAACATGAGTGCAAATGAGAAGAAGACATTTGAATCTGAATGGTCAGTTAAAGATTCAATTAGTTTTTCACTACGTTAAAGTATGATAATCCTTTTCTACTAGGTCTCCATATTGAAGCCTGTTGAAAGAAAGAATGTAAAGTATCTTCAGAAAATTCTAAAATAAACAGAGTATATCTTTTTGTAAACCACAGTTGCTTTCCAAGAAAATGCTCCTTCTCAACAATAATGTGGATACCAGACAGATATTTCACTGAGTCTAAGATTTTTAGCAGGCTTGGTGTGAATAAAAGCCATCAATCTGAAGTGATTCCCTCAGTTACACAGGCTGATTGAAGTGCAAGTCTGGCTTCAGGATTGGTGATAACCTAGTAAATCATACATACTCTGACTTATCTCTTTATCCTTTCCTATTCTGATGACTTTATTTTTCCACCATACAATTTAGCTTCTTTTTTCCATTTTCCACTCTTTCTCCCCTCCCCAACTAGGAATTTTCCTTAACACCTTCTCCATTTCTCCAAATTGCAGAGATATGGAAATAGAGCTTTCAAAATTGCACATGTGTGTACAGATACAGGTAAATGAGTATTTTACCATATGAAGGCTCTGTGAAGATGGCATTCTGATTTGTGGTTTCTGAAAGGCAGATGTTCAGATAGGTGATTGAGACTGTTTATTATAACTGGTGCTAGTGTGTACAAAGAACTGACTAAAATATGCAGTGATTGACATTTGGCAACGAGGCAGCACAAAACTCCTGGCTCTTTGTGTTCTGCTGAAATTATGCAATGGTTACATGGAGTCAAATAACTGTTAGTAATGACTTACATTAATGGATTATTTTAAAATCTTGAGAAGTTATCTGATTACTTCACAGGCCAACGAATAAAGCTGTTTACTCAACTACTTTTCTTGGCAGTCCTGTCATTCCCAACCACAGCATGAATGATTATTAATGAATGATATTATGGTAGCCATGGTGTCCAGTATGGCCTCAGTCTCACTACATAATTTGAATGCCTCCTGCAAACAGTTAGACACCTGTGATCAATTGCTTCTATGAGAAAGTAATCATGACCAGACAATTGATTACCATTTTAGGATTCCATAATTTGTTTTAACCACTTTCAGTAAGAAACCAGGTAATGTCTACACATAATATTTTCTAGCAAGGATAAATGCCTGTTCTGGTATAGTGCAAGATTCCTGTAGATTTCATGAGCTCCTCAAATTAACCTGAATGAGAATTTATTCTGATAAGAATTAGACTAAAATGATAAGATCTGACTAATTCATATTACCTAGGCAATGTATTTTAAACTGGCTTATGTTAATTGCCTGCAAGATTGCTTTATAAACCAGGGATGGAAAAGAAAAAGAGAGTGCAGATTTCCTCTTCTAGGGCCTGGACTGAGCAAGCAGAGATATGGGAGTTTCAGTCCCTCTCACCTCCTGTGTGGACGAACTGGCTTTTCTCCTGTTCAAACTTTCACACATGCACAGGTTTCCAACTACCTGACATGGCCATGATGTTTGCCTCATAGTCCCATCCTCCTTCCCTCCTGCCAGTTTTGCTTTGGTGTATTGCAGCAATATCTGACTTTGCTTTAGATGGGAGAGTCACATAAGCCACACAAAATGCCTGTTAATATTTCTAGATTACAATAGAAATTTTTTTGACCTATTAATCACATATGCCCCTGTATATATATGAAGGGATGAAAAGGAAACTAGAACAAGAACCTTGTAAATAAATTAGGATGAAGCTAACATTGGAACAAAGCACTACACAACCCTCTTTTTAACACTAAAAATACTTAATAAAAGATGCATGTGGGTGTTCTGCATCAGCTTGGATTTCGCATTTTAAAAATTCCAAATGTTGGTTAAAGCTATAATTATGTTTCAAAATACTTTTTTTTAACATGATGCTTTGTGTTTTTAATACCATGTATCAAATATCCTCAATTAAATAACAAATCTGTTATGCAATTGCTATTATTGTGAAAGCTGCTGGGTACATTCCAGTATGCTCTGTAGGAAGAAACACTTTTCTTTAAAACAATAAACACAACTTGTCAGTTTCTTCAACTTTACAAGTTAATAAGATGCATTTTTTTCTTAAGAAGTTAAACTTCCTTTTTAACCACTGAAGGGGCATATTTAATTAATCAATGCAATAAATGCAACTCATTGCATTATTGCAAAATTGCTAGTACTTAAATATAAGAATAATTCTGGGTTTTACTTAGTCTTGTTATCTGACTCTTTAAGGTTTTTTTTTTAAATTTTGAGATTAAAAATTTTTCGAGTAAGAGGGAACTTTTCTGACTAGGGATGACTGCAAGCCCTTAAGTCAATTCTGAGATGATGAATACAGTCTTTAAATTTCCCAGTGATGAGAAAGACCTTGGTTCCCCTCTGTCCACTTTTGGTTTGTGTGTGTGAAAGGAACATTGCTACAGATGAGTAAAGATGTATACACAGTTATATATACATGCTTACATTTGAAACCTGCTTTATAAACCTGCTTAAAAGAAAAATATAGCTAATCACAGATTGAAGAATTTATATAGAAATAAATATACATGTGCCAAAGATTTAAAAAAAAAGCCAAAACAACAAAGGAAACCACAAAAGCAAGGAAATGCTAGGCAGTACAAGAAAGTCAGAATGTGCAGCTATAGCCAGTCTAAACTAGTTCCAGGGCCTCTGACTTTTGGAAGACACCAGAAATCTACAACACAGTAACCTATTTCATACCTAAATTACTCAGCAAAGTTTCTTCTAGTGCCCTGGTAGTTTAAATACTAATGTCAATGTTTCAGACCCACAGTTCCAATATCTTAAAGAATAATAATAAAAAAAAATTAAAAAATTATTTCATCTGTGAAAACATTAAAATTTTAAAATGAAAACCTCAGTTTTATACTGATAATGATTTCAGTCTATTCCTTACCATGCTTTTGCTATATTATGCAATAAAACAACAAATACAACAACAAATAAAAAGAGTAAATGAAAATACCAACTAGCTATTTCAGAAGGTCATCTGTGACATTGCTTCAGACTAATTTAAAAATACCAAATGAGATCACAAGAAACCAAGTATTTCTTTCTATCCTGCTCTTTCTTAATTATTCATTTCTCTGATATAATTCACAGCAATGGTTTACATGCAAATTGCAGACTTAAAGTGCTACAAAATAAAACTCAAGCCTTTTCTTTTCTCAATGCCTTTTGGTGCATTATAGCATAGATAATTTAGACTCTAGTTGTTCTAAGCACATACAATTATATTTGATTTAAGTCAGTCACCCTACTACAGGCCAACTCATATTTTCATTTTAAATCAAAGTGGAATTTTTCCAGTGCTAAAGCTTTCAGAATGTGTAGAATATAACCCTTATGGATAGGGTTCATAGATATCTTGGCTGTACATATTCTCCAAGAACTTATCAGATCAGTATTTACTTCTGAAATACTTCTATGATTAAAATTCTTTCTTTTTGTTCTTTTTCTTTTTTTCTCCCTCCCCTCCCCTCCCCCTCCCCTCCCCTCCCCTCCCCTCCCCTCCCCTCCCCTCCCCTCCCCTCCCCTCCCCTCCCCTCCCCTCCCCTCCCCTCCCCTCCCCTCCCCTCCCCTCCCCTCCCCTCCCCTCCCCTCCCCTCCCCTCCCCTCCCCTCCCCTCCCCTCCCCTCCCCTCCCTTCCCTTCTCTTCTCTTCTCTTCTCTTCTCTTCTCTTCTCTTCTCTTCTCTTCTCTTCTCTTCTCTTCTCTTCTCTTCTCTTCTCTTCTCTTCTCTTCTCTTCTCTTCTCTTCTCTTCTCTTCTCTTCTCTTCTCTTCTCTTCTCTTCTCTTCTCTTCTCTTCTCTTCTCTTCTCTTCTCTTCTCTTCTCTTCTCTTCTTTTCTTTTTCTTTTTCTTTTTCTTTTTCTTTTTCTTTTTCTTTTTCTTTTTCTTTTTCTTTTTCTTTTTCTTTTTCTTTTTCTTTTTCTTTTTCTTTTTCTTTTTCTTTTTCTTTTTCTTTTTCTTTTTCTTTTTCTTTTTCTTTTTCTTTCCCTTCTCTATAATCTTTCAGGCAAATCCTCAGGATCCTTGTCACTGCCAACTGTCTTAAGGTCTTGTTTCCAGATGAGATTAAGAACTAAAAAGCTTGTGAATGCAAAGGTAACCAAGAAGATATTTTCTTTTCAGATGAAGAAATGATGAAGCTTAAGCATGCAGAAAAGTGGGAAAAACAAAATTTGATAACAGTTGCAGACTTGTATTATTGTGTGTAAATAAAAAAAGGAGCTCAGGATTCCTTTACATATAACCAATAAGTTATTAAAGTACTATCCTGTGCTCTTTATGTAGAACTACTGTATTTTTCTATCTATTCATTTTCCACAGGAAAGTAATCATGAGATTTCATTAAACTGGTAGTTCAGTTTATTTATTGTCAATAGCAGAGGCCAGAGAAAGACTCGACTAAGAAGTCCTGCTTTAATGGCAAAACACTCTTTGGTCTAAGCCAAAAACCTGCTGAAACTTACAGTCCAAGCATTGTAAGAGTAAAGCCAAGAGAGCTGATTGGTTTTAGGCCCCAAAAGAGGCTTCTTGGTCTCCTAATGTTTTTAAAAATTTGGGGTTTTTTTTCCTTCTGTAACAAGAAAAATATTTTCAATCTGTACTCCAAAATACTCGACAATTAAGTATGTACAGACACCATATTTATTATACCAGATGCAATGTTCACAGTTATTTTGCTGAAAAAGATCAATTGTGAGCTTACATTGACCACTCATTCTAACAGCTCATGTTTTCCTTTCAGCCAAGATGAGGCAAAGCCAAGAACAGCCATAAATATATCACAAAGTCATAATCAGTGGAAAGCAAAGCCCAACAAAATAAAATATTTTCTAGAAAATGTAGCAGACACAGCAATATCTTTTTTCTTGTTCCCTGGAACTTATAATTGTTACCCTGAGGCAAACATTTATAGCATATTGTACAATAAAAAAATAAATGAATCTATCTAAAATACTGAATATTTAAAGTCTGAATTTCCACCATATATTTCAAGTCTGTAGATGCTTGAAAGCATCATCCCAATGATATAAGAAGTATTCACATAAATAGAGACAAATTGTCCAATATTGGATTTTCACACCACCATTGGATTACTATAATTTTTTAATCAAAGCTTTTGCTGTGTTTCCCTGGAATGGTATACTTTAAATCTAAACAAAGTGTTTGCACTACTTCCTAGTTGCCATGGTTAGATTGATAACTGAGTGGTAGATTCATACCATTGGACCTGAAAGAATACCATTTTTAAAGCCAAGTGTAATATTAAGAAAGCTCTACACGGACATTAAGAAGAGAAACATTACAAGAAATGCTGAAATAACAACAACAACAACAACAACAACAAATCCTGATTTCCTAAAGTTGCTGCTACATGAAAGGAAAATTGCGATTTATGGGCAGAAAGAAGCAAGAACAACCAAAGCTGTCTTCACAGAAAATGATAAATCCTGAAATTAGAGGTATATTCAAAAAGAAGAACTCTTTAATAAGATCTTTAACAGATTTAATTTTGTAATAAAGCCACAGAAGTAATAATTTCTATTGATAAACTGTCTTTATGGCCCAGAAATCCAGTGGCACAGCCTGACTATTAAGGTTGCTGGACAGTGTGTGTGAACTGCCTCTCTGGGACTGACTGTTCCTACTCCATGATACTTTCTGGAAGGTGTCTGGAAGCAGGTTGAGTGATCTAGCTGTCTCAGGACAGAAACAGACTACTTATCCCTTCAGGAAAGTAATGGGGCAAATGACCAGATGTTAATATTACAAAAGTGAGGAATGCTTCCCAGTACATTTTAATTTGCTATCAAGATTCAGCCATGATGAAAGCAGTGGAGTTGTAAACTCAGGATCAGGGCACATGAAGACTCCATCAGGCTTTTACTGGGTGTTTCTGGTATCTTTTACTACTCTACTGTACAATATCCATTCAGCATCTCTGTCAGTGTAATCAGTATAAATCCTCTACTGAATGGGAGATTACACAGGATTAGAGCACTGCCTAATCAGCTGGCTGTAGCCTCAGTTTCTTTATGCTTTTATTTTTCCTCAGTTGGCTACTGAACAAAATAACAGTAATAAAAATATTTCTTCTGGTTCACATCATGGGTAGTTTTGGTACTTAATAAAAAAACGAACCTTTCTTATATGTTTCGAGAGAATTACTGAAAAGAGAAAGTTTTGCTTATTTCTGGAAAATGTCTTTATAGTGGAACAGCAGAGATACCTGGGTTTTTAAAGGTCACTCTGAACACCCCATTTTCAGCTCTTGTTTAAAATATTGTAAATTCTAAGCATATAATTTAACCCTTTTGGCCTCAGGTTTTGGTCCAAAAAGTGTAAACAGTGAAGATTTTTCTCATCTCACTTGTATCGGTCTTTGAATTTTCAAAAGTAAAAATCCAGTCTCCAATTTCAAAAATGTGTATATATTTACAAAGACACTGATGCTTCAATAAATTTAATAAACTCCAGTGGATGGATTTTCCTTAAATAATGCACACTGTAGCAAAGAAATCACAGGGTATATGGCAAAGTAATGACGCATAAAACTTCCAGATTTCCAACTCTAAAGTTGATTTGCAGGTGAAGATTTCTGGGTTAATATATACATTTCTTCTATAAAAACTTTTCTTGAGTTGTCCAAGTGTATATATATCCTTTCATCTTCACCTCACAATGCAGAAAAAGAAGACCAAAAAGCGTAGAAAGAATGTTTATCCTACCTTTTCTCTGTTTTAAAACTTTAAACATTAAAACGCAAAGTCCCTTGGATACAGACTTCATCAGCTGCACACAAAAGCTATTTATATCTGCTCAAAATATTCCCCAAGAGGCATGTCTGCCTCAGACAGTGAAGTGTTGTGCAATGATCTCTGTGCTGTCTTTGAGCAAGTTGGTGCATCTGCCCAGCAGCAAGCAGCTGAGAGATTGCCAGCGGGTGCGACATCATCGGAGCATTACTTAGTGCAGGCATGCCCTGGGTCTGCTCTGCTGCTCTCCTTTGGCTCTTGCCTCACTGTGCAAACACCTCCACCCACCTAGACTTTTACAACAAAAGATATCAAACTGACAGCAAACCTGAATCAAAACCTGAAGATCACCCACCTTTAGAGTTTGGAATGCTCCAGTTCAGATCCAGTGCTTTTGCCTGACTCGGTTTGCTTTATCCATAACCAAAGCTAAGTCTTGGACTGGACACGTGCAGGTGCCATGCACATTTGGATCTGCACCTAGGACTTAATAATTTTTATGCCTGGTGACACCATTCACTGAGTTCACAGGCCCAGTATAATTTGAAATCTTGTAGGGAGTATCTAATTGGCTAAAAATCAGATAAGGTGACTGACTCAGGTATTAAATATGTTGCATGATTAAGGTAAAGCTGATCCTCAATCATCAGCTTATTCGTCAGAGAGACACTCGAGGGAGCAGCAGAGTTGGTCCAGTTGTCCACACACAGGGATCCAGTGACATTTGAGATGCCTGCAACTACTCTTGCAGGTCTCTAGTCTCCCACAAGTTTTATGTCATACCTGCCCCTTTTGTGTAGATGTCTCAGATACCCTAAGAAATCTCAAATGACACTACTTGCTTGTGTATGGTCATCACAGACAATTGAATCATGGAAAATTGTTTACAATACCCATCTATCATACCTGTAGACAAGTGCAAAGATAAGATTTAATTCAAAATCAAGACACCTAAATTTAGGTGTCCACATGCAGTCCACATGCAGTTATTTCAAATAACATCCAGTGTTTATATGTAGACAACTCAGTCAAACCTTTGCTGGTTTTGTACCTGTATTTTCCATGGGAGTGTCACAATTGGTGTGCACTATTTTAGCACTTTAAACTTGAAACAAACAAAGCTATAATGATATCTTTAAAATGTTAATCAAGTTTTTCTTCCTCTTGTGAAATAATACTGTCAGTCCTACTCACTCCTTTGTTGAGATGAAAAGCAACTTATGTATTTAGTTAGGTTTCCTCTTTCAGAATGAGTGTGTGAATGTGTGGAGGTGCTTTGGATGGAGGGGGCAGTCAGCAGAGCTGAAACGCACCTTCATTAAGACAAAATGTCAATGAAATATGTTGTTCCACTCCATACTAATCCTAAAGGCAAAGATTACAAAAGAAAATAATCATAAAATAAATAGACCAGACCTTCTTACCAAACTCTGTGCAAGTAGCTAAAATAGATAACTGATAGCTCAGATTCTGCAAAGTTCCTCAGGAACTAACATTACTTCTCTTCTCTTCTCTTCTCTTCTCTTCTCTTCTCTTCTCTTCTCTTCTCTTCTCTTCTCTTCTCTTCTCTTCTCTTCTCTTCTCTTCTCTTCTCTTCTCTTCTCTTCTCTTCTCTTCTCTTTTCTCTTTTTTTCACTTCTTTACTTTTCTCTTCACTTCTTTTCTTTTCATCTTCTTACTTTCTCTTTTCTTTTCCTCCCTTCTCCTTCTCCTTGCCCCTTCCTCTTCCCCTTTCCCCTTTCCCTTCCATTAAAATTAAGTTAAGAAATGGAGGTATGTATAAGAGGCATTACTCTGTTTTGGGCTGGATGTGCTCTTTAAAAAAGGTGGCTTTGCTGCCTGTCTTCTTTTTTGGCTTTTCTGCTGTGGAAGCTGCTCCTTTCTGAAGGCAAGGAGAGATGCCAAAGAACTCAGATGAGGTTCTTACAGAGCAGCAGATAGACTTCACATGATTACAAGGCTGCACCCCCAATAACTGGGGGAGCGACTGTGTCTGTATTTTTGAGGTCTTAGTGCACTGATCTTTGTTTCCAGGTTTTCATTTCCTTGGTGTTCTTCAGTGCAAATGTGGATCAGTCCAAGGTGTGTGCACTGACTTTCAGTTTGCACTGAGGTCAGAATACATGCCCATTTTTGACTTATTTCTGTCTCAAAAGGACTTTGAGCCATTCACGTTCATGGTAATTCTCAATACTTTTCCATACACATTTCTCCTAGTATTTTGAATTACATAAAATCCTAGTGCTAATAAAATGGAATGATAACATGTGCAATTCACTCTATGCACTATTTAAAACTTTGTTACCTGAATGATTTACCTCTCCAGCATAGAGACCTGAATGATTTACCTCTCCAGTGTAGAGACCTGAATGTGAGGATCAGAAGATCAGAACAACAGCTCTTTTCAAGCCTTGCTCTGGTTCACTTCTCAGCAGAGTTCAAGGTAATGCCCTCCCGCAGCCTTATTAATTTTAAATAAGTTTCTTGGATGCTATTCACCTTGTGTCAAGATGCGATGATTTTGGCTGGGAGGAGTTAATTTTCCTCATAGCAGCTAGTATGGGCTATGTTTTCCATTTGTGCTGAAAGCAATGTTGATAGCACAGAGATGTTTTCATTATCGCTGAGCAGTGCTAGCAGAGTCAAGGCATTTTCTGCTTCTCACCCCACTCTACCATTGAGGAGGCTGAGGGGGCACAAGGGGTTAGGAGGGGGGACAGTTGGGAGAACTGATCCCAGCTGACCAAAGGGATGTTCCATACCATATGGCATCATGCTTAGCATACAAACTTGGGTCAAGAAGAAGGAGGGAGTGAGCATTTATAGTGGTGGTGTTTTGTTTTCCAAATAACCTTTATGCATGATGGTGCATGCTTTGCTGGGGATGGCTGAACACCTGCCCATGCATGGGAAGTGGTCAATGATGAGGCAACTGAGAACTCTGAATGGATATTGCTAAAAATAAATAATACCTAGGAATTGCTAGTGCATATGTTGCACTTGTGGCTTATGCATTGAAAAGGTCTCACCCAAATATCTCTGTTGTGTTGAATGACTTCATATAACATGCACCAGTCACCAAATTCCTAAAGAGTGTGTTAACCAATGTAACTGGGCCTTGACTGAAGATCTGGCCTGAATGCTGTCATCATCTTCAGTTGGGTCTTTCTTTGTGTCCAGAAGCTGCTGCTTGTTGAATGCTCGTCCTCACTGAAAGTAAACAGAGACCATGCAGAGGAGAGACATGGAGTCTCAGTAGCTGCTACATTGAGGGGAACAAAAGACATTCTGTATGGTCTGTAGAAAGAGACAAAAATGTGATAGGGACGCTGCTTGGTTCTGAGCTCTCTTTTAACCTTAAAACACACTCCTACTCATTAAGCATTGGTCCATTTGCAAAAAATTATGCTAATCAAACAGAAAGTAGTTGGGTTACTGTTAATGATCATGTAGGAAACATTGAGATGGAATTATATTGTGAACAGTTTGAACTGCGACTGTCACCTACCTCTGCTCTCTACCCAGACTGTTAGTGAAAGACAGTGTTTACTGTCAAAAACTGCTTCTTATAGCAGGTAAGTCATGCAGAAACATGAGGGAATTTCTTTACATTTTTACTTTCTTCATTCTTTGGAAGTTAAAATGTCACTGATATCAACCTACACAAGGAATTTTTTCACACAGATTTCAAACTTTTCTTGTGAACGATGGTGCTGTCCAATGAGTGTTGTCTGAAAGGCTTGGTCCTGGACTGCTCTGACTGCTCCTTCAAGGAAGAGACTGTAGCTGGGACTATCAGTACTCAGCACCCATCCAGGAAACTCCCAGAAAAATTCTCAAATAATAAACTGAGCTTACTCTGTTTAGTAGAGACTTTGGCAATGGATCCAGGTAGACTAAAGTTTTTATCTAGTGAGTCTCTAGAGTCCTGGCTATGTCAGAACTTAACTCATAAGTCAATTTAGTCATACTGGCAACTATACAAGCCATCTGGAGCAAGCTTATGTTTTATACTTCAGAGTATTTAAGGCTGTAGGAACCCAATAAATCTTCCATATTAATCTATAGCATGTCAAAAGTTGTTATCTTTCATCCACATACTCCCCTTTGGGGCCACTTGATTTGAACTAAACCAAGCATTTCAGTCCTCAGGTGCCTGATGTCATAAATGCCACAGACTGACACAGGGCACGTGTCAACCAGCAAATGGGTTGATGAAAAATAGTTGAGGAATGCGCAAGGTGATTTTTGAGCTATGTTTAATAAAAACCTTGCAATGTCCCTATCATATGGCTGTGGACAAAAATTTATCCTTATTCACAAATTTTTCAATTTTTTAAGGTAAGGAACTCTTGAAGAACACCAAATAGCAATATTTGGGTTTTATGCAGAATTGCTCTGTTGGCACTGAAGAACATACTTTTATCTTCATAGATTTTGAGCCTGGAATTTACATACATCACATTAGTTATAAAGCCTACAGAACACCATGGTGGTGGCCAAGGTGATATCTGCATTACAGGAAGTTCAGGGGTTTTTTAAAACCTAAAATATGATTTTGGCCCTAGGTCATGTTCTACTGTTTTGTTTCATAGTAGTTCCTGTACTCTCTTACTTAAATGTATTAATCTCACTTTAAAGTCTTCTATAATTTCTATTTTAGCCATCCAATGTTTTTATGTTTTTATCAGCTATTTTGAAGGGTCTATAACCAGCAGGCATGATTATTCTCTTAGTAAAACTTTATTAGTGGCTCCTGTTGATGTCCCACCACTACTGATATTTAGGCACCCATCAGGTAATGAACCTAGGAGCTTCTGTTTGCCAGTAACTTATATTCTTTAAGAAGTTAATATTTAAAAACAAAACCAAAAATATCTGGAGAAATCAGATGCCATAAACAGGGTTGATTTCTTCAGCCTGGTATATAATCTTTTTCTGCTTGGTCTGAATTAAACCTTTATATTCTCATATTATATCTTCTTTTTCACAGAGCTCTACACACAAGGTTCAGAATTAAATGGGATTCCTGAAAAATGTCATGTATCTCTGTCTATAAGTAGTATTTTATTTTAAGTAAAAAATTTTGAGAGTTTATAAGTGAGAAGGAAATGGAACTGATTAAAAAGTTAGCACTTCCATTTCTGAGTTTCACATTAGCATTTTTTTCTCCTTTTTTGAGGAATGATATATAATGGGACATCAGAATCCAACATGAATGAATTGAAGACATTAATTTACTTAGGACATGCAATTCTCTGGAATCATTAATGCTGACTTGAAAAACTTATTCAGGGAGTGCTTTATGACATGAAATTCTGTCTGTGCTTCTAAGAGGCTAGTATTGTGACCTTCATTCTAAAAATGAGAAATAAATAAAAAAAATTCAGAACTTTCAATTTCTTATTGGTTTTCAAAATCCAGCGTTCTCAGGTTCCCCAACAGCAGTCTGAATGACAGATTTGGATGCTTCATGTCAGGTGTGTTTCTTTTTCTTTCTTTCTGGATGATTATGACATAAGCATACAAGTTTGTGTTTAGAAAAGATTCTAAATCCCAGAGACAATATTTGCAGCTGAATACAACTATTATGCTGAATACATGTACAGTATAGATGTGCATGTGGCACACTTTAGTTTCTCGTGCTAAATTTCATACATCATGTACCTTTGATCACTTCCTTTTTTAGAGCCCCATCTTGTCTTCCTTTTATTATTTTTGTGATGGATGATTGTAGCTGCTTAGTGGAGTGGAATTTTAGGAGTGTCAACAAAGGAAAGTGAAGTTGCCTAGTATATAGGACCTGAAAATTAAATTTTAGGTAAAAGGTAAAATCCATTGTGGCTGACTAAATTAAGAAATGCTTGATTAAAACTTGAAAGTTAAAACTTCTTCTGCAGAGGAATGAGGTATTTTTTCACTGTATGTTTATTCTGAAAGTTTTCTGCCTTTGACATTCAACTTTCTTATTAAAAGGAAGAAATATTTTTATATTCTTTAAAATTTTTCCTTTCCTTTCAAAAGCTGGAAAACAGTACTCATTATACTGAATTAGACAGTCTTTTCAGCAGTGGGAAGTAGAAATAAAACAACAACAGGAAAAAAAATAAGCCTCTGAAAATGTCGGGAAGGTTTTATTGATAACTACTTGAGATAAGCTGCATTTTAAATATGTTCCTGAAAAGTTAGAAAGACCTCAACAGAATCATAATCAATTACAATTGAAAATGCGAATATACCACATTACAGTGAGACAAACTACCTACTTATCACAAATAAGCCTATGAGGTAATTCAGAATATTCAATGTGTCTGACGGAAGAACAGGTTCCCTTTCACATTTATTCTTTATGATTACCAGTTTTACTGTAAAGGAAAAAAAACAGTTTATGTTGTGGAAAGTTGATGAAAGTGTTTGTCCATGGTTTTTTTTGTTTGTTTGATTTTGTTAGTTTGTTTGTGGATTGGTTTTGGCTTTTTTTTTTTTTTTTTTAATTTATAAGATATAGATTTTCTCATAATGAATTAAAAACCTTAGCCAGGATGTATGGAATTGCCCATTTCCACCTTAAATAAAGGTTTGATAATCTTTGTTTGACACCTGTGAAATCTATGGCCTGACTTAAGTGGAAAGTCATCCTAAGTGATCATAAATCTTTCCTGTTCTGAAAATGTTTATACTTATGAATCTATGAGTGATGTAGATTCATCAGTAATTTCCTTATCCCAAAGGAGTTGTAAAAACATATTTTTACTTCATCATTTCATTATATATAAGCATTTAAACCTATGTACATATAAATATATGTATGCACACAGTATACGTGTCACTTTATGCAAATGTAAAAATGATTTCTTATGCCCAAATGGTCATCAAGAAGGCATCCCATGCCCCTCTGATATCAATTGGAAGCTTTTCCATTAACTTAATCAGAAACTACATAAAACCTTGATGTTCTCTTAAGTGATTAATACTAAAAATGAGTGATCCAAATTTACTTGAATCTTTTGCAGTCTACCTTTAAATACATATAGGTACATTTGTTTCTTATAATAGAATCTGAGATTCTAGAAATTTACTATAAATTATTTGTGGGTTTTGTTGGTTTCCAAATGTAAAGTAGTGTCAGAAAATATTTTCCTAGTTTATGCTATAAAAGAAAAATACCTACATTCCACATAAAGGAGTCTCAACTCTGTACTAAAATCTTGCTTGTAGTTACTTTCATTAAGAAGGGGAACAGACATGTTGGTGGCCCACTTAGCATAAAGGCAAGGGATTTTTTCGTTATGGTGTTAGCCTAAACATAGAGCAACTGTGGTAAAAATTACCAAATCTATGTATTATTAAAGAAATTGGATGGAAGGGTCTTGGTTTTGTTTTTAAATTACAATTTGCAGCATTAGTTAGTTATCTTTTTGTTGGTAGTTACAGACCAATATGAAACTTTGATTAAATGTGTATCCTCTTCATAGAATATGGGCATCTCATTTAAAGTGATAAGTGAGCTGAGTAAAGTCTATGTCTTCATGTCACTGGCTATTTTGCTCATGCAGTACTTAGTTCATTAATTTTAAATAAATCCCAAACAAAATAGACCTTTTCAAACACGAAAAATAAAATAAATAAAAACAAAAACCCTGGTGTAACTTTAGGTATGAATGTCTTGCACATTGTAAACCCAATGTTTAAAATCAAAATAATTAGATTTTGATATCACAATCAAAAGCATCTTCCTGGCAACACCTGTGCAGAACAGAACAGAAATCTACCTTCAACAAAGAGAGTGTGAAAGGTTACTTATATGAAGAGCACAGTTCATATTTGTTTGCTTGTTTTACTTCTTGGATGGAGATCAGCATCCTGGCAAATTGAACTATTTTAGGCAACACTGTACCTAACTATTTTAGGTAACACTGGGACAACATAGAAGTGTAATCCATTGGGAGTTTTCATCCATTTCTATAATCTCTCTACCTCCTTCTCAGATAGTCATTATGTCATTATTATGTCTCTAGAAAACTTTTTCATAAATGCCATTATTAAATTTGGGCAAAATGCCTTTTCTATTTTGTAAAAAATACTCAAGATTTTTTTTTTCTTAATCTTAAATGAGGCCAAATATCCAAATCTTAAAGAAAATAGGTGTTCAACAACTGTCCACACAAATTGACACTTGTTCTTTCAACATTTAAAACTTTTGTTACTAATAAATAATTTTACTTTTAAAAAATCAGTTTAATTAATTTGCCTATTAGAAAACATATTCAAGCAGAAAACAAAATTATATTTTACAATCAAAAAATCAAACCAAATAAATTTGTCGAAACTACTCTTGTAAACAATTTTGCTTTTAGAAGACATGTATTTTCTGCCAACAAATTCTAGGTCTTGTGCAAAGGTTTTGATTACTTTCATTAAAATTTGTATTTTAGTGACAAATGATGCTGACAAGTACTTTCATTAATCTGTGTGATTAATAAGCAGTAGAACTGAACCTAATATTTTCTAAATTAAGAATTCAAATGATTAAGCATCAGTTCCATGTATTTGGGAGCAGACCTCAGTTCAAAGCAACATGGTATAGGGGTTTAAAAAAGTACATGAATTCTTGTTTGTTACAACCAAATGCCAATAGGAAGGATTCCAGTGTCGTACAAAATCCTTAACTTAGGTACCTTCCAGAATTTAATGATGGAACTCGATTAAATAAGAAACAGACTAATTGCTTCAATATCGGGCATATATTACTTTTGGTTTGAAGAAAAAAGAGTCCAAAGAACCAGAACTCTGTTGCCAGTATCCAGTAATAGCTAAATTTTCTGTTCCATAACCTTGAAAAGGTTATAAGACCTAAACCAAGGTTGGTCATCACAGATGGGAGAGAAATGGCACAATATTAGAAACTGATATTTCAAGAAAACTCTAAAATATAAGTACATTGAGGATTTGCTGGATATTACAATTTTTCCTATGCAATTTGCATTTCAGGGTCCTTTCATATGTTCTGAATAGAACAAATCCCATGAGAAGCCAAGTATGCTGCTCTTGTACTAGGTGCAGCATAGTTCATGTCTAAGGGGATCCCAATCTGCCAGATGTCAAGTCTGAAGTTCAGTTTGAAACT
This sequence comes from Fringilla coelebs, assembly GCF_963513975.1. Lineage (NCBI taxonomy): Eukaryota > Metazoa > Chordata > Aves > Passeriformes > Fringillidae > Fringilla > Fringilla coelebs. The sequence continues at coordinate 38,577,405 of NC_140030.1, read as the reverse complement.
AACATATCTAGGTTTGGATGCCTTTAGATAGGTGCCAGAAGTGGGGGATATTTTAGAATCTTACCATGTTCAAACAGTGAAGCCTAGAGAATGCTTAACCGCTATGCAACTGCAGAAAGGCATGAGGCTCTCCTAGATTTATGTTCTATCTACCAGCCTTTTGTGAATGTCTTAAACTCCCTGTGCCATTTTAATAGCAGAGAAAACCTATACGTTGTCATCTGTGTCCATAACATATAAAAAAATCATCAAAATGTAGGTATTTAAAGCTAAAGTAGATTTCTACACTGAATATGACAGCAGTTCTTCAGGTGCATCTAGCTCAATTTAGTATAGGAAAGCTTCTGGGCAAGAATCATTGCCAGAATCCTTTAAGAGGTGCCTAAAAAACCAAGAACATGATGGAATAATGGCTTCTGTCTATCCAAATCTAGAATACATCATTCTTTCCATGAAATGTGTTCCTTGTCAGTCACATAGCTTAAACAGTTTTATTTAGATGAACTGGTGGTGGCTTAGGCCTAGTCTTAGAATAGTCAGTGATGTAAAAGCAGCTGGAGACTGGCTAGTAAAAACATAACTGAAGACTTTGCCAGGCATCTCTCCTTAAGAAGTCTTAGGTGACTGAAAGAAAGAAGTCCTAATTTCTTCCAGCATAATAATCACAACCTGTGAGTGGCATGTACTGACAGCAAGTGGCAATACAACAGACATAAGGGATGTTTTACTATCTCACTAACTAATAGGGAAACATTGACAAAGGAAACAGTGGAAATTTGTAAATTTCTATATACATAAAAAAGAGATAAGTAATCATATGTTCTCTTAAATCAGTACTCTTTGTTTCCCTTTCCCTTTTTTTGCTCTTTCCCTTTCTCTTTCCCTTTCAAGCAGAAATGTTCTCCAAAGAAATCTATTCTGCCATGTTTCTGGAATGCCAGAACAGAAAACTCCTAAGCATTTCAGCTCAACTCTGGTTGCTGCTGAAAATACTTAGTAGCTTTTCTTGGTAAAAAATGTAAAAGAGAATGGGAGGAAGAAGGGAACGGAGAAAAAAAAAAAAGAGAGTAATAAGAGGACAGACATGGTTCTCAGTTTCCTCATTGTTGCAATATTTGTCCCCTTAGATGACTGACTAACTTCAGGTAAGGGAAAAGCAAAAGCAAGAGCAAAGCCAACAACAAGACTAGGAAACTCAAAACAGCTTGCAGAAAACCAAGAGAGGCTGTTAAATATCCTCTTTGGTATGCACCATTGCTCGATTATTGGTGCAGATGGGATAGAGTGAATATGGCTGCGAATTTAGCATAAAAAGTGAGAATTCAGATTAATAACTCTCAATTCTAGAGAACAGAATAGCTGGTTATAGATTTTAATTATTCAAGATTTACTATCTTCCATTTGAAAACCACAAGAGGACTTAGGTATTCCTCTTTGTTTCAGTAGATTTGGTCCATATCCTTTAGCACTGAAATATTAATATTAAATCCGGAGATTGGTGTTTAATTTGATTTCATAGATCAGTTAGGCAACCAAGGGAGCAGATAATTGGATAGCTGCAGTCTGCTCTTCACTGTAGAGGGTCTTTTAGAAACCTGACAGTCCACTTATTTTTTGGATTTAGTGGTTGAATAATTTGCTGTAGAGAATAATTTTCAAATGTTGTAATAATTTCTTAGAGTCCTCTAAGTAGAGGGAGCTGGTAACAAAGAAGCCATCGTCTAATTTCATTTCTAATGTAATTGTGGGTGTTGATGACCATATAAAACTCCTTAGTGACACTGATCAGACTATCTCAAATGCCATTTCTCCAACATGTACTGATATGGCTGACTTGAATACTTAGGCTCTCCAGTTGAATCCTGGAAACTGGGTGATTGGAGAAGGATCATTACATCGCTGTCTTTGGGATTCACTCCCTCTTGTGGCAATAAGTCACAACAATTGATGTGGTTTACACATTTTGCATCTTTGTTTTTTAAACAGTTCCTGCTACTGTTATTACTTGAGACAACAGTTATGCCGGCATTTAGTCTGACAGTTTGTAAAGGCAAATGAAACACTATTTCAATTCCCCTGTGCATCAGGGTCTGTTCACACATAGCGTGTACATATTGTTAATGTATATACAACAATAAACTGTCACATCACAAATATTTAAGTAAACTGACTCAGGCTGAAGTGGACAAAAACCAGCCTACAACAAATCTTTCCTAAAATATTTCCTGACTACATTTTAAAAAAACAACCTACTTTCAAAGTATTTCTTACTGCTGCTAAACTGTGGTATCATTTCAGAGGCAGTCTGCTGCAGATTCTCCATAGGAACATATAAGACTTTGTAACACTGGATGTATTTTGCAAAGGTACTGCATGCACTGCTGAATAATGAAGTACTTAATATTCTGCAGAATGTCAAGCTTTTCAATTTATGACACCCAGGTTACTTCAGCATAGTGGATAAAATTTTATTTTTTGGCAATGTGGAATTAAAAATAAATTGGACACTAGATCATGCTTTAAAATCACAGTCTATTAAAAAAAAGTTTTTGTAAGAACTGTTAGGTTATCTGGAACATCCACTGGAATGGGCAGAAAAGTGGCCATATGCTAGTGCGGAAGATGTGTGTATGTTGGGTTGTAAGGATAAAATCAATTACATTTCTGTAAGAACAAAATTGTGAGGGGCTCCCAAGATTAGCTGCCTAGTGGTTAGTGTGACAGGTGGAACCCAACTCATAAAAAATGAGACAAAAACCAGAGTATTTTGAGAACTTAATAATTTTCAGAGATAGCAGACTAGAAACTGGGTGCAGAGGTTTAAGGAGACAAAAGAAGCTCACCTGTCCTCTCTGCCTACCCTTTTACCCAGTTCTTTTCCATATGGAAATAAAACACAGCTGTGATCATATTATGTACCATGCAGCAGGAATGGTAAGATCAGAGAAGCAAATTGTTCACACACAAAAGAATTTGCAGAGTGTGAACTATATATATGAAATGTAGGACACAAACAAAGAAAGGATGAACTGTGACAATTTTGAAAAAGGTCATTAAGTCTTCTGTGTTCTGAGCATACAGAAAGTGAAAAAAAAAGGTTATTTCTTTTTCTTCTTCAGGAGTGCCTTATCTTCTATGAAGAAAAAAATCTGAGTAAAAAGGGGCCTTCCTGACAGCATAAAATGTGTAGCATATGCTAGGTTTCAGGGAACCTATAAAATATTCCTTGATTTTTTTTTTTGTAAGTTTAAACGTTGCACAGAAAGACTAACAGTTGAAAGTGCTAAACTACTAAGAATTAAACATATTCATAATTACTTACGGCAGTGGTGTCAAAGGGAAAAAATGTGGTGCTACTCTTTATTTGGAAATTAACAACTTGTCTCCATATTCTTTTCCAATTTTATGAAAAATGTGGCTAAAATAGGGGTGTTTTATGTGGCGTCCTTTAAAATATTATCTCCATTAAATCTCCATTAACAATGTTTCAAGTGTAAAGTGTAGAGATTGTAGCAACTTCTATTAAAAAAGAGCAGCAGCACAAGAATACCTTTAAAATCCAGTATCATCTCCAAATAAAAGAAACAAAAAGGAAAATAACAGAGCAACCAAAAGGTGGCAAACGGATTTGTTGTCTAGAGACAATCTGAGCACAAACTGGTGCCATTTAAAAAAATATACTGCAATTGAACTGCAAGCTAGATCCATAGGAACAATTGAATGCTAAGTGAGATCCCTAAGAACTCTAAAGAGATTCGTAAGTGAATTTACAGGGAATACTGCATGAATTGATAATGACAAATTCACCAAATTCTCCAAGTAAATGGCTTCCAGATGTTCACTATTCCCATTATTGTTGGGAATCCAAAGACACATGGACACATACTAGGACATATGGGTACTATTTCAGGCCATTTTAAAACAAGCTGCTTCATCAGTTATGTAGATGCTCTTTGTTAGCCTTTTGTGTTTTTTATTTTCTAATATTTCTGTTGATCTAAGGATCACTATATAGGGATATTTATGGGACTCAAGACTCAAGTATGTTCTCATTAGGGTTTTGATATGACTAAATCTGCTTCTTAAAAAAAATCACACCATGTAGCAATTTGCATTACAGATACCCAAATAAATTTTAAAATCTGGAAAAGAGATATTTACTGACTTGTGTGCAATACAATTTCGTATATGTGAGAACTAAGAAGGATCTCAGACTTGCTGGGTTTAGTTTGTACCCAATGTCCTTGTGAAAACTTGTATTCATTACTGTGAAGCGCTTCCTTCTTCAAGGGATAGATTTATATTTAGTAATTGATTAAGCCTGAGATTGCTTTTATGCAAATTTAGCCATCAACACTGAAATGTCTTTTCTTAGTTTTCTGTGTGGACAATGAAGAGACATGTTCTTGCAGAGGGTTTTTCTGCCTATCCCAGAACAGCTATCAAGGCAGTGGTGATGAGTTCCTTTTAGGGAATTTGCAATTTACCTTCAGAGGGTCCCAGCTTTAGGCCCATCACAAGGATCCTAGATGATTACCTTAGGTTTGACACATAACTCTAGTCATTGACTCCATATGAAAGGAATCATGTCCTTAAATTATTACAAACATTACAGTGTGAAGGGCCACTCATCCATCTGCTTGATTCAATAACAGGTCTTTGACAGGGGCTTACAGGAGATGCTTGACAGAATACACAAAAAATCAAGCTGTGAACAGATAAGAAACCATTTTTCTGTGTGGTATTTTTCAAGTTGATTAATCAGATCTTGGTTTACATCTTTAAGCAGCTAGATAAATATGACTTCCTAGTTTGAGATGTTAACCATATTAATTATCCTTGAAGGTAAAGAACATAAAACCCCAAGAAAAGAATTTCCAGCACTTCGTTTAAGTGTGGTTAAAGAATTGTGCCACCTATTTATAAAACAGGGAACTTCTGCTGCTCTGAGCTCTACCATAGCATAACTCCTGGTGACAAATGAACTCTGTCAGAGCAGGTAGTTCAATGCTGCTTTCTGCTGTGGAAATACAATGTGACCACACTGCTCCTAAGGCAAATATTATTCTCTCAGAATACTCTGCTCCAAGTTATAATTTGCACATTCCAACCAGTCATGCAATGAAAAGTTAAAGAGAACCTTGTAGAGGAAATCAAGCATATTGGGTTATGCTTGGTGATACATGGTTCAGTATTAAGCACTGGAAAATAAGATGTATAAGATATAAAGAGAAGTCCCATGTGCATTCAAATACTTCTTACACATAAAGGCTTTTTTATAATAAATTGGAATGACATAAAGGGAAAGCAGTAGTGTTCATAATGTGCAAAAAACCTGTCACTTAAATTATCCTCTAAATATAGGTTCTATGGTTGCACTAAAACGAAACCATAATTGCATTCGTTTCATAGCAATTATAATGTATATAACCTTAGTCAATGTTAAATAATGTGAAAGGTAGTAACCTCTGCACCAATGCATTATGCTCCATTGTGATATGAAAGTATATTAAATACTTAGCTTGTTTATCATTATTGTTTGGCTTAATATTATTTTAAAATGACAATTGTAATTAATATTGTTAGACTTTAGGCCTTGAAATAATGCATGACACTCCTCAGATAAACAATCTGCCTATACTGTATTTACAGAAATAAACAAGACATAAGCACTTTTACAGAAAAAATGAAGAGCTAGGTTTTGCTTTCAAGAAGGCTTTTGCATTACATTTCAGAGATCTATTTAAGAAATAGATGATGACACAAGCCTTCCAACTTTGTATTTTCAGAGATTCACAAGCTGAGTTCTCAAAATTTTTTTATTCTTTTCTCTTACATTCTTTCTGTTCAGGATTAAAAGCATCAGGCTAGACTCTTCTGGAGGAATCTTGCACAGAAGTTTCAATTTTTTGGGTTTAAGACATTGCAAAGCTCACAAAATTTTGACTTCTGTTGACTTCCTTTTAAAATAAAGGAAACATGATGTGCAATAGTCAAGCTGACTTCCACTGGATTTCTAAATAGGGTATATTATCCTTATTTCAGGAAACAATTTTGAATTTCTTTTTTCTCCTTTCTCAGTGTTGCTAAAAAGTGCATCTGCCCTCTATTTTTGAGTCAATACTATCACTAGAGTGATCCAAATAATCTTTTTCTAGACTTTGCCAGTCTTATATTGCATTGCAGGAAAGGTCTGTTAGCATTGAGTGGAATGTGTAGAAAATTCCAGGCTTACTTTCATAGAGAGAGATGGCGACTGCAAGCAGTGCCATCCACCCTACCTTTCTGTGTGTGACTTTAAGCAGAGTGTGACTTGAACTCATCCTTGTGCATTCGAATACCTCACTGGCAACACTAAAGAAGAAGAAGCAAAGAAAGCCAGCAATGAATTTCAAGTAGAACCTCTTAAAGAAATCCAAATATTGTAATAAGTCTTCCACCCTTTCCCTGCTAAACTGTTGTGACTCTGCGTTGTCTCCAGTGACATACAATGTTTAAAGCTGAGACTCAAAACACTCCTTCAAAGGCTAAAATTCAACTGGAATTGATTGTTTAATTCCAGGGACTTTAGAACTGTTTTACCTCTTGCTAGCCAGAGGAAATTAAATGCATTGGCCTTATGCCTAAACCATATGACTTCATACATGGAATAAATATCCTTGAAATAAGAATTAAAATGGGGATTTTGCACGATTCATGAAAAAAATTTGGTGATTTAAAAAATAGTTGTCATGTGTTTTTTAAGTGAAAATTTTATATTGGTTTATGTGTGTGTAAAGTTAGTTACACCGAGAGACTTTATTGATAAACTTAAAAGGTCACTGTCTTGGAAAAAAAAGTCCTGCAATGAAAATAAATCCACTTAAAAGTGTATAGTCATTCTGAAATTGAGGCAAGCACAATTTTTAAATTAGAGAAGTAGCATTTTGTTAATTGGCATGCTCACATTAAGTATTTAAGATTATAATTAATTACTTTCTATACTCCTAATTGAAACATTACAACATACTTGGTTACTATTTAATTAGGAAGCACATTAATTATATATTAAGGTCTTCAATTGTTTATATAGCCAAGCCTCCCCTTTGTAGGGAATTCAGCAGTAAACAAGCCAAGGCTCAGCAGAGCATTCTGGCATGAAGACGCAGCAACATCGGTGGTGTTGTGACTTACTCTGATTTGCATGGGCTAGGCAGTGATCAGTGAACAAATCCATGGGAATTCAGCCTGCCCTGGTGGGATGAGTCACCAGAGCAGGCGTGTCCCAGTGCACTCAGAAAGGGTTTCGTGCCCTTGCCCGGATGCAGGCAATGTGCAATCGCACGGAAAGACGCCGTATTGGCAATTACCGTAGAAAGCCTTCAATACCTAATGAAGGGGAGGAACCAATTGTAAAGGAAACAAATTTCCTGCCATTAATTTCTTCTGGTGTAGTCTATTCTAGTTCGCTTAATGTTTGTTGAAAAATAAAAAAGAGATAATAGTAGCTTTTTACAGGTATATTTAAAATATTGTTCCCTTCCAGGAGGAGGTAAATTTTGGTAATTTTTAATGCGGCTATATATGGGATTCTTCTGTAAAAAGGGTAATAAGTTTAAATTTCCTGGAAATGAAAATGCACAATAAAATCTTTACTTTAGAAATACACTGAACTAAAAGAAAACCCAAAAGAACCCCAAATAAGTACATGAAATAGCAAGACCCAAGCCCATATAAGTGTCTCAGCAAGATGCAGGCTTTATAGCAGATAAAAATTTAAAATATTTTATGAGAAAAAAACAAGTTCAAAATTTTTGTTAATCATAAAGGCATCACAGTAAAAAAATGTTCTTTTTTATTATCTTGTGTGCATATCTTGTGCATTCAGTGTGCGTTTGAGGTAAACTTCATATCATACTTGAACCAAAGTAGAGACTATATAAGGAAAAAATTTCTATTTTCTCCATTATACTGCTAAATCTTTTCCATTTTTTACAAAGTGTGTATGGTCCTTTTTTTTCTTTTGTATTTTCATTCTTTTATTTTCTGATCTCTTTTCAAATATAAAAAGATATAAATTCTAGACTAAACATGTTAGGATTCCTTTTCCCTCTTTGATCCCTCCAGTTTTGCTAACATTTTCCTCTGTGTTTGGATTCCAGCAATTTTGTCATCTCTGCCAGGAGACAGAGGAGTGCATGGAACTAGGAGACTTGTTAGCTAGACAAGATTTGACTGTATTCCAGTGCAGACCAATTCTGTGCTTCTTCCTATGGCTGAAGGATGATACATTAGCTGATAGTGCTATTGGTATGTGCACAAACCTTGTAAAGCTTTCCCAAATCACAGGAGAGAAGTGGTTCCCAAAGTCATACACTAATGACACAAAAACATAAAGCCAGGAGAAAAAAAGTGACCAAAAAACCCCCCAGAAAGTATAAGTAATTTTAAAATATACAGAAAGTTCAAAACTACTACCCTGTGTGAAATCCAGTCTTCACCTGGAAAGCGAGACATCTATGGTTACTGACTTTGTTAAGATTAAGATTGTACTGCTCAGTCCTGTTTAAAGGAAATTGTGGACTTCAGTTTGAATTATACCTTCCCTGAAATGGAAAGTTCCCCCAAGTCTGCTCAACTCATCCCTCAGGTATGGTTAACTAATTTGTGTCAGAAGTCAGCGCAATTCCAAATGGTACAATTTTATGTAAGAACTATAAGAAATCTAAGAATAATATAAGAAAAAATATCCTATAAAACTGGCAAACCTAGACAATTCAAAGGACATGGTATCAAAAATGAGGCTGATGCTCAACTGGTTTGAATTCCTGGGTCTCTCTCCATCAGAACAGTCAAAAGAGTTGGCTCCTGGAGAAGCCATGATCCTTTTCTAATTGCTATGTCTGTGTCAGTAATCATATCAGAGAACTTCCTTGGTAGGAAGGCAGACAGGTGGGAAGAGACAAGTAAAAATATTTTAGGAATAACCTAAGATTTTGGGCCAATTCTACTTTCCTAAAATTATATACTGTGGCAGAAGTTCACGAAGCTATCATCAGGATCTAACTGACTGAAAAACTGCATTAGCCTTTGTACCAACATTATGGTGAGGAAAGCAGGGATGCTTCTATTAACTTCAAGGTCTGGCTGTCTCACAGATTACAGTGTGATAATTGTGGATTCACATTATTCTCGTCCCTCTGTTATACACTATTTTATTTATACTCACACACACATTTATGTGTATATATATATATACTACATTATATATGCACAACTTTTTACTCTGTGACAAAAGTGCAGCAGGTCACCCATCATCCAAAGGGAGTAAATTGCTATACCTCACATTTAATATGAGAAAACAAGCAAGAAAAGTGCTTTCTTTGCAGTAATGGCTAGACTGATATAAATTCATTACATACCTTAGAGTGACTTTTCTTTATGTCAGTTCCTGTGGGACCATGAATGGGCTCTCTTATATTTACACAGCTATAAGGATTTATATTTTGATTTATTATGGATATGTGTCAACAGATTCTACATCAACTGCATTGGGAACTTGTAGTAAACTGAGTCAAGAGTGAAATTCAATCATGATTGTGTATAAAGCAGTGAAGGTGATGGATGTTAAACTCTACCAGAGACATACTATTGTAGTACTATTGTGCTGGAGAATATTTCTCAGTCTAATTATGGCCTGGGTTTAATGTGCTGTTGGATACAGCACCATTCAAAAATATTTAGAAATAGGTGAAAAATCTAAACAATGCAAATTATTAAGAGCCACCGAAATGCATTAATTTGAATTCCAGTTACATAAATATGCTAGGGGCTTTGCTTTCCCTTAGGATATTTCTGCCATCCCCTATGACTAGGATTCTAGGGAGCAGGTCTTTTCCTATCTGGAGCTTTATAGTTGTGTTTGTGTATGAGTCACGTTGCCTTTTCTTTAGCTGATTTAATAAAAGTCTATAGAAAATAATGTTCTGACACTGTACTTGTCCCAGGAGACTAACAAACACTGGATATTTCATGATCAAATTTTTTTTTTTACTCAAAGTAGCAAGAGAAAATGCAAATATATAAACCTGCTTCACTACATGAATTTACATATTTCTCTATTTTACTGTAAGCGTATATAAATTACAGCATGAAAAGCCACTAATGCTTAAAATGTCATTTTAGTTCTAGTGAAGTTCTTTACAAAACCAATTCAAGAGACATACATTTTTTGCCTCAAGATACAACAATGCAACTCTATCTTTCTGAAATCAGTATGAATAGATTAAAATAACTGGTTTTGCATGCCACAGTACATGGTAGCTATCATTGCCAGAAACAAAGGGCATCAGTCTTTTAAGGAGATCACTAGACATGAAATCTAGAAAATGTACTCTCCAGAATATGTCATGATAGTACTATCCAGTCATTCAAAACAAATTTTTATGGTGTCAAATATGGTTTCCACTGTGCAAATTCAAAGGCTCATATCTATTTTGAAATTGTATTCAAAATGGTATTTAATTGTATCTATTTTTCTTCTTTCTTTATAACCTCTTTTGAATCAAAAATACATTATTTAATTCATGTCATCGCCTCGTGTAGTCTGAGAGAGATGGAAAAAACATAACCAAAGAACTGGCAATACGATGACAACTCTCATATTGTGTGTAATTGTATGTTTCACCAAAATAACCCAAATAGACAGGGTCATAGATTAGAAAATAGATATTCTTTAATAAGATTTATCTGTTTCGGCTATAAGGCTGTGAAGTGGATGTCAGGTTTTCTTCTTGTCATCAGCAGGAAATACAATTCAATGAAGGCCAGTGTGTGAAAAAATTTAGTGAAAAAAACTGGGGTGGGTGTCTCTGTCATGAGGACACCCTCACTGTCTCACCAGGGTGCCCTAGGGTATCTTCTGCTTGGTACTATTTGGACCTTCTACTTCACTGCTATTCCTACTACAAGGCAACACAGAAGGAAGGCCATAAAAAGGAATTTGTGTAAAATTTGCCCTGATTGCAGTCTGCCAGGCACCTCTGAATCAGATAGTCCAAAAATTATAGTCTTAATATGTGGAGCGAGGCACGATGTGTTTGTTTAAAAGAAATTAAAATCTAGCAGCCTTTCAAGGATAAAACTATTAATATTCAGTAATTTCAGTTAGAGCAATTACAGACAACTACATAACTACAGAGAGGAGACAATATTAATCTGAATTTACAAAATAGATGTTTCTGTCACATACAAAATCACAGAGAGAAAGAAGACAGAAAAATATTTACCATCTAAAGAGAGAGCAGGTTGCAAAAAACAAAAACCACCTGCCAAATAAGATCTTCAGGAATATAAATATCTTTGCCAAATTTACAGCTGTTCATAGAGGAAAATCACGATGAGAAAATTCATCAGCAAAGAGAAACTTTCCAGAGAGGAACATTAGAAGCTAGCAGAAAATGTTAACGCATAAATAGGCATATTATAAGTAGAAATGAAAGAATGCTAAATTTTCATACCAGAAGTCTAAAATGTTAAATAATTTCTGTATTGCACTTTTCATATGACATCCTTTTTAACTACCTTGGTTACTCAAAAGTATCTCCAGTGGCCATTAGCCATCACAAAATTTTTGGAGTTGAATTTCAGGGCAGGTAACAAAGTAATCTTTGTCAAGGACATAGAATCTGGATTGCCATTATTTTTCTTACAAAACTGTAGGAAACAGAATATAAAGGTATTCCGAACCTGCTGATCTCTGAGCTGGTAACAGATTCTTGAAAATCTGTAGGAAGCCCCAAAGGGGCTTAAAAACAGCCTTGCATTTCTTGATCCAATCATAGGAACATGTACAAATGAGACCCTTTTTTATTCTAAATAAACATTTGGCTGTTGTTTTGTTACCAGTTACTTAAGGTACCAACTGCATATTTATGATATTATAAGGAGAGGGACATCTCTCTAACCCTGATTCCCAATCCTCACAGGTGCTTCATATAATTTATGATGATGAAAGGTAATTTGGTCTATCTTTCATATAATTTCTTGATAAAGGGGCTGTTCCCACTTACAAATGAAGCAATTTTAATGCATTCTTGTTTATTCACTTTGCATTCTATTTTGGCAATTTAAAATGACCTTGCAATTAGTAAATTGCAATTAGTAAATAATAGCACCTCTTTACACTTGGCAACAGAGTTCACTGTAAATGAGAATCATACAGGGTGTAAAGGTAGCATAAACTTATGACATACATAGGCAGAATTCAGTACAAGACATGCTTTAGAAATACTTAGAGGTCAAAATAAAACTTAGGTTTAGTTGAAAAAAAGTTTAATATTTGGTTGAACTTTTTTTCAACTGAAGTTGAAAAAAAAAGATGAAAAATACAAAGCAAATTTTTGCTGACTAGTTTGTTACCCTGGATTTACTCTCCTTCATTTATTCATACGAAAGCTTCTTCAATATTCCTTAAATTGAGGTCTTCGTTTTACTGCAAGTCACTTTCAAGTCCAAATAACTTAAGATTGCTCTGTTACACATTTATGTATCAGTGTGTGTGTTTTCAGAGTTCATTATTGTTTACAACATCTTCTAAAAAGCTTCAGATTACAATGATTTAATTTTTTATTTTATGCTTTTCATTTACTGTAGCAAACTGAAACTTCCTCTCTTCTCCTTACTTTTATTACCCAGTAGAAACATCTCAGTGCTTGCAGGGGGAAGATAGGTCTGGAAAAGATATATCTCTCACTAGATTATTGTAATACACCAGTACCCAAAAGGAGGTCTTAGCACTTAAAAAAAAATTTGTACTTGACCGCTTTCCTGCTGTAGAATTCCAGAATGTCACGTATTCCTTTGGAGGTATAAATAATGATGCCCACAGAGACTTAAACATTGACAAGAAGTTGAGCACTTGAGTTTCTCCAGCTCCTACTCACAACACAGACATCATAAGCATCTGTTTCAAGCCACAGAAAGGAACAATAGAGAACAAAAGAAAAGGAAGCAGCATTAGGATCTGCCAGAAATGTCAGCTCTGTATATCTTACATCTACACAAGTCTCCAGAGTCCACTAACCAAACAGCAGCTAAAAGAATAGAGTTTACACATATATCTAGAGCAAAATCCAGTGGTGTCTAGAGGTGGTTCTGGGACATGAAATCCTGCCTGTTTGCTGCATTACAAAGAGAATTTTATGGGTTTATGGACTACAAGAGCTAGAGACATTCAAGGGGCAGGATTCCAAAAAAAAAAGAAAGGTGAAAAAGGAAAAGGCTAGCAATGGACAAACATTTGTTTTTTACATGGGCAGTTTGAATCACCTGCACACAGATGTTATTAGTCCATTGTCTATCCTCCATGTCAGACTGGCAGAAAAAAAAGTGGTGTCTCCTCAAGCAGTGTTTGGCAGTGGTTTGGTATTTGGATTGGTTTATTGACAAGGTCAATGAGGAACAGCGACATAAGACTGTGGTTTCTGTTTCTTTCTTTCACAGCAGTGATATTCTAACCAAACTTACACTTCACACAACCAAACTTACACTTCACACACCTTTATGCCTTTCAGTTCTATCTGTACCTGTGTTTTCCTCCTCCTTTCACAGTAAATATAAACAGACTCTCTGTCATTATTTGTTGTTAGTGCTATTTTTCACAATGTGCCAAGATGAATTTTAAAAAGGGCTAAAAAAGATCACAGAGTTTAAAAGGAAGAAAGGTAACGCTATTAAAGTTCTGAGATCACAGATTCAATGGATGTGGAGAGAAAAAAATTTAAAAATTAAATAGTAAAATTTCTTTCTAGAGGTCTCATTTTTGTCATAAAATTACTGTCATTTTACAGGCTGCCTTTAAATACAGTTTATTATTATATTTCATAATTCAACTTTCAATAGTCTCTATCAAACCAAGCACATTATAGATGAGGCTGCTTTATATAAAAATGTCCCAAAGTAAAAAAAAAAAAGCCCTGTAAATTTTGTGGCAGTGACATATGAAATTCACTTGAATTTATTTTTTAAGAAAGTGATCACTTTGCTTTCCAGTTACTGTTAGCTTGATAAGTTTTATTAAATTTAAAAAGCAAACAACAAAATACATTTACTGCAGGCTCTGACCCCTGTTTTTTACACTGCCTTGAAAGATCAGACCTGGAAAAGGGTTTGCAATTTGTCAACTTACCTCAAAATTTCCACTAGGAAAATATAGGAAAAGTTGGTCCTCTGAAAGCACAAAGGAGGCTGCACTAACACAAATGAAAATAAGTAAATTAAGGAGATGAACATATGAAAGATTGGAGATATGATACTAGAAATAACAAGATTATGCTGATATATTCAGATAATTTATTTAATTTTTCTTAGTGTTAATAACTTTTTAGTCTTGGAGAGAAATGTTCAACTGCAGCTGAGTCTCCAATGCTTCTGATGAAAAGCCTCAGAAAGTACTATCTTTTGAAACAATTTTAAGTAAACCTAAGATTTTCCCTGAATGTGAAGATTTTTTGCTTGGGATAAGATTCCTGATATAAAAAAATTGTTCTACAGTTATCGAACAGGTTCCATGTTTGATGTACATAAAATACATTTTATTGCAATTATACTCAGATGTTGGTTTACTAATTAAATCTTTGATGGCCAAGTGACATATGAACTTCTGACATCTATCAAATCTCATCAGTGTTTTTCAGCATATTTTAAAGGGGCTGAGAGATTAATTGGTAAAAACAATGATCTTAAGCTAAACAGTTTTGAACAAAGATTTCACAAATAATTATGACTCCTAAATCACTTATTTTTTGCTGGCACATAATATAATCAGGAGGAAATATAGTCATCACACCCAACCCAAATTTTTCTTTTAATTAATTATCCAAACTCTTTGTGACTCCTCAGATCAAAGCAAACATTGTTAAAATAAATTTTCAAGTCTGTTTGAATCTTTGTGGATTTTACTTTTACTATGATGTTTATTCAAAATAAAGGCAAATATCTCTTTTCTTCTGTAGAATTTAATTCTTTTATAAAAAGAGAAATAAAATTATCTGGAGGAAGCCCTTAAATCTGCTTCTCCCATCACTGGAACATGGGAAAAATAAAGCTTGTAAAAGAAATATGACTAACCAAAGGTGATTATTTTATACAATGGAATTTTTCTCATCTTTCATTTGCAGATAACTTTAGATTTGGTTTCAGCTGACAATAAAATTCTTTGTCTACGGTTACAAAACAACAGTCAGACAAAAAATCCAATGGAACTTATCAGTTGCATTGTAAAGATTTTGTCCTATAACGATCTTTGTACATGCTGCAGAGGAACATGTCAATAAAACCTTTCAGCAGCATTCAGAAGCTCTGGGTTTTCAACACTTAATATTGTTATAACCATCTGAATGCATCTTTGGAAGTCACATAAGTCTGGGCAAATTCTCAAATGCATTCCTTGCTCTCATTTTGTAAACCAAGCTTCTCAGATATGTCTCAGGTGAGCATGTGCTTATGCATTTCCCTATTTCACAGCTATCTGCCTGTGGTTCAGATCCTGAAGTGCAAAAGACAAGCAGCAATACTTATTGCACCTGTGAGAATAAGTCTGTCAATACTTTTTCAGTTACTTGAGCGACAAATTGCTTAGATAATAAGAAAGGACACAAAGTGGACAAAAACGAGTTCCTTTTGTTTGGTCTTGTCAAATTCCTGATAAGGATTAAGGTCATAGTGATAGATTCTCAGATATCTTGCAGTTCCTTATGTGACCTGGAATCCCTTTACTATTTCATGAGTCCAAATTCTTGCTAGAGTTTGGAGTAGGGTGCTAGAAATTCCTGAAAGGCGTAGATACACAAAACTATGTAAGAGAGATCAGTTCTGACACCAAGAATACATCTTTGTCAATGAAAACTGTGAATTACTCCATCTATATTCAGTAGTATAAGATGGGGAGAAGGGCACTACACTGTTCATCTATTTTGCTGGTTTTGTTGCTGTGCTTTCTCTTCCATAAGATGAATTGGCTTTTATTTAAGTGCTTATGTGAATTCTATAATTCACACTTATAGAAGAGTATTGTTATCATCTTGGATTCTGCTTTATTCTGGGTCTAATATACTACTGACCCAAAAATTAGGAGTTTTGCTTGTTTGTTTTTCTTCTTTCGAGTGTGTACCAGCAGCAAGAAGGGCTCAGGTGTTTTGCAATTCATATACATCCGAGGCATGCACGCATCAGGCACCTGGGTTACTCCTGGGTAGGTGCTCTGCACATTTGGGTCAAGGAGATTCGGAAGTTAAGTTAGAAAGAAAATAAATGGCATGTGAACATCAGGTATGCTAGGTTTTTGATATAACATTCATATTGTTCTAGTAAATTTATTTCTATATATACTATGCAGAACTCCTAATATTGGCCATCTGGACTAAAAAGACAATTAAATATATGATGGACTTCAGAGAAAATCACTTTGGGGAGTTTTTCAATTGTATATTTCTGTCATGGAAAACACAGAACGTTTGTGTTTCACTCTGAGATCTGACAGATAGAGACATTTATTTATCGTGAATGATGCTTTTAAAATTGCAAGCTGGATTGCTCAATATTATAGGGAATGGCTTTGTATAGAGCAGTCAAGCATAAGAAAAACAAATATGATGAAAATGAAAATGTTAGCCAGTGAGATTTTGCACATCTCCCCTAAAGAGGGCAAACAGTTTTTTGAA
Organism: Fringilla coelebs; assembly: GCF_963513975.1. NCBI lineage: Eukaryota > Metazoa > Chordata > Aves > Passeriformes > Fringillidae > Fringilla > Fringilla coelebs. The sequence goes on along the minus strand of NC_140030.1, from coordinate 38,560,705 downwards.
CACTAGAGGAGTTTTAAGGGCCTACTAAACAATAATCTTGACAAAACAATTCCTTTACTTTTCATAGACTTAAAACTGGGATTTCTGTACCTCTGTAAGTCTACTGTGCTCTTATTTACCTATATTGATCCAAAACTTTTTCAATTTTAGAGCTAGAATCCTTTCAACTCTGTCTTCAGATTGACTCACCAGTGCCAGTATTAACAGCTGAGTAGGTTGCTATATTTCATCAAAACACACTTTATCACCATTTTCTATTGCCCATATGACAGAACCTCCAAGAGCTTACTGCAGCTGGGCTGCTATGGACTGACCCTATGAAGTACTAGGCTTGGAAGTACTCTTGGAAGTACTCTTGGAAGTACTCTTGGATAGGTGCTCAGCCTCCATAAACCCCGTGGGCACAGTGGCATTCAGCATCTCTCAGAATCAGGTTCTTTGCCCTTAAATTGTAGCTTTTCAGCAGAATGAAGGTGCATTGTCCTACAGCTAAAATATTGCTCCACAAAGGAAAGTCTGGAGAAGTTTCTTAGCATTTGAAATGATGATAACAATAATGACCTCTGTGTTGTTATTTATTACATCTATTTGCACTGAAATAATACGTTGTAAGCTGTGTTTAGGTGACCATAACTTTCTGTAGCTGATGATGGACCTTACAGGAGGGCCAATGACTTTTTATTGCTTTTAGTGAAATTCAGAAGAAAGTGATAAAATTATCTCCTAGGGCAGTATATTTACCAGAAAGGGGAAAGAAAGCCTAAAAGCAAGTCAATCAAATCATAATTTGCCCAGAGAACTCAAAATGGAAGATAAAGGAACACTGCTGCATTGTAAATAAACTATGTTTAACATGCAGAAAGAGCTGAAAAGGGAGTTTGCTCTGTAAGAAGAAATTAGACTTTATTATTGTTTGCCACCATATCTGCTGATTTTATTTTAGCTTGATTGCAAAGTTGCGATATTGGACTGCTATAAATTTTAAATGGCAATTTTTTTTATGGTGGCAGTTTTATAAATTTCTTATAAGAACCATGTTGAATGTCACAAGGAATTTTATAATGCAAGTAATTTAATATCAAGTTCCACATGAGTTTGTCCACTTACAGCCAAATTTCACATCCTGGAGTCCTCTTCAGGTGCTGTAGAATTTTTCCAGAATATGATCAAAAATTTCTTACTATCTCAGCACTACTGTCCACAATGTATTTTCTGAACACTTCTCAGAAAATTTATTTGACTATTGATAACAAAGATTCTTTCACAGGTTATGGATCATTTACAGAAAATTAATTTTAAAGGAATTAAAAAAATCTGATTAGCCAGATCAAACCTGAATCTATACATGGCATTGTTGACAAAATGTGACTGCAGGTCACTGGATCCACAGGTAATACCTTCTTCTCCCTATCAATATAGAATGTGGTGGTTTGCTGTGTCAAATTGCTTCCCAATGTGGCCAGACAAAAGAGATCCTGTGATTTTCAGTATATTAAATATTTTGAGCAAGACTGGAAAAAAACTAAAAAATATAACCAAAACAAGCTATCAGCTGCTACTGATTTGTCATGTTTTGCGATTTTTTTCTTGTGGTTTTTTTTTTTAAATTTTCATTACTATTTCTACAATTTTTAATTGCATGAACACCTTTCTGTATCACAGCACAAGGTGTCTTCTAAATGACAATGGCTATTGGATAAAATTGTTGCAATGACATCTCATTAATAACCTTGTTATAAATGACAGAATATTCTGAGTTGGAAGGGACCCACAAGGATCATTGAGTCCAGCTCTTAAGTGAAGCTCAGTTGTACAGGTTTAGTGCGATATAACCCAACAAAGATATATAATTGTGTTTCACACATGAGGAAGGAGGCAGAGGAGCTTTCCTGTGCTGATTGAGATGTAGATATCTGAAAGGTGATATTGGGCAGCTCTTACTGTGCTCCTGGAACAGCAACACACAGGCTTTTCTTAGTGCATTAGCCACACTTCTAACATACATGGGACAATTTTTTTCCAAGGGTTCAGAGTGACAGTACTCTGTATGCTAAACTTACTCCCCTCTTCCATTTACATCCAGTTCAATGCTACACTTCTAATCTTCAAAGCTCTGTCAGTATGGCTTTAGGCTAGTTCAGTGATTGCCTGCCACAGAACAATATGACTTTGCAGACAGTGATTTAGGAAATAAATATGTGGTTTTAAGGGTGCAGGGCAGAGTTAAACCTGAATTCAGAATTTTCTATTTGTACATGGAACACATTTAAAGAAGAAACAAAAATGACCTCTATAGTCTCAAAAACCAAGTGCCAAGGCTGAAATATTTACACTCTCCTTTTAAAAATTTACATCTTATTTGGGCAGGAAATATCTAGAACATTCCAGAAGCAGTATTGCAGTAAGAAATGTTTTGGGAGCTTTTTGATTATTTTTGGTTTTTTTTTTATTTTCAACCTTACCTAAGACTTTTTTTTTTTTTTTTAAATTTATATTCTTTTCCAAACACATAGGCACAGAAGAACTTCCCATAGAAATAGGGTTTATGATATTCAGCTTACTTAAAATTACTGACAAAATTGCAAAAGTTTTCTAATACTGCTTATCTCTACAGATCTAGTCCTGAGAGAATGATTAAAAAACCCTCATTGACTACAGATTATTTTATCATTGAAGAAAGCTGGGCAGATCTTACATCACTGGAAGGACAAAATTATTATACATTTTTTCATATAAAGCTATTGTAAGCAATCAAATTAAATATATTTTTGAATCTTTGTGTAAAGATTTACATTAAGTCGGGAGAAATTAATAGCTATTTAAGGATTAATCATCTAGAAAATTGAAATTGGCAGATGTCATATATTCCATGGGTTTTTTTTAGAAAACATGTAATAATAACATAATTTTAACAGCCTTGAAAAAGGTAAAGTATCTGATCTAAAATTCAAATATTATTTAAGTTTCACTGGAAGAAAGAAGCTCAGCAATATATAGCGCAATTGATGTAGCTATGAATCTCATAAAAACATAGCAAAAGGTGAATACCACAGAATTTACTTATGATATAGTCATGTACAAAATGATCCCTGCTTTTCTGCAAGAGCTCAAGCTAGAACTGAAGAATGGGCTCAAATCACTGGAAAACATTATTTTTAGACTACCCGGCAGTCGAGGTTGCACACACTTTTTTGCACTGCTATGCTGCCTAATCCACCAGGATTAGAGCTCACCTGGACCTTTGCTTCACCCACTGGGTTTGTATAAGGCCTCATGAGCAGTTCAAATGTAGCTGCTTAGTTATCAAGTGCACAAGTAGCAGCTGACAATATTAATACCTCCATGACTTAGGCATCAGACAGACTTCAACAGGCAGTCAGTTAAGGCATGGAGAGCAGGAAGTCATTCTTTAGGTGGTGTATTATATCAAGTGGGTCCTTGTATAGCTGAGCATTGGTGCTTTCAGAGCAGCCAAATTTAGATTATGAAAGAGGTCATAACTGCCTCTCCCTACAACATGACTCCACGGGCATAGTGGTGATCATCTGCAGCAAAAGAGTTAGATGTTTGTAGCGTTTATGTGACGCTAAAATAACAGCTGACAAAATTATTTCTTCAGAAAATACCAAAGACAGAAAATGGCTTGAGGATAATGAAGGAATAATGTAGCGTTAATCCATGCTATATTTTAAAACTAATTAGCAATGTGATTAAAGAGTTAATTAAAGGTAAAATGTTTCTCCAGTAAATTGCTTTGTGCATCTGATAGCATGAGATATGCCACTCAGACACTGGTTTACCCATAAAGCCTGTAAGTTTATAGCCTGCTTACAACATTTGTAATCATCTGTCTAATATGTTTGGGTATTACTAAACATAACTCATTGAAAGAGTTACTTTTACTTGAATAAATGTCCATTAGTTTTGTAAACTGCCTGATTCTAAACCCGGACTTGGGTTGATGAATGCCAGGATTGTTATTTCTGAAACCAGCTGTATAGCTCTGACTTCAAGGAATAAGGTAAGTTTTCTGTTTGCATCACTGTAAGTTTGTCTGACCAGAGCAGCAGCAAGTCAGATCAAACATATTGGTACTAATGACATTCTTTCCAGACAGTTAACTGGTGTTGGGTGACTCTAGGATAGGTGGGAATGGGATGTGATTAATTTTTGGTTGGTTGGTTGGCTTCAGTTTTGGTTTTTGTGTTGTTTTTTTTATTCGCTTGTTTTGGTAACATATGCAACAGCAAAGTAGGCAAAATCTGTTAGCAGAATTCTTTAGCTTGCATGTACTGAACTAATAAGTGCACCTCTGGGTAAAGTCAGTTTGTGCATCTTTGTGGTGTATTTTGGTTTTTATTGCTCCATAGACTTTCTGCTACAGAAGGTTAAGAAAATAGCATGACTGTCTTGGGTCAAGTTAAACATAATACAAAAGCAAAAGGGTCACTTCTCCTTATGCGCACCACATCAATGGTTTCTGTTTTCAGACGGCTCAACTCTCTGTTCACAGCCACAGAAAAATATGAACACTTTTTCACATTTTTGGGGCCACATCTGGAATGCTGCAACCAGTTTGGAACCTCCCAAAGCAGAAGACATGATGGAAAAGTTGGAGTGAGTCCAATGGAGGGCCACCAAGATGAATGAGGGACTAGTGCACAGGATGTGTAAAGTGATAGAGAGAATGCTTTTTGATTTGTCTAGAAAAGAAAAAAGGAAAATAACACTGAATTTATCAAATTTATAAGGATAAGATTCTGCAGAAGAAAAGCTCCTACTTAGTCATAACAATAGGACACAAAGTTTCAACAGCTAGACCCTATAGTAGGGTAAGAGTATCTTCCGTTTTGGAGATATTTAAAACTTGCCTAAGCACAAGTCTGAACAATCTCATCTGACTTAGAAATTACCCCTACTTTGGGCAGGAGATTGCTCTAGATGAATTACAAATTTCCCCTCTAAATGAATTGCTTTATATTTCTGGGAAGTCTATTTATTCTTTGATTTGGAGTCTGCTTGTGTAAATCCTTGTGATACATGAGTTTCCATAGAAAGCACCGGTGTTAATCTTTGTGAAAGGAAAGGATGCCATTTATAAGCTTCTTGATCATTAACACATCCAAGACTAAAAGAGAGATCACATCAAATGCTGTTTATAAATACAACCAAAATATTTGACACAAATTTCACTTGGACCCTGAGAGGGTACTTTTATTATTTTTATGAGTCAAGCCCCTTTTTGACTCTTTACATAGAGACATTACACATATTTCCTTAAAAGACTTTCATGCCTCACTGTGTTTGGATAAGGGTAAGGTCAATGTTCATTCATTCCCAAATTCCATTGTTTCCCTTCAGACAATTGTTTTTCCTTATGGAAAATTTTATTTGCTGTACTCTACTGAAAACCTACAAGCGTGAAGTTTTTTTCCACCCACAGAAATCACATGTTGATGTCAGATACTCCCAATACATTTAAGATTTTTAGCTATTCATAGTTGCCATAACTGGCTAACAAAGAGGGTCAGATCTGAATTCAAACTGAGCAAAGTGAATAGATTTATTTAAAATGTTCTAGAATAGACTAGACATACTCTGTCTTGTCTCTGATATTTTAGTTGGGACCCTATATATCTCCTTTCTTTTGAAACACCAGAGTTTGATAAACGGACAATTTAAAGAGCATAAGTAATATCCTGCCCTGCCTGCTATGAACACCACAATTAACCTGATTCATGGGACATGGGTGTCATGAAATACATTGTTTGACAAGCACCCTAATTACTTATACTAACAGCAAGTCTGAAGACTGCAGTTGAAACAAATCTGAACCCTATATATCATAAAGTTTGCTGCAGCTTTCTCCAGAGTTTGCCATTCTTTAGAGGATAAAGAAATTTTTGGATTTTTAATCTATTTTTTTAACCTCAAATTTTATAAAGTTTCTGATGAATTTGAGACTATATATTTATACAAAGCTATGTCTGGAATGGAAAATGAAGCTTTGGATTTTGGATAGAATACTGAGATAGATATCTTAGAAACAAAAAAAATAGCCAGAGTGGTGTTTTCTTTCTTTTTTCTATTTTTAAATACAGTTCTAATCTTCAGCTGTGTACAAAGCTGCTTGCTACAGACATTTAATTTTCTTTATATGTCATTGAAGTGAATATAGTATTTGGTCTTGAACTGTCACAATAATCAGAAACTTGGTTTTTATGTTGTGGACTTTTCCCATTTTTTCTGATTCCAAGTGCTTTCTTAGACTAAAGAATTTTCTGTGCCAAAGCAAAAGGATAATAAGAAAAATAGTAGGGAAACCAAACATTTATTTGTCCTTTTCAAAAGGGTTTTTATCACCAGTGACACTGTTATTTGAAAGACTATACTCCAGCTTCCATAAATCTCTGCAGTTTTAAAATATAATTTTCACAGGGTGCTCACTTGAATATGTGGAAAAAATTTTAGCAATTCGATGACCCATTGAAACAATTTTGTGGTTTAAGTCCACTTCTTCATTTGCCAATATCTGTACCACCAAAACAAACAAAAATTTAGCAGCTGAAGTTATTTCCGAGGAATAAGTCTGAATTAGCCGTCAGAATACATTTCAGTCCATAATGATTTTTTATCATTTGTGTTACAGCACACTCAAAGTATGACGAAATACAATTTTTTACTTTTAAAGAACAGTTAATATTTAAAAAAACCTGATGGATTTTTTAGGAAGAAAGAAATACTCTTAAAGCTTGATTTTGATTCAGAGTGCTGCAATAAGACATCTGTGACAACTGGTAGAAAGGATAGATGCATTAAAGTTTATTCTGAAAAAATATTTTATAATTTTTGTCTTTATTATTATAATCAGATATAATTACACTTGAATTATCTAATTATTGGCAGCATTTATATTCAGAGCTCAGGCTATATATTAGCTTCAAAGTAGCTAAAATAATAAATAAGGAATACATTATGTATAAAGCAGGAACTGAAATTTTTTATGTGTGTAACAGTGAAGGCAAGAGGGAAGTACAGAAAAAAACCCGAATCTATTAAAATGAAGCAGGCAAAAATCAGGCCTGGAGAATAATTGGTTAGAGTGGACCTTGGAGATCATTATCAACTGTTCACAAAAGACTTATTTTTTAATGCAATAAGATTACTCTCACAAGCTATTTCTTAAATCCCAAAGTGAACACAAAAAATCAAAATGCTGAATCTGTATATAGTTATGCTTACCTATGTGAGAGCCATGGTGAATACTTCTCAAAGAAGTGTTCACACAGCCCGTTCATATCATTCATACAAAATATATTGGTGGGAAAGAATCATCTGTGGTTTAATATGAACTACTTAAATTTTGAGGAAACTACGAAGAATACTTCAAAGAGAAAGTTAAAAATGAAGCTTTTGAGCTGGATAAAGCAAAACATAATAAAAGAAAGAGAAACTCTAAATAGCAAGTATATGCACCAAGGAACTAGTCCTCAGGCAACAAAATGCTGAATAATTATTCTTTATTGTGGCCTACATCTATCCATTAGTGCTAATCTATGTATTAGTATTAATCTGTGCATCAGCTTTGATGCATACCACATCTGGCAGAGTAATGGCAGAACCAGGCACATTCCTGCAGGTAATTTACTGACATGCATTACACCTATGGATTACACTTTGATCTGTTTTTGGGTTTTTTTTTGCCTCCTTTTAGGTGTGAAGATTCATGTTTCCAAATAGGTAGAGCACATTTTAAACATTTTACTGAGGTTTGATTTCCTCTTTTTTTTTTTTTACACGGGGTGTTTCAGGTTCTAACTCCAAAGAAATTTCTGGCATTTCTTGCTAAAAAAAGACCCCCAAAATTTCATAAAACTCAATCAAAACCCTGTGATACTAAAAGTTTCCATGGATAAAATGCCTGATATTTTTAAACCATGTAATGTATGCAAAAATGCTTGTATTTTCATGCCTGAATACCTACTGGTATATGAAGAATCAGGCAATCAGTTTTGTATCTGTTCTCAAGCGTAATTTACTATGAACATTGTAAACCTTTTTATGCTTCTTGAAGGCATCCCACAGAGTCTGTGAATCCAGTGCCTTTGCAGTTGTGTGATCTGAAGCTCCTACCTCTTAGATTTGATCATTTTAGTACCAGAAAGCAATTAACAAATTTAATGCATAAATGGGTGTCTCAAACTTTTTTCTAATATTGTGTTGACACTTTTACAAAGCAGTGTTGTTAAGATCCAGTTATTGAGAGATGCTTCTGCCTAAGTTAAGGTGCAAATCAAATCATATGCCAAAGACACTAGTATGGATTTTATTTAATAGTACATATAAGAGATAGAAAGAAAATGGAATGGGTTGGGGAGAGAGGAAGAAAGAGCAGGAGGAATTGTATTTTTTTTTATTGTCATCTGCTCTGATTTCAATTTTTTTTCAGGGTTTTTTGTCTTGTTTCTTTTTCCCCTCCAAGTATCTATCTTATTCCAACAAATCATTAAAATTTCTTTTCAAACTATTATTTTTTAATTAATAAATTAAAAATGGAAAACTGTACCCAAAGGGTGGGGCTTTTTGTGTTCTATTTTTTTTTCACTTCTAAACTTTCATTATACAATATTCTATTTACATATTTTTTGCTATTTAAGAACACACAAAGCTGGGATTTGTTCCAACTTACAAAGAAGGCATTATTACACTTCGCTGGAACAAAAATTGAAGCTCTGAACATCGTCACATAGGCAATAATGAGGCAAATTAATTCTAGTTTTCCTAAAAGGGAAAATACTTTAGTACATGAAAAACATGGATTTAACCAAATGATTTACACCCTGGAGATACACTATTGGCCACAAGCACTCATATGTGTGGAATGCCATCCATTGCCTTTGCACACAATAAACTATTTTTTGTTAAGAGTAAACTAAAAGTTATAAAAACAAAAATACTGTCTGTAACTGATAAGACAAAAGAAATATTTATGTGAGTATTCTCCTGGCAGCAGTGGTGAGACATGGAGGCCAGAAACAAATTAGGTGTGGGCACTTGTACACCCCTAAGTAAATAGTGACAGTTCTTCACAATATCCTCCCCATCCCTAAGAACTGAAATCTCAGTTTTATCCTGGAGCAATGGTCATATTTTTGAATTACACATTCCTTTTAACTTTCCATGTAGTTTCTCTAGTTAACACAAGAGTTCCTGCAGACTTTTAGCACTCCCACATCTTAAGCCAAGAAGCTTAACAGCTTAACTGCAGACTATCAAGAAATACTTGCTTGTCTTTTATCTATGTGAACTTCCTAGCTACTGCCTTTCCCTGATGCTAGTTTGTGATTGGTAAGGAACAGTGAGCAACTGATCCCTCCTAAAAGCTCCATAGAGCCATTGACATTCTCTGGGCCACTCTTTTGATTGTTTATAGGCACAGACTTGGCAGTTTCCTTTGTATGTATAATTACTTACATTGATAAAAATGTATTTATATACATATATGTATTTATTTGTTTTTTGGTAGTTTGTTTATGTCTATATCTGTGAATATAGATATTAAATATGTGGTTGCTTTAGAAATATAAGCAGCAATCTTTCACAGATATTAGATGCATATATTCCCAAGATGCCTTTTAACTTACATTTTGTACTCTACAGGAAATACAAAAGGTAATGGTCATCGGAGGATTGCACTGTAGAAGTAAACTCTTTACAGACTTTAACCTGATGCAGGTATGCTGTGCCAGTCACCTACCACAGTGCTGTATAGGGAAGGAGGAGTGTTTTCTGTCTGTCTGGAGGCCCTGAAACAGAACAGAAGCTAGATAAGTTATCATTCCTTTTAGGGCTCCCCCCCCCAGCCCCGGATAATGTGGCTGTCCTTTATACTTCCTTTTGTGATGAGTTGTTAGGGTTAGCTAATTTATTGGAGGCTTGTTTTGCTCACTATGGCCTATGTGTGCTCATTTAGGACTTTTTGAAGATAAATTTTAGGCTTTAATAATTTTTCCCTAATTTGTGTAAATGAAAAACAACATTTATATTTTGTACCGTTAAGAATTCAGGATAAGGAATAAGAATATGAAATATATTTTTTCTTCAACAAAAAAGAGAAAAGAAAATAGAAACATAGAATCATTTATGTTGAAAAGGAGCTTTAAGATCATTGAGTCCAATTATTGACCCACCACTGCTGAGTCCACCACTAAGCCATGTCCCCAAGTGCCACATCTACACACCTTTTAAATACGTCCAGGGATGGTGACTCCACCACTGCCATGGGCAGCCTGTTCCAAAGCTTGACAAGCCTTGTAAAACAAAATTCAACAAAACAAAATAAAAAGAAGACAAAACAACAGGTCAGAATATTTTTTAAAGATACTTATATATTTCTGATCACAAGTAAAATCAGATAAGTTGTAAGAAAGAGAATGCAAAGAATTTGGCCTCAAACAGTTAAAATAGAAATTTTTTTAAGCAAGGATGGTGATATCAAGTCAAGTTTCTCCTGAACTGCAATGGTTAATCTGACTAGAGATCACTCTTCCCTTCCTGGAATGGACCAGAGTCTCACTCCCACAGAGACTGAGCAGTTGAGATATCAGAAATCTTGCTGTAAAGAATTCAGGTCTGAGCTCTGAAACGGAACTAGTACACAGCATAAAATATTGCTGGCTAACTTCCAACACATAAAGAGTCTCAAAGCTTTTGATAGGAGCAGCAATGGACTGACTTGCAGACAGCTAATGATTTGGTTTCCAGACAAACAAATCCATTTGGGAAATGGCAAACCAACCATCTTTAAAAGGCCTCCAACTGTGTAGGTCACTATACCATATCTAATGGAAAGGTCATCTCTTAGGAAAGGTTAGAAAACAGTGAGAGCTCTTCACTTTTCTCCCTTCAGATCGTTCCATTAAAATGGAGAGAAGGAGGTGGTTCAGTCACACGGCTGCACATCCTGACTGCCTGGCTTATCAAGAGAGTGCTGAGCTTCAGCACAGAAAGAAGTATGAACTGGGACAACAGAGATATAAACACCACTACAAAATGTATATTTTACTATTGCTGCAAAAACAGCATTTGAGGCTGGCTGCCTGATAACGCTGTGGTCAGCAATTTTTTTTCTTAGCTATAAAAAAAAAAAGGGGTGATTTCTACTAGGGACATTTTCAGTGCTCCTGTTTTAATTGGCCCATAGTTCACAGTTCATTGCACATTTCTTCCTACTTTTTGCCATGACACAAGAAAATCGGAAAAGTTATCTCTTTGCTCAGGTAAGAAGATAAAAAATCCCAGCCTACCCTGTCCCTGTGTACACTGCAGCAATTTTTGCCTTCCAGTAACCATGCAGTTATAAAGTGAATCTCCCTATTAGTTACAGGTCCAGAAGTTTTTTTAATGAATAGCCTCTTATCAGTTGATAAAATAAGAATGGACCAAATCCATGGTAATATGATATGCATTTACATACAGTATGTTGATGAACCTTTGTGCCTTTTGCCAGCATTTGTACCACAGACAATTTTTTATTACTGATTTTTTTATTATTTATTCCAGATAGTAAGGGTAATTTTCCCATTAGACAAAATCATTTTCTTGTGTTATAGTGGTATTGTAGTAGTATGATCTTTTAGTTCTTTTTTGAGTGTACTCTGAATGTTTTGACAGACATGGTTCTCATTTATTTCAGATTCATAATTCTTCAACTGCTTTTGCTTAATATTTCATAATTTTGGATCTTTATCTGTAAAGATCTTACATTTTATCTGCAATAATACTAATCCTGTGCAATTTCAGACAAGAGAAATAAAAAAGAGGATAAGCTTTTCATGTTAGTATTAAATTATTCTTTGCTCATTCTTTATAATAAAGATTGGCTTTTGTTTAATTTTTACTCACAGAAGGCAAGGGCTAGCCAAAAGGGCTTCACATATTGCAATTCATAAAATTATTAACATTTCCTTCAACATTTAAATTCTAATGAGAACTAATTATTTTCTGTCACATTTATACTTCAATATATATTTGATGAAAAGAGGTATTCAATTTAAAGACAAATTTAAAAAAAAAGAAAAAAGAAAGGAAATTAAAAGTAATGATTATTTTTAATATCTTATTATGTGTCAAGTATAAGTCCTAGAAAGCTGATGCAGCTTGTACCTTGTAGATTCTTCAAGGAAGATTTAAAAAATTTATTCAAATTCTTTCAAAATCAAAAGCATTTTTTGGTTAATTTATGTAACATACAAATGCTGTATTATACCTTCTTGAGAGTCTGGAGAATGTGTGACCAGGAGAACTACTGAGAGAAATCTTTTGAGTGTTTACTCCTTAAGTATAAGATTTCTTCTCCTTTATTCCTTATGTTGTTTCAGATTTGAAAATGCTAAAACAAAAAGACTAAAGGATTTTCATTAAATAATATTGTTAGTGGGAAGGGTATCAGTAGGGAAAATATATTACAAACTTGTGTAATTTAAATGTTCTTTTCAATGGTCATTTGCACTGAGAGAATAATTTTTTAGCAATAATTGTGAAAACTTTCTGCCATTTAATCCTTTTTCTAATGTCCACCAGGTTTTGTTATTCAAAATTCACTTTTTTCCAGGGAGAATTTTCTGGGGTCTGGAATGTACTTTAATCAAGAAAATTACTTTTGAATTCTCAATGGAGAATTCTCATGTAATAGTATTAGGTAAATAAATTATGCATTATTATTTGAATTTCATATAATCATAAATATGTAATTTCTTTATGAAAGCAACTGGTATACTTTGAATTTCAAATAGCAGTTTGACTCTAACTTTAGTATCTTGCATTATGCTAGTTATTTATATCCTTTGTACACATGAAGTGTAGATTACTTTAAGAAATATTATAGGTGGATACAGATTGAAAATCTCTTCATTGGAAATACTGGCGTATGAACAACAATTTCTGTGAACATTCACACTGTCATATATCAAACACATAAATATATTTAGAAAATATATGCGAAAGAGCTCTAGATTTGAAGTGCAAAACTGTGCCCATGATTCAATTAGTACTTGATTCTGCACTCTTTAAGCAAGTGCATTTTCCTGCATGAGGTGTGCAAATACTTGATGCACTTCAGTTTGCAGAATCATGATAGAATCATAGAATGGTTTTGGGACCTTAAGGATCATCAAGTTCCAGCCCCCCTGCTGTGGGCAGGGGCACCATTCACTCAACCACTGTATGGAGTTTTAATGGCCAAGCTTTGGTAGTGTTGGAGAGGGCTACAGGGGTGGCTTCTGAGAAGCTGCTAGAACCTTTCTCCATGTCCAGCCTGTCCAACGTGGCAATCCCTGGCAGCTCCAAAGGCAGACCTGCTGCTGGTCAAGGCTGGGCCCATTAGAAAGGGTGGTAACCTCTCTATGATAACATATTTAAGAAGAAGAAGAAGAAAAAAGTAATTGTGCAGTTGTATTTGTAACCAGAGAGGATCAGAGTGAGAATTTGTGAGGAACAATTATGAAGATGCCAAGTTCAGTGGAGAAGGAGGAGGAGGAGGAATTCCAGGTACTGGAGCTGAGATTCCCCTGTAGCCCGTGATGCAGACCGTGGTGAAGCAGCTGTGCCCCTGCAGCCCACAGAGGACCACAGAGGTTCAGAGATCCACATGCAGCCTATGGAGGGGACCCACAGCAGAGCAGGTGGGTCCTTATCTCAACTCATGAACCCTTTATTATATTTTCTCTCCTCTGTACAGCTGCAGCACAGAGTTAGAGGGTAGTGGGTGCCTGGCATCCAGTCACTGTCATCCCACTGCAACCTAGTTGCTCAAAGCCCCATCCAGCTTGGCCTTGAACACTTCCAAAGATTCTTGTGGACAAGAGTAAACAGCCCTTCATTAAATTTGGAGTCTTCCTGCTCTTTCAGATTACTTTGTTTAAACTAAATGATTGAGCCAATATATAAGATTCATCCCTTTAAGTTTCCTTTCCGTTCAAACATTTTCCCAAAGAAATGCAGATGGTGGTTCTTCAGGGTCTTCCTGGACAAATTTAGTTCCTTTAAATTGTTATTCAAACAGGTCTTTGCACTAAGTTTTATTGAAATTACAGTGTTACTCGTCAGCTATCATTTCCCCTGGAGACCACTAAATCTTATATGGTATGGGTTTGAACTCTCACTGGGAAAGGAAGGGAGGGAAGAGAGAGTTATATATCTTTCATGTCAAACATTGATTCTTTTATTTCCATTTTCTATATTCTTTGAACATTTTTAATGTTATTGCAGGTGATAACAAAGAGAATGGGGAATAGATATAAAATTGTATTTACTCCTTACTGTTTTAGTCATAACTATGAGCATTAGTTGATGCTTTGCTTCACAATATCATTGTTTCAGCAACTTTCTGCATCTGGTTTCTTTGTCATTGCTGATTTTTTTCTTCCTTGTCAGAACTATTGATTCAGTCTTTGCTCTGCGTTATCTAGGAATCAATATGTAACTTTATGAAAATATTAAATTATTTGGGTTTTGTGATCTAAGCTGTGGATGTGGCTTTCTAATATGACATTATTTCTTTATTCCCTCAGTAAATTTCAGTGTGGTTTATCTACCATTGCTACTTTTATTGGTACTAGAAAATTGAATATTAGATGTCCATCTTATAGTCTTCTGTTGTGCTTGAAAGTTTTTATCTCTGTATTTTGAAGGAGATGGTTGATGTTACAAAGGTTTCCCTTAGTGATTGTAAAATGTTTTTAATTTAAAACTATTGTATCATATGTTTACCATTTTTTTCCTCAGTCAACAGAGGAAGTTAGAAATTTAATCTACATTTAGGCAATGATGTCTCATTATAGATCCTTTGGAGCTTAGCCTCAAAATCTTTCTAGCTCAATTTCCCATGAAGAAAAGAAACCTTATATAATATTAGAATAAACTATGCTGTGAAACTGATCAGCAACTTAGTAATAGTATAATAAGACTTACATTAGATATCCAAGATCTCTAACAAACCTGTTAAGGAATATATTTGTCTCTTGAATATGCTTATCTTTCTTTTTTTAGTTAAAACAACTCCACAGTTAGCAAATTTGTGAGTTTTTATTTCTAAAACACAGCACTTTCTATGGGATCCTACAGCTTCTCCCCAAGCAACAAAGAACCATGACAGGGGACTAATCTCTGTTTCTACATTGTGGCCAATAAAAGACAATGGCAATAAAGTCATAAATTTTATATATTTATGTATCTTGTGAGTTACTTTAGGGAAGATATAAAGTTGGGGTATTTTTATTGAATGTTTACATCCACGTTGAAATGCTCCTCAGTCATATGTATAAAAGACATATTTGCTATTAGCCTTAAACGCTTAGAAAATTATTTGCATATATTAAGAAGATGTGAAATTTATTAAAATAATTTATATTCACCTCTTTTTAAACCTGACCTTTTTTCTTGCAGCTTTTATTATATACATGACTCTGCCTTAGTGACTGTTCCACAGAGTTTAAAGGAGTCCTTAATTTATGGTCTCAACTCCAGAGTGAATTATTGTAAAAAGGATTCTGTATAGTTGAACATGACAGTTTGTTTTCTACAATTTTCATTATTCCCTTGCTAATGCTGAGAAATTCCTATTTTTTTTTTTTTTATGTGATGTGATGGTGCCTGCCATTTTGTATTTCTGGTTAGACATAGAACATCAATTTTTTTTCAAATGTGAGTTTAAAATTAATCTTATGTTTTAAACTATGAAAGAAAATATTTCTGCAAGGTAGAGATATTTTAAAAATAGTTTTAATTATCAAATATATATATCACAAAGAGTAGAAGCTCATATTTCTTGGTATACTTTTTTTTCTCTTATTGGCATATGAGGAGTCAGGATTTGCATTGCAGATCTGTCACACTCTACTTTTGGTATGTGAACTGTAGGTCAAACTCAAAAATGCAGCTCAAGGAGAAAAAAAAAGAAAGTCAAGATTCATTCCAAACCTAGAAAAGTAAATTATTTTTAATTTTACATCTTTTGCAACATTTTAAATTTAATTTACAATCCTGTACTTGAAACTTAATATGAAATATTTGTTCTTCTTTTACTGGCTTCCTTAAGGATAAGAAGACTTCTAGATGAATTGTGCCCAGAACTGAAGTAAACTGTAACTATTTCAGGGTACTTCTAATTACTTTATGTTCCTTGGCCATGACAAGTTTGTAAATGACACTAAAACCTAAAACTGCATCCATGTCTAGTTCATGCTTCCAAACTGAAGGAGGCTTTTGGACCAAATTTAAAGTGCAGCTTAAAACTCTACATAAAGCTAGGCAGTCTCTATCACATAATCACAGAGTGGGTAACTTTGGAAGGGACCACAGTGTGATATCTGGTGCAATCTCCCTGCTCAAGCAGGGTCATCCCAGAGCACATGGCTCAGGATTGTGTTTAGATGGCCCTTGAATATCAGTAACAATTCTGCTAAATTGACTTCAAATCTAGGACAAGACCCTTAAGCCTGGATTAGCAAAACCACAGAATAAGATGGGTTGTGAGGGACTCACAAGGGTCATTGAGTCCAACTCCTGGCCCTGCACAGCACCATCCCCATGAGTCACACTCTGTGCCCGAGAGTGCTGTCCAAATGATTCTTGAACTCTGTCAGGCTTGGTGCTGTGACCACTTCCCTAGGGAGCCTGTTCCAATGCCCAGCCACACTCTGGGTGAAGAACCTTTTCCTGATATCCAACCTAAACCTCCCCGACACAACTTCAGGCCATTCTGTCCTGTCCTATCACTGATCACCACAGAGGAAGGACCAGTGTCTGCCCTTCTTCTTTCCCTCTTGAGGAAGTTGTAGACTGCCATGAGAATTCTCCTCAGTTTCCTTTTCTGCAGGCTTGTAAAACATTGCAATACAACACAGGCTGAACAGACCAAGTGACCTCAGCCACTCCTCAAAAAGCTTCTCTTTAAGTCCCTTCACCATCTTTGTTGCCCTCCTTTGGACGCTCTCTGACAGCTCAATGTCTTTCTCACGCTGCTGCACCCAAAACTGCCTCCAGCACTTGAAGCGAGGCTGTCCCAGTGCAGAGCAGAGCAGGACAATCCCCTCCCTTGCCTGGCTGGTGATGCTGTGCCTGATGCCCCCCAGGACATGGTTGGCTCTCTTGGCTGCCAGGGCACTGCTGACTCATGTTCAACTTTCTGCTGATTTGTAAATAATTCTTATTATGAGATGAATTTCATAATTTGTTATAAAGTTGCATCAGTCCTGGATCAAGCATGAACATGTTGATGGCAGACTGCTCAATTTCCTCAGTCAAAGATTCTTTCACTGACCAGAGAGAGCAGCCACGTCACTCCCTGCTATTTTTCTTGACCATGGATGAAGACCTGACACTGATGATCTGGAAACAGGCCCATTCTCTTGTCTCACTTTTGCTGCAGGGAAATGCACATGCTGTCTGACTGGTACCACCAGGCAGCATCAGACACATGTCTGGACACTCTGTTAACACCTTTTCTGTTTCTTGGCCTTCTTTTCAACGCCTTTGTTCTCCTCTTTCTCTGCTCAGTCTTTGCCCAAATAAACAACCTTTCCTAATTAACTTTTCTCCTGGCGCTAGATGTGACACATTAAAACTAAATTTATTTCTGATAGTTACCTAGTTAGGCTCTACCACATATGCACGTGCTGCTATGATTAGTCAGGTGTTACTGGTCTTTCAAGACCGTACTCCCAAAAAGGTGACCAGTTTCCCTCAATTTTCCTGTGAATTTTAACTGCTTCTTAGTCAACTTCGACCTTAATTGTCTGTGAGGTCTGGTTGGATTTGCACCTTTTGTCAGTTTCTCACACAATTTCTTCTGCTGTCCAATAGCTCTCCATGTCCTGCTCAGTTCTCTCAACCTTAAGCTGGGTGAAAAGTCTCATTTGCCTGCAGCCTAACATGTCAAATATGCACTGAAACTAAGACTGTGAACTGAAAAGCAGGCGCTGTCTTTCATCTTGTTAGCTTAGGTAAACGGGTATAGAAAACGATGCAGTTAAGCTGGTGTGACTTTCAGAGCTCTGAGGAAAAGATACACAGGTACTACCTAAAATGTGCTGTCTCTGCACAAGTATTTATTTCTATACAGGTGATTTTTAGTGAATAAATATCCTCAAATTTATCTCACCTATGTAATGAATAATTGCTACAATAGTAACTATAGCAGTAATATATAAGCTTCACTAAAATTGCATAAATTCTTACCCTAATTTTAGACAATATCCTAAAGAAGAAATGAAGATATCTCCAGAATGTTGATTTTTTTTTCTATCATGCTGTGGATGCTTTGAAAAGCCATATTTAAAGACATCTCTTTTGGTATCAGTAAGTGTGAATACCATGGTAGTTCAGGCATTAGCAGATAAACTTGATTGAAAACATTTCTACATTTATCAGTAGCTAAATCTTTTCCGTTGTGGGGAGATGCAGTGCTTAAATAGCTTAAAAACTATGTTTCAACAAGAAAATGTATCTATTTTAAAAAAGGCTCCTGACTGTGCACTAAAATATGACCCTTTTGAGTTAGTCCTGTATGTGTGCTTTCTCATGTGCTGTCTAATACAGACATCTCCTGAAAATACTTTCCAGTTGCTTTCCCAGAAGCACAAAGATGCTGCATTATGATGTGGTAACAAGAGAGCAGAGACTCCACCTTCAACCTTCATTAGATAGGTTGTGACTTTTCTTTTATTAATATAAATTGCTTCATTATAAGAGATCATCTAATTATTTCTGAATTCACAAAAGGATATTCAAATAACCCCCAGAGAGGTTTAAATTTCAGATTTTGCAAGAGGATGATGGACATTTGAGACAGTTGTCAGGGAGCATCTTATTATAGGTAGCCTGAAAATTCCAATAGCTCTGAAATCAAGCTCACTGGATTGACAAAAACAAAAGAAAGAAATAAAAGAAGATGCATGTGTAAAACTTTGTGCAAGATAATCACAGTGCTTAGAATTGCATTAATCTAACCATCAGGGGTTTGTAACAGAGTTATAAATATTTTATTGGATTTTTAATGATAAAAAAATTCTTAATGGATATAATATAGGGTGAGTGCACTACTATTTGAAAGCTTTGATGTATGGAAACTCCATCAGTTTTGAGCTGAATCAATAAATCTCACAAGTTTTTGTTATGATGGCTTAGTATCTTGTCATCTGCCATCCATTTACAATAAAAAATGAAAAACTATAATAAAAACATACAGCTGTGTTGTGGAGGTTTTTTTCAGAAATTGAAAATTATGAGTAGGACAGTGCAAAAAACTGATTTCTTTATTTCTGGGTAAAAATAATTTATAAAATTACTTTGTTTTCTTTTTAATGATGTCAGGAAAATTAAGCACTCATCAACATGGGGAAGAGAACAATTCCAAATTCATATATGCCCAAACAGATTTAAACTGTTAAATTCCAGAAGGAACCCGGAGTTAGAAAGTACCTGAAATCTGTGACTTCTCCTTGTTTGATGCTGTCCACATTCTTTTTCAAAACAAAAATATGCACACAACAAAACCTGGACTCAGGTTTTGCCTCCCTTTAAAAACAGAATTGCCAATATAGTTTCTTATTCTTGTTTGCTTGTAGGCTCTTGTCCAGGAAGTATATAAATATTTAAATGCAAAGCAGAATAGCTCTAATCAAAGGTTGTGCAGTAGCTCTGATTCAGAACAGTGGGTGGCCTGGCCTCTCAATTAACAGGGAGATTAAAATCTGTGTCCTGAAATGGATTCTGAGGATTTAAACCTTGACAGTGTGGTCACACCTTAGAATTATTAAGGCAGAAGAGAATATCTCTTCACTGCATCCAACAGTCTCAGTTGATAATGTTGAACAAATTTTACCTGCATTTGGAAGACATTTCATAAAAATAAAAAAGTGAAACATTTGATGACTTCATTATTCTGCTGCTTTCTTTATCTCCTCTTTACATCTAACTTTTGTCACCAGCATTCTCTGATGCTATTTTATTGAAAAAAAAATATGTGTAAGTGTACCTACTTCTTTATAAATTGTTAAATAGGCAATAGGAAAAGAAAGATAAATTATTTGAATACAAAGAAAAATATTACTGAAGGTAAAAATAACTTTTAATAATAACTACCAAAACCCCTAGCTGCCCTTTTTCTTGCAATTCTACTTCTATTAAACTACTCCTTCTTAAACTAAAATTTCTCACTGAACAAAAATTTAGGATATAAATCAGAAGCTTTGAAGACCTTGTGGTATCAGATATTAGAAACTTGTGAAAACTACTGAGGAAATTGCTGCCATGTGTAAATCAAGAACTAAGCAGTTGAGGATTGGCCTGATTTTTATTTCTTGATACTCAGTGCTTTTCTGGTTTCCTGCAATTGACTGGGTCCATTCCTCCATCTTTAGCACAGCTTTTACGTGTAATATTTTCCTTAAGAGTTCCTTTCCTGATGTATTATATACTTAATCTGGTTTGTAGGATCTCTATATTTTCAATTTCTACAAGGAAAAACTTTCTCTTATATTCTGAGTTTCAAAGAAATGTTTGGGGGTTTTTTTGGTGGTTTTTTTGTGGGTTTTTTTTGGTGTTTTTTTGTTTTTTGTTTTTGTTTTTGTTTTTTTTGGTTTTTTTTGTTTTTTTTTTTTTTTAAATAAAGATAAACTGCTTCAGAGAAGCTGCATATCCAGTAGTGGCATCTCAGTGAAGCTGAAGTTACAGGAATTTTTCAGATGATATCAGTGAAATTATGGTTTAAGTTTTGATTTCCAATTTGGTTCTTTGCACGCATCTGTGTCACCTTAATTATGTATGAAAATATCCAGACTTTTGAGAGAGTCAAATATTTGCATGGGAAAGAGGGCAATTAGTATAAGATTCTTTATCACTATTACCTGACATTTATGACAAGTAACTTTAGTGCAATGCATCTTCCCTGATTTTATTGATTTCAGAATGTGTTCCACATGATTAAGGACTGCAGACTGTTCTCAGATATCTTACAGTCCCTTTACCTTCTTTATACTTAGAGTGTGGATTTTAAATACTATACCTCCAGGTCTGCCAAAGTTTGCATCAGTTCTTGTAATTCAAATGTGAAGATTCTGAGAAAAAGTTTACTATAATAAATCTAAGAAGAAAAATAATGTAATAGCAAAATTCTGTTCTCTAATGATTTTTCTGTGGTATTCCATGTTATCATATGAAGAAGCTTAAATAATTTCTCAAAGATTTTGTTTCCTGCATATCTTATATTGAAAGAGGTCCTATTTGGCAAATACAGCTGTTGTATTTTTCATTCATACCAGAAAGCTGAGTTCAGCTCATGGGTCAGTTTGCTGAAGTGCCAACACACAAAGCTTTGGCACTCTTCACAATTACAATTTCTAGGGTTGCATATTGTACATCACTAAGACAAAGAAACCACAGAGTGAATGTTCTTCCATGTGCCTCCTTGGTCAGGATGGGATTAATTTAAATGTCTGGTGAAATAAAGCCTTTGTTTGTTTTGTGCTATTTTGCATTCCTTTATGTTAACTATTTATGTGTATCTATGTTTTTCGGTCTTTTAATTAGACTAACCCTGAAAAAGGCAACACTTTTCTTCACCAAAATTCATTTTTACTTCTACTGTGGGTTTAAGCATCATGTGCTCTGCGTAGCAAGTGAGATATTTGTACTAGCCACGCTGCTGCACTCAACTGAAGAAACATTCAGTCCAACTTGTGTAATCAGAATTCTTCTGACTTCTCCTAAGAAACAGGACCATTGTTTTGCTCTAATTAAAAAAAAAAAAAAAGCTTTTCCAGATTTTTTTTGTTGTTCAGTATTTCACTTTTCTCTTTCTCCCAGTCAGATTCAAACAGCTCAAATAATTTTGTGATGTTTGATTATTTTAATTTCTTTTGGTTTTCTTTTTGTAGTTCAATTTTGATAGTAGATGGAAAAGGGTGTTTATATTGTATTTCTGCATACATGCTTGTTTAATTCTCATATTATGTAACTATGTCTGCCTAAACAATTTAACTGAAATCTAGAATTAATAGCTAAATTCCAAAAGTTACTACACTTTATTCCTGCATATGTATGCATCTATAAAAATGTATGATATCTTTGTACTAGATTGGACAAAAGAGTTATCTGGCTCAGTGTCATTTTTGCATCCAGACTTTCCTGGCTAAGAAATACGTTGGATTATTATGTCTAGAGGCTACTAGAGAAAGTCATGAACCTGGCCAGCTATAGATATGTTTACCTTCCCAACAACCAGAGACATTGAGTTCAACAATTTCATTACGCATATTTTGAAAAATATCTATATTTTTCTTTTTCTTATGTATATTGGAATGGACTGTCCTTATTTGTTATTTTTATGAAAGTTTCAGTAAATGGGAACATAGTCCATGAAGGGTGTACCAAATCTGGTTAAAAATTGCTTGATTCATTGAGCTAAATCCAAATTCCATTGAGCTAAATCAAAAGTTCATAACTAAGCTTTATCAAGCTTGGGCTTTTCTAAATGGTGGTAGACTTTTGAAGCTGTGGCTGTGGTTGCCAATGCCTTTCTTTGAAGAAAGAAACTAGTATTAAGCTGAGTCTATGTCTTCAATGAAAATGTCACTAATGCCAAGAGCTGAATAAACACAAATTACTTCTGCTGTTGCTTTTCTTTTATCAGTTTGTAGTTTATGCTCCCCTGAGGAACATTGTTTCTCTTGAAGACCAGGTTATCTCTACAAGCTCTAAGAAATTGCAATAATGGTGAAATTTCCATTCTATATGAGGCAAAGCAAGAGAATGACAAATACAATGAAATGTCTTGTGTCAGGTCATGCAAGCATCAGTTCTTCACTTACAGTGCAGAAATGCATAGTCTATATCCAGAAGGCATCTCAAAATATTTGAGGTTCTGGGCCTGTGTGAATTTAAATAGCCCCATGCTTTTACTGATTTAATGGAAGGTGAAGATCTCCTATCAGTTCCAAGTAGTTGTATGGACAAAGAAATAGAGCAGAAGCTGATCTCTGCATGGGGAGGCATGCAATATTTGCCTTCATAAAGAAAGAGTGGGAGTGCCTTGTTGTGTATAAATGTGTAAAAATTACCTTGGGTCAGTTATGCAAGCTCTTTTGGAGGCTGTCATACAGAAAGTAAACCATCAACATTCAGATAGGTTGATGATGGTAGTTATAGAAATGGATAGATAGATAGATTGGATGAAACATGGTTCAAACATGAAATTCAACCAAGAACATGAATATACTAGCTAGCTGCAGGATACTCAATACCACTGATGCACATGTGATATTTTACTTACCAAACTATAAAGTGAAACTGACACCAAGTGACTGAAATCCAGTTACAATCTTCTGTCCCAGTTTCTCATTCACATCCCAGTGCTTATTGCTCCTTCTCAGCCAAGATTTGTGTACAGTTTCTGCTGTCTTAATGTCTTCAATCTTATTCTAATGCACTGTGTGTTTCATCATCCTAATACAAAGCCCTTTCAGGTATCATATTTATAAGATTCATGCAGCTTATTCTTGCTTGATATTGTTTCACAGTTAGTGCTATATTTCACAGATTTATTCACTATATTATGAAAACCTTTTTCTCTGTCACCACCTAGCAGACACTGTGTAGGGGAGAACCTGATGAATTCATGAAGAAGGAGATAGCTTCTGTGCCATGGAACAGCTATAGAAGTTGCTATGGACTATTTCTTCCCAGATGCAGATGATCACAAGTGAAACCTGCTGTAATTTATACCTAGTGTTATATGCAAGACTCTATTGTATCACATAGCAGAAAACAGTGAAATCAAAACCTGTGGGTGTGCATAAAGAACTCTACTCAGTCTAAATCACATTTAACTGGAGATTAAGTCCTGAATTGCAATCTATTTCTTGTACACCTCAAGTGCTTTTATACAGTCCTGTTTTAGCTTGAAACGTCTGTAAGCCCATGAACAACTTCACCACCTCTTCTGTGATGTGAACTTGTTTTCAGCTTGTGGGTGGAGGTATCTAGTGACTTCTGATTGATCTCTCAGCTGAGATCAGACATGGAGCCTTGCTTCTGTTGCTGCTTGATTTCCCACTACTTACAGAGAGAAGACATGCTTGTGTTAGGTAGAGCAACATTGTCTCCTAAGGAGTTAAGTGACTTCTGACTTCTCTCCATTGCCAGAATGAAGGAATTAAAGGATGTGCTTGGGTAGCCTAGTTACCTTTTTTAAAAGGATACGCACCTGGAATTGTGTTGAGACAAGTGCTGGAAAAAAAATTGCCTTTCTAAGCTATATATAGATACAATGTGCTTCAGATATATGCAGCTTCAAAGTGTCACGAAAATAAAAATTAAAATGACATATTATAATATGAAAGAATCAAAATTAAAAGGTTTTAAGAGTTAAATGAGTGGTGTTTCTTAATATGGACTATTAATTTTCTGCTTTATGAAAAGTGTCTCCATTTGAACCTTAATTGCCATCTGAAGTACTGTGGATTTTGAACCAAGTGTATTGTCTCCCCTGAGTTATTGTTGCATTCAGAAAAATACGAGGGAACATTGTTGTCTCAGTTATTGTTTCAGGCTTTCTTCACAGTCATAACAGGTTTAAATTTATTTCCTTTTTAAAACAAACAAAACCAATCAAAGAAGCCAAATAAAGTCTATAGACTTAGACAACAAATTTATTCTTATATTGAGATGTTAGCAATCTTCTCCAAGGTTCCAACAGAGTAGGAGCAATGGAAAACATTGGTCCCACACCATGTCATATCTTGTGTATACTCCCACTTGATCATGCAATGGCACAAAGCTCAATTTGAAGGTGTGTAAAAATATGAAATTAGCTGCGATTTTATTAGGCAGTATTATTGCTTACTATCCAAACAGACATTTGAAACTACTATGTTCTAGTAATTGAAAATGTCTGCCTAGATTTCTGAAATTAGGAATGTTGAAGTACTGCCAAAATATTGTATTTTTAAAAAACAGTTGAAAAGTCTAATGTCCAGATTCTTTCCTCCTTGTTTGAGGAATAAAATTATTAAATCTGAGCAATGATTGAAAAGATGTTTATGTTGAAATAGAAAAAAAATGCTGTTATTTTCATGTGGCTCTCACAAACCAAAGCAACAACTTGTACATAAATGATTAGGAAATTGATGAATTTTAGATCATCAGGGTATTTTATAAACTGTGATATGAGTCTAATTAAATAGATGAAAATATTAGTGTCACTGAACACTATTAGAATGAAGGTCTCAATTAAACCTTTAGCATCCTCAATATTTCTGGTTTCCCATCGGGTGATTGCACCCTTAATGTAGGGCAAGATTCATATATTATTAACTAATTAATGAGTTTCTACAATATGTGAAAACCTTTGGCATGAAGCATCTCCCTAGATATTAAAGGCGACTAAAAGCCCAGAAAAAGGACAAAGGGGAAGAGTACTCAAAGTGAGAATCACACTCTCACTTGCTTTTGTCATAATTATAGCTCATATCAAGTTCAATTTTCATGAGTAGTATGCAATGAAACATCCTTACAGTACAATGTGGAAAGTACCCTGTGGGCTTCAATTTACTGCTACTTTTTATATGCACTTTTAAAAGAAGCCAAGCATAAAATTTACTCATGTAGGTCCCTCTGCACCCATTATAGGAAAAGGGCAGGAATCACAAAAGGATCTCTTGGTTATACATATGCAAGGTGTGTGACTTACTAGAATTTCGTATGTGAATATAAAATAAAAATGTGTCTCTGCATGTACTTTTCACTTTCTCTGCCTTTTCTGTGAAGGAGGAATAAAAGCAGGTACACAGAATCATTTTTACTTATTACAGAAAAAAGAGTAATTTGAAGAGAAATTGGCCCTTTACATGGAGAAAAACTTGCATCCAAACCAACAAATCTGAAGTTTCAAATGCTGCTAACAGTTGGAGTGACAGCTTGTTATAGATATACCATGTGGTACTATTTAGCAGCATATTAAACCATTTCTTCTCATCAAAATATTCCAAAAACCTTCCAAATTATTTGAAATCCTCACTGAGGATCGTAGCCTCCTTGTTTTTACGCAACTTCTTGTCTGTAGGAACTTGGATGACAAAATTCTATATAGCAGGGTGCAAAAATTGGTAGTGGTGTTCCATACAAACTCTGCTTTTATAGAGTGGCTCACCTATTGCAAACATGAACCAAGCGCTGGACAGACTGGAACTGCTTCCTCTATGAGAGAAATGGAAATCTCTACCTGTGTTCAAACAATTAGGTACAGTTGGTACCCTCACCACAACCTCTTTGAAGCAGGTGTTCTGTGCCAGGCACTGGGTACACTGAGTGTTGACTCCTTCCTGACACAAAAAACCAATATGCAGAAGTGATAGCCCAGTCAAACTGCTCTTACTCATGGAGCTGTGTCAGAAGGACCAGTTGAAATTGCAGTCTCACATGGAGATTGTCCATACAAAGCAGTATGTAGAAATTGGAGCTGTACAAGTAAAAATGAAGATAAAGCTAAGTCTTTGAAAAACTGTCTCTTAGCATTACTTTACCAATGCATTTTCTTGTTCTACTAAAATGAAAACAAGTCATAATCAACTGTCAGTAAAACCTAAAATCTTCATTTAAAACTTCTGGTCATCAGTAGATGGGTTTTATCATGGATGAGACATTAATTAATTTTTTTTTTTTAATTGCATTCTTTTCAGTATAATCTTTCCTTGAGAAAAAGATGACAAAATGACAAAATAATATTTCTGATGAATTAATTGATACTATAGACATGTTGCAAAGGGTTTCAAACACAACCCTAGAAAAGCAAATCATGAAGACACAAATAAATAAATAAATTGAGAAAAAAAATTGAAGTATAGAATTCACAAAATGAAAAAAATTGTGACATTTTGAATTTCTTAATGAAAGAGACTTTCAATTTGTTCAGGCAGCTTTACTGGTTTTTCTGAAAAGCAGAAAATAAATTGGCATTATAAGGAACTGATCTATGTAACTATGCTTCCTGATTATTAACTGCAGAACACATTGGGAAAACCGCAGTAAAACAGGAAAACCTATCACCTCCCATGTGTTTCAGGAGCCTCCAGGGATTTATTGCCCTTTCTGAAAATACCATAATCAAGAAAAACTTGATAAATAAACTCCTGTCTGGATAACATTGCTTTAAAAATTATTAAATTTCTTTTGCAGACCTGATAGCCTGTAGGGCTGAAATTTATAGAACTTTTTTCTTTTTTTTTTTTTTTTGTCTAAGCAATTATAAACACGTACCATATTACATCACAAAGCACTTGTCCAAGTAATAGTTTTGTTAACTGTATCAAAAACAAGAAGCAGGATATCATAAAACTGACAGAGACAGAAAAAGCATGTAGATGTTTTTTCTCACTTTACATGAGGCACAAAAACCTTACAAAGAGAATGTTTTGGCTTCCTTTTTCACATGAACGTGTTGCTCCTTTTTCACATGCAACCAAGATAATTGTTTTTTACTGCATCATCGTTCCTTCCAGCTGGATAAACCTATTTATTATCACTATCTACTCACAGTTGAATGTTTGGATTGTTTACAAACCGATGTCCTTAAAGGTAAGGTTCTCTCAAACCCTTTAAATCCACATAAAAAGGTAAATGTGGAAGGCATAACCTGTAGTAGATGTCTAACTTAACTAAATCTCTCTGGGGGTTGGGTATCTGGGTCCATGTGAGATTTAAAAAAAAAAATCTCCTTAGGGTCCTGCATAAAATGGTCTGAGTTTTAGAAAGGACAAGATCTTACAGCTCTCATTTAATAAACTATTTTCATTAAACTATCTCTAAAACATCTTTTTTGCATGTTTTCCCCCAATGGCTGTATCCCTTACTTTGATCTCCATTTATATCTTATCATCAAGGGTTGCTTTGAGTTTCCAGCATGTTTAAAAAGTGTAGTTAAGTTGCAGTTTAAATGGAAATGGTGGCAAGTACAAAATGAAAAGGTCTTCTAAATTCTCCTAGTAGGGCTGTTGTTAAACCTATAAGTGAAATAATAATAATAATAATAATAATAATAATAATAATAATAATAATAATAATAATAATAATAATAAACCAATACATACGTAAAATATAAATACACTTGGTGCTATAATAGTTTCTTAGATGACAAGACAACCTTGGTTAGTCAGAATAAAATCTTTGTAACTTGCTCTTTCTTGGACCCTTCAGAAATGTCAGGAACAGCAGACTTCAGTTGAGCTACTCGTTGGCTCCTGCAGCAGAACCGAACAAATTATTTTGGAAAAGAAATCTTCATTTGATAAGAACTGCAGGACATGGTTTACTCCTGGAAGAAGGAAAAACCAAGGTTTTTTCCTACATGGAGCCATGGTATTTATTTTTAAACTGACTTTACTGTTAACTAATTTTGCATACATTTAAAAATAGTATTGAAATTCTCTTGATTCAAAGATGGCATTGCCCATGGCTTAACTATTTGAATCCTTGCTCATGTCTTCATAGAAACCAGGCTGCTCATGGGTCAATTTAAAGTTAGACACTTATTGAATTAACAGAACCTATTAAAATTAATGAGTGTTTTATCCCCTTTTCAGTGGTTACATAGAAAGCAGGAAGATTTTTACTACGACCTCAAATTAAAAACTAGAAGCAGAAAACTTCCTCTGTTTCTCTATAGCAATAAATAACAGTCAGTATGTGGACATGCATTTTGTAGATGTAAGAACAAAATGTAATTATGTTATATCTCAATGCTAAATTGTATGTGAAATTGGTTTTTAAATTAAAATAAATTTACAATCAGTATATAAGTTTATGCCTTATACTGGCAATATCAAAAACCAAATGAGATAATACATCTTATCCACAGAAGAGGAAAAATTTTTTCTACCCACATTTGAAACATTATTCTCTTCTATTCACAAGATGGAGAAAAAAGAACAAGTAAGAATTTCTTTTGTGTTTGGAATTGTTCTTTATTTACAATGAGCTGACATACTTCCTAATCTTGGATCTTCCACAACGTGCATACAATAAAAAACCAATTAATCTAACCTTTTTCCATGATCAAT
Source organism: Fringilla coelebs (assembly GCF_963513975.1). Taxonomy (NCBI): domain Eukaryota; kingdom Metazoa; phylum Chordata; class Aves; order Passeriformes; family Fringillidae; genus Fringilla; species Fringilla coelebs. Next base: position 38,531,594 of record NC_140030.1, on the reverse strand, counting down.
AAGATATATAGAATAATTTCATTTTATCTAAGTACATTGAAAGACTGGCTGCTGAACTGATTATTTCCATGAAAAAGTACCATTGAACTGGGGCAAAATCTGTTTTTTTAATTTTTTTTTCAGTAGAATTAAACTTTACAATTTTATTTTGGAAAAAACAGTCAACTGCTGATTAATGTAAATGATAAAACCAGCAAAACAAAAGGAACGAAATTTAATATAATCAACAGATTCTGTCTGTTTTGTCAACAGCGAGAATCACCTGCCATATTGTAACTTTGATTTCTCTTCCTTGTGCTCCTGGCACTGAAACTAATACTACCCATTCTGGTTAGCAATGGTGGCAGAAAGTGGAGAGAAGAAGGGAATTGTGAATTATTCATTATTATTCTACAGACAGATGATTTCATTCATATGCCCCAGTAGTCACAGCACAGCAGCACAATTTTCTTTTTACATTGTTCTTTACTTCTAGTAGGTAATAAGTGTTTGATTTAGAAATCACTGGTTGAAATTCTGCAGTGTGTCTCATGTAGGAGGTTCTAAGGAAATATAATGATTCTTCTGGATTGCTGAGTTATGAGTCCATAAAAAAGGGATTAGATGAAAACTGATGACTGAGAGCTACAAGGTCCTATGACTCGTTAATGATCTTCTAAAAGAATTGTCCCAGTAAATCGGGTTGGGGGGAGGTCACTATTTTTCTATTTTTCTCTGGTAATTTTAATATGAGAAAGTAAACTGAAATGTTAAAGATTCAGCAGGGTCAATACAAAAATCAGGCTTTTACAATCTGAACAGTGTTCTTTGGAGTCCTCCTGACCCAAGAGACCACACAGACAACTCTCTGCTCTCTGAGAAGGGCTGTTCCAGAATAACCAAAGTAAATATTTAAGGTAAAGAAATTACTGGGTTTTGATGTGAGTGAAGAAAACATCCCAGGGCTTCTGTATCATGAATGTTCATGGAAATCAAGTAAAGGCAGCTTTCCTTTATAATCTGGACTGAACTTGGGGAAAACCTAAAACAGGCAAAACCTGTTCCTTCCTATCTAGAGGCTTGCTTGATTGTGAAGCTTGTGAAAGAGGAAACAGAAAATAATTCACTTTTTTTTTTTTTTTTTTAAGCTGGTAAGTCACAATTCAATAAAAGCTCTTAGCTAAAGAGTGTTTTCATAATACACTGTACAGCATTCACTTTCACCTACATCTCTAACCTTTTAAATGTAACATGATATCAATAGTAATTGATGGGCTTGAAATCACTTCTCCTTCATGAGAGAAAATTTTGGTTCAGTCTCATCTCTGTAATTCTAGAATAGAAAAAGAATTAATATGTTGCAGAAGTTGTAAAAGGAAGCTGTGAAAGCTCTGAAAATGTAGAACTCAAGTTTCATTTAAGCTCAAGGGAGGTGCAATGAAAATTACACTATTTCCACATGAATAAGTAACATGACAAGTCCCACAGAAGAGTGACACAAAATTCATGAGATGCATGAAATGGTCTGAAATCTGCAAAACTGACAGAGTTCCAAATGTAACTGCAAATATGAAATTGGCATGAGGAACCATGTTCCAGTGCAATCCTTCAGGACCTGATTTCTGACCTGAGACTGCTTGACAGTTTTATCAGTTATCAGAAAGGAGGAATATGATGAAGTTTTCAGAGGGATGATGAATGGTATAAAGGATCATCTACTGATATAATGCAGTCTGGTAAAGTTGGGCTTAAATGCACAGTGCAATCAAATGGAGCTACTTTTCAGGAATAAAAAATGTAGAAAGTATGACCTGTATGGGGAAGTCAGTCTGGGCAGTGGAAGGGAGTTTGACTAGAGTTTAATGTTTATAGTGGATTATCCATGGGACACAGATGTCCAGTATAACATAGAAGCTATAGATCTCTATATAAATCTATAGACCTCTGAGCAGAGAAGTATCAAGAGGTAGCAGGAAAGTCCTCCCTACATAAATTCTCATAATTTCATAATTTCAATTTAACATAGTCCTCTTCTTGAGAATTTCTACATATTCTTAATTTTTTCAATATTTAGAGTATGCACTTAAAGATTCTCCTATTTTTATAGCACTAATTAAAAATCTTTTATAAAGATAGAATAACCATATTTTTAAAAACTGAATCAAACTAAGTGCAATAATTAGATTTTGGAACTTTTTTGCTATAGATGAACATATAAACACCACATGATGATTTTTCTAGAAACTTCAAAAGTGCTCTCTAGTACCAGAAAAAATGTTTCTCTTCATGTCATTTTCTCTGCAAATATCATATCCCACCTAGAGGAGAAGTTAGATTTCTTTCATTTGGGATTCATAATTCTGCTAATTCAGTTCTTCATCCTTATGAAGTGAAAAAGACAATAAAATGCAATTTACAGGCAATCAGTCAGTCAGTGAAACTTCATTTCATTTATACAGAATCACCAGACTCTGATCCAATTAAATCAAATAGCTCACAGGTATTCAAAGAATTTTTTAAAATCTTTATTAAACCTTCTCCCCACTCCTCCTTCTGAGAATGCAGACATTCTTAATTTCATTATTTCACTTAAAGGGTTTCTTTTGGTAAAGGAATAATTCTGGTATTATAATAGGTCAACTACATTGTTTGGAATATTAATTTCTAGGTAGGAAAGAGAATATCTGTATTAATAATTAAAAAATGGCTTCCAAACTTACTGTAATTGTTTTTTTCTGTAATAGTTATATAATTTTCAAAAGAAATAAGATATCTTGTGGTTAATTGTGTCCATTTATTGCAGTGGGCAACAAAGTAAACTAAACAAAAGCTTTCAATATTAACATGTTGTTTTTTAGAGCAGAAATTTTAATCTGCCTATTGTGAATATTTTGCAATAAAAATATCATTTTTAGAGATGTATCATTAGAGATACATTTCATTAATCCTGGAATAGAGTCTTGAGGATGCCTTAAAAATAAGAAAAAAATTTAAAAATCGCTGTACTTGTGCACAAACAGAAGGATAAAAATATAATTGATCTTTAATGTATAAAATTTCTGTTATATATTTCTATATAATTTTATATGTTTTTATGTAATTTCACTTACCATTTTTTTTCTTTATTTTTTAAACACATCATTTGCACTTACATATTGCAACAAGGAAAAAAGACCTTGCTTCAGCATATGGAAGCTCATGCAGGGTCTGTTTCGTCCAGTTCTTATAATTCAGACCTGTTTGCTGAGTGAAGACTCCATAGCCAATCCACCCTCTCAGTCCCCTGTGGCTGCAGGTGGAGAACTGAGGGGATGCTGCTCTGTGTGTGGATATGCACACCCCTGCTCACAAAAGAGCTGCCACTCCTGAGTGATTTGTGGCTGAGATTACCCAGAAGGTGACAGAGCTGAAGGCACACACTGCAATGGACAGTCCCCTCTGACTTATGGGAGTGATAAGGTGTGCTGGCTGTTGATGACAGTGTGCTTCTGAGAACTTCAGCTCTGATATCAGTGAGTTAGAAAAGTCACCTCTGGAGCAGAAATCCTGATAGTGTATTTAAAGTGTTTGCCTTAAAAAAGCACTGTGGAGTCAGTTGGCCTTTACATTTCCCAGGCATTTATGCAAAATGTTGGATATTTTCTCTTCCTTTGTATTCAAAGAATAAGGTTGAGTAAGTCCAAAATTAATTATTTGAATGCAGAGGAATTTCTGATACTTTGTATAACTACTGTTTCAAACAGGCAGCAATTAACTATGATCTTCTTTATGCACTTCATTTTGCTTGCAAAAAAGAACCGCCCCACAGGTGTTTCAGTATGAAGCAACTGTACTCAACCTAGATACTACATGCATGAGTTGAGCAATGTTTTATTTTCTTTTAAAAGTGTTGACATTGATTTTTGATATATATAATCGAAACCACTCATTATTACCCATTTTTTATAAGCCTCTGCTCATAAACTGCAGAGGCAGCATTCCATAAATCCCATTAAGCAGCTACTACAATGCCCCACTGATCTAAAAGTTGAGTACATTTGCAAAACAGGTATCTCATTTTTCAGAGGTTTAAGAATAAACCCTTCTTCTGGAAAAGTCAGAGGTAACTGCAGTCTTAAGTTTTAACCTTTGAGAACCTTTCACATATTACTGAACTATCAGCTGAAAGTGACATTTCTACACACTCAGTAGATAGTTGTGACATATTAAATACCACCAACTATGAAACATTTCGTTCTCTAGTGCATCCCAGTTTTATATATGTCTAGGGTAAAGTGCAAGCAGAAGCTTTGCATGTCCTACATTGTACACTGTCCGGCATAGTAAAAACTGCAGAAATGTTGTTAACAAGAGATAATGGCAATATACTCTGACAACAGTCTACTCCTAAATTCCCTCCTTTTCCTGTACCAGAAAAGTGAAAATTTCATCTGGTATAGGAGACACTTCTGATGGCTTATGTCAATAGGAACTGATACCATTCGTCCACATGAAGTGAGAATTAGCATTTCCCAAAACTTACTTGGTATACATAAAATTACTGACAAATAAGGAAGCCACTCACTTGAAGAGAGCTCATTGCAGTCAACAGATTATTCTTATTCTGCTTTTACTAGGTAAGTAAGACATGATCTCAAAGCTAGTCTAACCTATTTAGTTAAGTAGAGACACAACAGAGGATGATTCATCCCCCTTGTCTTTAACATCTTTAGCAATGGGAGGGAGCTGAGATGAAGCCACAGACCTGCTGTCTAATAATAGTTGAGTCAGACAAATACCAACATGATATTATGATTAGACTGAAGTTTCATTTTTGTGTCAGCGAAGCAATAAAGTTTCATACATCCTGCTGGCACACCCAGAGATAAGGTGAAAGTCAGGCATGATTTCAAGTTGTTATACACTGCACATTGTTATGCATGTTCTTCATGCAGCACAAACTGTTAAATTTCAGGTACCTGCAGAAATAAATTAGGTTTTTATTAGTCAAACTTTTGTGGAAGAAAATAAGTAGAAAAATATGTGTATAAGTAGAGGGCGAGTTATCACTATTGCATTTCATTTATGTTTTCTTGGTTTAGTTTTTATGAAGAAATTTTTAAGGAAGATAAAACTGTTAAGAAGAAAGGTACATTGGGAGGAATTGCAACTTTACATTTTTCAGAAAATGTGTAATTCCCAGCTGGCTATGCTACTGGTGCTGAGATCCTCCATGTTCTTCAGTCTTCGATCACATACACTGCTAAACCAGAACTGTAAATAGCAGAGCTGTCTAGTGTCCTAATATTGTGGCATCACTGAAAGTTTACAGTGCCACAGGGACCTTTTATGTTGTCATCACACTGATACATGTCCTGTAAACACTGCTGAGATCTTACGAGTAAGCTTCCAGTATTTCTGCCCCAGTTTTAGGAGCTTTGTGAATCAAATAAGCCACATTTACAAGCACAAGTCATAAATTCTAGGTTATCTTACTCATGTTTTATACTCTCTGGAGAACTATACAGACACTAATGTAGAAAACTAGTCATTTGCTATTTGCTGGCACAGCTCTAGGCTGCATAACCATCAATAGTGACACAAGGGAGATGGTCTGAATATACAGCAGCCTGATCTTGGATTGTACTAAACCGGCCATGAAACTACAACTTGCATTTCCAATCAAGCTGATGAGATAATCAAAGTGTTGGCCTCCACTGAAAGAGGGAAGCCCCAGCCCCTATTACACCCAGATGCAAGTTTTCACTGCAAACCTGGTGCCCCAGCTATTTCCTACACCAGTCACGAACTAATTCACCTGGGGGGAAATGAACCACAAGGAAGGTAACTACTCTGTCCTACTTGGAGCTGGTGATCTGGAAGGTGGTACACATATCAGGACACACATGAAACTGTGACCATACTGATAGAACAGCAGCAGGGATAGGCAGAGGAAAAATAAGGAATAGGGACAAATGCTTTTTTTGTAAGAGCAGGCGGTTCGGTAAATTGAGCTACTCAAGAAACTATATTTTGAATATTGAAATTGCTATATTTATATGAAGAAGTTAGGTTTATCCATGTTTCCATATGAAATTAATTGTAGAATATAATCTCCCTCTTTTTTTCTGGGTTCAACCATCCTGTTCCCCAGATGCCAGATTAAAAAAAAATCTACTGTGAGGAATGCAAACAGAGAGATATCTACTGGTATTTAGTGTTTCAAATATATACACACAATGGATGAAGAAAAGCAGAAAGTCATCTTAAACAAAGCATAAACATAAACAATAAAGTAGTGCAAAGGGAGCCACAGAAGGCACTTGTGAAACATAATTCCTAAAAAGTGTCTTCAGAATCTAGGTCTACAGTGGTTTCTATTCTTCATGTGTTTTTGTTGCTTCCTTTCTTTTCCTTCTTCATCTTCCACATCCAGATTTTCTAAATCCCTTTCCTTTAACAAGATAAAGGTAAGTTCAGGGCATTCAAAGTTTCAAGAGAGATTGATAATGCATTATTTTTTAATACAACTGTTTGCTGATTCTGCAACACCAATTAACAGAGAGGCTGCTAGCACATTTCATAGTGCTCTGGGTATTCTGGAACTAGGGAGAGCTAGGAGATTGATTTCATCTGGCCTTAGCTACCAAAAAGTTTAGTCTAAAGTTGTAACCTATAGTCTTTCCGTAGTTAATGGAAAGAGGTGCATATCTTCAGAGACTGAAGCATCTCACTTCTGTTGGATGGGCATTTTGAAATGGAAAAAATTCCTCTTAGGACTTACCTATCTCTTCTTAGCACTATAGACAAAGACTGAATTATTGGGTTATATAAGACACAGCTTTAATATCAGATAATAGCCAAGATTACTCCAGAGGGGTAGGAAACTGTTTGCCAGCACTAATCTTTTGATAGCACTGTAGGAAATGTGATAAGAATTAAAACTCTTGTTGTTTGCTGACATCACATAGGTGGATAACTTTGTATGGATGTAATCTGTAGCAAGATTTGTAGATACTTTATCTATATATTACTAGCTATGAAGAAGAGGGAAAAGAAAAAGAAAACGAGATGAAGCATGACTTTAACATAATTTCATATCACATTAATATAAAATATTGTTACCTTTTACAAAAAAGTAGGCCAGAACCACTGCAGGGAATTTCTAAAGCATGTTCATTTGTCACGTATTATAAAATTTAAATCTCCATATTACTGGAAAATCTTATAAATAAATAGTTTTCCATGTTGATTTTTGAGCATTCTACCATCTGGGTTTGATAGGACTCTGCTTTGGATTTAAAGTCCTAAATAAATTTCTTTAAAGTTTTGCAATGTTTTTCAATAGCTAAGATGAACAGAAATTTTTAATTTTTAAATCCTTTACAGAAATAAAAATGCACAGTCTACATGGGATACAAATAATATAATAAGCCCCCCATTTAAAATAGTTACAAAATTTTGCTTGTTTTCAGGAGCTAGAAATTTTCATCTTTATTTCCCTAAGAGCCTTCAGAAAGCATTTTCTATATTAATGTCCCTGTCATTATCTCTGTAATATGGATTTAGGTACTGTAGACTTTTGTGGCTTTAGGTATTTACATCTTCACTTTTCTTTTATCTCAATTGTGACAATAGAGGCCATTAAATTTTGATGAGGCTTTCTGGATGGTTGCTATCACATCATCATAGGAACTGTGTGGCCTTCTACTGGTTGGGGATTGCAAAAAACACAGGAATTAATACAGTCTTTAAAACTGCAGCAGTTTGGTACAAATTGTTAAAGAAGGTTATTTAAAATCTTTATTTTGAAGTACTGGCTTTTGCACATCACAGGAATGTAATAATGATATTTCTTCTATCTTACACTTACTCATCTTTCCTGCATACTCACTGGTATCCAGTGAGCCCCTCATTGGTGCTGAACACTGATTTGATTTGCTGAATGCTGCAATTTCATGTGTATAGAGAGATGTTCAAAAGTCAACCAAAATCAGTGAAGTGCAGAGAATCACCCAGTTTTTACTCTAAAGCCTTAATTTGTGATGTTTTTTCTAGTTAAGTGCTAATGAGTACAAATCCACCCTGCGGAGGCAACCACATGCATTGTCATAGACAAATTTAAATCAATGCTGCTCCAGGCAGTTGTAGCAGAAATTGCAGATGAAGGTGCAAGGAATCAAATTGTAAGTGCTTGAAGGGATGGTCATGCCATTGTGCATTTGTAAGGTAACCACAATCATCTTAGCACTATTAAAAAATAAAATAAAATAGTGAAAGAGAGCTTATACTCAATGTGTCAATCCTTTCCTGCATACCTTTCCTGGAGCCACAAGATTATAAAACTCATCACCGGAAAGTTTTCCAAATGTCCAACTAGCCCTCAGGTTTAATATTTTAATTTCCCCTCAGATTTTCTATTTTAAAAATAATTTGGGAGTATTTTCTGGGGGAAAAGATATCACCAAATATTTAGATTTTGATGAATCATTCTATTTTTAAAATATTCTATAATTTTTTTTTTCCCTGAAACATTTTCTCCCTATAGAAAAAGAGGACAAAGTTTATCTTGTATCTTCTAAAAAAATTGAAAAAATCCAAACTGCATTAGATCAAGCAGACATTCCTAAGAAATTATGAAATCCTGATAAGGTATACATCAATATAGCCCAATATTACATTCCTTTCAAGTTACTGAATGTCTTATCAGATTAATGAGTTGTACTAAACATGTATTACAAACAAACTCTTAATATATCATAGAATTAATTTGCAAAATTTAAACAGAAAATTACTTCTTCAATGAACCTGTCAAATTTTATTATAAATTTTTGGTTCTAACAATGTGAGATAAAATTTGGCAATTCAATAACACATACTGAAATATGTCTTTTCTCTTTCAGAAACATATTATGATATGACTGGTGAAACTCATTAGGATGATAATGTTATCATATTAATGCAAGGAATATATTAAAAGTGATCACCAATTCCCACCCACCCACCTCCACCACTAAAGTCTGGAAGCTAAAATAAGCGTCCATCTTTCAGTTAAAGTTGGTCTAGTGATGGTGTTTTTTGGTTGTTTTGTTTTTTTTTTTCCGCATAGAGTACTGATTTTCAGTGATTTTTATTTTGAGGAAGTGTTTGCTTTTTCTGTGAAAAGCTGTCTCACCCCTAGACCATAATAGTATCCATACAGCTCTTACTGTCCTCAGGTTTCCTAAAATAGCATGAATTCCTGTGAGGCCCTTGCAGTAGAAATATTCAAAGAAATACCAACAAACTGTCAATGCAACGGTATCAGTGTGATTTCATTGCTAGTAAAGTTAAAACCTTTTTCCTCTATGATGGATCTTGGACTCCCTTCAGTTATTGCATCATCTCTGGGGTGAGAAATGCCCTATAGTAGACAAATGCCCCTTAGTGCCCTGAATCATACAGTCATAAATTGGTTTGGTTTGGAAGGGACCTTAAAGACCATCTGGTTCCAACCTCCTGCCATGGGCAGACACACCTTCCACTAGACCAAGTGCCTCAAAGCCCCATCCAACCTGGCCATGAACACTTCCAGGGATAGGACATCCATACTTCTTTTGGGCAACCTGTTCCCAGTGCCTGACCCCCCCAGCAGCTGCAGAATGCTGCAGTATTCTGAAATAAGAACTAGTGTCTACCCATTAAATCTGTCACCTGTCCAATGTATTGCTCTACTCATGAAACATCCTACATTCAAGGTCTCTATCATCACCTTCAAGGCCACCCACAGTCAGCTCCAAACTTGTCTAAGGAAGCAAACAAAACGGTAATGTGGTTGTGGATGGTATCTTCAGCTTTATGAAATAATACATTTTGCTTCCTTGGTTTTTAAAGAAACATTATATGATATAAGTAGGAAAAAAAGATCTTTCTGGAATTTGTGAAAATATGTTTGCTTAATTTTCAAGTCAAATTAAGACAAATAGACCATAGCTCAGAGGAAATAAAAAATTCTAGTCACCAAGGAAGATTTTCAAGATTATTTTTGTTTTGATAAAGAAGAAAATAAAAGTAATTTGATTTTTTTTTCCATAAGTTCAGCATTTCACTTGCTCAGAATGACAGGAAGCATAACATTTAGATAGAAAACTGTAAAGATTTCAGTTTAAAGTGATCTTTATTCCATACAAACTGAATTAATAATGGAAGAAGACTTTAACGTATATCTGCCTCAGGTGTGGAAAAGGAAGGAGGTGGCTGATAGCTGTTAACACTTTTTGAAGGTTGCATGAGTGATGAGAACAAAAATAGGGTGGCTGACTGGCTGGAATGTGAAAAGTAAGCATATTGCCATGCAATTTTCTTTACAGAATACAGAAACGGAAGAAAATATGGGTGAAAATGTCACGTTACAACAGAATTTGTGTTCTCATAGATTGCTCAGTGTCTTTTTCTTTCCAGACATTTCATGCACAATAGAAATTAACTTCTAAAGGACAGGCAACTCATTGATTTGCAATTTATAAACATCTTTTAATGGAGAACTGTGTTTCTCTAGTTTTCAGTGTCATATGGAATGGTTTAAAATATCAACAGGCAGATTCACATAAGGTTGAAATTATTAAGCTTAAACACCTATCAACAGTTTGCTGTCAAGAAAAAAGGAAAATGCTTGATGTGGGTGGCCCTGCAGAGATCTGTCTTATGTCCTGTGTTTTTAATGGTTTCATTAACAACCTAGGTGACTTATCAGCCTTGACACTCAACAGTGAACTGATGAGTGCTTCAAACCCTTCAGAGGACAACTTGTGCATTTAAATTGATCCTGATAAATTGATGAAATGGTCAGAAGTCTTTAAGATTAAATGCAACACAGTGAAGTATAAAAACTGCACACATAAAAAAATGAAATCAAAATATACAGTGATGATAGTAATGAGGCTGGGAAAGATGCAATTCTGAGATATGGAGGACTGAAAATGTGTCCAAGTAGACAACTACTGCTGTAAAAATGGCGTTTTCTAACATGCTAGGAAATGAGTTGCAAGCAGAAAATGAACTGAGGTATAATTATTTCTCTACAAATAATGTAACTACAGAACCCCTTCCAGGTTCATATGTTGTTAGAAAAATGGAAAAAAAACCAGAATCGGGCAGAGGTGAATAAAATATCAATAGAACATGTGGGACAAGTGAAGAAAGAATGTAAAACCTGGAGGACTGTTTTTATTTTATTTTAAAAGTAGGAGTTTTGTTTCCAGGAGAGAAGGGAGAAATAGGTCCCAGAGATTTTATCACAGTCTTCCAGGGTGGAAGTATTTCTTGTGAGAGAGATAATGATTTTCAGTCATAGAATCATAGTCTTAGAATACCAGGTTGGAAAGAGAACTTCTCATCCAACACTTCACAGCAAAAGCACAGTCCACACAAGATGGTTCCCACTGAATCTTAAAAGGGTCCATTTTTGGGGAATCAAACAGAATTTTCCAGAGTAGCCTCTGGGAAGATAATTCCAATGGCTGATTGTTCCCATTGTAAAGAATTCCTTTTGTGCCTAAATGGGATCTCTGCAGGACTAATTTGTGTGTATTACCCTTGGTCTTTTCCACATGACTCCTTGTAAAGAAGGAGCCTCCATCTTCACAGTCACCCTTTAAATGCTAGAACATGGTGAGGAAGTCTTCTCCAAGCCCTCTTTCCTCAATGCTGAGGAACCATCGTTTATTTGAAGCATTGGGAAAACTTTTATCTTATTGGCAGTGGGTAGAGGGAAAAAGAGAGTAAAGAATTGATGTAGATGAACTCTCTTTATTCCTGTGTTTCTAGTGGTGTTTCAGATTTGTAAATTTTGCAGTGTGTCCATTTGTCATTAAAACAAAATCTAATATAGTGAAAATGTACTAATCTTTCATTTCTATAAAAGGTCAGAAGAGTAAGCAATGTACCTAGTTAACCATGCACAGAGTCTCAAGATTTCTAAGCAAGCAGCTAAAATAGATAGAATTTCAAAACTTTTATAATGGTTCTTATAAAATCCACCACAGAATAGACCTTTTTCACACTTTTAATGATGTTTTACTCCATGCATTTAAGGAGAAAAGAGAAAATTAATACATGTAAAAATGTTAAGGATATTGGGGTAATATCCTTTTATACGTATTGTTTCAGGTTTTAGAACTTTCTAATAGTTGCTTTCATCTTGAAAATTCATGAAAAGGCAGTAAAAATATCTCAAAATAAGGATTGTTAAAAAAAGTTCTTTGTAAAAATTTTGTGCCTAAAAGGCCTAAAGGGAAAGATTGTAAAAATTGCAAGGCAGAATAGATCCTGAAAACTTTTTTTCCATTACAGATTAAGCAATTTAAGCACTAAGCTATCTCAAATTGGCACCAATACTAGAAAAAAAATGGAAAACTCATTAAAGAAAACCAAAAAAACAAAATAAAACAAGTAAAGATCAGAAGATGTAAGCCATTTGTTTCTGCCCAAGATTATGATCTTAAATTTAAAGAAAAAGCACCCCAAAAAATGGTGCAAATGGAAGGCAGGAGTACTGGAAAGAAGCTGATGCATGGATGGACTATTCCTATTTTGGACCTGTGATTTAAGACCATGGAAATAGCTTAAAGGAAACAATTCCTGTGCCCAAGACTCTTTCCAGGGGTCTAGAGGTGGCAATGACTGTATCATTACACTTGCAATGGAAGAGAACAGATACATGACCTCTCAAAGGACAAATGTATGTTTCCTAATTCATCTAGGCTAAAGGGGTAAGACATTTGCATCTGTGCATTTCTGGTGTAGATTTCTGCATATTTCATCTCCAGGATCCCTTGCCCTTAGGGTGCAGTGTCTGACGGTGCAGTGTCTGACCTAGCACATGAGCTCTAATCAAGGATAATTCTGAAGTTCAGCCTCAGGTGGCTCAGGTTTGTTTCTCTGTCTTTCTGGGAAACCTGCTGCAGGGTTTTACAGTTCTCACTATTATTTATATATATATGTATACACACACACACATGAATTTACCTTGCTGCATTATTTTGCTGTGTGACCATGGGAACCTTCTTTAAGGAACTTGCCTCCAAGTTCTTGCAGTCATTCTTGATCATTTTGTGTCCTAGGGCCACAAGAAAAAGCCTACTTACCTCCCTTATCAGCCCTCTGTTTTAACATAGGAGCATTGCTGTACACAGGAGCTGGCTGGGCTTATGGTGAGTCAGAACCTAAGAGTGATGTCATGATATTGTATTTTTTGGATTTGTGTAGGGCATTTTTTCCCAGCTAAATCACAGTAAGTAGTGTTTTCCCTGAGGGAAGAATGGGGTTTGGAAGCTGAAACAGGAGCACGATGAATGATGGGTGAATGGAAAAATTTAGTCCTCCCTCAGGCTTATATGCTAGGTAAATTTACTTGAATGGGCTTGCCAAACCAAGTTTACTTCACATATCCTGGTTCTTGAGTCTTTACAAGCCAATTTCCACTATGAACTCCTCTTTTTCTCTGCCAAGTATATTTATAAAACAACATCTTGTTCTCAGTCTCAGCAGTACTCACACACCACTTACAAGTTGTCAAAAGCTTAGTCAAGCACTAAGAAAACCCAAACTCACATAATTAAGTTAAACTCAGAACAAATGTTGTCAGCCTGTATTTCAAGTGAAGTTTGCTACCACTTTTAGATAGCAAGTGCCTCAAAACTCACTCTTTCATCAGTTACACTAACTTGTCTAAAAAAAATTATACATATTTTTCCTTGTAAACCTTCAATCAACTAAATAAAGCCAATGTACAGCTTGAAATTTACCAAAGTGTTAAAACCTGAAAATTGCCAGCAACGCCTTTTTGAAATCCAAAACCAGCAAAAATGAAATCTGCATAAAAGATTAGAAGGCTGCTCTCCCATTCATTTCTCCATTCTTCTAGGCAAGGCTTTGTTTGAGCAGTGCTTGTTGATCAAGCTAATAATTTACAATGATTTTGTTATGTGTCTGGATTTCTCTGTTTAAATGTATAAGACTCAATCAAAATGAGCCAGACTTTAGGCCAGGCCAGAACAACAACAAAAAACCAAAACAACCAATCCTTCTTCTCAACTTTTTCCTGAAAACCTTTCAGTATTAATAGAACTGAGTTTCTGACCCATGTTCATCTACTACTCACTACATTGTAATGACAGGAGACAAATTTTCAGTTTCTGACATAGAAGGTATCTGCTCTATGTGAACAGAGGGTGTCAGCTGTACTACTTTGTTTCTTTGGTGGCTGGAGCCCAAAGGCAGCCAGAAAATAGGGAAGAACCTGTTATGCTTTTTCAAGATAGGCATGGACATGTTCCCGGAAAAGGAACTGCCATGATACCCAAAATAATTTTGCCTTACTTAGACATCTGTTTGAATTTAGTTTTCTTTCAAAAGCGCAGAAGTGCCTGCTCAGACCATGGATTTTTGTGTTTTTCACTAGCCTTGTTGTGTCACAAGCTTGCTTACCCACAGTGGAAATTATAAGGTAAATCATTCCCCGGAAAAATAACATCTTCAGTTTTCGGTTGTTTTTTCAGCCAGGTGTAATTCACCCTGCAAGTGCAGAACCATTTGTGCTGTACCATGGAAGAGAAGGCAAGACATGGAGAGACCGTGGGGAGCATCAGCTGCAAGAGGATTGCTGTGGAAGGGAGTTTAAAATAGCTGACATCAATTTGATGTTTGAAATTAAAGGAATTCTTCTAGTTTTGTTTTATTTTTGCCTGCTGATATAGTCTCAAACTTTAAAGAAGCTTTTTTCTTTCTTTCTTTTCTTTATTCTTTTAGAAATTAATTATAATTATGAATAAAAATATCAGATTATTGCATAAAAATGTCTTATTCATAATTGAACCTAGATTTATGACTATAATTCTCCTCAGTTTTACTGGAAAGATTATATCCTCTTTAAATTTAAAAAAAAATTCCCTTGTGAGAAGAAGATAAGAAACTGCCCTGATTGTTGCAAATTCCCAGCATATTATGAGTAGCTTCACTAGATTGCCTGAATATTGTATCAAAAACTATGTTCAAACACTTAAAGATGTTTGGAAATGAACTTGTGAAAATTGTGTAGACATGAACCTTCTGGCCTGTTTCATGAGGCCCTGAACGGCTCTCAGAAAGTCTTCTCTTCATCAAAACCTTTTGTCAACAAAGACAGTAAAATGTAACTTTAAAGTAACAGCAAAGTGTATATGATGATACCACCCAGGTTTTAAAGAGACTCTGAGCAGCAGCTGTATCTTCCAGCATTTCTATTTCATTATGACAACACTAGTCACAGAGATAGACAATATTATTATTCAGTTAACCACAGTAGTGTCACATTATTAGATATTTAACTGGCACAGCAGTGATTATGATGAATTTATCTGCAGCCCATGCTTTTCAGAGTTTTCCCTCTAAAATTTGTTCTTTTTTTGTATCTGTTTAAATTACAAGATTGTAATTTTTGTTATAAATTGCTGCTTTGACCCATCTCACTGCTTTACAGAAGGATTTGTATCCTTGGTCTTCAGTACTCCCATTTAATATACAGTGCCTCAAAAAAAATCCATATATCCCTGCAACATCAGGGAATAGAAATTAAAATTAAAATTAAATACAAGAGAATAACAACTACTACTCCAGCCATTTTGTTTGGTTGTTTGTTTAATCTATGTACTTGTATTAGCTTGTAAGAAAAGTGTGGTTTTATGGCTAAATAGAATAAGACTACCTTTTTTGCCATTTGTCATCATTTATGACTCATTACCACAGCACCAGTTGCTGCAACATTAACATTTTTGAGCACTTGAGGCTCATCTTACAATGGGACACTTCCCATTGCAGCATGAATATACACCAGGGCAAATAGTCATTTCATTCAACTGCAAAATGGATGTATTAGCAAATCATTGGTGACATATCAGCCTCCCTTCTGGCTTGGCAACTAAATTACAGAGGGTGTATTTAATTAAACAAACCCCCAAATTAAAATCTAAACCCCACAACTGAATGTAAATTAATGTTTTTTTCATGATCTATGGAATTACTTGTAACAGATACTAGAAGAAATACCCATAAACCGTTCTTAAAAAAATACATGTCTTCTATAATGTTGCTTTGCTGGCACTCTGACTAGGTATAACATTTCACTATAAAGCTCCTGGGAATACTAAGAAATTTCACTTTATTAATATGGGGCATATAGGCTTTCATTATATGGAATTTCTTGACTCTCCAGGGGTGACAAGGATCAAGGTAATCCTCATCTGTAAACCAGAGGTATTAATAAGTTATTAAATTTTATGTTATGTTATATTAAGGCCCCCGTTATTTACATATTTTAATGATGGCTCATGAAATCTGTGTTGCTGATATTCTGTCACATGTTATAAATCTACCAGAACCCTACCCAGAAAGAATGCAACATATACATATCAAGTCTAAAGAACAGAGGTAGCCATTTCTTTAACTATGGCTTGGGATAATGCAGTTGTTTCCACATTCAGAGATTTGTAGATGTTGCCTATATAATATAAACTTTGAATCAAAGAAAATTTAAGCAGAATCTTTTGTCACTATTAGAAGGGGATTTTTAACTCTTACCTATCTAAAAAGTGATCATCTGCTTAGACTGAAAAATTCAGACCAAGACCTTCATTTTGTGAAAATTAACTTTTATTTTTGCTTCTCCTACCATTGATCTCCACATCAGCCCATATCCATATTGGCTGCTATGAATTAGCCTGATCAAAACACAGTTCTTCATCTGAACTTTTGAGCTTACAACTTTTCAGGAGCAGAGCTTAGCAATTACATCTGGGTTTCAAGAGGTCCTTTTCTGCTGGAGCAGGTAAACCATGCTGGGTGCAATGAGTATGTGTCTTTGATTGTCTCTTGAGGAGGTTTCCTACAGAAATTACTGACCATTTCTTGTATACCCTGGAGCAACAGGTTACTGATGGGTGCTGCCCCTGGCCCACAAGAAAAAGTAGTCCTCAAGCCATCTGTGCCAGGCCATAATCAGCATAAATGTGCCTCGATAGGGGAGAAAAGCGGCAATCTGAGATCCCAAAGTAAGTGTTATCAGCAGAACTACTGCCCTGGAAAGTGACCAGGGAAGTAGAATTTTCTCACATCTATGTGCCATTGAAAATAATGTAGCCCCACAATTTTATATGCAAAATAAATTAAAATTGGGAGGGGGGGCGCTAATTGCAAAGTTTTTACCAATATCTTGGAAAGAAACTGGTGTGTTCCATCATATCTGATCAACCTAGCATATTCTGAAAGAATTTTTACCTATGAAAAATTTTGGTAGCACTAGGCTGCATTGCAAGTCTCCATAAAACTAGATCTTCAGTTTGATTTACAGCACATTAAATCATGAGCAGCTTCTCTGAAACTTCTAAAACAGCTTCTCAGAGTGAAGATTTTGACCCATGTCAAGTCTAATAAGCAAGACCAGGAGTGAATGCCATCAAGTTCTTCCAATGTTTGATTGTTATACAGAATGTGCATCCCAACTTAGCATTTTAATTCCATGCCTTAAAAGAAGGACAGGTAGTGAAATTGTTGTTTCATTTCATTATACATAAAGTCATAATTCAAAATACGTTTTACATTTCCATTTCTATGTATGTTTGTTATTTCTGATTCACATTTTGGTTAAAGTTTTCAGTGCCAGCACATATGAGATTAAATTGTTGCTGACATTTGACTTGAATTATATCCTTTATTCCTATATATTTGAACAGTAGTGGTGTTCTGGTGTAATTGGTACCCTTAAAGCTTTACAGTTTTGTTTATTTGTTTGCTTTTTAAAAAAAGCAACTGCATTACTCATCAGACAGAACTTCAAAGTCAAAAAAAACCTGAAGATACTGGTCTGGACATAATTCAAGGACCTCAGTTTAGCAAAAAACTTTCCTTGAAATGTAAGAAGCAGAATGAAATGACATGTCTACAGTGAAAATATCCAGATCCCAGTGGAAAGATGTCATAATTTTATGACTCATTGTTAAATTACCTTGATTGCTGTCAAATTTTTGGATTTAATTCTTTGTTTGAGAAGATGTCCTGAAAATGAAAATATATCTTGCATTTTAAGTTGCTAAATAAACTTATTTTATCCAAGAAATATAAACTCCAAATAAAAAAATTTACATTGATTTCATTAAAGAAGAAGGATTGTCAGACTTCCTTAATTTCTCTCATCCTTTTTTTTTAACTTGTAGCATGATATAAAGAAAACTCCAACAAATATAATATTCTCCTTTTTAAATCCTTCTTGCCTGCTCTGGTTTAAAGCATTCCATTACTTCATCGGCTACAACTGTAGTATGTGGTACGTGACTGCCTGAATCCAGTAATTAAGAGGGGTAGTCTACTTTAAAATTAAAAGGAACAAGAACCTTTTTACCACATATTCCCCAAAGCATTTATTAAAGTAGAAAACTATTTCATTTAAGCTGGTACAAATTGTGTGGGCATCTTGTATGGCTGTATCTATTGGATTTTGTAGATCATAAAATCCCCTCTCCCAACCAATTTTATAAGACTCTTTTCTTAGCTTCATAGATTCCTGCAAGTTGCACCACACGCTTGGTAAATTCCTATTACTTTTAGTTATAATTTTTATTTCTGCAGTCCTTTAGAGACTCTCTCAGGAACCAGAGCTAATGTCGTGTCCATAAACAAAATACTATTGACAACTTAGACATGGTCTTAAAGGTCTTAAAATCAAAGGCATCAACCTTGCAAAGACTTATGCAAGCTTTTAGCTTTATGTGTCATGAATAAAGCCAGGTCTATGCTATAATATTATGTGAACACAGCTAGGAATGGAAGGGAAAGTCAGCTGGGAATGGAAGGGGAAAATCTCACTCCCAGCTAACACTCACACCAGAAAAACCAACTGCAGACTCAAGTCTTCTGACAGAGCTCAATATATGTTATGGGATGACATGTCACACTTATATAGATAGAAAAACTCTTCTGACAGCTGCATGCAAAATTTCCATTTGAATATTTTTGGCAACAAACAAAATTTCATTTCACATTTGCTTTCAATTAAGAAAAATGCAAACAATTTAATAAACTCATGGCATTGTAAATGAAATTTTTCTTTTCCGTAAAGTTTTATTTAATTCTGATTTTTTTTCTGCATTCTAAGAATACCCCATATCCATTATATGAAAATTTATTCACTTAAAAATAGCATGACATTTATGAAAAGTGTATCATTTTAACAATGAATAGCAATTTTCACAATTTTAAATGTAATTTTCACATGCTGATCAACATCAGTATGACAGTAATCACTACATGCTGCACTTTCACATTTTCTATGTAATATAAATGGGATATTTAATTTTTTGATGGAAACCCATCAAGGCTAGAGTGTTTGTTTGCAGGTAGTCTATTTAAAGTATTGTAAATAACTATCACTGTTTAAAAATAAGCAGCAATGTCAGAATAAAAATTCTGCCCTCAAAAGTGGATTAAAAATAATCTTGATTAACAAAAATTTACTGAAATTAAGACAAAAGCAAACCCAGATGTCTATATTAACGACAGTATCTTATCATTACCTGGCAAGAGCAATTTTTTCCAAAGAGCTCCTTAAAACCCCCATGTGTCCTAAGCTCTTCAATAACTATCACTTTTGAAACTCATCATCTTTATTTTCCTGGTTAGCTGGCTAGTGACTGATCTGTCTGGGAGCACTTTATTTTATCCCATTTTGCTCAGTCTAGCTTCCTATTATCATATAGTCATAGACCTTAAGGATTTCCCCATGAAGAACTGAAAGAGAAGGAGGCAGCCATTTATGTGCTTTGAATTTGCTTTTATATAAACACCTATACATCTTCACAAACAATACAAAACTGAGATGAGCTGTTGACTCCCTCAAAGGCAGGGAGGCCTCGACAAACTAGAGGGCTGGAAATATGAAGTTCAACGAGGGGAAGTGTTGGATTCTACCTGGGATGAAGCCACCCAGGAGGTATGGACAGACTGGGAAATGTGATGCTGGAAAGCAGTGCTGTGGATAGGCTCAGCCTGAAGAGGACTGAGAGGAGACCTCATCATGGTCTACGTCTTCCCTGTGAGGGGAAGAGGAGGGGCAGGCACTCACCTTTTCTCTGTGGTAACCAGTGACAGGACCTGAGGGAGTGCCCTGGAGCTGTATCAGAGGAGCTTTAGTTTTGTTATTAGAAAATGTTTTCCACCCAGAAGATGGGTGGACACTGGAACAGGCTTCCCAGGGCAGAGGTCACAGCACCAAGGCTGACAGAGTTCAAGCAGCATTTGAACAAAACTCGGGAATATGGTGTGATTCTTTGAGATGGTGCTTTGCAGGACCAGGAGCTGGACTCAATGATCCTTGTGGCTTCCTTCCAACTCAGCATATTCTGTGACTGTGATAAATGTGCACATATTTGCAGGGGCAGAAAAAAAAATTGCTCATGCAAAGGGACTCATTCTGACAGATGTGTTTGCCTGCATATTATTGAACATGTCAACAGTTTTAATTTCACAACATTGCTCTATTAAAAGGAAAATATTTGCATTGTAAATATCTATGTATCTGCCTTTCAAACTATTGTTTCAACCATTCCCTATATATTATTAAACTTGCAGCAAACCAAAATCCAGTAAAAAATATAACTCAGTATTTCCCTAGTGCAGGCTAGGTACACATTTAAACATTCAAACTTCTTACAAATCCTGAGCAAGAATAAATGAAACAGCTTTTCTGAGATGGTATTTCAACCCCTGTTTGGACCTTCCTGTTGCCACTATATACCCCGACAAACTCTGTAACACTGGGCAATATGAGCTGCACCGTAATAGCCTGTTCCCTGCTGTGCTGGTTTTTGAGGTTCTTTGGTTTAGGGATTTTTTTGAGTAATTTTTCCTTATAGCTTCTCTTTAAGCAGCTTTAGTACAGTGATAGGGTGTCCTCATGGTACCCAGGAGATTTTCTTTGTCAATAACTGAAAGATATAATAGCAGCCTGCTAAGCATCTGCTAGCTCAGTGATTTGAGCTGTATAGTAGCTGTCCTGAAATTGTCCTGGCTGGTTGCAGTCCAATAGCACTGTTTGCAATTACTGTTGTTACCACTGCCATTATTACTATAGGGTGAAGTTCACCCTGGTGCAGAGGACAGCACAAGGTCAATTTATTTTATGAAAACCTAGATCAGACTTTTCTGACACTGTTAAGGGAAACAAATTGTGCTTTCCTCTGACACAGAATTGAATGTAGCACATGTGAGGAATTTTCTGTAAAAATCTGTTGTGGGGTTTCTTTTCAGAAGAAAAGTAATGAAAAAAATTAAGCATTCTGTACAATTCTATTCAAAAAACAGAGGAGCCTGCTCTATACATCTTCCTGAGGAAGTGAAGAGGCAGGTGCTGACCTCTTCTCCCTGCTCCCCAGTGATAGGACACATGGGAATAGTTCAAAGTTACATCAAAGTGTAAACTGGACATCAGGAAATATTTCCTTACTGCATGAAATACTGCATCAGGCTTCCTAGAGACGTTTTTGAGGCCCTGTCAGTGTTTAAGAAGCATTTGGACAATGCCCTCAACAACACACTTTTTTTCAGCCTTGAATTGGCCAGGCAGTTAAACTAGATGATAATTTTAGCTCTCCTCTCCTCTCCTCTCCTCTCCTCTCCTCTCCTCTCCTCTCCTCTCCTCTCCTCTCCTCTCCTCTCCTCTCCTCTCCTCTCCTCTCCTCTCCTCTCCTCTCCTCTCCTCTCCTCTCCTCTCCTCTCCTCTCCTCTCCTCTCCTCTCCTCTCCTCTCCTCTCCTCTCCTCTCCTCTCCTCTCCTCTCCTCTCCTCTCCTCTCCTCTCCTCTCCTCTCCTCTCCTCTCCTCTCCTCTCCTCTCTCTGGCCCTCATTACACACAAAAAAAAAAGGTAACAGAAATAAGGCTTAGATGCAGGAAAACTAAGAAAGCAAGAAACTATTCAGCAATTTTAAAATAAACTCAGCCTCAAATCTATTAAAGCAATAAAATGAAAAATTACACCAATGTCCCTAAACAAGATATAATAGACAAAGCCAACTCTACACGCATTGGCTTGGCTATCTCAAAGTTACCTGAGAGACTCTTGCCAAATCACAGGCTGCAAAAAGAATAAAGAGAATAAACTGAAAAGAAACCCTAAGCCAAACCAACTGAACTAATCTGATAACAAACAAGCCAAACAAAACTTCTTTAAAGAGGGAAATATAAAAAAAACAATGCAGAAGGATATTTAGATAAATTACTGTTCTAAATATTATATAAGTTCTGGCTTAAATATAGAATTTACAGAGAGAAAGTTGAAAAGTCCTGTTCTCATAAACCATAATATTGGCAAATACTAATCAATATTTTATCCTTCTTTGTAGAATCTTCCCATTCTATGAGGTATGATGCAGAAAACACTGTTCCTGAATTTAAAGAGTGCATAATTTATTGTCTGTATCCACGATCTTTCAAACAAGCAATTCATAATCTTTATAGGTTAATGGCCCTAGGTTTAATCTATCTACACTGCAAAATAATTTTTATATATGGTGTTGCTGTTTCCATTGGCCTTTTTTGCTGAGACTCAGAAGCAGTATGGCACTAAAGTGACATCAAAATGAATGTTTGGGTAGGGTCTATTTTTTTTTACCACTATTTTTTTTTAAACACTTTTAGCATGAAAGAGACCAAATTGTATCACCAGAATTGCAGCTATTTTCCACTGTTTATTCTTAGTTAATATGCCTCATTTAAGATTAGTGAATTAGCAATATATCCAGTAATAGATTTTGCATTATTTCAGTTGCATTTCAACTTTCTGCAAAGGCAAAGGCAGGGACTAAGAGAATAAAGAAATGCCCATTGTAGGAGAAGATCAGATTTGAGAACCTGAGATCTAAGGAACCCAACAGTGCACAAGTCCATGGCACCTGATGAGATACATACACAGGTCATAAAGGAACTGGTGTACAAAGTGACTAAGCCACTATCCATCATATTTTAGAAACAGTAATAGTCCTGTGAAGTTAATGATGTCTGTAAAAGGGGAGGCAAAACCCCTTTGTTTATAAAAGGAAATAGGGATGATCCCAGGAACTGCAGGCCAGTCAGTCTAACATCAGTGCTTGGCAAGGTCATGGAGCAGATTCTCCAGGAAATTACATTAAGGCTCACAGGAAATAAAGAGTTGATTGGTGATGGCCAACATGGATTCCCTATGTCTGAAGATCATGCCTGACAAAACTCGTGGCATTCCACATCGAGGTTAGAGCGTTGGGGGATAAGGGAAGGACAATTGAGGTCATCTACCTGGACTTCTGCAAAGCATTTGACACTTTCCTGCACAGCATCCTTTTCTCTGAACTGGAGAGGCATGTATTTGATGGGTGGATAGGGAATTGGCTGGATGGTCAGTCACACTCAAAGGGTGGTGGTAACTGGCTGGATGCCCAAGTGCACGGCAGTGACAAGTGGTATTCCTCAGACATCAGTACTGTGTCCAGCACTGTTTAATATCTTTGTCAGTGGTTTGAACAGTGGGATTAATTGCACTGTCAGCATTTTTGCTGACACCAAGCTGTGTGGTGTGCTCGACACACTGGAGGGAAGGGATGCCATTCAGAGGAACCATGACAGACTCGAGAGGTGGGCTGGATGCAAAGCTCAAGGAGTTCAACAAGGCCAAGTGCAAAGTCCTGCACCTTGGGAGGGCCGATCCCAAGCATAAATAGAGGCTGGGAGAATGAACTGACAGAAGTCCATGACATGTGAGTTGGAGAAGGAATGAGTTCAGAGGAAAGCCACAAAAAATAATCAGAAGAAAGCGGTACCTCTCCAGTGAAGACAAGCTGAGGAAGCCAGTGATGTTCAGTCTGGAGAAGAGAATGCTTCAACGGATTTTTCAGTACCTGAAGAGAGCCTGCAGGAAAGGTGTAGAAGGACTTTTTACAAGGCCATGAAGTGGTAGGAGAAGAAGGAAAGGCTTGAACCTAAAAGAGAGTAGGTTTTGATTTAGACATTAGGAAGAAATTCTTTACTTTGAGGGTGGTGAACTACTGGAGCAGGTTGCCCAAAGCTGTGGATGCCTCATGCCTGCATGTGTTCAAGTCCCTATTGGATACTGCTTTGAGCAACCTTGTCTAGTGGAAGGTGTCACTACACATGGCAAAGAGGTTGAACTAAATGATCTCCCAATCTACACCATTCTATGGTTTATTCATTGCTCACGAAAATAATATAAGATCCCATAGGTTGGTCAGAATATGTTATTGAAGTTTTTCTTCTATTTTTCTTATTTTTATAACTGACTTCAAGAGCAGAAATTGTCCATTCTGCCATATTGAATGACAATTTCAGGAAACTTTTGAGAGGAAAGACATCAAAGATAAAGTAAAAAATAATTCTGTAAACCTTTATTTTACCACATTCAGAAGAAATAAGCTGATAGTCTTAATTACATACCGAAAATAAGTAAAAGGCTTGAACTTCAGCCTGACTGAAGTATAATTTGTCATTGTTCTGTGTTTTGGTTTTACTTAATGTACATTACTTCTGTGAATTCTGATTTTCTGAGTAATGTTATTAGCTGCTAGGGATATGTCTCTGAGACTGCAACCTTATCTTTCATATTTCTGCTCTTTTGAATACTTTATGTTCTCCATTCTGCTATTATCACTGGAAAATAGTAAATTATATATTCATGAGACTGAGTTATGTTAAATATGCATAGTTGAGAAGAAAAGAAACATTTTTTAAAATGTCAGAACACATGGTCCATGTTCAATTTGCAGGTTTTATAACAAAGGGTATCTATTCCTACCTGTCTCACCTGTACGGCATGCTTTTGAGCAGTAATCTCATTCTGACCTTTTTTCTTTGAAGATGTAAGTGAATTTGCACAGTCACACCAACTATGATGACTTATAGAGTTTCTTTTAGCGTTTACTGAAATAAACCTCACAAACAAGTATTTTATATTGAAACAGCAGAGTAACTACAGAAAAAAAAAAGGCAAATCTAGCTATATACTGTGAGATGTTGCTACATTTTGCAAGATAACTGTAGTTATTTCTCTTTTGATCCCTTAGGGTTATTTGAGGGAAAAAGGCTGTTGCTTCTCACTAGTTAATAACTGGTTTCTTTCTCTTCAGGTGGAGCAAAAGTAGACTGCCTTAAATACAAGTCTTACGGGGAGCAGCTGAGGGAACTGGAGTTGTTTAGCCTGAAGTAATGGAGGCTCGGGGGAGGTCTTATCACTCCCTAAAACTACTTGAAAGGAGATTGTAGTGATGTCTCTTCTCCCAAATAACAAGTGATAGAACAAGTGGAAATGGCCTCAAAGTTGCACCAAGGAAGGCTTAGATGGAAAGCTAGGGGAAAAAGATTTGTCCAGCCTTGGAACAGGATGCCCAGGGAAGTGGTGCAGTCACCATTCCTGGAGATATTTAAAAGCTGTGTCACTTAGGGACATGGTTCAGTGGTGTGCTTAACTATGTTAATGGTTGGACTCAACAGTCTTGCAGGTATTTTCGAACCTAAGTAATTTTATGATTCTGTATGCTTTTATTTACAGATATAATGTGGAGGTGAGGGTGATGTCACTCAAATATTCCATGCAGGGAGCTTGCACCAGAGAAAATTTCTTTTTAAGAGAGAACACTCACAAATTTCTCAAATATACAAATCTCTGTCATTTTTGTGGAGTTTCTCACATATGTGTTTCAGACATGCCTTATTTTGGATAGTTTATGATCTCATCTACAGGGTATGAGGTAAGATTTAGTTATGGAATGACTCACCATGCAGCTTCTGCTACTGAAGTGTTTTTAGAGCAGGATAGGCAATCATTTGTGAGATTGCCATTGTCTCTGTGCATCAGTATTTCTTGTTTCAGCCTACGCCTCCAAGGAACCAAAAGCTCTCCAGACTGGGAGGTTGTTTTGTTTGGGATTGGTTTGTGATTGAGCTTGCAAATAGTCTGGTTAAACAGGTTTTAGCTCATTTTCCATGTGGTCTTTTGACAGTTCCAGATTTCAAGCACTTGAAAGAGGAACTGAGATTCACATTTTGATAACATCTTCATCAGTCAGAGCAATTTGCTTTTCATTCTTCAAAAGGAGATGAAAGAGGAGGATGTCTGTGGCACATTTCAGCATTGTCAGGGCTTCTGCCTTTGCAACAAACAACCTCACTACATATTCATCATAGAAATATTAGGACCTAGCACATCAACCACCTGCCTGGGATACTGAGAGGTCACGACACAAGTTTCAAATTATCATTGAAAATGCTAACAGTTTTGTGTCTAAATAGCTCCTGTAGCACACATATTTAGATTAGCAAGTAAAAATTTGATCAAGGTTTCATATTCCACAGCTTCTTCATGCACAATTTGTTGAGAAAGATTGATATGTCAACAGTAAGACTAGTTATCCTCAGCTGGTCTCCTCAGCTGGAAGGCAGGGATGGGGAGTAAAATGAACTCCCTGTAATCCAGGAGAAAGTATTTAGTGACCTACTGAGCCAATTAAAAGCTTACAAATCTATGGAACCAGATGGGATTATTCTTAAGGTTGTGAGGGAACTGCCAGAACTCACTAAGCTGCTTTCCACCAAATATCTTTCCTCCCCTGGCTAACAGGAGAGGTCCCAGTGTGGCACACATCTAATAGAAGGGTTGGAAGGAGGATTTGGGAAAGGACAAGCCTATCAGCCTGACTTGCTGCCCAGCAAGGTTATGAAGCAGATTATCCTGAATGGGATCACCCCTACAGGCAAGGGATCAGACCCAGATAACATGGGTTTAGGAAAGGCAAGTGCTACCTGAATAAACTGATCTTGCATGACCAGGTGACCCATCTAATGCATGAAGCTGTGGACATAGTCTACCTGGACTTCAGCAAAGCTTTCAACACCATCTCCCACGACATATTCCTGGGAAAACTGGCAGCCCATGTGTCCCAATCTGCATGTGCAGAGAGGGGGTGGAAAGTTTGAAAATACCCGGAGCAAGATTAAGACACAAATGAGGTCAAATGTTTGTGACAAAAATAATAATTCACATTTATTTACTATCAAGGAAGAGAGCAAGGAGGAAAGACAGGAAAGCAATGAAAAGCGAAAAATTACAGAAGGGCAGGAAGGTTCTGCAGAGGGACGTGAGCAGGCTGAATTGATGGAGTGAGATCAACAGCATGAGGTTCAACAAGACAAAGTGCCAAGGCCTTCACTTTGGCTACAAAAACCTCCTGCTGAGCTACAGGCTGGGGAAAGAGTGGCTGAAAATGTCCCAGCAGGAAAGGCCCTGGGGTGCTAGTTGACAGCCACTTTTACATGAGCCAGCCATAAGGTGGCATCCTGGCTTCTGTCAGGAGCAGTGTTCCCAGCAGGACTAGGGAAGACATTCTTCCCCTGTCCAAGTACTTGTGGGGCTGCCCCTCGAGTGCTGTGTCAAGTACAGATTTTTCCAATCTGACTCTGTGATTATGGGATTTTTTGATATAAGACATGAGTTTCCAGAGGGTGAGAACATTCAAATACTTTTTCTGATGGCTAATAAGTCTCTAGAGCGCAACGAAGAAAAAGAAAAATCAATTCACTTCTTACTGTCCCTTTAGTCTGCTGAAGTTTGCAGGTTGAGAAACTCCATGTTTGTCAGTGAGTTGAAAACTGTGGCCAAAGGCACATCTCTGTCTCTATGTGATCATCACCATATCCCTGATTTAAGCTTCAAATGATGCAACTGCAGGGCATGAATAGCACCATTGGCCTTGATGTATGTCTATAAAGTTTTAACTGTGCATTTAAACTGCTAAATTATGAGCTGCAAAACTTTAAGTAGTGTCATCTTAGCTCCCAATGCCGGCTTCTAAGAGATTGTAAGAGACAGTATGTTTTCCAAGCAATTAAGTTTATTTATAATTGGAAAACAATTCTGAATCATTTCCTCAGTGATGTGCAATGTTTGAGATTATGAACAGGCAATTATCATATCACATCTGATGAATTATAGATTTTAACTGTCAGAGAAATAGATTTCTAATTGGCCATTAAGTATTCCAGCAAATAACTACAAGGAGAGACAAGTACAGAAAAAAATTAAGTTTTATTCATACAACATTACATATTTATGTAGCATTTTAGTGCTAAGTAACTATGTAGACAAGAATTAGAAACGTGTGTATTCATGTTAATTTCTACCAGTTTCTTAAAATAAATAAATAGGTAAAATATTGTGATTGCAATCCAAAGCACAGAAAAATCAATCAACTCTGAGGCCTTTAATAGTCTGATATACACAATCTTGATTCAGATTAGCACATTGAATTTTAAATATCTCTTTCTTTCTGATGAGAAGGCTAGTGAAAGCAAGGAACACACACATATGTATGTGTGGAATGTGAGTGTGACAGAGGAAGACAATTCATGGTATTTTGTTAAGTTAAATATTTTTGAACTAGGTGAAAAGTAGTATATACTTTTTACACTGTACTGGTGCTACATATCTGTGTTATATGCAACAACTAACACAAAAAAAATTCCCTGTAGATTTCATTGGAAACTTTATGCCATTCTCATGCTGCTGACCCAGTTAGAGGAATACATCCTTTGACCCATAGACATTTGACAACACAAACTGACATGGGAGAATCTTGTTCACATACTACAAAAAGTTGCCACTATATTTTGTATACATTGAATCAATAATAGTTCTAGCCTGATAGCATACACAAGTATTCCCAGGACCTAACAGTAACCTCCTAGGTGTTCAAATTGAACAGTTAGTGGAACTGTGGTATGGATATCAGTCACAGGAGCAAGCAAATCAGTAATGGAAAATGATTTTAGGAAGAAATTCTTTACTGTGAGGATGGTGAGGCACTGGAAAAGGCTGCTCAGAGGATGCTGCATCCCTGGAAGTGTTCAGGCATGTTGGATGGGGCTCTGAGCAACCTGTTCTAACAATATGTGAGTTGAAAATAGATGATTTTTAAGGTCTGTTTCAATCAAAACTGTTCTATGATTCAGAAAGTCCCATAGAAAGGTACAATAAATTGACATGGTGGACACTAGAGCAATGGATCCTTAGGTATTCTTGTGTACGAGAGGATCACAGAGTCCATCTCTTGACAGAATGGCCCCTATGGAGATGAACCCACGACTCTGACATTATTAGCACCATGCTCTAACCAACTTATCGTCACATGCAAAAACTATTTTGGTGGAAAGAGACCCTTTACATTTATTGAAGAACAATCAAGTCTTCTAAGAAAATAGGTAAACCGTTTGGTTTCTTAATTAATGCATGAAATAACTACAACTGACATAAAAAAGAATTCTCTCTTATTTATGAATTTAAAAAAATTTAAAAAAAGGCAAGGTTTTCTTTTTGACTGACTCCTCTTCAGGTAGCCATTTATTCCTTTAGGATCAGAGTATAAAGGTCTCCATATGGGGCTTCAGCTCTAAGTAGTTAGGAAGAGAGTCTAGTGCAGTATACAGAAAATTGTTATTAGCAAGCTCTCACAATGTAAATGCATTGTGATTATGCTATGCTGTCTAGCTGCTAAATCTTTATGTGGGTGTTTGTTGAAATCTTTGCATTTTCTGTAAGCCACTTGTCTAAGAACTAGACTCTTTCCTTTGTGAAAGCATTACAGTAGCCATAAAGGGAGGAGGATGAAGTGGAGTTTCAAACTGAGTTTAAATGTGAAGGATTAACAGGAAGCAGTTTTTTTGTGGCAGCCTTGTCATTCTGGCTTGCTACAAGAAAGATCTGTAGGTAATTCAGATATTTTTCTGTGCTGTTTCATTAACCTTGGGTTAAAAGAAAGCTTGTATTATAATAATGTAAAATTTTGTCAGGGTTGCTTCACTGAGAATATCTATAGAATTATGATCCTATAAGCATTTTGTCCTGATATATTGTATTTAAATAAGTAGTAAAATGTAGGATTGCAAATTTTTAAATTTTTTAAAAATTGTTTTAATTTTCTTTTTTTTATTATGTGAAATAAGTTACATATAAGTTCTGGTCAGAAATAAGTCTTTTGAATACACTAAAACAAGTTTTCAGGAAATAGCATGCCTATGTAAGAAATCCTGGCCCAAGTTTTTGGCTACCCTCCTATTAACTTCAATATCAAGTTCATTCTCATCTCTCAACAGAAGAAAGTGACCTTTTTCCAGGGAAAAGGTACTTCAAATATTTAAAAATAAATACTAAAAACCCCAGAACATCTTGTCACTGCTATGGTGCCTCATGATATGTCAAAGCAAAAAGCTCTTCCAACAATCACGTCTGTCATTTGGTGAAGAAGACCTATTCAGAGGTCAAGAAATTCCTTCATAATGAAACCAACGTCCTTTTTAATGGAAAGAAGAGTGATTCAAACACTGAAGTTCCTTGAGCTTGTTCATTGACTGAAGAATATATTGTATAGATTGAGTACCTCACCTGACCTTAGTGAAGCAGAGTACAGAGAAGAAGATGGTTTTCAGCACCAAGCCTAGGCCAGAAAACCTAAAAGAAATTTTGTATTCACAATATGTTCATCACCTGAATTACATGCTGGGATGGCTTATCATCCAGATGATCCAGATGATCTCATCTGCTTCTTCTTGTTTGCCTACATCCTAGTTTCCATGAAAAACGAATCAAGAAGAATATCCCTAACAAAAGCCAGTACATGTTGTAGTTACCCCCTCTGGGCAATGTGGGGATGAGGTCAATACAAGTGCTCCAGTATGTCATAGATAAATGTGTGAGAGTATTGCTGCATAGAGGATAGTGTCTGCCTGTATTTGGAAAACGTCACTTTACATTCAGATATACTAGTGTAAAGTAATGAAGTCCCATGTGGTAAATGTCAATCAATACCTATTCCAAGGTTAAAGTACAACCAGCAATTCTGTGATAGGGATTCAAAGCACAGAATCAATTAACTATCATTTTGTTGAGTGCTTTTTCTTTTTTAGTGTCTTGTAAGGGATGTTTATGATTCCCTGTGAAACTTGTGCAAACTTCCATAAAAACCTATTCAGTATGAATTTGTGTGTATACATATATATCCAAGTAGAAATAGCAATGACATGTGGGTTGTGTAGATTTTTAAATTTTTATTTTATCATTTGCTGATTAATTGCACAAAATTGTTGCAATATTTGTACCCATTACAAAGCATGCAAGACTTCATACTGTAGCTATGCTTAATCTGCAATGTTTCTCATAATTCATCTGTAGGATACGTGCATGTGGAAATGGCTAATGAGAAAATCAGATCAGGCCATTTAAGGCAGTTGCTACTTTAATGGATAAGCAGCATGGATCTATCACACTGGTGATAATCATAAATACGCATATATTTGCATACATACATAGAAAGAATACAGCTTACATAGAAATACAGCTTTGTCTCATTCATTTCAGTACAAGACCCATTCTTACATAGATGGATAGGTATGTATGGAAGGAGAAATGAGTCACTGATGGGGTTTTGATTAATTTAATATTAATAATTAAAATTTATTTCAGAACACTAAAATTAACAAGTGCCAGTATCTCAAATGAAATGTGCTTGTGTTCATTTCAGGTAAAAGTTTGTCAGATTGTACAAAGCATGGAGTGAATTTCAGTTCTGATGACAGAAAAATGCACCTCTGCTTCAGTGGTGAATGAATACATCTGTATCTGCCTTTTCTCAGCAGTCTCCAACTCTTTCAGACAGGGTAAGTGGGGTCAATTCTAACCAAGCCTCACTAGTGCAGTTTAACCAGTTTGGAATATACTAAAAGTCAGTGCTAAGCAGGCAGTTTCCTTTAATGTTTAATAAGTTTTTATTACGAGGCCAGATATACCACCTTAATGCCCCAGGGCACTTTACAGAGCAGAGTCCAGAGAGATGTGATTAGAATCACACTGGGATGCCATAGTCAATCCCGAGAAACTCTCTATCCGGATAATAATCAAGAGCAAAAATAAACTATCACATTATACACATATATCTCCATTTATTTGTTTTGCCAAGTGCAGCCACAACTAAGGAATGGGCCTTTTTTCAGTGTATTTTCAAGGTCACACCATGTATTTGTTTCTCCTGAAAAGGCTATAAATTTGCTGAGTGAACCCATAGGAGCAAACAGTTGATAACAAATGGACTCTCTGAGGTAATCTAAGATTGTGCACTCAGTTTCTAATTCTGTATCTTGACTTTTAAAATTACTTTGCTTTCTGAGGCGATGATGAGACTGGGAGAAAACATCCAGATAGGCCACAAATATAGCGCACACACACACCAAAACACACACACATAGAGAAAAAAAAATCACCCAATCCACTGTGTTCTGGGGGAGAAGAATGTAAACATATATATATAGATCCTACAGATTTAAAATCCAATTAGAACAATGTTTACTTTGTTCACAATGAGGAAAGTTACTGCTTAGTAGCAATCTAAGAAATTTATGGTCCACTGGGAACCAGAAAAGCCATTATGTCTGATGAAGTCATAGAGATCATTAAAAAAAAAAAACACAAAACCAAAGGGACCCCACCCAGCACCATCATTTGGTTTTCTTTCCAGGAAGCTGAAAGGGTTGCATGACTGTAATACCAAGGTAAGAGAGAGTGGCAAATCACACTTTCATTTAAGCACTGCTTTTCACCTGAGACAGTCCCAGGGCTTCTCTTTCAGGTCTCACAACCTGCTTTGAGGCTAGGGGGGGGTTATTTTCCCACTTCTAAACTAGTGCAAATTGAGACATGGAAAGTGTAATTGACTTAAGTCCATGAATCCAGTTAGAGGCAAAAGAGTGAACAACCTCCAAGAGAGTTCCATTCATCTGTTCTCTGAATCTCAGGCATAAAATATCTTAATGTGCTTTCAGTTGCCAACACTCTTGAGTTTTTTGTGCATGAATTATACTTTGTTAGTGTAGTTGGCTTGAGAATTTGGAACTTTTGCCTTCTTTTTAAGTGTCTTTTTATTTGAATAACAATAAAGGGAATGCTAAAATGATCCCAATGGTTTATGTCTCCATTGTTAAAAAGATGAGCTCTGCAGGATTGATTATGAAAATAGTGTTAAAATTTGCTTTTATTACCCACAGAAAAGTTTTCCACATAACTATCTGTTTTCAGAGTCAAAACTGTAAGAGTTTTTATATTGGATATAAGGAAAACATTTCTTTGCTGAATGAAATACTAGAATGAGCTGCCCAGGGTAGCAATAGTGGTTGTCACCATCCCTGGAGGTATTTAAAAGACATGTAGATATGATACTTAGGGACATGTTTTAGTGGTGAATTTGGCACCTGTTAAGTTAATGGTTGGACCCAGTGACCTTAGAGGTCCTTTCCTACCTAAATAATTCTATGCTTCTATGAATATGAAAGGGAAAGTGTTTTAGAATTCCTTTGGTCTTGCAATGAACTGTGAGGTGTTTCAACTGCTGTTCAGAGAAAGTCACCAGGATGGAGAAGACCTATGCATCTCCAAATAGCTCCATTATTTTGTGTACTTAGAAGGTTGCCGCAGCTGCCACTTCTAGGGAATGAATTATACTGGAAAATTTATACTGTGTAATATGCTGAATAGCTGTATTTTAATTTATACATTGTTTGTTGGCAACAATCTGTGACAGTATCATCTTCTAACATAATTACTGACTATCTCAAACCGAGAACAACTGATACCTTGCAGCAGGCTGATAGGCAATTATTATAGTGTTCACCAGAACATGCTCTGTGCTCAGTAAAGCCAACAGTGCAATATTTTTGGAGTTTCTGGAGGTAGGGAGGAGGATGTGTACATAAACCTGCCTTTAAATTAGACCTATATTAGAATGCATTTTTCATCTAATATCTCATCCTCAAAATGTACAATACTGGCTACAAGCTTGTTGATATTTCTCTGGTAGGCTTGGTGTTTCTCAGTACATACATGTAGAAAAGCCATAGAAGAAGCCTATCTGAAAGCACCACTCAGATAGCTGAGACCCCCACTAGATTTGCCCATTTCTGAGTGATTGTCAGATCTGGAAAACAAAGGAGGGATGGAACAACTTGGCTGTGTGACTCTCACTGTGCTTACTTCACCCGTTGTGTAACACAGATAAACTGGAGAAGCAGAAGTTGATGGAAACCATCAATAGGGCTCATATATGGTGAAAGCCAAAGGTATTGTCTTCAGCTTCATGATAAACAGGACTATTAGTAGTTTATGATACCAATCTCTTCAGAAAATAATGCCCAGCTGGAGCATATCCCCTCAGAGGTGGAGAGGAACACCCAGAGATATGCAGTAGTGTGGTGGAGGTTAGATGAGGGAACCAGATCACCATCTTCTTGAAGGGTAGGAGCAAGCATCCTTTCCTAGATGTACCCCAAGTGCTACTAATCAGCATTTGAGCAGGGAGCTTGCTTGGTATGAGTATGTTTTGTGTCCTGTTCATTAAAGTTTAAGCTGTGTGTCACTGAATTTTATGGTTAACTCCTTCTGGCCACACCAGTTAAATTTCCCTGTAACAAGAAATCAGAGAGCAAAGGCTTGCTTTAAGAAGTGAACAGATGTACAGTCAAAGCTAAAAAACAAACACTTAAAGAATTAAACTAAGAGCAGCAAAAGAAACAATACTGCTATATCAGAAGATGATTTTGAGAAGGTGATTAGATTCTACAGCATATCATCTCCTTTCAACACAAATGTCACAGAAATACAATTAAATATTAAATAAAATGAAATAAAATGTCAGGTACATATACAAAATATGTAGTTCTTAAGCAAATTAAGGACTTCAAACTAAATGGTAAAATGAAATCAAATAACTTGTGACATCCTACATTACATATATTTGCCATGCAGCTGAAAAACACTTATCAGTGTTATATGCATTTGTTTTTAATGCATTTACTGATACCAAGTTGTTGTGTTTTAAAGTTCTTGGACTTTTTAAATTTAACATAACTTTTTCTGAGTGGAAGTTACCTAGTCAAAATTTATTATGAGACATGAATGGTATGTAGGTGTTTCAGGGCTTTTAATATTTCTCATGTGTGTGGCTCTTTTTTTGGGAATTCTTTGTAGTATCCATCATTGTAGATTTTCTGTGCTTAACCAGCTTTCATTCTTCCTGCCTGAGCTTAGTCTGTGGAGATCTGAATATTAAATATGCTGGAAAACAAATTAGCAATATTTTATCAGCTCTTAAGTACTAACTGCATTTCATTTTACTTATATCTTCAAGCTGTTGAAGAGAAAAACACATCTATAAAATCCTAGCAATTTTGATATAAAAGAAAAAAGGTGGAGAAGATTGAAACAGGAAATTGTATCTAGTGGCACTGAAGACAAATTGTATAATCAGAAATCTCTACGTGCCATTGCCATATTCATTTATCATTAAGAGACACGTTTCAAAACAGAAAGGGGAGTAAACTTTTTCTCCACTTGTACAGAAAAAGGAGTTGAAAATCACAAAAAGTATTATTTTTTCAAGATTAGAGATCTGTTGGACCTTTGCTAATTTATCTATGATATACAGTTAAAAATACATTGAATCTTACTTTTACAAATAGTTTATCCATTCAGACCTAGACTTATTGTAATATGCAAATATTAGAAATTGTACTTGTTTTTCTAAATTCCTTGTTTAGAGGAAGTGATTTCTCCCCCTGGAATAAACAGTCCACAGGGTGAAGAAATCAAAATACTGGCAATGGAAAACTGCAAGATTCTTATACCTGGCTATATGGCTTCTCAAATAAAGAGTTACATTTATACACAAGTAGCAAACATTGCTGAAAAGTACCTGAGGGTCAGTACCAAGAGACAGCTCTTAAATTTTGTGTCACTCATCATATAAATGAGATTCTTGGGTAGTGATATGCTAACTGAAATTTTTTTGTAGTGACTTATGCTACAGTATCTGATTGTCAGGTAGATTTCCAGTTGACAAGGTGATTTCATGGAGAAGCAGTTCAGAAAGTATATTGAAGGCAGTTCTATTTATTTATGTGGCAAATAATCTTAAGTTCAGTGCTGTTAGTTTCACACAAAACAACACCTTGGCTATAAAATGACCTCTTGCAGTAGGGTAAAGTCAGTTTATTACTGTTACCTATTTATTATTTATGATGTACTAAAGACCTAGAAATCCCATTCAGCAACAATCCGTAATTAGGCCTGGGTTGAACAGACAGATAAGAATAAAGACATTCTGGACTCCATAGGCTGTGCAGGTAATTATTTGCAAGCTCTGATCCCCTTGGCAAGAAGAAATCTGTTAGTTTCTCAGGAAGCAGTATGAACATAGAGATTACCTTGCTGAAATGTTTAACATAAGATAATTGATGTATCAGGTATACTAATAGTATAGTATAAGTATTACAAATCATATACAGACATACCCAACTCTGTAACTGAGAAGAGATAATGGTCAGAAATTTGCAGATAAATCTCACATCTGTGAAAATGTACTTGTGTGTCTAACTGCAAGACACCACTGAAATGATCCCTTGTACATGTAATATAAAAACTAAAACTGGAGATTTTAATTGTAGAATCCTAGAACCATTCAGTTGGGAAAAGACCCTTAAGATCATTAAGTCTAGACATTAACACAGCCAAGTCTAACATTAAATCATGTCCTTAAGTGACACATCAATACATATGTTAAATACCTCCAGGGATGGTGATTCCATCACTGACTTTCACAGCCTGTTCCAGTGCTTAACAATCCTTTTGATGAAGAAGTATTTCTTTCTGTCCAATCAAAACCTCCTCTGGCACAACTATGGGGTGGTTTTGCCTTGTCCTGTTCCTTGACACTTCGCCTCCAGGCAAGACAACTCCAGCTTTGTCAGATGCTCCCACCAATCTTGTGCTCCAGACCCTTCACCAGCTCTGTTGCCCTCCTCTGGACTTCCTCCAGCACTGCCATGTCCTTCATGCATGGAGGGGGCCCTAAAACTGAGCACACAATGCAAGGTGGGGCTCATCAGTGTCAAGTTCAGGGAGATGGCCTCTGCCCTTATCCTGCTGGCCTCACTATTTCTGATACAAGTCACAATCCATTGATGCATCTGATACATTGGCTTTTTTGGCCATATTCTGGTTCAAGTTCTGCCAGCTGTTGACCAGCATCCCCATTGTTTTTCACTAAGCAGCTTTATATCTACTCTTAGACTCATTGAATCATTAAGTTGAAAATACCTTTAAGGTCACCAAGTCCAGCAGTTAACCAAGTATGGGGTTGTTGTGACACAAGAGAAGTACCTGGCACTTTGCCTTTTGAACCTCCTACAACTGTTTTCAGACCACTGATCCAGCCCATCCACATCTTTCTGCAGAGCCTTCCTATCCTCCATTGACACTCCCACCCAAGCTTGGTGTCATCTGCAAACTGACTGAGGATGCCCTTAATCCTATTGTTCAGGTCATTGATAAAGATCTTAAACAGTACTCACCCCAACACTGATCCTTGGGCAACACCTCTGGTGACCAGCCACCAACTGGATTTACCTCCACTCAGCACCACTCTCTGGGCCAAGCCATCCAGAGAGTTTTCCATCCCAGGAACAGTGCATTCACCCAAACCGTGAGCAGTTAATTTCACCAGGATAATAATGTGGAGAACGGTGTCAGAAGTTTTATTGAAATCCAGGCAGACAACATCTACAGCCTTTCCCTCATCCACTAACTGGGGCATCTTGGCATAGAAGGAGATCAAGTCAGTCAAGCAGTACCTGCCTTTCATAAATCCCTGCTGGCTGGACACGATTCCTTGGTTGTCCTGTCTGTGCCATTAACGGGGTTCAAGATGATGTGCTCCTTGACTTTCCCCAGCACCAAAGTCAGGCAGACAGGGCTGTGGTTCCCCAGACCCTCCCTCTGGCCTTTCTTGTTGATGGGCAGCACTTGCCAACCTCCTGTCAGCTGGGACCTCCCTGGTTAGCCAGGGCTGCTGGTAAATTATTGAAAGTGTCTTGTGAGAGCTTCTACCAACTCCCTCGGTACCCTTGGGTGGATTGGGTGGATGCCATCTGTCTCCATAGACTTGTGCATGTTTAAGGGGGGCAGCAGATCACTGACCACTGCATCTTGGATTATAGAGGCTTCATTTAGCCCCCTGTCCCTGTATCCCAACTCAGAGAGGTGAGTACCTGAAGAAAAATTGGTCTCACCATTAAAGGCTGAGACAAAGAAAGTTTTAAATACCTCTGCCTATTCCTCATTTGTCACTGTTTCTCCCTGTATCCAATAAAGGGAGGATTTAACATTAGCTCTTCTTTTGTTGCTTTTTCTAGAAAGTTTCCTTGTTATCTTTTATGCTTGGGGCCAGATTAAATACTAGTTGAGCTTTGGCGCAGCTAATTTTCCACCTGCATTACTCCAGAGCACCCTTCTAGTCCTCTTGAGTTGCTGCCCTTTCTTCCAAAGGCTGAAAACTCTTTTTCTTCCTGAGTTCCAGCCAAAAGTCTCTGTTTAGCCAGGTCAGTCTTCTTCCCTGATCTTTTGGCACATGGACATGGCCTTCTCCTGCACCTGTAAGATTTCCTTCTTGATGAATGGCTATTTTGCTTATGTGAATTTATAAAGAATGCTCTTATTTTACTGTAGACGCAGTTTTAGCTTGTTAAAGAATCTGGTGAAATGTGTTCTAGTGAGTTTACTGAACTAAAAATAATGCACAACATGATTATGCCCTTGCTCATGTGGTGTGTTCCACTATCCAGGTCTGGAAGAATATTGATTTCTATTTTTCTGATGAACCAGGATTAACTGACCACTTATTGAGGGAAGGAATAGATTGTGGGTATGAACTGGAGGAAACAGTTCATTCTCCTTAACTGGCTATTTGCATGTAAGCGGATGGCTTGAAGGCAGTTCTGGAAGTTCCTCTTAAAGCTGTCCTTGAAATCTAATTTCCAGTGTTTAGACATGGTATCAAATATCTCAGTCTGCAGGACCACAATTATCAACCGCAAAACACACTTTGTATCTTACTCTCTCATTGATCTTTTTAGTGAGAACAAAGCAGTCCAGATCTTATGAATAACTGAACATATTTTTATCGCATGCAAACATTTCCTTACCTACACAATACAACTGTAGTTTTCCAACCAGTTTCTTAATTATTTGCTTGTTGACAAAACAAAATATGTAATTCCCCCATTCTCTTTAAACTCTAAACTTTCACTAGATTCTTCAAAATGCTTTTTTTCATGTATATTCTCTATCACTGAGAAAAAGTGATGTAGTGGCATATAACCACAGGTATGTTTGTGTAAATCTATTGATTCTTAAAATAATAATAATAAAAAAAGGCATTAAGTTGGCAAAAAAACTCCAAATATCATTCAAAATGCCTGTTTCCTGGTGTAAACACTTCTGTCCAAGGCATTGTCATGGTAAAACCATGAATCTTCAGATCTTTTTATGCTTGTCCACTTTTACGCATCACAGCATGCATTACTGAGTGGTTTGTCATATTCCTAAGTATTTGTAATAATCAGTTTTAAGTAAAGTGACAGCTTTAGTTATTGCTTGTGCAAAGAAATATTTTCGGACATGTCTATACTTTCTACCACTTCCATGCTCCTTGGAGTAATATTTTTAAAATATATTTGCCATTAACACAGTTGTTTGGAATTACTGTTGTTATAACACCATTTTTGGCCCACTCAACTCAGAAATTTCACATTCAAGTTATTTTCCCTTACTTGTTTGTTTATTTAGTTAGTTGGTTGGTTGGAGGGGTGGGTGGGTTTTGGTTTGTTTGTTTGTTTTTTCCTTTTGGCTTGAAGAGAAGGTAACTGCTATTTTTATTTTCAGTTTTCTTTTTCAACAGTCAAAGTTTCTAAATACTGACATTCTTGAGAGTAACTTTAATTTCTTGGTACTCAAGTTTTTGTTAATTCTTAATTTCGAAATTAAATTCCCAAATGAAATAATCTAAATTCTTTATTGAGTATGTTTTTGAAAGACCAAATTTCTTAGGATTTATAAAGAGGAAAGTATGGCTAAATTTTTGAAATTGACATGTTGCTCACAATATATTTTGCATTTAAACTGTCTCCCAAGGGCAAAAGCCATTAGTTACTAATCCCTTAATGAGAACAGACACTCTCTTAACTGTGTATTTTGCTGAAGAATAGTTTGCACTTTGCCCTCAACACTTGGCTAATTAGGTTTTTTTAATATTCATTGTACAGGAAATGTAAGATAGTTCTGATTGCATTTGTGGCCTTTTCTGATGTTTCTCCATGCATTTTTAGAGGTTCTGTATGTTTCATATTTTCCATAGCAGCTCCTTGCATGAAAGTGATG
This sequence comes from Fringilla coelebs, assembly GCF_963513975.1. Classification (NCBI taxonomy): domain Eukaryota; kingdom Metazoa; phylum Chordata; class Aves; order Passeriformes; family Fringillidae; genus Fringilla; species Fringilla coelebs. The sequence goes on along the minus strand of NC_140030.1, from coordinate 38,491,288 downwards.
ATGGGTGAGAATGAGAAAGGGACAATGAAGACATAATGCCTGATAGAATGTGATTTATATTGCTGTAATTCATATTTTCTGTGCTGGTAATGTGTTCACATGTAATTAGACTGCTAATGGTGAATTATGGAAATGTAGATCACACATTCTAACGGGATTAGAAATGGTTTGCATAATAGTAATTCTTTTTTTTTTTAAATTATTCTAAGTAATTATAATGTTGAGGTTTTTTTGCCCCCTCATTGTAAAAAAAACAAAACAGTATCTGATGACACACTACTGAAATCAATTACTAGTTAAATGTCTTTACCAATGGATATAATAATGAGCATGTTTCATCACAGTTTTTTTTTACAAAAAAGGACTATCGGATGTTGTCTTAATTCAATAAAAATAATATGGAAAATAGAATGAATATACTTAAAACCTCCTAAAAAGTCTGTTTCCTAACACAAACTACTTTAATGACTTTCTCAAGACCTACTGCAGGCTTTAGCAGAAATGTCAGCATTGAATACTTAATGTCTCTCCCCTACCTCCTGCCTAGCAGCAGAGTTCAACAGTGCTTCACAGGCATCTTATCTTCTGAAGTTTTAATACCCCTAATTTATTTTCTGAAGAGAAGGTAAAACCTTAGAGCAGACCAACTGCCTCTGACAAATTTGCTGCCAGCAGAGAGCTAAAGGGAAGAGGAATCCACAGCATTCATCTTTCAAACAAGTTGTGTATGAACTATGGATGACTGCGCGTAGTTGAATTTCAAAGGTGGACAGTCCTGTCTCATCTGGCTGTTGCAGGCTGTGGCAACTTAAAACCAACAGGGATGCTTTTAAGTCAGGTTTTTTTAATATGAAAAGCTAAATTTAGATAACAAACTTCATGTTCAGTTTGACTTTTTAAGCACAAATGTTACTTGAAAGTAGTCTTGTATTCTTTACACAGCTACAAAAACAAATATTTTACTTTTGAGGACCTTCATTTTTGCCTTCAGCCATTAGTTTGAAAACAGTTCCTCGTATCAGAATTTTCTGGTCACATATAAAATTCTGTAACCTGGCAAACTATTAAGCATGTTATATGAACTTGTCCTGAAGTTCAAAAATCAAAGAATTTTCTATAAATTTAAAAGCAAGAAAAGAATTCAAGGTCTCATAAAGGTATGCTTTTTTAAAGTTTCGTTTCAACCAAATGTTTCGTTATTTTATTTTTTATTTGGAGCATCCATTTCATAGAGAAAATTCAGCTTAACATCTTAGTCTTACACTGAGGATGGCAGTTCTTTGTGTTGCTCTTGACAACTTTTTTTTACTTGCACTTCTTGTTAGAAGCATAAGCTGTTGTCAAGATGGCCCTATGGCAAAATAGACCTAGAAAGGTCATGGCACTGAAAGCCTGCGATGGGATTCATAGATGTTTGTCCACACAGTCTTAGGAGTAGTAAAGTCTTCTACAAAAACAAAAAACAAGAACAGCAATAGACAAGTTTGGGGTTGTTGTTTTTTTTTTTTTAACTGAGAACTAAACGAGAATTCCCAAACTTTCAAATCTGTTTTAAATTGGAGTATGTTTTACTTAAAGTGTATTTTACCAGAGGACTGAGAAGTGATTATTTGAGTTTGCTCCATCTGTAGGCTTTCTTTGATTGCAATGGGACTTCACTTAAGCCCTTAATACACAACATTTTCTTTCATAGAAGAGCATCTGAAACTGGGTCATTTAATCTATTCCCACAATAATTTAGGGTTATTTCCCAATAGCACATGTATGGACTTGTTTAGTTTAAAATATCACAAAAAATTTTCACCACTTCTAAAATTTTCCTCAGGACTATTTTTAACTCATATTATAGCAATTTTTAAAATTTTATTGAGCAATTAACAAACAAAAATCAAAGTTCCCCCCTTCAAGTTCCTCCACTCTTATTCTTTATAAAACTACTATTCTTGCTATCTTGACATTTTTAAGATAGCAATATTTCTTTTTGTATGTGTTCCATTACTTAATGGAATAGTAACTGGTTTTAACAGATCCTATCTGTCTTTGTTCTTCACAAAGCAATATCAGATTGGTTTCTCATAGGTGTTCCTCTTCTATAATTTTCAAAAAAATAGTTACTGCTGCTGTTTAATTAGTCACTGCACTGTGATTTCTCAAAGATATCTGCAGGCAAAATTAGCTTTTCTCTTTCCTATTGTGAAAGAATGTGCTCCTATCTGACAGGTAGCATTGTACTTTTCTCCTAAAAAAGCACTTGTTAGAAAAAAATGAAAGGAAGGATATATCACAAATGGAACAAAATAAAGCACTACAATTGCATATTTCTGATCTTTTAAATCTCCATAGAAATTAACACTTAATTTTAAAACTGAGGCAATCATATTCAGTACAATGCTCAGATCAACCAGCAAAATTTAATTGAACATATATTTTTTTCATATTCTAAGATCTTGGTTGTAGTAACAATTAAGAGAATATGTAGAAAAGAAACTTTCTGAGTGATCAAATCATCTGTAATTGTAGGCTATCAAATTTATCAAGCTGTATCTTAAGCATATATGTCAACTTTTTAAGTGCTTTTTCTAATGTAAAAGAAAAAAAAAATCTAATTCAAAAGTAGTTTAGAACTTGTACCTTCAGGGTGTCTCTAGCAATTTTGTCATTAAATAGAAGTATATACTCCATATTTTTTGCTTTCCTGCTTCTCTTTCACAGCAGGTCCACTAGGTCACTTTCAAACTGTATCCTGTGTTGCTGAAAGCAACAGGAATTTTCACGCTGGTTTCAAAGGCACAGAATACTTGCAGTATCCTCAAATATAATTGATCCTCAATAGATGGGACATAATTTTAAAATAATTAAATCATGCTTAGATGTTCAAGAGAATTTACAAAGTGGAAAAAAGCGTCTCTTCTAATGAAAGAAGCATGCTCTTCTTTCATTAAGAAGAAAAGGAATCAGTGTAACTAGGAACAGGTACTAAAGGACCTTTTCCCTGCTTTTTTTCCTAACAAAATACTTGCTTTCTAAATTGATAAGTAATGTATAAGATCACGAGTAGGCAATTCTATTGTGTCGTAAGTCAAACTAACAGAACAGAAGACCAGCTTGACTGAGCTGGGAACTTTTCACGAATCTCAAAACAAAAAAAATAGTTCTATGACCTCAGGAAGTAAGATTTGAAGGAAGAGCAGTGCTGTAGTTCATTCATGCAAAGTAAAGACAGAAAAACACAAATGCCATTTAGAGTTGAAACTGGCCAGTGTTGTATCAGATAACAAAAAGGACTTTTTAAAAGTATATTAATAACAAGAACAGATGTATAGAAAACATCAGACCAATACTTTTTGAAGATGGTCATCTGACTAAAATGAATTAAGCAAAAGCTGAGATAGTCATAAGGTTTTAGACTGTGCTTTTAAAAGTAGTGATAGACCTTGGGATGCCCTTTCTCTTGAGTTGAAAGAACACAAGCATGTGATCAGTAGCTCTTCATTTGCAATGACTGAAAGGGTATTAGCTGTACCAGCTGAATGTTCACACAACCATGGAATCTGAGAGGATTCATCCCAGAGTACTGAAGGAGGTAGCAGATGTTATGTCAGGAGCTCTCTCAATCATCTCAATAAAGGGCAGTCCCTGCCGACTAAAAGCTAGCCAATGTTATTCCTATGTACAAAAATGGTTAGAGAAGATCCAGGGAAGTATGGACCTCTTAGTCCAGGAAAATTATGGAGAAGATGATACTGAGATTGAAAGATCGTATTGAGGCATATTGAAAAGCATTTTAAGAACAATTAAATCATCAGAAGCAGTAAACACAGGGTTCAAAAAAGAAAGTCCTGTTTAGCTAATTTGATATCTTGCTATTAAAAAGTCGCCCACTTAGTGAATGAACGGAAGAGCTTGGATTTTTAGTAAGGCCTTTGATATTTTCCATCACAACATCCTTCCAGACAGTGTATTCAACCTGGGACAAGTGGGTTCACGGTGTGCTGAAGGGCAGAGGTTGTAGTGGTCAAATGGTTGTAGTGAGTGGGGCTACATCTCACTGGTGACAGTCATCAGACGTGTTCCTCAGGGTTCAAGTTTGGGGCCAGGTCTGTTAAGAATATTTGTCAATTATTTGGATGCCTAAGTTGAATGCACCATTAACAAATTTGTTATTAATACTAAACTGGGATGTGCTATTGACTTATGAGGCAAGATGCCTTGCAGAGGGATCTAGATAGATTGAAACTTTGCAAAATTATTACTGGGATGAAATTCAACTAGTCCAAATGCCAGACTCTGCACCTAAGACAGAATGACATCAGACACAAGTAAAAATTTGGAGATGAGTGGCTGGAGAGCAGCCCTGAAAAGGGATCTTGGTGTCCTGTGCAGTACTGAGTCCTGCAGGCTCAGTATGAGGCAGCACTGTGCCCTGGCAGCCCAGAGGGCAATCCCCATCCTGGGGATCAAAACCAGCAACACCAGCTGGTCAAAAGTTGTGAATCCACTATATTCAGCATTGGTGCAGCCTCACCCGACTGCCGTGTGCAGTTCTGGGCCCCACATTTTATGAACAATACAAAGGTCTTTGAGTCAGTCCAGAGAAGTGCAACAAAACTGATGAAAGGGTTGGAAGGAGTTCTCGTTGCCCTCTACAGCTTCCTGAGGAGGGCAAGTGGAGAGGGAGATGTTGTTCTCTTCACCCTGCTACTCAGTGATGGGACATGTGGAAATAGTTTAAAGCTATAGATTTAAGCTCCAGGAAGAATTTCTTTACTGAGTGAAGAAGCAACAGGCACTGCAACAGGCTTCTTGGAGAGGTGGTCAGTACCCCAAACTTGTCAGTATTTAAGAGGCAATTGGACAATGTTCTCGAGAACATACTTTAAATTTTTGTCAGTCTTGAATTTATCAGGAAGTTGGATTAGATGATAATTATATGTCCCTTACAACTGCTAAAGTCCTATTCTATTCTATTCTATTCTATTCTATTCTATTCTATTCTATTCTATTCTATTCTATTCTATTCTATTCTATTCTATTCCATTCCATTCCATTCCATTCCATTCCATTCCATTCCATTCCATTCCATTCCAAACTTCTAGAACAAGTTAGTCTTTGAAGAGTGTGCAGTTGCCAATGACACATGGATCAGTTCTGGAAAGAAATGCCAGCAATGAACTCCAGCCAGGGAGGAGGACTTCATTGCATTGCCTGGTGTGCTCCGTGTGCAATGCCAAACAGGTGTCTGAGAAAATTTACGTAAGAAAGGGGATTTAAAAGTTGGCAATAAGGCAGAGCAAAATTATTTGGACTGTAATTAGCCACATCAAACAAAAAAGACAATCTCAGTAGCTTGAAACACCATACCTGAAGTTTTTTAAAATTAGAAATCAATAATTTAGACATGAAATTGAAAATGATTGAAAAATAGCAAATAAAACCCCAAAACATAGTAATAATAATAAGCATAATCATATTGAGAGATTTTGATTGTTCACACATTGACTGGATGAACATTGTGCTATCATGTATTACATTTTTAAACTCAAATGCTTTTTGGAGAAATTTGCCTCTAGGAAATCACAGAAATGAAATTTTTTGATTTGTTATTGAGAAATGCAGGATGCTTGATCCAAAAAATTTTTAATAGTGACTGTGTTGATTACCTACCTTAGAAAAGTAAAAATAAAATTCATAATTCAACAGAATAATTGTTTATTTTCTTTCAAAAGAGAAATGCCATAAATATTAAGCAAAGCAGATACAAGATTACCTAGAAAGTGCATAAAAGGACAAAGTGTTTTCAGTAGGCATGAGGAATATTAAAAAAAAAAAAATTAGTACCAAAGAAAAAAAAAAGGAGGGACCAAAACAATTATTTGCTGTGTATGGCTAACCACAAGAGTAAAGAAAATGGTAAGTGATAACTTTTCTTCCTAAAGTGGAAGTCTCCAATTGCATAAAAGGGAAAAGAACATTAGCTATTAATAAACAAATGTAGAATTATTATAAACCAGACTGAACCAAAAAAAAAATTCTAAGAAGTAACATATAAAAACCATTGTAATAAAATTCTTTCTATGTGCTCTGGAAGATGGCAGAACTCAAAACTGTATACAAGAGGCATCCAACAATATTAAAGCCAAAGAGAAATTGCTGGTAAGGCAAGTCTGAAAAGCTCCTTTTATATGAAATGAAGTTGATGAAAATTAACAAAACCAATTTGCCAGGAACAGACAGTATTCACCCAAGAGTTGTAAAGGAATTTCAATATGACATTGTTAAATTACTAATTTCAATTTATAACCTAAATTTCAAAACAGCTGTTATAAGTGGGGTTTCACCAGGACCTTGTGCTCTGCAGTATATTTGCAAGCAGTTTCATAAAGAGGATGGACATTGAGGTCACAGAAGTTGCTGATTAAACAATTAGAAAATTATTTTTAATAGAGTAAGATAAGTGTGCCTATAATAAGTAGTTGAAAGATCTTATGATACTAAGGATGGAATTAATGCAATCTAAGTTTAGGTGTCTAGAAGTTTGATTTCCAGACTAAACTTGGCATTTAAGGTTCCAGCAGAGAGTTTGGAAAGATATATACGTTAGGAAGCTGATTCATCCATTTGTGCTTATAGAAAGATGAATCACATACTTTACTGTTTACAGGGAAATCTCAGATAATGATCTTGGGCCTGACAATTTATTCTTTTGCAGTTGTGAGAGGAAACCCAACAAGAGATCTGGGCAATGAAGTGCTAGACAAAATTCAATGCAAATATGCTAAGTAATGGATATGAGCAATAAAATTTCTACATATAGAAATGAGTCTATATATACGTAGTGATTTATGCATGATAATTTATTCAGGAAATAGATTTTTAATCCATGGATAGTTCTTTAAAATTGGTTATTAAGTTACCAGAAGTAGTTAAAAATGCAATGAAAAGTTGGTGTTATCTGAAGAGAAACAAATATAAAAGCTAGGAAAAATATCAGCACTATGTAAATCAAAATCATTCTTATCTCCAGCACACAAGCCAAATAAACTAAAGGGAAAAAAAATTCAGGAGAGGTTGGCTGGAATCCTCAGACACATAGATGACTAACAGCCAACCTCAATGGAGTTGCAATGTTTGAAGAGCCAGCTCTGAATATTTTCTCAACACCCTGTAAATCTGCTAGTTGCTAATCTGACATCTCTTACATGTGTAAGACCATTTTACAGACATTCTTTAGTGGGAGCATAAAGTCAGATTGCTGAGGACACTGTTAATGCATGGCACACTACGACCATATTTTCTGTGAATTGAAAAACCATGATATCACTTTGGGCACTGGATTTTTACTGTTATTACTAGGCACATTCCTCTTCACAGGCTGTCTGGTTGGCAAAAGAAATGACCTCATTAGTCTTTTTTCTTGTCAGGATAATCTTGGCAAAAAAAAACCCTACTAGATTGCTGGGTTTATCTCACTGATATTGTTGATTTATTCTGTGCTTTTAATCTGTGTCTTTTATCTATTTTGGTGAGGTTTTAGACCAATTCTTAAATCTGTATTCCTCCAAAATGAAAATTTCTATTGAATTTTTAATAGCAAAAAATTTGAAGAGATTATGCTGTCTCATGTATAACTGCAGTTTGCTTTTTCTCCCTTATGAATATTTTGGATCAAAATAAATGCCTGATACAAAGCATACTGAAATCAATCCCTAAATCCTCTACCAGACATAACATAATTGATGAAAAATTCTTTATAGAAAACAAAGGAAGTGCAGAGGAAAACTAAAAAGTTTCCAACAGATGAAGAGCCTACTTTGATGGTAGTTTGATTTCAGACAACCAGTGCTCTGCTTTTACACTTAGATTTTGCACTTTTTACACTTTACTTTTTTTTCTTCTTTCAGTTACACATCATCTTTTGCAGAAACTTTGGCATGGTTAGAGAGTGAACATATGGTGCTTTCCTTAGAAAAAAAATGTCTATGCTAAGTGACAGTAGAAATTATTAGTTAGCCATTATAGAAAACTTTTGATTAAAAAAGTGCATACTTTGGCTGCTATTTGTAGAAGGAAGCACCCTCAAGGGATTTGAATGAAAATGTCAATTGAGGTATGACAGATAGCTTGTAAAAGCATTAGCAGTGTTTCATGTTCTACGACTGTTCATTATGTTTAAACTAAAACTCTACATAGATACTGCATGACAATACACATATTATTTAAAGGTCATTCCCAAAATGTTAGAGATGAAATAATGCTTCTTTTGGGTAAATATGCTATGAGATTTGTTGTATGATTGATATGGGAAAGGGATAGAACAGGTAATGAAAACAAACCTGTTTTTCTCAAATGTATTTTTTCAGCCTTTACAGAATTATTTCTCTGACCCAAACACCAGATTTACTATTGACTACTTGCATGTGAAAAGTTTAAAGATGTTGCCGAGGTTCTAGGAAGAAGACAACAGTTATGCTGTTTATTCTATATGCTCAAAAAAATTCCTAAGCATAAAGTCTTCTGAAAAAACCCGCTTTGGAAGGGGTCTAGTATGATTCTTGTAACCATATAATGTCAAAAGAGTAGAAAATTGTATTCACACCGCAATTAAAAGAGTAATATTAATAAAGTCTGCAGCCAATCCCTTTGGAAAATTTTCTTTTGGAAAACTTTGGCATACAAAATATAAACTAAACTTACAGTTGCAACACCGTCAGAGCTATTTTGAAAATACCATCCAATTTTACACATTTGTGAATGAAACAAATACTAAACTAAAGAAAAAGAAGCATGTCATAAGTAGAAGCACCAAAATGGTCACAGCAAGGCCTACTATACTTATGGAATAGAAGACACTAATTCCTCTACTTCTCAGTTTATCCCTTGTACATTGTCAGGACAAAATATGTCCCTTATAGTCCATATGTTCTTATTCAAATGTGACCTAATTTTTTCACAGAACAATGTTACTAGGCCTCCTTCCTATTTCAGTCTACCTGTTTATAAACTTTGTCATCTCCATCATCACTCACCAACAACTCTGCTGGCAAAGATAGTGCTGAGAGATTAAATTGCTTCAGACAGACATTATGAGGGATAAATAACAGATAGCAGGAGAAGTTTTTAGGATATGTTGTTTCTTCCTGATGGGTAAATGGCTGTTACCATGCTGCTTGCTAGATATAGAGAGAGAGAGACAGAGAGAAAAGTAGCAAGATAGGTTTCCTTCCCCATACATAGTCTCAAAGGTGGAAAAACCTCGTAATAAGAGTTTTATTAATGTATTTCACCATTCATTTACCTTTCTGTTTTGAGTTCTTGAAAATATTTTTGAACTGGGCTCCATCTGAAATAGAACCAAGTAAAATACTGGAATCACATGCAAGCCTAGCCTGAAGAAGGCAGTAAAAAGCTCAGTGATACTGCCACTTCCTAACAATGAAAGAAAAGAGGGAGAAGGGAAGGAAGGAAGGAAGGAAGGAAGGAAGGAAGGAAGGAAGGAAGGAAGGAAGGAAGGAAGGAAGGAAGGAAGGAAGGAAGGAAGGAAGGAAGGAAGGAAGGAAGGAAGGAAGGAAGGAAGGAAGGAAGGAAGGAAGGAAGGAAGGAAGGAAGGAAGGAAGGAAGGAAGGAAGGAAGGAAGGAAGGAAGGAAGGAAGGAAGGAAGGAAGGAAGGAAGGAAGGAAGGAAGGAAGGAAGGAAGGAAGGAAGGAAGGAAGGAAGGAAGGAAGGAAGGAAGGAAGGAAGGAAGGAAGGAAGGAAGGAAGGAAGGAAGGAAGGAAGGAAGGAAGGAAGGAAGGAAGGAAGGAAGGAAGGAAGGAAGGAAGGAAGGAAGGAAGGAAGGAAGGAAGGAAGGAAGGAAGGAAGGAAGGAAGGAAGGAAGGAAGGAAGGAAGGAAGGAAGGAAGGAAGGAAGGAAGGAAGGAAGGAAGGAAGGAAGGAAGGAAGGAAGGAAGGAAGGAAGGAAGGAAGGAAGGAAGGAAGGAAGGAAGGAAGGAAGGAAGGAAGGAAGGAAGGAAGGAAGGAAGGAAGGAAGGAAGGAAGGAAGGAAGGAAGGAAGGAAGGAAGGAAGGATAAACAGCTCTTTTATACAAGTTATCATTTAAGCTAACAAACATTTATAGACTAAGACAAAAACACATCTAACATTATTTTAGCTACTCAAGTAAAGTAATCTAGAATTCAGAAAAATTGTATTGAATTCTGGCTGTTCATGCTTCCAGTGATTACAGAGGAAATGTAAAACAATTGGGATCTTAATTATACCTGAAAATTATGTTCTTTGCATAGTGGACTACTGGTTTTCACACTAATGACTGCATTTCTGATTCCCCTATGTTCTGAGTTTTTTAGTTTCCAGGAGCTGGTGGAGACCAGCATGAATCTGACATGAGTCCTGAAAGACTTAAAATGTGTGCATCCACAAGATAGAGACTCTTTGTATGTGCATTTAGACCATACTGAAATTGTTGTGCACATGCAAATCAACTTCACTGTCTGAGTAAAGTAGCTTTGCCAAATATTAGAAAGATTTTTTTTCCTCATGTGTGTGAAAAAGATATGCTTTACACACTTAAGGAGCCTGTTAGATTAAATGAATATTAGGCCAAATTACTATGCAGGAAAGCATATCTGATCTTTAAAAAAATAAGTTAAGGTATAGTTCAAGAAAAGAGACTGTTAAAAGTATCAAACCACAAGTTTATTTTAATAATGTTTGGTCATGTGGAATCCAGTAAAACACATTCAAAAATATTCAAATATGTAGCAAGGCTTGGGATAGTTCAATATCAATTTTACTCAGATTCTGTTCAATTTACAGTTTTGTTTACTAGTCTAAAGAGCTCTGTATGGTCAAATTTCTGTTTCCCAATGGTTCTTCAATATCTTCTTTCAATCTTGAATCTTAGAATGTACACAATACCCATGTAATGGTTTCTTTACTGCTGAAAATAGGATAATATGCACTCCTTATACTTACATAGTCTACCTTGCTTATCTTAAGGGAGTCTATCTGAGGATAACATTAGCATGTTAGTCACAATGAGGCACTGAGGTAATTTCCAGCTGATTATCCCCCACGGCTAAGCGATATTATGTGAAATCATATGATTTTATGTCAATACACATTTAAAAACTGGAATCCGACCCAATCGGAGTAAGGGTAGCAAAATTTTACCTCCAAATAAAATTTAAGAAGTCAAAAAATCTGACTTAATCTACTGACCCACAGAATGAAATCTTTGGATTAGGGTCAGTCTGTGGTAACCAGAACATGAGGATACAGATGCAAGTTAGTATTCCTGTTTTACATTAAGCTTAGAAATCACATTTCTTTTTACTGCCAGATAAATATTAGAGAATGTGTTTTAGCTGGAAAAAAAAACAAAGTCCTTAAGGAAAGGTTGACAAGAAGTAAAACCACCCAAAACCAAATTAATAAAGCTAACAAGATTAAAATAATTTCTTTATGAAAAACAAAGGAAAACAGCTCCAAATGGTGGCAAACACAATTCTTTTTTTATGTAAAAGGGCACCGCATAATGCAAGTGTGTGATATTTACAACAGCTGTGTTGAATGGCTCACAAACAATCCTGTCCTCACTTCTTTTGTTTCAGTTCCTTTTCTACCTACAGTTGAGCAAACCTCACAGAGGTCAGTTGTATGCCAAATCTGATGGGGAAAAACAAGCAAGCATACAAACCTGGCACAAAAATTGAAAAGAGAGTGTGAAATGAAAGGAAGCTGTAGTTTGTATGCAACATATTTTCCTTTTGTCATTTAAATAACTGTAATTTTATATTATAAATCTGAGAAAGGCCCTAAGTAAGTAAAGTAGTGGTAAAGAAGTTTTTTGTTTTTTTTTTTTTTCTGAGATGGATAATGTATTTTTAAGCAAGCACTATGTTTTGTATCATCCCTAAGTCACTACTCCCAAGTATAGATGATAACATGTGTCTTCAGAAATTCTTCTCTACACTCCCTCCAAAAATAGTCAATTAACCAGAAAGTGATACAAAGTGTTATTAAATGCCTGCATGCTGAAAAGCATTTGGATTTTTATGGAAAATAACATGTATCTGAATAATACAACATGCTCTTTCTTGACTACCATCTCTGTCACTTCATATGTTATCTAGCTTTATCAGCATAAGCACTTTTATATAGTTCACCCATTAAATTATTTCAGCTTTTGAATTCCTAGATTTTTTGAAATTAATGACTAATCATAGAGAGTGCATGACAGCTATAAATAAAAACATTCTGGAAGCCTGCTTTTTTAATTCAAATTTTCACATATTTATCTCTTGAATAATACTTTTAAAAAATAAATTAGGAGAGACATGAACACTCTTCACACAATTTTTAGCTAGTTTGAGCACAGTCTTAGACCAAAAAAAAAACCTTCACATATGCTGCAAATCAAATATTCTAGCTATATGCTTTGAAAAGATTATATATATTCCATTGGTCGAGAATAGTGGAGTGAGAACTGTTACATAAATTTCCTCCTTTTAAATTGCTGCTTTTTCAAAATATACATACTTTCTTACATCTGCTTAGATTTCCTTTCTTTCACAATCATTTAGTTTCCTTCTGGATAAGAATGACACTGGGTCCCAAGTGTAGCATTATAGGGTTCCTGGATTGTATGTATTGGGATAAAAAATTATATAGAAGACATATATTACTTCTATATACTATCTTCACACACAATGCTTGTGAGTAACAACATCTACAGTTCAGTGGTATATCTTCTTCTTCATATGTCTTCTTCTTCACCTATATTAACAGCACAAGATATATTTACTATACTTTATGGAAGGGAGGAGGTGAATTTCAAAATATTGCAGTGCCTATTCAAGTGATATTTGATGTGATACTAGAGTAATTGTGTGTGCAAGAATATAAAGAGAAGCACAGGTCAATGACCATTATTACTGAAGTAATAGTCTTCAATTCCCATAAAACTTGGTCCAATATATAATAGACTGTTATGATTGTGATTTTTATACTGACTTGGCTCAAATTACAAAGCAAAGCCTCTGTGTAATGTTTTCACTCTTGGATTGCAATAGTATACTCAGTTCTTTTGCCTGGGGCAGTAAAATATTGCAAAATACTATTATGCTCTTTCCTTGTTGGTCAGCCATTTGTGACAAAAATATTGACAACTTATGTATGTTTAGAAGCCAGTTACATTGCCTTATTGCCCTAAAACAAGAGGTGAAGAAATTTACAAGTCTGACTCTGGAATGGGCTGATATTTACATTTGCAGTAGGTAGTTGTATTTTGAACTCACAACTGGATGCTGTTTTCACACATGAGAAAGCAGACATCAAGAAAAAGGAAACAGAAATATTTATGACCATTTCTGCTGTTGTTGACATTATTTTACAATATTGACATTATTTTACAATATTGTTTAATTATGAGAGAACCTGCCAACCTTAGGCCTTTTCTGAAAAGAGCTTCTCCTTGGGTATTTTGGAGGATGGTGGAAATTGTATGACAAGCTGTATGGGAAAAGTCCATTCACCATGGGATTAAAACAGAAGGAAGGTCCATATGGGGTGCCTGTTTTGGTTGGTGATATGAATGTCTACAAAACCCCACATTTGTTTTATGAACACAAACCCAGCATATGCAGGTATATTTCTTAGGACCGTTTCCTAGTTATGAGATTTGATGATATGTTGTGATTGATCTTATTTCCTCTTCCACAGAAATACATGCTATTCAGACATGGCATTCTTTAGCTGCTACATGAGGTTCATCTGTAAATATACAAATCTTAAAATGTTCTTCCTGATCCCTATTTTATACATGAGGACTAAACAGTTTGGAAAAGTTATCTTTGGTCTTCCTACATTTTCATGAAGAAGGTTTCCAGATCTCTTATCAATCTACATTATATCAATTTCCTTCCTTTAGTTTGCACAGCAACTCAGACTTACTTTAACAACACTTCATCCTTTCAAAAAAGACTTGTAATATGAAAAAAAATTTAAACTACTTCTTTAAATTAATTTTTCCCATTTCAAATAGGTTTGCAATTATTTGTGTTGTTAAAATGGATTTCAAAATCCTTCTCTTGTTTTAATTTTTTTCAGAATAGGTTAAAACATGCCACCCAGGATTTTGTAATATCCATGAAGATTTTGTGTATTGCAGTGGTTAGTATTACATTGACAAATATATATCTGTTCCAGCTACCTACATCGTTCATGTTGTCTTTGGACAACATTGGAGTCCAGGTTCCCCCCAACATACATGAGAAAAATCAAACTCGTAAAAATGTGTCTCAAAAACTCTGGAACTTTTAGATCCTCTCACTTTTTCCTTCCCCCTACCCTCTCACTCCATAAGAATAGTATGTGACTAGTTTGCTTGTGTATACTTGTACTGAGTTTCAAAATATTCTAGCAGAGAATGCTTACACACAAGGGTTGGCAGCACTGAAGCCTTTGACTGACACTGACCTAAGCTTGAGAAGAAAGTTGATTATGAAAACAGTGAAGTGATATGCACTGTCTTCAGTGAATATCCTGCCATTTACATACAGAGTTGGAAAATGCATAATGGATTCAAGAAGTTGCTATAAATTTGTGAATAACTGTGAACTGGAATTCTGTAGTACACTTATACTAGGATAAGTTCTTGGAAAATCCGTGAGGGGTAGACATGTACCTGTTCATCTTTTGTCAGATGTGTATCATGAAAAATATTTAAATTTTATTAAATCTACAGTTTCTTTGAGACAGCATGCAAAAGCAATTGACAGGTTAATTATGCAACGTTTGAGTATTGGAATCACATTTTCTTATGCCAAGTTTTAACTGTTTTCTCTCTAGGTAATTATGTTAGTGCCAGGCAGGTTTAGGGAAAAAATAACAAAGAAAATATCAAAGAAACATTTCCTAGAGAAACAAATAATTTAAAGAGTCATACTTCGACTTGCATGTAAAGTATGCCATTTGAGCTTAATGTATCCTGAACTTTTCACCTGCTAATGTGATTAACAGAAAATAGTAACAGAGGCTTTGTTCAAATGGAAATGGAACAAGAGAAAAGATACAATAGAATTGTGGGGAATAACCTCACTGTTAGATGCATATAGGGAATTGTATGATATTTTCCTTACGAAATACTACTTGAGTTGTATAGCTGCCTGTCTTCTGAAATACGTGCAATAAACAGTACCAAGATGACCATGACCTCATTCCAGTGAGGTGAGGAAGTATCATTTCTATTTTATGGCTAGAAAAACTGAGAAAAGTGTAATTGGAATATGTTTTGCCCAAGGTTATAGCAGAAGTGTATGTGTGAAAGGTAGATACAGAAAGCAGATCTCTTCACAGTCCTATTTATTATCCAGAAATCTCACTTTATTCTTTTTTAGAAGTATTCCTGTAATCTTCTACTGACAAATATACAAAGTACTATTATCTGAGGAAAGAAAATATACATATACATTTGCTCTATACGGAATTGCTATTTCCTTCTGGTCTTGGAAATATCACCTTAGTGGTATTACAAATGTGCCCTTAGTTGTCCTGTTATCTTTTCAAATATTTTCCAATAATTTTTATAGCTTCAGTCAATATACTCATTATTGGCACAAAAAGGGGTCTTTTTATCTGTATCATCATGAGGAACAAAAGCAAAACATATATTTACAAGGGGCAAGGCCTATGGCTCTGCAAGTTCACCTGCAAAAGTTTCACTGGACATCCTTTTTTTCCCCCCAAAAAATATTGTGAAATAGGAATTCAGGGTCATTTGGGTCTGAAACCTAGTTAGCTTGACACTGACAATTAATGTTTTATGAGACCATTCCCATGGCCACAGAAAACTGTGTGAGGTGAAAATAAGGCATGGTGTTAATTATGGCTGTAAGATATGGATCAAACAGTGCAGTCAGCACAGGTCTTTTCTGCTCAAATATTCCAGATTCTGAAGCCTTAGTGACAGTCTGGATTGGTGTAATCAGAACTATCTTTTCTTTGGGGTTTCAAGTTTATCCTGCATTTTTTCAAGCAGAAAATTTAATGTTGATAATTGCATTAACTTTATAGGTTGCATGACTGACAAGTATAAATACATGTGTACTGCCTTTACAACATTTCACAGAGTGGAGGGTAATAAAAACAAGAATGAATTAGAGAATTTATGAGTAAGAGATGTGGACATTTGTTATGAATTGGTCTTTATACATGTGTAGTTTGCAAAAAATAACTTAGTTTAAATTTTTTTATCTGATGTTTATGCAACTTTTTTCACAAGTCCTTAGACTGATAGCATAAGAACTGGGTTCTCTAGGGATATATGAAGTGTTGTAATAGGTTTTAATTCTCTCAAATTTGGATGCATTTTCTACATAGTATATATATATTGGTCTTTCTCTGAGTGGCTTATTTCTACAATAAAATCTTTTCACATGCCAGCAAATAGCTTCCATTCTCTGCATTCATTTATACACCTTTCTAGACATTTTATGAATTTCCTCTTTCTTCCTGAAAGAGCCAACACTTTGCAAATGTTACATACCTTTCATTAGCTACTAGACTTTGTCAGAATGGTAACAGCTGCAACTGAGATGGAAAAACAGTTTCCATTATAAGCACCTATATTAAATAGCCATTTTCTAGCAAAATATTCTCTTAACTGACTCTCCCATTTTTGGTACTTATGGCAGAATTTATTTTCCTTGAAGATAAGAAAGAAAAACAGCTCAAAAAAACTGACTCAGCCATTTTTTGAAATGGTTAAAGCTGCCAATCAGTTAGGCCATTCTTCTCAGATGTACTGTGAGAGTTTTATTGCTGATGTCTACATTAGCAAAATATGAAGCATAAGCTTCAAGTCTAGTCCACACCAGACACATTTCTAGTCCAAGTCAAAATCTGCTGAAATGCGTCTGGACTGTGAAGCACTGTGATGACAACTAAAAAATGGAAAGTGCTGGCAATAAGGAGGTTTCCTTCAATGATACATCCCTCACCCAAACCAAACTGCAAATATAGGCACACTGTTCCTTTCCCCATGAAAATTAAAAGCGCCTTCTGATCTGGTATATTTGGAAAACCTATACAGCTTCATAAAAGAAGCAATATAGCATAACTGGTTTATTTGAATATTAATTGGCTGAAATAATATTTTTGGAGGAATGAAAAGCCAGTTGTGTTTCAACTAGTCAGCTCTCTTTTGCGTTACTTTTTCTGTAGGACTGAGATGGGGCCTAGGTTTACTAGGTGTGGTACTAATTTGGCTTTTTTGCTTTCCTTTTTATTTTGTTTTCCTGTACTGGATTTTGGTTATGTTATTATCTCTGTTCTTGCCTCTTCACCATGTCCTTTTCTCTACTTCTGCAGAGAAGTATCAGTGAGGTGCTGGGAATATTAACAGAGCTGCTGTAACAGACTGGGAGTGGGAAACAAAGATAAGGACAGGACTGATGCTTCGTCTTAGGTGAAGATATTGAACCTGATTTCTCCTGAAACAAAATGAGCATTTTCAGGAGAATTAGCTAATCTCTTCCTGTTCCTGCTCTCCTATGTGCAGCATACATTTCAAAAGAACATGTCCCCATGAAGAAGTTTAATGACTCAAATAACATGCTGGAAGAGTCTTTAAAATTACACTACTGTTTGTAAAATGAGCTTTAAAAAATGAAAGGAACATTAGTAGTGAGTCCCATATGGTGTGAAATAATATCCTGCCCTTTCTGGGAGAGTAGTGTTGGAAAGAGAAATGAGAGTATTAGGTCAAGTTGAATATAGCAGTCCTGCTGTGGTAAATAAAAAAGCATACACAGAATGCCTAGGTGTCTTCTAGTCCAGACACTGAAAGCAAGAACAGCTTCTATTTCTTATATTGGTAATCTCCATTTACCAGCATTTTTTGATGAGTACACATGGATGGTCTATGGTCTTGCATGGGCAGAGAGTAGGATAGATGCTTGAAAGCATCAAAACCAGATCTATTGGGCCAATGGACACGTGGGAATAATTTGCCACTGAACACCTTTGTGGTAAGTTTCACTTGATACTAGAAGTGCTCAGTCACATAACAAACACTGCCTTTATATATGTTTGTAGGATGCACAAACAGGACTTGCATTGTTTCAGTGCTGGGAAAGCCTGCCATGTGAGATCAACCTGCAGTTCACACCTTTGACCTTAACAGTATATTGCATAATTCTTCAATTACTGTGTGCCACATATATCTCTAAAGAACCTTCTTAGTACAATAAGTGCTATACTGTCCAGTGCTTGTATCAGTTACTCCTGCAAAATTTGTGATTGAGTCACCTCCTCCAACTCTCAGTTTCTAATATAATCTTTTCTAACTGGATATTCAGTTAGATCACAATGCTCTTTTCAAAATATAATAATAATAAAATAGAGTGGAGGCTCTCTGTACCATATATTCTTCATCATTTCAATACATAATTTCAAATATAGTAGATAAGCTTAAATTAAGGAAATATTTTAGTGTTTTGGAGAACATGACAGGAGAAATCCTGGAATTGCAAAGCTTTTTTGGATATGTGTTTCAGCTTGTGCTATTTGGGATGTTCAGCCAGATGCACCGCTGTCTTTTCAATTTACATTGAGTGCTGTGATATGCCTGATATAAGGTTGTTCTCATCCACCCCAGAAGGCCAGGGCAACTGAGGTTCTTGTTAATAGATCCCTCAGGGTGGATTAGAGTGAAATGACACTGAATGTCTGATGCTTAGGTACATATATGGCAGGTTTATTTTAGAACAATTTCATTGCAGTTGAAAGGAGGTTTGTAATGTTCTGTCTATTTTCTGTAGAAAGGCAACAATTTATATTGTGGAAAAATATTGCTAAAGAAAATATACAAGGAAAAGAAAGAAAGATAAAGAAAGGACAAGAGGCAGATAGAGGAGAGGAAAGATTTAGTGGATCTGGTAATGAGACTTCGTTGTTGCCATTTAGATGTCCTGATCTGTCAGGGGTGGGGAAGCCCACAGAACCCAAAGTTCAGCCAGTTAATAAACATTCAGGTGGGAACACCAAGGTACCTCCCCCTGGGGGAAAGTTTTCCAATGTATGTTGTAACACAGTAGATCCTGAGCAGTTCTCTGGTGGAAGGTCCTAGAAATGTGCCAGAGGGCACTTTGAGTGACTTTGATGTGTTATGATACCTTCTAAGACATGACAGGTGCTTCTCATGTAATTGAGCCAGGTATGTCCCTTTGGAAAGGATGAATACCTTCAGGCCTATTTGTGCCCATACCTCCCCCAGAGGGGAGTTTCACACCTGAACCACTTGTGTAAGAGAGGACACTGTCATGATAAAAAGCATTATCCCACCTCTGTAGGATGTTTTTCTTATCAGCCTTTCCCCCAGTCTGGCACACAAAATCCAGGGGGTTGCTAAACAAAGATTGTTTTGTTGCTAAACAAAGATTTATGGTCATTCTCAGGTGGTGGGAGTGCATCCCCTCTGTCCTGTGTCGATCATAAGCACACAAAAAGCTCTCCCTGCCTATTAGATTGAGGGGTGCAAACCTGGCCTTAGCAAAGCGCCCTGCTGCTTCTGCAAAGGGCCAATTGATTGTCATTAACCATTAATATTTCAGTCTCTTATACAGGTGTGTAAGCAAATGAGTCCTGATTTCACCATGCAGCAAAACTGATGAGATCTATAAGTAGTCTGAGGCTCACCTACCCTTAGTTTGTAAGGAGAAACATTGGATGCTGCAGATTGCATGGTGGAATAGTGAAGGTAAACCTTGTGTCTACTTTGGCAGTGCAACAGAAGCAGGTGTTGAACAAAGCAGTTAATGCCAGAGAGTTGATAGGTTTACTGTGTATATTTTGGTGGATTTAATTTCATTTTATTCTAGTCCATTTCCAGGAACTTATGTCTATTAGCAGGCAGAGAGCATTTAGGTGCACTCATGAAGCACATCTTCTGGTTTAATTTCATCAGAAAGGAGCCCGGGTTGTGATCTCTGAGCTCATGCTAATTTATATGTGCAATAACAAGCGGTAAGTAGGATTATCAGGACAGCTGAGTGAAAACTGCAGTTCTGATTAAAATTAAAATGCTAATATAGGCAACAATATAACACTGAGCAAGAGTATGTACTGCTTTTAGAATTAACTGTATTACATAGAGTACAGATTTAGCCTGAATATCTCGGCAATTGGTGTTCATCACTCTTACTAGTGTTAGACAGGCTGCTCATATCCATGTCTCACTATCCCTCCCTGGGAGCCAGTGTAGGTACTCCATAATCAGATAGGATTAGGAAAGTCACAACACACATTTTGGGCATATTTTCACTCTTTTCTTCCTATTTCTGAAATGATAGCTAATCTAGCTTCTTTGCATTTATTTTACTCTGTCATTTCTTTTAGTCCAGTGACTGTTCGCTAATAAATGTTTGCTTTAAAATGCAAACTTCTTTCAATGTTCTGGATTTTATTTTTTTCAATAAATTAATTTGCTACTTTCTCCTCTGACAACCTGAACACAGGAAAATGATTTATTACAAAATGTAAGTGTCCATTATATTGTCTTCTGCTGAGATGACTGTACGCACATTTACCAAAGAGCAGCACACTGAAAGGAGTGCTACTAAGCCCTCCCTTATGAAAGGAGGGCTTTGTGAATTCTTTTGTTCCTAACTGCAGGTGCTTCTAGCTCTGAAAAGATCCTGTGATCTGATAGCTGTTTTTCACTTTCTGTGATCATGGACAGCTTGCATAATACAACAAAGGTGGAAGATTGTTGCCTTCCCCAGGGTTGCTTAAAGTTACAGTCCTGATCTTTTGACCTTTAATTCCAGCAAGTTTGATTGCCCATGGAACCCTGGTGTGCATACTTGGAGCTAATATAGCATTTTGCTGTTCAGTTTGTTGTAAGTGCTTTAACACTGACATAGTTTTAGAAGAGCATTAGTTTCTGGGGATCTCCTGCACATCATGGAGTTAAGGAATAAAGAGCAACTGACAGCATAAAATAACCCCTAGACTTGCAGTATGCCATGGGCAACAAAATATTCTGTATGGATATTACAAATGTTGATGTGCCACAGAACAATGGTGCAAATGTCAGAGGCTGCTTGTGTTATATTCCCCAGTAGGCACTCTGCAAAGATAAGACCCAAGCAAAGATCAGTAGAGCTCAGAGAAGAGAGCTCAGAATAGACGTAAGGAATAAATTATAAAAAAATAAACAACTTTTTCTATGTTTTAGCTTAGCATATGAATAAAAGAACAGAAATAGTAACAAACAACAAAATAAAGTTTATCTCAGACTTAGTTGTTTTCTACTTTCTTTTTTTCCATGTAAAGTAAATTAAAAATCTTCTAGTTGAAGGTTAAACAATGTATGATATTCAGCCTAAAATATTCTGTCTTGTCGTGAAGAAGTAACAAGAGGTTGAAAGAAATACAGTTTAGATAACCTCATAATAAGGTTGTTAGTATGTTCTCTTGTAGGTAGAGTTCATTACCGCAGGGAAAACAAGGAGATGAATTCACATGTGCAAGGAACAACTTTTGAAGGACTGCAATGATTTTTGGACTCCAGAGCAAGAAAAGAAAAGTTTTGCTCCAACTTCTGAATCTCTGAATTGATGTCTTCACTTTCCTGAGAATCCAGCATGTAAAATGTTCTTAAAATTCCAAACCAAACTTTAAAATATTTTTTTAAAAACATGTCAGTACTATTTTGAATCTATAATTACTGCAGTTATGAGAGATTAAACAAATGAAACTGTTGTCAGTCATGAGTCATTAATCTATGTTTCATTGTCTGCCCGCTTGAAGAATTGCTGATCCATCAAAAGATCAGCACAGTGGTTTACAGTAAAAGAAGGACAAGCAGCACTGAACTCAGAGAAAAGGTTTTTTATATTAGACTACTGGTTACAATTAAATAAAAATCTAAGTTTAATCCATAGCAACGATTGTGAAACGTTATACTATGGTGTAGCAAAATGCTACAAATGGAAATACAATGGAAATAAAAAATAGTATAAATAAGGCTACAATTTTAAAATGTTTTTAAAGCAATTTGTACCAAACAATGGTTACTGAAAACAACTGTAAGATTCACTTCAGACCAGTCTTAATTCAGGTTTTAAAGGACTTGTGCAGACAGACCCACAAAGACATTGAGATCCATGTTCAGCTGCCCTATTCGGCATCCCTGTGTTATGTGGTCCTACACCTACAAACCTTGAGAATCTTTCAAGTCTGCAAGAGAAGCCTACAAGACAATATCAGTTTGTCTAAATCATCCAGCTTGAAGGGCTAATTAGCCTAGAGGTAGATTGTTCTTCTGCAAACCAACTTTTATTTCACTGTGTAGTAATTTGACCACTTTATTCATAGGTACTGTGATTTAAAGCTCTCAGCTATTCAAATGGTAACCAATGTTAATAGCAATTATTTTAGCAACAATTTACTAAGATCAAACAACGGAAATCTTGGTGAAACTGTATTACTTGTCTGCATCCTCCCTCTGTTCCTGGTGGATTTAGAGTCATAAAGTGTCTCATGCATTCTGACAAAGTAAGAAGGTTGCAATTTGTGTTTTATTTCTTTCACAGGTCTTGTGTAGATTGTCCTTTTTTATGCACTTTTTTTTTTCTTTTCTATCCCTTTATTTTTATTTTTGTAAGTTTTTTTTTTTAATATATACTTTGGAATAAATAAATTAGGTGTTAATCCAAGCTTTTATGTAAAAGTTAAGGTCTTAGTCCTCATGGTTATGAGGCAAAACATGAAAACATTACTTCAGTGGAATTGCAACCACTCAAAGCCATGTGCAAAGGACAAAGCACAGCTTTTATTATTATGTGTGAAAAAAAATCTAATTGGGTTATCTGTCTTATTTATATCTCAATGAGGCAACATGTCAAATAACTATCTACAAACACACACAAAGCACAGTGATTCATTTCTGCAGGTGTTCACGGGGTCCCTTGTGTTTCTCAAGCAGATCCACATTTGCAAAGTAAAGCTCAACAAGTTTCTGAATGGTAATTTAATCGAATTATTTAGTTTTGTTTTTCACATCACACAAAATAAAAAATGGGTTGTGCTTATTCTGAAGAAATACTGTTTCTAAGAAGCAAATAAAAAACCCATAATGAAAAACTCTACAAGTTGAGTTTGTGCTTTCACCAATTTATTTTTTACTTATTCTGTACTTCCAGTGGTACACAGAAACAGAGTGATTTGTCCTGCAATGATAAATCAGTCTGCATCTATTACTGCTCTCATTATATTACTCTTTTAATGTAGAGCTAACACCTCAAATTTTATCCACAGTCAAGCTGCCAGTACAGTGGGATGCAAACTGCACAAAGTGGAAGAAAAATTGAGCTTTGCTGTGCAATTGGGAGTTTCCAACTGAATCCACATATCACATATATAAACTGGGACTCCTGCTCAGACTTCAAAGTCTTGCAGTGCTATTAGTTTTCATAATGAAAACTGCCGAACAATGTCAGCTATCCCTATTTTGTTTTCAGTGGAAATCTAATTACCCAGTGTTCTTAATTCTGAATTTCTAGCATAGCCTCAAAATTCCATTAAAGCCCTGATCTTAGAAGAAATTTTTAGTTTGCCTGCAGTGGAAAATTGTAGCAGGCACAGGCCCTGCGAGCCTGCCTTGGCGTTCAGAAACAGGATGCTGAGTCAGGATGACTGAACAAAAGGAGCCCCTCTCTCCCGCTCTCGGACCCTAGCTTATCTCTCTGTAAAGCTATAGGTCACTTTCCTTTAACCCTTACCATTGGACAATTCTCAATCCTCCCTAACCCTATATAAACCCCTGTTTCTGCCCGGCTCGTTGGAGCCGCTGTCCCTGAGACCCTTCGAGACACTCCGTGGAAGAGCTACGAAGAAGACCAATAAAGACATCGTCTTGGAACCTCATACAGCGCTCTCCTCTCTTTCCCGGTCTTGCGAGTGCCTGCTGGGTGCCCCAGCCAAGCCTAGCTAGCCTAAAGAGCTGAAATCACTCATGAGCTGATAATCACTGAGCTGTATATCACTAAAGGCTAGCTAAGGCATAGGCTGGGTGCACTGCCAGAGCTTGGGCTGGTTAGCCCCCCTCAGAGCTGAGCTATCCGGCTTTAATGCAGCTCCTGGGTACACCCCGTAGCCCAGCCAGCGGCATTAGAAAATAGCCAAAATGCCAGCAGTATCTACATCCACAAATTTTATTTGTTGTAACTGAGGATGAAAGGATTTTCATCTTCTGCTGCATTATTCTCTTTTTATTTTCCAAATAATGAAAAAAAACTAAATTAAAAAACCCCAAATTGTATCAGTGCTGCTATTATTTTCCAGTAGCTCTGTATAACTCTGCCTAGCTCTGTCAGTGAAGACAAACTGACCTTGGAGGGTCTGGCTGTCTCTGAAACAACCAGTTAAGTCAACCCAATTTCTTTAATAAAGACAGTTTTAATTTCAGAATAGTTTTTGAGAACAAATGGTGGAACACAGTGTTTCCTTTAGGAACAGACTTTCAAGTATTGAGCTGATGAAGAGTGATCTGTGGTAAAAAAAGCTTCTATCAAGAGATTTTTATTCCTGTTGTAGCACCTGAACATATCCAAATGCTTCTGTCATTGTACAAGCATAGGTATTGGGCAATTCTTTTCCCAGGGAGCTTTAATCCTTTGTCAGGTGCAAAACTTGTCATCTTATCATTGGTCACTTTCTGTAACTTTAACTGTTCTGAAGGACGACTATAATAATTCCAGAAAAGCAAAAATGTATTATGGAACTGAAGACAAGTAAGTGAGAGGTTTCTATGTTTAATATCTTTGCTGAAGTTCAAAAGTATTGTGCATAATGGGCTTTAAGAAAAAATCCATACATGCTTTTCAGTATTGCCTCAAGAGAATGCTACAAAATGATTTAAAAAAAGAAAAAGAAAAAAAGAAAATAATTTTATCCAAACCCAAGGAGGCTTGATTTTTCATAAAAAAAAAAATAAAGAATACGTTAAAATAATAAACTGCAATAAAATTATCAAAATAATTTTTTCAAAATTGCTCATAAAACAAACAAACAAACAAGCAAACAAACAAACCCATATTTGTATACCTGACCTCTTTCTTTAGAAATTATTTCATTTAATCACTTGCTTTCCAGAGCATTACTTAATTCAGACACAGGAACCTCTCCCATTTGAGACACGATATTAAATTTCACTTGGAAAACGGCACTTTTCAATGTGAATAAGCATATCATGAATCTGATGGATGCTTAGTAAGAAATTGTCTGAAAATGTAAGTGCTTCTGATTGATCCAATTGATTCATGACCCTTGACTTTCATAAGAATTTGGCATCCCTTTTCAGCTTCTCTATGCAGCTGTAAATCACTAAACAGAAAATTTATTTGACTTATCATTACACATTATTTACCTTTAATATTAATCACTGATATGAGAGGTGCCTTCCCATCCTAAACCTAGAGATTATATACCTGTCTGACAAAAAATGGTGTCCTGAATTCAATCATCCAGTCATGAGACGTTCTCAGATCTTCTCAACAAAATTTTCACCTCAACCACTCTCAGTTTCTCACGTTTCCTCTCCTGGGAAGGAGGATGGGAACCAAAATTATTTCATCTGCATCCCAGTGGAAATAGTAGTATCCATTATTTTGGTTACACTTGTATAATTTTAGTGATTGCTAATTCAACTGTAGAGCAGTGGAAGATATTTCTGACCCCAGAAGTGGAAAAAAAGCTTGTTAGTTCTTTTTCATTTGTCCTCCTGTCAGAATTATTTAAGTTTACTTTAAAAATAAATACATAAAGGAATGGGAACTGCCCATAGGCCTAAGGAAAATTAATGAAATAGTATAAGGATCTCATTTTTCAGAAGATTTTAATTTCAATATGTAAATCTCACAATTCCTAATTATGAATGTTTACCATTTACTCAACCATCCACAGCTGATATTTGTGCAGACCAAATAATGGAGAGAGTAAGCACATCTTTTTGTTGTCCTGATAATATTTCAGTAAACTGTATACCCAAATCTTTTTTCCCCCTTCAATGATTTGATTTTTCTTTTCCTGTTTCATTAGTAACTCACCAGTGTCAAGATATTTAAAATATATATATATTCTATCAATCTGTTAGCTATATTTAATCCATATTGAGATACTCTATTGCTGATGCCTTTCAGAAATATCTTTATCATATCAATTGATGACAATAAAATGTTTCTTTTAAAAAGATCCTCATTGTAACAGTGACTGCTGAAAATAAAAACTTTTCGGTTTCAGTTTTGGCATCTCAGTATGCCTTCCATTTCTTCTTGTTCTCTTCTATTATTTTAGATTATATCTTTTGAGTTTGAACTGAAGATCCTTACTTGACCTGAGTTTTCAAACCCTGAGCTGAGTTGTGCATTGTCTGACTGTAGTCTCCTGTTAATTTTACAGCAGAGTGAAGATGCTCATGATGTGTCTTGCTGTAAATGAGTGGTACCAGGGTCCTTGAGAGAGGACAAAATAACTGGACACTTAATGTCTTTGCCCCCTCAGGACCCTCTGTAGGTGGCCAGCCATTCCAGATTACCTTTGTTGTCTGGTTTCTCTTGCTGGTGTTATACTCTAGGGTACAGTGTTTCTAGACATGCTCAGTCTTTGAGAATGTCTAATAACAACCTCACAGGGTTATTAAATATAGATCTTCATATCATAAGGGATCATTTAGTCTGGCCTTACACATCTACAAATTGTCTCCTAGAAAGCTTATTAAATGCTCTCAACAAAAGCCTAACCTAATGTTGAAAAAAAGTATTCAGCAAATTGCAATAGCTTCTGGTAATGTGTTGGGGTTTTTGTCTTTTTTGTTGGTTTTTGTTTTTTGGTTTTGTATTTTTTTGGTTTTTTATTTTTTGTTGTTGTTGTTGTTTGTTTCTTGGGGGTTTTTTTGGTTTGATTTTTTTTGCCTTTCATATTGTCTTCCTTGCCTGCTTGGCATTCTGTTCTCACCTTTGCTTCATGAAATCTTTAGCCAAGGCCATAGTTCTATTTAAATAAAAATCCCTTTCCATTTACTTTGACATTTTTGAAATTAGAATCCAGACTCTGAAATGAAGGTCCTGTCTCATGTCCTTTTCCTTGATTCTTAGCTTGTCCTTTATTTAGCTGCAGGCTAGAACATGCTTGGAATTGCTTCACAGAGAAATTAGGGTTAGTGGAATTCTGGCAAAACCTGGCCACAGCTAGATTTCCATTTCACAGGTCTGCCTTTCAGGTACAACTTCATACATCACTGGTGTGATTTGTACATAGTGTACACAAGTGATATATAGACTCAATAAACAGCTTGGATACTCCAACATAAACCTTACTTGTACTTGACTAACAGGGCTAAAGTAGAGGATTTTGTTACCTTCAACTTATTTCTGGACCTACACTTCAAAAGAAAAACATGCATAGTCTTTAGTTCCAAGGACTTTGTAGACCACTTGTTTGTTCATTTGCTTTCTAACAATGTTTTTCAAATTATTTTCTTTTATTTAAAATCTGTGACTTCAACCTAGGAAAAGGTAAAATAACTGTAAGTTATCAGAAGTATCAAGGAGCATGAAAAAATGTAGTTTCTATGTTCTTTTAATAGGATACTCCATGAATAATAGATAGTAGATGTGAGTTAATTTTGCCCATTCTATTGATTTGTGCAGCCTATTAGAAAAGCTTGTAAATTAGTTTAGATATCTAGAACAATCAGAACCATTTACTGTTGACAGTTTTTGTAAAGAATTCCTTTTTAATTTCCTCTTTCCTCTATTTTTTCTATTAATTCTGAATTCATCCTTTTATAACAAAGAATATTCACATAGATATTTTAGTTGCCCCAATGGACAAATATTGTTCAGTTACTCACTTAGGACTTGAGGAATGCTGAATCCTACATTCTACCCTTCCTGGACTTGTACTGTCCATTTCCAACCTGATGATTGTTTGTCAGTAATTGCATCTTTCCACCATATTAACACCAAAATTTTTTGTCACACACAGAGGTCACAACTATTAATCTATAATTATGTTTTCTACATCTTTTTTTTTTGGTTTTTAGTTCTTTCACTTCTTATGTGAAGTGTAATGTCCTGTGAAATATAGCCTATTGTTGATTCTGTAATAATTCAGGGCCATCAATAAGTAAAAGAAAGCCACAGAAACCACAGAATAAAATATGTAGTCGTTCTGGCCTTCTTACATTCTTTTACTTCATTAACTTATATGGAGATGATTTCTTCCTTAGTTTAGAGACTATTTAAGCTGTTTAGTTCTGAAGCAGACATGATAAAAAGGATGAAAAGTTTCATAGGAAAGAAAACATTTCTGGATTAAAAGTTTCATGGGAAAGAAAAATGCTTTAAATAAAGAGTTACCATCAGTAGAAAGCAAAAAAGGCAACAACAGAAAAAAATCAAAACAGAAATCCTAAGCATAAAGCAAAAGATGGTGAACCTTGAAAATGTAACACAACAAATGTATAATTTTTAAACATGTATTGATGAAAACTGTATATTTTAAGATACCTGTGAAATACCATCACTCTTACAGTTATTAAAATAGCAATGCTTTCTTACTAAGATATCTGCTGAAGATGTCCTGAAGCTCCAATAGCATGTGATAAGCTCCAGAGACTCACAGAAAGTTTCACAGGTAAGTGATGGGCAATAGCATGACAAAAATAGTTCTACTATTTTATTTTTTTTATTTCATTGTGGTGGGCTTTGTATGTT
Source organism: Fringilla coelebs (assembly GCF_963513975.1). NCBI lineage: Eukaryota > Metazoa > Chordata > Aves > Passeriformes > Fringillidae > Fringilla > Fringilla coelebs. The sequence goes on along the minus strand of NC_140030.1, from coordinate 38,462,510 downwards.
TGTATATTTTTGGTTTTGAAATTAATTTCTTCACTTTAATGCCCTCTGATCAAAATCAAGGGGCTAATAAAGAGAAAGGAATGTTAACCATTTGTCTCACATAAAAAAGACATATTTTTCAATATTTGAATTGTAATGATATATATTATCCTAGTGTTTTGAGAATGTGGGATTGTGGCAAAGTGTATGGTGGGTTCCTAGACATTTCTGCACCTCGCTTGTTGGCACTATGACAAAGAGTGACAGGGCAAATCATAAATCTTAAACGTGAGACCCTTAAAGCAGAGGACCCAACAGATTGACCCAACTTCAACTTGAAGATCCCTCCTGCTATGGTGAAAAAGTTTTCGTGAATACTTTTGATCTTCAAAGACTGCTTAAGGGAATCACATGTCATTTTCATGTTTGGTTTGAGTCTTACCTCTTCCACACATTCTTTACAGGATCACTCTTAAGTCTTTCAAGATGACCTGTCTCTCTTCAGGCAGATTTTTTTTTCTCCTGCTGCCACTTTTATCTAAGATCATGCAATGTTTATCTTTTATTTAGCACCTGTACTTTTCCCCCAGCAGAAACAATCATATCATATCTATGACTTGTGCTTTTTAAAGAGTAATATTACTTGAAAGGATTTAGAAGAAAAATAGATCTGAAAAGTAAACAGTTTATGTTCAGGCCTGCCTTTCCTTTTCTGTCTTTTAGAACAAGGTAATGCTCAACATGATCAAAATCTACCCAGAAAGTCTTTCTTTATGAAGTCTGGTATCTTTATGTTTTGTTGTTTCCCTTCCTCATACTCCCATAATTAGTTCCCATTAACCTGAGAAAATACCTTCAAAAATCAAATTGTGCAACACCATAAACTTTTCCTTATCTGACAGCATAAGAAATTCTATGAATATTGAAGATACATTGAAGGTAAGAATGTGGTAATGATGTACAGAACAGATTGGCTAAACAAAAGAGTTTGAGCTAAGTTTTCATATCCACATTAGCTGCACTTCAAGGCTGGGGGTTGCTTGGCCTTTTTTAACCAAATACTCATTGATGGCGTTAGAGACACATACCCTCTTAAAAGTAAAATAGCTATTACTCTTGGAGATCTCTCCAGAACACAAACCAGAAACATTCAGCATGTATGATGGTGACATCCCCTTCCAACGCAAGAAAGTTAGGGAGATTTTTTATAATGTGCTCATCATCCCAGTTCACCATCACTACTTTCAGAATCTGTGGCATTCAAGTGGCTAAAGTCTTTCACCTTGCAAATCCATCTGAAATGCTAAACAGGAAGATGTCCCCTCTTGAAAAGAAAAAAAATATTATGAACTAGGTAAATGGGGGTGTGGAGTGTGTGCATTTCTCTGTGCATATACAATGAATGGAATGTCCTTTAAAATGAGAAATAGGTGAAAGCTCTTAATAAATGATATTGTGAGATATGTTTTATATATACATATGGCAGCATAGGCAGATAAATGTCATGACAGACTGTGAGAAAGTGAAAAAGTCAAGTAAAAAAATAGAGGGGAAAAATGGATTTTTGGAGAACATAAGACACATACCCTCAGTATTTCCTGATGAGTAAAATGCAAAATGTACCATTGAACAAAAGCTCAAATCAGTAGATTGAATGTAGATTGAAGTAGATCAGCTTTCATGAGGTTAAAAGCCCTGTTTTAAAAAAGAGGCTTATTCCAGATGAACAGACCAAAGGTTAATATTGCACTGTAAATATCTCTGTCTGTTAGTCCCTTTTGAGTCCACTTTTGCTATACTGAGGTTGATGCTTTAGGCTGGCTACCTAGAACAGAGGCTAGACAGAGTTAAAGTAGGAATTTATTAAAGACCCTCAATAGGTATACCTTGGACAGTGCAAAAGCCTTGCAGAAGCTACACCCAAGATAGATGGTCAGGATTTTTTCAGACAGATATAAGTTTGTTCTATTTGCATATTAGATATTCATTGTCCAATTATATCTTCAGGTAATGAAGTCATATTCCCCATGTTTGCTTTTTCTCCCAATTCACTTTTGTTTATACTTTTCAAGGCCTGAGGCTATGAGGTTTCCTGGCTTCCCAGTCCTGGAAGGACTGGTTTATCTGACCAAAATGTGAAGAGAGCTTACTAACACTCTATATGGAGTTCAGAGTTATACACTAATGCAGTATAGGGTCTGAAAAATACAAAAGCTAAATACTTAAGGCATCAAGATGAATATTCTTGAGTTCTTTTTAAAATGAAATACTAACAATTATTGAAGCATTAAGAAGGGAAACATTTAATGCTGGCAGAGAAGGCAAATATTGGAAACTTTGGTGCAATCTTTTCACACTGTAGGAAATGTATACATGTATAAGCCAATAAACATTCATATAAGCCAATTCAAAATAAATAACAAAAAAAAAGAATGGTCTATAAAAGAGACTAAAAGAGTAAGTAAGATTGAATGAGACATTGAGACAAAGAAGGGAATTAAAATGAGAGGGAAATAGGAAAGCTATACAATAGCAAACCTATACAACCCCTCTGCACAGCTGCCAGAAGCACTTGAACCAGTACTTGAACAGTACAGCAGACATGAAAGAATTACATTGGCAAGAGGACTAGTACCTGAATTACATAAAATTCAAAAGGAAGGAAAGAGAAGACCTTGTTCTGGTGAAATATTTTAACTTTTTCCAGTACTGGAAAGTATTTTTTCTGTATAATCTTTTGAAAGAGATGACTCAATAGGCTATTCATTCATCACTGTTTCTTTTTTCCTCTCATTATTTATTGTCTTTTTATAGGCTTTAGCTATGTTTTCAAATCTCATAACTTTAAGATGCTTCCCCTTCCCCAGTGAACAAAACTAGAAATTTTGGCCTTCACCCCTGAGGGAAACCCACAGGAGTGAGTGTGTCCAGACCACAATAGCTTTTTGGGACTGAATAGGTTTTCTAGAAGAGTTTCCTAGCGGTAGTAGTATTTTGTTACCTATGCATTTCCAAAGGTTTGGTTTAAGGATTACTTTGCCCAAGCAAAAAAAAATTATTCTTGATTTTTTTTTTTTTATTTTTACTATTTCCCAAAACAAAACACCAATGTTGTAGTCAGCACATTAAAATCACAGCTCTATAAAAATTAGAGTCCTCTTTTTCACTGATTTCAGTGAAACAAGGGCTGTGATTTTTGGGGTTACTGATTGAAAACAGACATTATGTAAGTGCTTAAGAATATGTGACTGAGGAAGATTAGATCCCATTATCTAATAACTCATTGGTGACTATAACCTTTTCCCTCCCTTATTTTTTAAGATCATTCATAATGCACAGCTTAGTGAAACACAACATATATTTGGTCCCAGAGATGGGTAGCTATTCTTATGAACATACATTCTTATTCATACACTGACATTGCAGTCAAAACCACTTTATACAGAAATGCAAACTACATTGTCTATACCACACTGTTTACTAGCAAAATTTCAGCTACACTGTCATAATAAAAATTACTGCTAAAATTTATATTGTATGAAAGCTCAGTATCTGGAAAACATTCATGATCAAGGCTTGTACAGAATGCTGAGAAGCTCAGTTCATCCAAATGCAGTCCAGGCAGCACCCCGGCTGTTCCAAGGACATAGACATGAAGTGTAACTAGATAAATGGACTTAGTTGGAAGTGTACTTTAATATTATTGGCATGCTAGTGAGCACAAAAACATTCTCTTGCTCCTCAGAATTTTTATGTTCTCTATTTTCATTCCAGGTAGGAAAGTTGTTAGTGCTATTCCAGTAAAAGTTTCAGTACTTCATGCAAATTGAAACTACTTAATTTTTCAGAATAAAAATATTTAAAAAATCAACTCAACCCAAATCAAAAACCCCACAAGAATCCCCTAAAGAATAGTGATGTAAAGTATACATACAGTCAAATGCTTTCTCTAAATTGACTAAAGAAGTCCAGCCCTGTATTCCAGCCGAGTTATTCAAACCAATGGGATATATTCTTTGAGTAGGTGACTAACAGGCAAATCTATTTCCACTCTATCTGCCAGAAACCTTCATTGGAGAACCAATCAATAATCTGTCTCTTAATTCTTCTCAGAAAAAGGTCTAAATTGAGTGGAGCTGTCTGAGGTTATTATGAGAAAATTCAGTGGAAAAAATATAGCACCTATAAAAGTTTTCTAATAGACATCAGGTGTATAAAAGTGTGCCCACTTACAAAAGCAATGAGAAAATAAGGAAGGAATTATACTTTATTAAATATTGAATAATTTTACCTATTAGTGAGATTGTATCTCTGGCTGTTCTATGAGTAATGTCTTAAATGTGTAATTTAACATGTAAAAATACACAAAAAACCCTGTAGTGTTTTTTAAGAAATGCTTTTAAATTTTTTATGAATTGACCATACATAACGATTTTTTAAAAAAGCAATAACCCCCCTCTCCAAATCAGAGCTTGAATGTCTATGTGATAGACAGCACTAATTTATGTGCTATCTGTTGCACTGCTACTTTTTTATAATTAATTCATGTTTATAGTGTGAAAATGTTGTGGAGATACCAGGCTGGGCTAAGCACATTACATTACTTTGTTCTGTTTGTGAGGATGGCTTTAGAGTAACAACACACAGAGTAAGATAGCAATGAAGGAATGTGAAGCTTTATGGTACTAATACTATACAAACTAGTTCTGACCAAAGTTCATTTATATTTTTATCCAGTGTGGTATACATGGTTCTACATGGTTATAGACATTTTTCATCTTTTAAAACTGTCCAGGTTTTAAGGGGCAATCCAGCTAGGCAGAGAAGAATCAGTCATGGGAAGAAGCAAAGAGCTAAGGAGATAACGATGAAGAAACTTATACAATATTCAACAGGAAGGAATTACAAGAGATCAATGTTTTCGTCTCATTGCAAAAGTAATCGCTAACAAATGTTTCAGCACCTTGTTCCTTAAAAAATCATCCAGGAACAGAAATTCTGCAGCATTACTTGACAATCATTTTCAAGGATTAAATACCTTCACAGTAAGAAGCAATATTTCTAGTATCAGGCCAAATTGTTCCTTATCGATGAATGGTGCCTTCCAATGCAGTTTTCAGTTCCATTTCCAGTACCATTTTTCAAACATGCAGCAAGCCATTGATTCTTTTTGACTCCCCTCTTCCAGATTACAAAAACATAAATTGTGCATTTCCCAACTGCTCAATTTTTTTAACCTGTTGGACGAGCACCCATGGATTTTGGAGTGAGTCTGAAGCTGAAAGTTTGATGGTGCTTTTGGGAACTCAAAGCTGAATGAAATTCTCCTTCCTATTTCTTACACAGGATACTTAATTTATACTTTCCATAAGCTGTCAATGAAACAATTCCTCATACTCCCACTCCAAATTCTGTATACAAAATGGAGAATCTTTTTTTATTTCTTTTATCAAATACTTTTAAATTATGCCCATTTATAAAGCCAAATCACTTTAACCAAGATCAATTCAATAATTACCATCTCTATTACCTACTAAAATTATGCCAGTTTTCATAAATTTGGAGAAACAAAGAAGATATTTTAGTTATTTTAGTTTTGTTTCATTTTGGCTGAATTTTTTCCTTCATTTTTACTTATAATATGAATGTATATTTTATATATCTATTTTGATATAAAAGATATAGTTCAGTAAAATATGCTTCCTAGTGTTTCAATTTCCCACTAGGAAATTTAAGCATTTTTAGAACAACTGATGAATGTATTATTGTCTGTTGCAGTAAACTGAAACACTTTTTGTTGTATTACTTGAAGGAATCTGCTTATGATAGAAATGATTAATGTAGCAAAAATTAGTGGCATTTAAGTGAAAAGATTTCTTATATTTTTTAAGAATTCTGAGGAAGATCCAACAGGTGAGCCAGAAGCTGAAAAGGCAAAGCAATACTATAATTAAAATAGATGTAGTACAGAAAAGTGGTCAAAACTGAACATCATTCCTTTATTAGGTTTTCACCTGGTACAATGTCATTGCACTAAATGTCCCAATAAAGGCCTGAGACACTGCAACCTCTTAGGCCATAGACTTTCCCTGTCCTAGCTGTCCCTTTGTCAGGTAAAGAAGAAGATATTGTCCTCCCCATAAAGTTTAGATATTTTTACTATTTTAACTGTTTCTATGACACCAAAAAACTCACAAACAGCTATCACTCAAGGGAATTTGAAATTTCTATTGATACAGTAGGGCATAAAGTTCATATTACTTTTTTTATTTCAGGATAAACTACTAGCACCCTCACTTCGTTTTACAGAGAAGTAGCATATTTGACCATCTGTCCTCCTCTGATTGTGGATCCTGGAGGGAAAACTGCAACATGAAAAGAAAATATTTTCCATATCTCCTGGCCAAAACTGTCATAAGAGTGAACAATACAGAATAGTTTGTCTTCTTTGTAGGTATCTTGAGGGAGAAACAATTGAAACTATGTCTTGGTGTGACTTTGCATAGCTGGAAAGTAAAATATTGCAGTCAATTTTTCTATGAAATAAAATCTAGTAAATATTTTTTTACATTAACTTAGTGTATGGCTTCACTTAGAGGTTTCAGTTTTCAAATAAAAATGGCAGTCACTGCTGAGGTACTACAACTTGAGCAGTTGAAAAGGACGTCTCCTTCAAGACACTCTAGCTCTTCTAGAGCCAGAGAGAAGGAAGCTGGAAGACTCTTGGCACTTCACTGTCCACTATTTTCAATACATCCCTCAGATACTGCAGGAAGCAAGCTACTGCAGTAATGTTTAGAGACTATTTATTTAATGAAAGGGATTTTTTAAAATCTATATCTACAAAATCTTTGTTTATTAAGTTAGCATTTCTTAAAAGGAGACAAACGTAAGTCATAGAAATTATAGGTCTCTAACACTTTAGCAGACATATCACTTTAGCAACATGAGCTACCTATCTTTAATCCTCAATTTACTCCATCTCTGATCTATAAAATATTTCTAGAAATGTAGGAAAATTACAGTTTCTTGATAATTGGTTTCAATGCTCTGTATTCAAAGTCTTGGCAGTTCTGAGGTTGTATTCTCTCAACATGTTCTGGTCTCATTTTTGTTGAAATACAGGATAGAAAATTACATTTTAGGTCTTTCAGTTCATGTTCTTGCTGTCAAAGCCACCATGTCCTACAACTGTCCCTACCTTTGTAACTCTTGAAGGGTTGTTTTTTCTATTTGTCTGTACTGGACTTAATTAATATCTACGCCAAATCTATACTGTAACAAAGATAAAAATATTCTCATTCTCAGCTCAGTGTTGCCTGACGTATATCCATTCATTCCTATGTCACCCTGGCTTATCTATTCTTTCTATCTTTTGTTTACATGAGACAGTCAAAACACTTTACATCCTTTTCTATACTAAGAAGATCAAGATTTTCAGTTCTTTCTTGTAAAACAATTTTTTTGTATTATCTCATACTTTGTTCAAGGTTTGAATAATCTTTCATGTAACTTCTGGGAAATTGCTGTCAATGGCAAATCTTGTCAGGTACTTTTTGTTAATGTTATGGCAATGTCCATACAAATACCTACTGAAAGCCAAACCAGAACTTTGTCTTATTTTAAGAATGTGAAGAAGGCCACGGCTCCTTAGAGAATCTGCCAGGCTTGAAGAGATTGTTGAAGGCTGTACACGTTACTATTGGAAGAACAATGAACTTGGATCAAGATTCCTGAATAGTTCAGCTGGATGATTTGTTGTCTGTATTTGAAGAAGTCCGTGTTTGCACTTCTTTCTTAATAACTTGGAATAGATCTTCACTAACAGCAGCTAAAGCTAAATGGATTTCATAAATACTTTGGGGAAAAACAACCAAACAGCATAAAAGCTAACCAAAGATAAGAAAAAAAGTTGAACTTTTCTGACTTTAGCTTTAAGAAAATAAGACTATTCTGAGCTTTTTTACCTTACCTTTTGATAAGGAGTCACTTGACAGAAAGAAATGTTTTACAGCAAGGGTTGTCTACTAAACAACCTAATCAAAATATTATTAAACAATTACACTGCAGTAGGCTGTTTAATGAAGTGTTTTCAGTGCAGTTTGTACATTAATAGCAACAGTGTTAAGCTGCTTTGTGCTCTGTGTATCAAACAGCCTGGGGTAATGTGAGCTGACTAAAAGTCAAATAAAATCTTGAAGCGCCTTTGACAGACAATATACTTGTGCCAGGCTAAATCTTGTCATGCATTATTATTGAGCATGGAAATGACAAAAAGGAATGTCAAGAGTTTCTATGTAGCATATATCACAGTTAGCTCTGTGATAACAAGGGGCCTTCTGCATTCTTCCTCATAGCTGTCCCATGCTCTAATAGGGATTTGAATCTGAGAAGGAGTTTGAAGTTGCCTATTTTGTAGCAGTGAAGAAAGAAAGTTTTGATTTATGTTCAGATTCAAAAACTCCTGAGCTGTAACTAAGGGTGCTGCAGTGGCACATAATTTAGAGGTAGTCACTGGATCCCACAGGATCAATTGGCTTTATAAGAAGGGAGGAATACTCAAGGAAATCAGGAAAACGTCTGTTTGAATCTGCTGACTAAAACTTACCTAAAGCTCTGAGATTTGTACTTGTTTTAGCAAGAGGCCAACAAAAGAGCATCCAGTTCTTGAAAGGAGAAATAAGCAGAGTATTTAATGATTTCATCTGCAAAGCAATAATCTAAATTTCATTAAGATCCAGCGTTACTAACTATAAAACAAGAAGGAAAATCCTATAGTAAGAAAGCTGAATCAAATCTGGCTTTCAATCTGGACTTAGAGATAGGCTGCATTACCACTAACATAAGTAGGGGGAAAAAATGGTGGATAATGTAAACTTTTGCAACATTCCAATAAACTCTCATAGTTATCCCAGCTACACAACTGAGAATAATAGCTAATGAGGCATGGTGAATCATCCTTAAAGGTGATTTAAAGTTACTGTCAGCTCCACCTCTCTGCCACCCTGAAACATCTGAATTGAGGTCATACTTTCTCTTCAAGTAGCTCTCCTGAATGTGGTGGGGAAATAAACAAAGGTTTTCACTGGTTGACAGAGTAAGCACCTAAGGACTGCAACTACCTCTGTAAAGTGGCTGGGACATTGCCTTTAAATTGAGCCTGGGTTGGTATGGGTTCCTGGATGCAATCTGCACCCTGGGTGTTTTACAATGGTATTGCTCAGAGGCCTTGCCAAAGCAGAGAGCAGCTCTTGCCATCTGCTTCTCCTCACGTTTAAGGGGAGGCTTAGCTCCAATAATAATGTCTTTTAGTCCCAACCTGTTCTGTCCCTGCATCAGTGTTTCTGTACGTGCGCTTTGCCAGGAATGCGTGTGGGCTGTTATAATTTTATCCCCCTGCCACAGCAAGACTGCAACTGTTGATGTTAAGATGAGGGTAACAAGCACTGTTCCTGTGGTAAAATATAATGTCATCTTACAGCAGTAAATCTTGCATACTACAGAACCCACTCTGCTGTGGACAGAGGAGCAAGTTGCATCACGGTTGTGGAGGGTGAGAGCGTAGGAAAAGTTGCTGAGCTCTAAATCATTTACACAGCTTACTTTATGAACACCCTACAGCAGCTTGCTCAGTTTCTTATGACACCTAATCATTTTTAGTCCTCTACAAGAAAATTTAGTGAGAATTTGGCTGAAATGTGGGGAGATCGGTGCTGAAGCGCATTTTCTTAACATCTACAGAAACCAGCAAATTTGGAACAACATTTTGTCTCTCTTTTCCAACTTAGCAACACAATGCACAGATTACAGCAATTCTCTCTTCTAAACAACTTCTTCCTCCTCTTCCAAAAATATCTTTTTCCAGACACCATCAAAGTGTTTCCTAGTAGCAGAGAGGGCTCTGGGGGGGTGGTTGCCATGAGATAATTGGATAACATACTCCTGAGATTTTGAGGTGTCGGAGGCACGGCTTAGCTGTGCTTTGCCTCACAACACCCCAGGGATGTGATAGAGGCAATTGAAGTTTCTGTTTCCACTTATGCCTCATTGCCTCAAGCATGCCAGACCACTCTCATGCAAACCTTGATGGCACTTCTGTGTCTAATATAGTCTATGCTCATGGGTTCTGCAACAAAACACTTTCAACTGCAGTAGCTATAGCATGACACAACAATACTAGACCTAGCCAAAGGGAAAAAAAATGGGGGAAAAGCATCTCCAAAACCCACAGACTTTCATTAGCAGATGGGGATTTTTGAAAAACAAAGCATTTTATGGGAACATAGTTTCCCTGAAGGAAATTACCAAACTATTTATTTGCTCTTCTAATCATGCCTGTAGGAGGTCTTCTACAGTCATATAAATATTTCAATTTCCATGGGGCAGCATGGAAATGACTACATGGTCATGAATTTGGGGCACACTGGGTTAAAATCCCTGCTTCCTTTCACTCCAGGTGTCTCTTTTTCTGTGACTTGGAGACTGTGAAAGATGTCACCATACCTGAAACCACTGCTAAATCAGAATGAAACTTTAGGCCTGAACATAGTTTTGGACTCATGAGCTCAAGGGAAAATCATCATTGTTTTGGACATTTGCCAGCTCTATAAATACCTCTTATCAAGAAAAATCCAGAGCCTCAGCACAAATCACAGGATTTTCTTGTGACAATGTTTTCTCATCAAAAATCACACTGCTATAAAAGATTAGAAGTGTAATGAAGACAGCGCCTAAATCACATTTGCTAACAACAATGAAATCTGCAATAGAAGAATATAAAATTTTGCATGAGGGAACAAACTCCCCCCCCCCCCCATCTTAAAATCTGGATCCACAGAGCCTTAAAATGTATTAAACAAATTTTGAAGAAGAAGAAATAGGAAATCCAGATTTTTTGGTTGGTTGGTTTGTTGGTTGGTTGGTTGGTTTTTTTCCCTGAAGACAGTGAGTCAAATCAAAAAATAAGAAGAAAAACAATCCCCTGTTTCTATCACTCTATCACTCCAGGTTTTCCAACATGTAGGGCATGAGCAGTCAAATATTAACTTCCAGTAAGGTGGTTGAAATAGCTTTTTCAGAAACAGAAAAAGATTATAGAAGAATCTGCTACAAACACATTGTAAAAATATTCAGCTGATATTTCCCCAGAAATTTCATGTAATGGGAAAGTCCCTTGCTGATGGCATGTTTTATTGAATTTTCTTTTCTTGTTTTTCCTTTTCGTTTACAGCTGATCTGCTTGATGGGTTCTTTTTTGTTTTCTTCACTGAAATCATGATTATAGGCTAAGTACTAACTTTGAGAGTGCCAGTGACAATGTCTTTAAATTACTATAAAAGCAAGCACAAGGCTCTTTAAAAAGCCTGAAATCTGAAACCACTCAAACTAATTGATTTTTCATACTCAAGTACTGGTATTACTGCAGGCAGATGGTTCCCAGTATGGCACAGCTTCTCCTATTACCTGCACTTTCATAGCATTTCACAACATAAAAAGGTTTTTCTTCTTTTGTTAATTGTGTTGATTTCTTAGCACACACTCTTAGGAGAAGAGGTGATTTCATGAATTGATGTGGTTAGAAAGCAGAGTTTGTTTCTTAAACATTGACTGCCTTGCTATCACCAGTTAATTAGAATATAAAGGCAGATCTATCACAAAGCATTCCTGGTACTCTTCAAAATACAACTTTAAGTAAAAGGGTGAGTAGTTAATATGTTGCATAATGTCAGGATCATACAACTTTTTTCCCCTTAAGTGCTAAGTTTTTGCTGATTTGTATTGTGTTTGTTTTTCCTCTTCAGACAGAAATAAAGCTCAGCATAGCTTTGTATCCAATTAAAATCATTATCTCACTCCAGTAATGAGAGAAGTGTGAATTATAACACATGCACCTATTCATATAATTTTGAATTATTTATTTGTGGAAACATTTACACATTGGAGATGTTTGGGTGTGTAGAATGTAATCACATTTATCTACCTAATTCCTACCCACTCACATTTCCTACACACCTATGGCACACATTCTGCCACTCAACACCTCTCTAGCTAACGATGGGCTTCACTTCTATATCATTTAAAGACCCTACATAGGTAAACTCTGCATTTTTCCACCTGACATTTCTATTTGTTTGGGTGGTTGCTACATAAAAAGAAATTGTATTATGAGGTTTGGATGTTGCTTATTAGCTGCTGTCACACTTCATTGTTTATTAATCTGCTGTAAATTAATAATCTAAAAATTGGATATTTTTTTCCAAAGAGGGTGTGTTTTGAAGACCACATAATACATAAGCAAGAAATCAGGTTAACACTAATTCTACAGATACGAGTATCATACAATGTAATTAACACATTTAGTCTAAGATGCTATCTTGATCTAAAAGTAGTGTCTTCACTTGAACTGTTTGTGTTTCATTTTCTTCTGGTAAATAAATATTCAAGATGAGGTGCTTAGCCTGTATTGTCAAACACACCTAGAAATGAGGCTACTATGACATGACTCAATGCTTGGTCAATTGCAGAAGTAGTCTTCCTTTTTTACAGACGTGAAATAAAAAATCTCTAAATAATTTTTACATGTCTGTTTGAATTACACTCAACATTCAAATTCCAAACAGAATGATTAAAAAGAAATATTTCCAGCCTCAGAAGAAGACTTTTTCTATAGACTAGAATGACATAATTGGAAGTACCAAAACTAGAATGTCAACGCATCAAATCATTTCTGCTCTGTAATTAAAAGGCAGTTGAAATACTCTCAGACCCCAAGAAAACTCAAACCTAAATATCTGGAAGAGTTAAATCCTCCTCCATGTCTACCTTGGAGCAGACAGTTATAACCAGAGCATTCTGAAAAAGTCATGCAAACTCTCACAAGTCACCCCTTGAATTTTCATCCTTTGCTAAGTTCTGATTCAATAATGCATTGGTATACTACAGCATGTTTAAACAGATATTGGAATTACACTGTCTTGTTTTTTAAAAAAAATTAGACTAAGTTCATTATACTTTAATACTTGGCAGAAACTAAAATCTTCCTCATAAGACAACATCAAGTTTGGCTGCACTACAGCTACACAAATGGTGCTTTAAATTTATAAAAGGGTCAAATAGATGTGGTACTGAGGATACTTCCATTCTTCCTGAAAAATCAACACACAACCAGTCTTATGTCTTTTTCCCCTTTTTTATTTTTTTTCACATATTAATTCTGTAAGATTCACAATTAATTTATAGATTTTTACAAGAGCTAACATAGGTTCTTTAATGAATTTATGAATTTCCTCAGTTGGATCTGGAATCTCTAAGATTATTACTTATATGATTTCAATGTCCATGTTGACAACGTGGAAGATACGTTTGCTTTTATGTTCATCCTCTGCTTTATAGGTAAAATCATGTGTTTATTTGGTTTACCTGTTGTCCCTTTAAAAATGCAAGACTTGGCTGCAAGATTTTTGTCTTTTCTCCATACTTACCATTGGAATAGATGACAATTCTTCACACTCACCAGTTGCATGGTAGTGTCCTGGTTTAGGAAACAAACCCACCACAGGTAACACTTCCAATAATTCTGTCTCATTTAATATTACCAGTTATGAAAACATTCTAGCATTTTCTATTTAGCTTCTTCCATTGTCTGGTTTTTTACATCTGTTTGTTCCCAGTAAATGGAAAAAATAGTCCTGATAGTGTCATTCATGTCAAAGCATACAATATTTCTTGCCTTGAAAGAAAGCTTTTAGATGCTTTTATTAACTTTCAGTTTTCTATTTTTTTAGGATTTCTGTAGTTTTATCAGCTAATTTTATTACATAAGTTTTCTTTTTCTTCATATCTTATGCCATTAATATTGTTTGTATTGCTTTCAATCTCTGTTCTCCAGTATGTTTTAATTTATGAGATTATTTTCTTCATATCTTAATATTCCCATTTTCAATTATTTTATTCACACAGTTATTTATTTTTAAATTTCCTGGGTTTAATTTCCTGAATAAGCTTTTTTTTTAATGTCTTTTCTGATGTTCAGAAATGACCAGTTTCTAATAGTATTGTGCCAGTTTTATTATAGATGGTTTTGGCCCCACTAATCCTGAGGTATACTACTTGGATTTACCATAGACTTGGGGGAGGGAGGAATTATGTTCAGCCATCAGCAAAATAAACAAGACACAAAGCAGAAGCTACAAAATCTGCTGTAAAATGAAATTGCTGGACCAAACTTTTTGTTCTTCAAAATATAACTTAATGGCTAGTGCTCATTCCTCAAGTTCATCTTCAGAAACTAAAAGTGTCCTATAAATTCTCCTTGGGAGAAAATTGTATCCCAGACACATATCTAGATCTAAGCACATAATTTTGGAACTAGTCACAGAGGCCATGAAAATAGGAAAATTTCTAAGCAATCTTCCCTTGCATGCACATTTCAGACAATTGATAATGAATACCCTGGTTTGCTTTTCCTTTGGTGCTACACATCAGTAAGCAAAGGAGGAAGGAGACCCACTGAGGATAGCTTTCAAGCTCTGGCTTCTTTAAATTCTTTGGTAAGATCTTTGTCAGTGTGATGAGATAATCTTTTTCTCACTTGCTCAACTTCTACGTGTTTGAAAGAAATATTTCATCTTTTCTTCATGCTGGCAAGATTTCTATTGTTGCTCTCTTCTCTTGAGAAGGATTTAGGTTTCTTCTGATGTTGTCCTTGCATGGCACACACATTTTGTCTTTTTTAAAGCCGGGCTTTCTCTGCTGTTTAGGGACTGGGAAGCTATCATACTAAACTATCCTGTCGAAAAAATCATTCATGAGCTTTGAAAATAATATTATCATTGTTGTTTATTTATGCAATGACATGAATAAAACTGTTAAAGAAAAGGATTTCTGGAGCTGACTGTTGACATCATGCAAATTTTTAGTGTACAACTTCTTTTATGTTCCTATTGGTGTCTTGGAGATTTTTATCACTCAGTACTATGAGAGTTGCAAGAGTCCTGAAATTAAAGAGCAGAAATAATAATCTGTGGAGAAACTCAAGTATGGAGTAATGAAGTGACTTCTTGAAAGTCAATGATGAAACTGAGAAATGAACAAAGAATTTCTTATCCTTAATCTGAGAATTGAGCTTCTTGCACTAAAGTGCTGATTTCACAAGTAGACCTTGACAGCCATAATTAACAGCATTATTTCACACACAGAACAGTTATCCTCTCTTTCTGGCTGCCTTAGGTAAAAATTTTCAGAAGCATATTGCTTTGCTGTATCTACATAAATAAACCAAAGCTAAACCCACCTAAATAAACCAACAGTAAACAGACTTTCAACCCATTTAAGGGCAGGCCTGCCTTGTTTTTTTCCCTGCATCCTAGAACAATAGGTTGTGATTTTAGGGGTGTCAAGTTAAGTAGCATTTTCAAACAGTTTTCAAGCTCTCTAGGCACAGTCCAGACAGCTCACAGAATCCCCACATTTGTGTATTTGACAACATCCAAGATTAAACACTAAGAAAGTTTTACAGAGGTAGCCAGACTTTGCTATTTGGTTCAAGGTTATGAAATAGACCTCATTTAGTATATTAGTATAAATTTAGTTCTTGTGCACCAATCATTTTGTAAGTGTTTCAAGGTAAAGAGCTATATTATTATGCACAGGCAAGAGTCACCATGCAATCAAAATATAATAAACAATTTTGAAACACACTGAGGACTTAAGGTTTAGGTTTATCAAGAATAAAATTAAACAAAATAATGAAAAAACAGACAATGTAGGAGATTTCTTTTTTCATTAGTGTCAAATAATGTAACAAGGGGCAACAGACACAACAGCTTGAAAGGTTCCACATACACATTAGAGAATTTCTTGGGCATTGTGGGGGAGAAGATTCACTATTGCAAAACATTGTCCACATAGGTTGGAGAATCTCTAATTTTGTAGTGTTACTCAGGTAAACACAGCTGACCCAATGTACTGTTAATGTCTCCCTCTTTTTTCTACCAGGTAACCATCCATCTAGTTCATAGCAAATCAAGAAAATCTTACCCCAAATATGAAGAACAACACTGGAAAGAATTTGGGAATAATTTCCTTTGTTGAATGCTTGCACTTCTATTTATGTGTATCCTGTTTAAAACTATCTTTCATGGTGGAAACATGCAGGGATATGATTTCAATTCCTTATAGCCATGAAAGCCACTATGAGAATTATTCTGCTAATAATGAAATCCTGAAAGGGTGATCAACTTCACCAGACTGCTTCTGTTTCCACCATCCACTTGTGATTACCTCTTCCAATTTTTTCCATTCTATTAAATTTTTCTCTTAACTAGATTCTTTTAATAGGGCCTTAAAAGCTCACATTAAAGAATGAACTTGTAAATGTCAGGAAATGTATAAACTTTAAGAGTTTGGGTTTGTTTTTTTTTTTTTTTTTCTATTTTAAAATGTTGCCAAAAAATGATATAGGCATAGACATAATCAAGAATAGTCTCCTGAAGGTAGCAATAGGTGTTTTTCATCCAGTACAGGAAATACCTTCTGTCTGTGATTTTCATATTGCTGTGGGCAAAAGAAGTAATCCAGGCTCTTTTGCACTAAATTTAACAAAACAGTGGTTATCCTTGCCCAACTAGCATACTTGTATAATCATCTGAATAACAGCAGGATGCGCAGCTGTTTCCTGTGAATGCAGATCATAGGCATCTTCATTTGGTTGAAAAAGTCTTGTTAGCAACTCACTGTTAAACAAGGATCTTAGATGTCTACCTGCAAACATCCTGCTTATGTGTGGACATGGCACTTGAGGGTACGGTTCAATGGTTAGCATGGTGTTGCTAGGTTGACAGTTGGACTTCAGGATTCTAAAGGTCATTCCCAACCTAAACAATTCTGTGATTCTATGAAAACTCTCATTGACACAAAGTTTCTATAGCCTGGAATTTACTGGTATCCATTTTATGCTCTTCAGCCAACTATACAGAATACTGAAATACAACACTAGAAAGAAGCAGGCCTTTGAGTACTGTAAAACCTGTATGTATACAGGTCAAATGCTAGTGAGGACTGTCAAGTATTATCTTTTCCACAGTTACTGATGTAACTACAGGTGAAGCAGTACTAACATCAGTGAGAAATTTCATATACTAAAAGCCATAAAAGCCACATAGCACATTTCTAGAAGCAGCTGAATGACAGATCTAAACAAGAACCTAGTGGAGACTTGCTTAAAATTTAGATAATATTGTGTAGAACTGCAGTTCTCAGATTAAGCTGGTTAGTTGCTAACTACCTTTCAAAATACTGGGACCCTCTAAGTATTTCAAATGTTACTTTTTTCACTGAAAAGCAATATAGATTATACAGATATGCAGTCCACTGTTTTTCATCTGCTTTCCTTAATAATTTTTGTTCAAGTGACTGAAGGACTGATGTGGTGTCAAGCCTTCACAGGGTACAGAAATGCAGCTTAACAAACCTGGAGCTGCAGAGTCTCAGAACTCATGGGTGCATTCAGCCCATCAGCAAAGAAGGTACAATGTCCAGTAAAGACACATAACACCAGCCAAAACTAGCGTTGTCTTTTTTATTCACTGCAAAGATTGTTGATGCAGATGGAAGCTAAGAATTATAAGAATGTTATCAAGAAGTCTTGGAGAAGATGGAAGAATTGTGGTGAGAAGAGGTTGCAGGAAATACAAGTTCTCGCTGAAGTTTAATTCAGTTAAGAAGTCAATCAAGCACCAATCTCTGTGGAAACTGGGCTTTCTGATGTGTTGAAGTCAAAGGTTCCCGTGTGGTTAATCTTGTGCAGGTGATAGGTCAGAAGCTCTATGACTATGTTACATTTAAACCCTGTCCACTTTCCATATGCTGGGAAGTCTTGTAGTTACTTTCCCACAGAAGGACTCAATCTTGAGGGTGTCAGCTATGCTCATTTAATAAAGCATGCTTCTGTTAGAATTTCAATACAGTTTCTTTTAAAGATGCCAAAAGAGACAACTGGCATATCTACATTAAAAAGCTCCATGCTTAGAGCACATCAAATGTATTAAAGACTCAAAGCTTATTCTTTCCTCTGCAAATATATATTTTTCAGTGGACTATTTCTTGATCTGAAAAAGGAAGAGGGTGCAACATTCAAGTAACTTTTTTGAAGCATCTCAGGTTTGGTTTAAAAGACTGGTGACATTGTATAGGAAGAAGTTTATATTATATCTTCTTCTATAAAAATGTTTTTGTTACTTAGCCACCTTTGGTTTAATGCACGTATATAAATAATTTAAAAAAAACCCCAAACTTGAAGTGGTGATTTTCTATGACATATGATGAGGAAAATATTATTCATCTACTGTGGTTTCAAAGATTAAAATGTATTATGAAAATATTGGTTATGATCTGTGCTCACTTTTTAAAAAAATGCAAACATTAGCGTGTCAGTTATATATAGCACTGAACACTGAAAAGGTCATCTCTGGAAACTATTATGTGACTAGTTTGAGATTCCTTTTACTCTTCCTGACATCCTTTACATGGTTGCATTGTGTTAGACATGGCATAACCAGTCCACTGAGGCTCAAATGTTTATTCCCCTGTATTTATTTGTATGGTAAAACACCTCAAAAAAGCCAAGGTGTAGAAGTACAGTTTTTCTGAGAATGGTTGGATATTTTGAAGGCATTGACATTACACATCTTGGAAAAGCCTTAATTTAAATTGTTTTATGCAGTTTGGTTTCTCAAACAGAAATGAGATTTTCTGTCATATAAATGGGGAAATGTTATGGATTATTAGATATTAATTTAACATCTTTTGACTATAGTGAAATTATGAAAATACCCTATACATTTTTGTAGACACAAATATGCCATTTATAATGAATATTTTAAAATTTACCATTAAAGGAGGGAGATTTAAAAATTGTCATACTCATAATAAATTTTGTAGACTGTGAGTCATTTATCTATGCAAAACCTCTTCATTCTATCTCTATTCAATTATGTAGGTCATTCCACTAACTCTAGATGTACTCTGCATTGTACAATGTATCATTAAAGAATACCTTTTAAATGTCTAATCTGTATTCATTTACTATGCAACTGACTCACTAAAGTTAATTAATTAACTGCATTGAATGTGAAGCATTGAGAATGTGGTCTCATAAGGTCAAAATCAGGTTGTAATTTAAAAAAATATTCTAATAGTCCATTAGATGTGTTCATATAAAATAAAAGTTTTCTGAGTTATTCAGTATTTCCTCCTTTTCTTCTGCCCCAGCATATTGGTAGTAGTTACTGGCATAGCTACCACTTGATTTGATTTTGATTCAAAAAAATTTATGTTCATCTGTCATCACACTCTCCTGCTGAGCTGTTTTCTTTTATACTTTTGATGATATGTCTTCCATCACTTTTTAAATTGTTTTGCTTAGCGCAATTGTAAGATCATTAATAATTAAAAAAGAAAGATTAATAAATAAATAGCATAGGATACAATTTAGCTGAGTTGGAGATTCCATCAGCTGTGAGTCAACATTTAGTTATCAAAAAATATTCATGGCTTTTTGAAATAAACCAGCAATTGAATCTGTTTCTGAAGGATATCTTAGTGGGAAAAGAAGTATAAAAAGGGCTTCCTGAGAACATGCAGTTTTGGCTGAAAAATAAAATCCCTGAATTATCCTGTGTTCTAAAATAAAAGGGTATTGTGTATTCATCTCTCAAGATTACAGCCAGACATGTAGATCTTCAGCCTTTTGAGCTGTGATCCAGTAATGGAAAACTGATACTTTTTTTATTCATAAGCTTAATATTTTTGAGCAGCAGCTGCCTTGTTGGTTAAAAATGTTTCTGTTAACAAAATATGTTGCATGTATTGCACGGGCCTATTCTAGCAAGTAAAACAGACAGGCTATGTCTCATCTTAATCCTCAAAAAAAGATTTCTTTTTTGCTCGACAAGTAATATCTTTGTCCGTGTTCAGAAGGTGACAAGCCAACTTTAACTTCCACAAAGGATATTTATGAACCCCATGAGTGATACTTAAAGAGCCTTTAATTTGTATCTGTTTAGACTACCACAAAACATATCATACAAAGTGATCTCTGAGGCATCCAGGATTAAAAGCATGTAAATGCTATTTTGTTTTGCCCAGGTAGATAGATAACCATTTCCTTAAGTTTTATTTATTAAATTGACTGTGAGTTGAGTGAATTGCAATTCCTTCACCCCAGGGACATTCAGTCTTCTGGGACAAAGAATGTGTCTTTCATTATTTTTCACATCCTAGGTAACATGGCCATTTTTGGTTTAGGTCCCAAATACCACTAGCAATCATGATCATTTGCATATAAGGCAAGGAGGATACATTACACTAACTTGCCCTAACAGAAAAAGAAATTATGTAACTCTGAAAAGCTTTCAAATAAATATGAATCATATTCCTCTGCCCTGTAAGAATAATAATGCCTTGCCAACTTGAAGTTAGCTTAGATTTCAGGGTTTAAGGCCAGGAAACTTAAAAACCTGACGCTTTTATCAAAACTGACTTCCTGCATAGTACTGGATATAAGGTTCTACCAAGCAATGCTGGTACCAGGTTCAGTAAGTTGTCACTGAAATAGAACAACAATGACTTCAGGTGATAGAGTACATGTCAGCTGCTTTCCAAATTGCTACAACACTGAAGGGCATATGGTGATTTTTTTTCACATTTCCATTCATTTCCATTTTTTATTTTTCTAACTTCTTTTTTTCACATATTGAATTCTGGCAATACATTTTCCAGATAAAAAAAATTCCTTATCTCCTCACTATGCAGCCTCAGCCTATGAGGTCTATGCAGCCTCACCTTGAATACTGTGCGCAGTTTTGAGCAACACAGTGTAAGAAAGATATTAAACTATTTGAGAGTTTCCAAAGTAGGGTGGCAAAGATGGTGAAGGGACTTGAGGGGAAGCTGTATGAGGAGCTGCTGAGGGCACTTGGTCTGTTCAGCCTGGAGAAGAGGAAAATGAGGGGTGACCTCATTGTGGTCTGCAATTTCCTCATGAGGAGAAGAGGAGGGACAGGCACTGATCTCTTCTCTGTGGTGACCAGTGACAGGACTCAAGAGAATGGCCTGGAGTTGTGTCAGGGGAGGTTTAGTCTGGGTATTAGGAAAAGGTTCTTCACCCAGAGGGTGGCTGGGCACTGGAACAGGCTGCCCAGGGAAATGGTCACAATACTGAACCTGACAGAGTTCAAGTGTTTGGACAATGTTCCAAGGTACACAGTGCGACTCTTGGTCCTGTGCAGAGCCAGGAGCTGGACTCAGTGATTTTTGTGGGTTCCTTCCAAGTCAGCAGATTCTGTGATTCTGTGAAATGTATTGTGTAAAGATCACTCTTCTGGGTCAGTCATCTCATACTATTATCTGATGTAAGTAGATTGAGCTTCTCTAAGTTTCTCACAACAAAATGTGTCTTCCAATCACTCTCAGAGCATTCATATAACATCTCTAGAGAAAAAGAACAGTTTTCCTGTGGTGGTATCCCTTTTGCTAAATTATGACACTGCCTTCTGAGTAGAGGTGATCAAAAACATTCTGAATTTATTTAGAAAAAAAGTAATTTGGTTGTCCGATAGCAATTTACCTATTAGAACATGATAAGAATTTTAAGCAAAAATATCATCTTTATTAGGCATTAGTTTGACAGTACATAATGGTATGCCCTTTTTTTAGCTGCATGTTAGGAGAAAAGCTATCAGCTAGCCACAGTGTCATTTCTGCCTGAGGATAAATGAAACCACAGCTCCCACTTATCAGAAGTTATAAGGTACGCAGTCTGAGCATGTAAGAGATGTTCTATGTTTTCTCTGTTCACACTGTTCTACAGTTTATGAATATTTAAACATTCATTGCTGTAGTGTGGAAATACAGATAAACTCCTTTTCAGTTCCATGTCCTTGGAAGTTTCAATCATTGGTACTCTGTTGCAAAAATAATTTAATTCCAATAACAAAGATTCAAGGAGGCTTGTTTTAAAAAAAACTTGCAGTTAAAAAACTTGTTTGAGATGTGGGAGTCCTAATTTCTTATCTGCTTTCAGGCTGATTTAGAGTTAGCTTTTTTTGTGTAATGCAGTCTAGGAACAGACTATTTACTATTTTCATGGCCACTTTACATTGAGGGATTTACCTTGAGCTTTTCATCTTCCAGAATCCCTAACACCATTTTAAACTTAATGTCTTCTCAAACTATACTATCATTCGCTCTGTAAAAATGACCTTACAGCATTCATTACTTCTAGACATTTCATTTCTTTAAGGGGTACATAGGCTGATCATAATTAGCAATGTTTATGCTACTTTGCCAGTCTTAAAGATGCTCGGAATTTATTTTTTTGATAAGGAAACAAAAAGGTATACTTTTTTGGTGGTATTGGATAAAATACCTTACAGTCCCTAGGTTAGGAAGTAAAATTGCAAACATCCCATTAAATCAATAGTGTAATAATAAATCAGACAAATTTAATTTGAGCCTTCTTTAGAATAATATTTTTGACAACTCAAAGTGTTTTATGTATTAAATGCACGATTTTAATAATTAATAATGAATGTTAGGAGTTGCCAAATCTGGAATAGAGGTGAGCCTGTCCCAGTTCCACATTTACAGGGGTATCCAATATTTAGGTTTAATATGCATTTCCCATAGGCACATGCAATCCATAGGCACAAGACAGATGTAAAGCTGTCTTGCCCTGATGAGTGTCATGCCCAGCCCCTGGGGCTGACACCCTCCTGGGATGCCCTGGGAAGAGCCAGGTCAAAGGCACATTTCTCCAAATTGTTGGGGTTGCACTTAGCACTGCTGCACCTCTGCACATCCAAGTGTACCTGGATTTTATCCTAAAATCACACAGTGTCCTGCTAGACTGGGACTGGTTTGTCCACACTGTGGGTGGGATTCACTACAGATTTCAGTTTGCACAAAGATCAATAACATCTGCAGTACTTGCAGATCAAAGCAAGTGGCACACAACTTATTTGATTGGGGTATAACTGAATTGCAGGGATGTGGCATGAGAGTGTCAGTGGATAGCTGATGAGAAGGGTCCAGAAGTAAAACAGGCAGCCAGTTAAAGGGGATGCTTTCCCTAACCCAGCTGCCCTATTTCAGTGAATAAAAAGGTCTATTTGACAATCTTAGGCTTTAGTTAGTGTTCTGAAAAAACTTAACATAATCCTAGGTAGCATGTCCTTTGAAAGCACAAGTATAACTATGCCTAACTTTTCTTGACATTTTCCAGCAAACTCATTTACTTGACTTTTTTTTACTATAATTAAAAAATAGTCAGGTCCTATTGACTGAACCTATTGCCTATTCAAGAAAGAAGATGCAAGCAGTTTTCACTGTTTATCATGTTAATATGACAAAAATCAATGAGAAATAAATCAAGCCTAATTAAAAATATAAACATAAAATGCTCTTAAGCACATTTTTAAATGCATTTTACAAAAGTTTGTTTTCCGACTAAAAAGACTTTCAGAATGTAAACAAAGGCAAGAAGTAACATTTTCTATTGAGTCAGTAAAAATTTAAAATTCTTGTCGAATTTGTCAGCATGACACACAGTTAGACTTGATTTATTAACACCTATTTTATCAGTTGTAGAAGCTACCATATTGAATGAGCTAATTTAATCATTTTAGTATCTGTATAATGAAAAATATAGACTACATACATTACTCAGAAAATAAAGTCCATATACTCTCTCTATATTAAATCCAAAGACTGAGTGCACAGGGCAGAGTAGTGTGGAGTCACAGTTGTAATAAATAAAAGATGATTTCCAGGCAGCACTCAGATATGTGTTTTAATTGGAATACTTTGGCTGATTTTAACTTACCTAATTTGCTGTTTCCCAGTTTTTTTGTTCAATTTCATGCACAAACATGCTAAAATATCAACATTTAATGAAGTGTTTCCCATCAGGAGTGTGCTTTTGAAACAAATTTCCACTTTCCATACATTGGTTCACTTTATGGAGTGCATAAACTGGATTCATTTTTCAGGGAACTAAATTAAAGGCCCTGGTTAAGTCTACAGGTTGAGACTGGGCTCCCACTAGGTCAGCTAATACCCTTTCCTTTTCATGTTAATGCATAGTTCTTGTAAATTTAGGAGCAAACTCCATCAGCAGTACAGCTAAGAGCTCAAACCATGAACTAGAACTACCCGCAAAATGAATTGATTCAGGCTCATTATGGAAATCTGAACACAGAGCAAAATAAAAATAGTCTACAGATTTGCATATGAAGAATAAAGGTGTCAGGACAACAAATGTGCCATCTTTTTTCATGTTGCAAGGGAACAGAAATTTCTGTATAAATCTTCTGGTAGAGGCCAGGCTGTAACTGCACAGCAATTCAGCAGTGAACCAGCTCCTCCTCCACACACAGGAGGACAGGACAATACACACAGGCAAATAAACCCGTTTGCCATGCATTAGAATAGGACCAAAGCATATGTAAACCTGTGAGCAGATTTTGCACCTGGCTAAAAGTCAAGCATGCAGTCAAAACACACCCTGCTCTTTGGCTGAACTGGTTTTGACCATGCACTTAGGCTTTGGTACCAAGCTCCACCAATGGTGTGATACAGGCTATGATCCAAGCCATTAAGCCATTAATTTAACATTCTTTCATGCTATAAGACCACTTTTGAAGAAAAAAGCAATGTAATAATAATAAAATAAAAAAAATTTCTCCATTCTTTGGAATTATGTTCAGCAAAAAGATGCCATAAAGCATGATGAACCATTCTAACTTACCTTAATTGAAGCATTTCTCTAACTGCAAATATTTCAACAGGTTTTTGTCAAGAATGACATTTTGAAATACTGTCTTTCATCCAACCATATATATATCTGCCCTTATTCCCTGACAATATATTTTATGGCGTGCAGTCTACTCAGTTAATTTTATTCTCCCTCGTTAACCATGTTGAGACACTGAAGATTACACTGCGCAGAAATCACTTTTAAAATTCAGTTTAAAAAAGGAATACATTTTAATTTTAAATTCCATTTTAAAATATAATAGTAAAAAAAAATAAAAAATTCTTCTTTGGCCTTCTTGATTCAGTGTTCTGACCTGTGTAAGATATTCCCTGTGTTGTGAGTTTTACTTCAGACTATGTCTAGCTTAGTCCCATTAACTATATTTAAGTTTTCATGATGGTTACAAAGAAATGTCATTATTATCATTTAACTCTACAAACTCTTGATATTTTTAATGAAGACCTGTTTTGAATTTCCATGAAGCTGTGTCATATTTCCATATAAATAAAAGAAGAATTTTGCTAGGATATGTATGTGTGAAGCATCACCATATAGTTAATAATTATTTTTAATGAAAATAAAACTGTAGGAAATTGACACATGTCTCATTTGAATTATATGATGATAGTTTGAATTTTTTGTTTCTTTCCATTGTTACTGCAGTAATATTTCATTACTTTTAAACAAAATAAAATTTAAAAAGCTAATGTATTATGTCTATTTTGATGAGAATTATTTAGGCAGTTTGGCAACTCTGGCAAACTGAAGTTTTCATTTGGTATTTCTTGTCAGCCTTCTCTTTTTTACTTGGTTAACTGCTATATAATATTCCAACCATATTCCCTTTCTCTTTCTATTAATTTAAGATATCTTAATTAAAAATATAAAAAAGAGTATAGCCTCCAACAGGGTACAAGCTGATTATATTTTTAAAAGTTCAAAAGTTAAGAATATTTGTCACATTGTCATGAAGAACCCAAATGTAATCATTCATATGTATTTATAAAGAAATGTTTCATGGTACAAATTCAAATTAGACAAGAATCATTTGCCAAAAACTGAAAGGCCATGGTGTTGTTGACCGTGTTAATATTCTCTGCAGTTCAGAATCCTTACACTTAATAGGATGTACTGAAAGAAATAAATTATTATGTTGTCTTTGTATTCAGTGTCTGTCTTAATTTTGATTTATCTTTAGCCCGGGTAAGCATTTTCACACACACACTCTCTCACACACACACTCACACGTGCGCGAAATGCCCATCATGTAAAATGTTAAGCTTTTATTTATTTCTTTGTTTCTCTTTCCAGAGTTTGAAGCATCAAATGTGACTTCTCAAAATCTCAAGTTTTTCCTAGAGAATGTCTTTTACCAACTTGATTTTGTTCAGTCATACTCAGTGATGTCTCTGGTGATACGTTGTGGACAGATGGACTGCCTCCCTACAACCTCAGAATTTCTGAACTTACCCACTGCCAACACATTTTTCTGTTTTCAGGACAAAGTGTTTTTGCAGTAATGGACAGACTTGATGCTATGTTTGTAATTAGCTTGAGAAAGGAAAAACCCCTCTATATTTTCTAATGTCTGAATGACCTTAGTTTAGCAGGATTTGATTTCTTTCATTTTTCTAAAGTCTGGTTACTCAGCTTTTAAGTTTTTAATGCACACTTTTTTATTATATAAGAATAATAATGATGGTCTCTTCTTCAAGACTCAGTGCTTCCCAGGTTACCTGTCCAACAATAAGCACAACCTAATTTATATCTTGTGATTCATCTGTCTTCAATTAAATTTTTTAAAATGTTGTTAGCTCTGACAGCACATTACAAAAGAAGAAATCTGGTACTCTACACAGACAATCCACCAGGTGGTATGATTCTAGGATTTTAACACATATTATGCTGGGGTTTTTTTCTGTTATATTTATATTTCCTTTCTGCTGGGGAGAGCAAATTGGGCTACGCTTGGAGAGAATGGAAGAGACTGATGGAGGGCTGAGGAAAAGGCTTAATTTTGTAATTAATGTATAATTACACTATTTGCATGTCATTTAGCTAGTAAAAGGCTGCATATTAAGCACTTCAATTGGTATTACTTTTAGGTAGCAGCAATGGAAAGAAGAGTTTTGGACCTAAGGGTATGCACTGAAGTACTCATACAGTAAATAGAAATGAAACAGATGTACCTCTGTTTTCATAAAGTTTCACTTGAAGACTTGCCAAACTGTAATGTAAGTTTGTATAAAGTCATAGTGCATATTTCTGAAGTAGACAGAAAAGGAATTTCAATACTTTGGTTGGTGGAGGGATGAAAAACATTTTTCTAGTTCAGTGTGTGATCTATTATGATTCAGTTGTTTTGATTTTTTTCCAGCGTTTAAAAAAAGAGGATTTTTACATGCATTAAGCTAGACAAATTTCAAAACAGTACAAAGTGGCTCTTCATTCTCAATGCAGGCTTGAGTATGTGTACCCAACACAGAGACGGTGACAGGGAACCCTGTAGAAAAAGATTAATGACACTAGAATTTACCAGCTTGGTGCTTACACTGCACTTTCAGTGTGCATGGGTAAAGTGTTTGTTTTCCTTTTTAGATTACTTACCACTGCTTGATTTACTGGGCAGCAGAGTGAAGACAAGTTTTTAAATAACTGTGGCATGGCTACCACCCTTCTCAGCAAGCAACTGAACTTGTTTTAGATTACTTTTTCAGTAATAATATCCAGGAAATAATGTAATAGTTCTTTCTACCAGGATTTTCCTCATGAAACATGAACTTAGAGGATATTGCATTTGCAGCTCATTTCTGATTTCAGATATCTTTGAGATCTATTGTCCATGAGGGCAAAAATTTATGAGCAATCATAGAATCTGTGACAGGATCCCTAAAATATCATATAGGTAGTTCCTATTCAACTATACAGGGCATGTAAAAGTCAAAATGATTAATGTTGGTTTTCTGCAAGTTTAACAGGTTTACAAAGGCATCACAAATTCCTAAGTGGCTAAGGTGCAGCATGACATTGAATGAAAATCTGATTCTTGGTTATTCTGTTGAAAATTCAATGATTTTAATTCAGCTGCAACTGAGGAAATGTACACCACTTGTGTAAAAAACAAGGCAAACTGCTTTCCTCATATAATCTTATTAGAGGTGCAACTCCACTGATATTAAAGGGGTCATATATAAAAAGATTTTAATCCATTCTGTTCTAATTGGAGAAAAAAAAAAGATACATGAGGATAAAATCAGAGGAAACTGAGAAGTTTTATTCACATCCTAACAGGGTTTATAATGGTATGGAAATTATAGGGTAAAATACAGTTGCTATTCTCTGGGTGGAATGTAGAAATCTATTCCATTCTTGAAGCCCATTCCATGGGACAGACACAGGACCTGCTAAGGGGCATGGAGCACAGGCTCTGTGGAAATCCTTGCAGGGAGGGAACTCAATGGAACTTTGCAGCTGAGAAACTGCATAACACCTGTCAGGCAGGGGAGAGGGGAATATGTCCTGCTGCTGAGCCAGCAGCTGGGGTGAAATCATTCTCCTATTAACCTGGTTCATTACAGCCTAATTGTAATGCTAACCCACACCTCCATCCCAAAGTTACCTGACTACAAGATACCACCACGCACGAGGTAATTTTTTTTTGATTGTATCCTTAAAAGTGAAACAAGAGAATTTTACACCATGATGTTGATGAGAGTTGCCCAAGTTCCAAGTGACCATAAAGAAATTGTATAAAATTCAAGAATGGGAGAAAAGTTAGAGAAAACTCCACTGTAACTGCTGGGATCATGCTGAACCTGTCCTGTAGGGACACCTGTTGGGTAAGAACCACAATCTATCCATGCTGAATATTTTTTATGGGGGTTAGAGCTTGTCTGTATTTTTCTTTGAATGTTTCTGCAATAAAACACTTGAACCTTCACCTCTCACAATTTTATATGAATAAAGAGTGTAATGATGTAATCTGTTAGTGTGAGGCCTTTGTGGATGCTGGCAGTCACTGGTAGCAGGGAGCATCCTCAAATAAAGAGGAAGACCCACTGAGGGGTCTCCCTTTTGCTGTTGGTATGTCCCTGATAAGTCAGTCAAACCAGGTCCCAGTCTAGGAGAACTGCTCAGGGAAGGGTCTCCCTAACGGGATGCTCACAGACTACTCATGCACAAGGGGCTCAGCTTTCTTGGAGCATTGACAAATTAAATGCTAAGAAAAGGAAATCTCTAAGAAACCTCAAGGAAATGTCCCTTTTTCAAGTGACAAAATTCAAGATTATAATTCTAAGAAACCTCAAGGAAATGTCCCTTTTTCAAGTGTCAAAATTCAAGATTATAATTCTTTACAAAAAATTACAGGTCCTGGTTGCCCTCCATCTTAGAAACTCCAGTTCCTCTGAGTCTTTTATTTGCACTTAGAGTGGATTTTGTGAGGGAACTGTCATTCTATGTGGACAAACTGAGCAACTTATCAAAATACGGCAAGCTTGTTACTGCAAGAAAGGTTCAAAAACTGACAAGAATTGAGACATTTTAACAGTCAGAGGTCTGTCTGTCTGAGACATGCTTCATAACATAAATCCATCTTCCCAATTAGTCAGAAATTGTAGTTAATATCAGCTTCTCTTTTTGAGTGTGCTTAAAGACACTGTCAAGTTTGAATTGCTCTACCTACAGAAAAAAATCTACTTTCAGAAAGACTTGCTGAAAGTAGGGACAAAGGTGGGTAATCACCTGAGGGAGAGGGAGAGCTCATGGCCAGTGATTCCACTAATGAACCACCCAGGAAAGGGAAGTCATGGGACTTAGGTTGAGGTCATCCAAGGTTTGACTTTGATATCATGCATAACACCAAAAATGAGAATCGTATTTTTTAAACAGTTTTGCTTAGACTTTTCACAGCAGGTGAGCAAAGATAATATGAAAAACCAGCAAGTGCCCCAGGCATGAAAAAAGAAAAGGTAAAAAAAGGTTCCATCAACCTCTAGAGAACAGGTTAGAAGAGGGTAATTTTAGAATGACCCTGCAGATACTAAGGTCAGCTAAGCAGAATGATAATTGTGGTTTGCATACTGTAGAGAAATGTATAAGGAAAACAGCCTGGCTTTCCTTAAACATCTGCACTTTATTTGCAAAGGTATAGTCTAGTTCCAGGAGATGTGAATGGTGGAGTGAAATAAAGGTGTGTTCTATATAAATTAAACTTTACCGGTCAAATCAGTGCAAAAAATATCTAATGTTTCAAAGGTCATAAGGGTATTCTGAAATGACACCACATTTCACTATGAGAAAGTGCTGCATTCTCACATAATTTCCATTTCAGCTTTTAGCCTTGGCAAGTGAATATCTCACTACTGACAAAGGCAATATTTTTATATTTTAGTATAATTTTCATGTGAAAAATAAAACGTCTTACACAAATATTTTGATAAGAGCACAATGTTTTCACTACATCTGTCTATATCAGGCTGTCATCATATCATCTAAATTATCTGAATAATTATATCTGAATTTTATCTGAATAATCAGGGCCTGCAAAACAATGTTGTTGCAACGGCATGACTGATTCTTCAAGTGTTTCTCCTCCTGAGAAGGAACAATTTTAACTTCCTCCATAAACAGCTTCCTCCAGCTCTTGGCCCAAACTGAGAAGGGCCATGACTGGGAAGCTAGTCAACTTCCTTTAGCATGAACACATATCCCCTTAGTATCAAAATGGGGCAAAAAGGCCCAGGTCAATTACAAGTATATTTAATTTGGACAGTTTCCTTGGAAAGTATCTCTGCTGTTTTGTCTCTCATCAGTGATGTGTAGTTTTTGCTTGCTTCTAGTTGTGTGCAGACACATAATTTAATATGAATGTCCAGGTAGCTTCAGAAAACTCTTTACCTTCTGACTCCTGGAAGCTGATGTCCTATGACTTATTTAACATCTGTCTTGAAGGAGGTTCTCTAATCACCACATTTTTAAACTGGCTCAATCAGGAACTTTTGTTTTCTTTTGTTTTCCCTCTGCTGTGTTTATCCCTCTACATTTATGAAGAGCAACCAGAGCACACCACGCCCTTCACTTTGCTAAGTTCTTTAAATTAGATTCCCAAAATCATCCATTGACCTAGCAACTTTCCCTCCACTTTTATATTTTGTATTCCTTTTTTTATTTTTCCATGTGACTTTATGCAAATACTTCATTTGCATTCTTTGTGAATGTCTGAGCCATTAAAGAACTCACCAGTTTCCACTGCTAAGAAAAGATTCTGCCTTGCAAAGAGACTTGCAAAAAGACTGTTGCATTGAAGAGAGGAGGGTAAATGCATTATTCTGGATGACTCCTCTACACCTCACTATTAAAAAAATTGTGAGAAACACAACATCGTAGTCTAGTTAAACTATGTGAGTCCTTCTTGTGCTAATTTAAAAAAATTAAGAGTTTGGTGATTTCCTGCAGGAAAGGATTTCTGGTTTTACAACCTGATCTGCCTAAGGGGCAGAAGTGCTAACATTAAGTTACAACTTCATATCAGCATTTTTACATAGTTGGATAGTGAATATTCAGGATTTTTGCATAACATTCTGAGGGATACCTTGTCTATACTGTCTGTACTGTCAACAGGTATATGTAACATATTATTTAAATGAGCATCTAGTAGTAAATTTTATGAGTGAGATCCAGCTCACTCAGTTTAAATGTCTGGAAGGTACTTCAACTTTAGGTTTGTGGTATAAAGGTCCTTTTAAAAGTTTCCTCTATTTTCAGGAAGACCATTCAAGTTCTGTCTTGTTGAAAGCCTCCCCAGAAAGATTGGTGACTTGTTAGGCTTCAGCACCTTAATGGTGGAATGCATGTCACCTAACCTCCAAACAATAATAATGCCTTATATTTTGGAATGCAATCAACTGCCTTTGAGAGAAGCCCATTCATCTATTTTAAAATAATGTTGGATCAGTATTTTTAGCCAAGTGTGTGATCTATTGATCCAACAGCCCATCTGATTTTTTTACATTTACATGAGTCCCCTCGGTCTGCCTTTGATATAAAGCCATTCAGTCCATACTTCAAAGGTTCAGATTAGAAAAAAACAAGCCTGTACAGTATTGTGTACTAAATTAACTCAGCAGACCTCAAATAAACTAGTAAAAAGAATACATTACCATTCAAACAAGGTCTTAAGACACATCCTAATATGTTCATCTTCACCCTTGGTTGTTACAAAAATTAGCGACAAGCAAACAAATGACACTGCTAAAGGCAAACCGTGTGGGAAGCAGCTATCTCTGCAGTTATACTTTCAGGGGGTGCAATTGTCAGTCTGCAGCAGGCAGCAAGTGTGTGGGATGGTGATGAGGAGCTGTCAGTAGGCTGTGGTCACTTCTTCACCTAGATCAGCACCAGCTGGAACAACACATCCAACTCTACCCATAGGACCCCATTATGTTTAGGAACTTTTGAATATTTAGCACAGAAGCTGCGTCTTCTACATAAATTAGAAGACTGCAATTACATTTCCTCATTTCACTGATTTCATTAACTATTAATTATGGTTCAAGTGCAGCCATGGACTGAGTCAGATAAGGCATCTTAAGTTCAGTGCTGCTTTACATGTACAAGAACAAAATGTTCCTTCTTATACCAGTTGGTTCTCTGAAATGACTTTTCCTGAATTGCAAAAAAGCCAAGTGCAGGGTAAATCAACAGCACTGAGATCTGAAGAAATATTCAAAACAAAAAATGACAGACCATTTCTTGCTTAATTAAAAATTACAAAACAGATTTATTTCCACTTCTTAAATTTTATTATTCAAACCAGACATCTTATTTTTTTTTTCTTTTTTTAGATAAGCTCTTGGAAGGTCAAGGAAGATGGAAATCTAGTTTAAACAGATAAATATAAAGGGAAAAGCTTACACCTACCTTTATTAAATAAACATCATAAAAATGTTCTGTGTGTAAGGGAACACAGAGGATTACAATGGAACAAGGAGAGGGGGTGAAAGCAGCACCAAAATGGTTGTGCAACAATAAATATTGTTCCTGTGCCTTTAAAAGCCCACTGAATTCAGCAAAAACTTTCCCTCTGCTTAACAATCCATTAGTAATATGCTTGTTCCAAAAAGCTCTGTGTCCAAGAAAAAATGACAAATATTTATGTGAGAAAATATTTTTTAAAAACGAAATTTAATCATAGAACAATGGAATTTTCAGTTTGGGTCAGTATCTCTCTCCACGGGAAAGCTACATAGGAAATTCTAGAAGTAAATCAACAACAAAATTTCATGTACTTAATTCTGTTTCCCAAAGGACCAATTCTGAAGAAAAATTGAGAGATGTTTCTGCCACTATATTTCTTATAAAATGGGTCTCCAGTGAAGAGGGAAATAGATTCATTGCTGCTTGGGGTTTGAGGCAATGAGTGGATATAATATTTTTTTAAAACAATACAATTGTAATTTCAAATATAATCTTCCAGAAGTTCTTATCTTACCTTACCTCCAAATAAATTTACCTTGCCATATATTTAGTCATGCACCTGATTTCACTTGTTGTATAGTCTAAACTAGCTACTAGTTAAAGGCTAAAGATAGGCCTTTTTTGTTTCAAACCTCTATAATATTCATTAATGAGAAATAAATCTCTAAAAATAAAAAAACTCTTTCCCTACCTTTGGTCCCATTTTTTTTACAGTGAATCTACCCACTGAAAAGACTAATTTTTCCAAAATTCCATAAATTTAAATGAAGCATTCTGCTTGCAGAAAATATTTCTTTTAAATGTGTGTGTTTCAAACTCCTTGTTCACATGGTTAGGATCATTTTCTGGTAAAAGCAGAGATGTGACTCAAGAAATCTCTGTTCTAGTTATCACGCTGTTACTGATTTACTGTGAGATTCTGGACAAATTCTATTACCCTCTGTGTCTCCAATTCCCATATAAAAAAGATGCAGCCATTATTCATTGGGCTTTTTAGATTCCTTTGGAATCTTCCATAGATGCTCAATATTATGATTAATTATTACTATCAATATATATATATATATATATATATATATATATATATATATATATATATATATATATATATATATAAATATAAAATAAACACTGTCCACATTGTAATGGCAAAGCTGTCTCTGGGATTTGTTCAGTATTCAGATATGAGAAAATGAGAAGAACTATTCCAAATGTTAATCTAATGGTATTTGAAATTTGAGACAAACCAGAATGAAAATATTTCTTTTTTCTTTTACACGACTACAACTTTTTAAAAGACAATCCCACAAACCAAAAATTAGTCTGGTTAGTTTTATCTTTTGATTAATATGCCCAAGTCTTTTAAAATCTTTTAGCTGAACTAAATTTACAGATATTGACTAACTATAGACTATTAGGGAAGTGCATAGCCTCTCTTTGAATGTATAAATCATTAGAGATGGTGGGGTTATGGTTTGAACTTTGAAAAAACAATTCTGATTTCCTTATTTGCTAAAATGTACTTAAAAGATGAGTTTACAGTTTTAGAACTCTGTATCAGATTTAATGGCAACACAGTATAAATGGCATATTAATTGCTAATTTAAGTTTATAACCTTGCCTTTTAGAATCTCCAAAATTGGATCGCTTCATACAGAGTAGTACTGACAGTTAAAATACTCAACAGCAAGAATAAAACCACCTGTATGGTAGTCCTAGTCTGGTTTAAATGAAAACCTGGCATGATATTGACATGTTTTTCTGTACCTGCTTAAAAAGTTGTGCCATTGCAGCATTAATTACCAATGACTAGAAAATGAAGGATTTTGTCTAACAAATTTTTGTATTACAAGTAAAAAATGAAACAAAAACATAAATGCAGTTCAGCCATGGGAAATAAATATGTGAGTTCTTTATCATTCTTGTTTTATTATCATAGGAAATTATTCAAATTGCTGGAAAAGAATTGTAATGGACAGTCTGCAGCCTTGTCTCATTCAGTGATGCAGGGGAGGTAACATTCCCACCAGTTCTATAACACAAGTCACTTATTTTTGGCTTGGGCTGGGAACAGAGTTCTTGCTTTCAACCGACCCCTTACCATTAATGGGGACTTAGAGAGAAAACCTCTTGTTCTGGTTTGATCCTAAAGTGTCAGCTTAATTGTTTGCCAAGCAGCAAAGTAACAATTTTTCCCAGTCATTAGGGAGATTCGCGTTAAACTGGTTTCCCACTCCCAAAATTTTGGAGTAAAAAAATATTGTAAAATAAGCAGTGTCTTGTAAGATTAACAGCTTCAGGAAAGCATGCTTTATATAAAACTGATGTTGCATAAGACAAGATAAACATTGGGACATATGTTTCAGTAGCACTTAATGCTAAAATTGCTTCAAAATCTTGTACACAAGATAAAATTACCTTTGCTATTAAAGGAGAACCATAAGATTGTGCTAAATCTAAAAGAAACACTGAAAAGCAAAAATGCATATTTTTAATTAAAGTATGGAAAAGTTCTAATGAAGGTCAACAGTAATGTAAATTCATTGGAAAAATTATGCAAATTTCTGGAGAGAAAAGAGTTATTGCCCAATGCAGTCCTAAATTTAATATCATCAGACCTTTGTTTTGTATCTCAGCATAAAACTTTGTGTGTGTGGGTGTGTGTGTGTGTATGTGTGTCTTTGGTTTCCATCTCATGTGAAAAAATTTACATTACAATTTGAGTTTTTTCTCTTAGATGACTGTATCAGTATTAGCTATTAATAAGGAGTATTAAATATAAAATAGCATTAAAATATCAAATTAATAGTAAACAGCATTAATGCCATCAATACTTAAAGACATACTAATTGAATGACTGGTAAACTATAATTCCTAAGTTTAAATTGTGGTTTATTAAATTTTGTATGCTTTTGTAGAAAGGCTGTTCAGTGATGTGGATGAGGTTCATTCTCTTCATATATCACATGAAATCCTCATTTCATCAGAACTAGTTGAAAACCAAGTTAAAGGACGGAAATTTAGTGAAGATATCATCCGCCTCTTTCATGCAAACAGTCACTATCAGGAACTTCATTTTTACACTTTTGATAGGATTTGACATTAGATATATTGACTTTTAATGCCCTGTATATAATGAAGTTTAGGCTAACCAGTATGTGTTCAGTTGATTTATCTAGGTAATGATGTTTACTGGCCTGTGAAACACCCCAGAGCACCTGAACTGTCTGTGTAGATCGGGCAGACATTACATAGGGTCCACAAGTGAGCCCCATGCATTTCCAGAGAGGAAGGCAGAGGACAGGAAGATAACCTAAACTTTTAAAATAGTAGAAATATGTGTTTCTGTTCTCTAAATGTTGTTGACTCTGAAGATTTGATTTCAGCTGATAGTTTAGACTCATAATATAAATACATTGAATTTTAGAAGCCCCAAATGATGCCCCATGTCACACTCTGTGTCTGAGTGTCTCTCTCTGAGGCTTTTGATACAGAAAGTAAACAATGTCAACAGGTTTGGATGTAGTAGAAGTTTGGGTTTGAAATCCCATTATCTAAAGAGCTGAATGATAAGGCGGAACTTTCAGAGAATTGACTTTGGGCGCTTGAAAATAGAAATTTAAAGCACAGGTTCAAAGTTTTAACAAGCTTCAGGAAGATACACACAAATGCTCAGGGGAAAAATATTTTTGCTGTGTCATGATAGGTTTGGACCAGGAAAGGGAAAGGGTAGTGGCCAATTCAGACCCAGCTGAAGAACTAGAAATGCTTAGAATCATTGTTAAACTTCTGACAATTATATGTTTTACAAAATGGAATAGAAAACAATTCTACCAGAGCAGGCAACTAAGTGGTAAATGGAAAAAGACTACAACTGTCTCCTTCATGTAAGCAAATGTAGCTTAAACCTCTGACCCAAGGAAATTGAAAACTAATTAAATACTGAGCATATCTGAAAACCCAAAAATGTACCATCAGCCTTTTTTTTTTAAATTAAAAAGCGGAATGTTCAAGTCAGTAAATGTTCTATCAGGCTTGGATTATAAAATATGAAATAATATGAAACAAATCACACATATCAACACTATAAATAGAAATTATCCAAATCAAAACACAATTAGAGGCCTGATTGATAGCTACTGAAATAAAACAATAAAACATAAACATTTTATTACAATTGGTGAGGCAGAAAAATATCAGAAGAATGATTTTGTGAATCCTGATATTCTGAACTTCATTCAACATATTATTATTTACTTCTTTCCAAAAATTTTCAATCTTTTTTTGAATACTCAGTCCTACTTCTCCATAAATGCAAGTTGGTCAGAAACTTGGCAAGGTCGTGGACCTTAAAGTACAGACCAGGTATAAAAAGGACTCAAACAAAACAAACCACAAAAACACCTCCACACACAAGCTCAACCACAACAAAACCCCAATCCAGAAGAAGCAGCTCCCTCTGGGTTGCTGTAATAACCAGCTCTGTTTCATGGTAGGCTGTTTTTGATGACAATGCATGTAGCCAAGTTTTGCATTTATCAGTCCAATAGATAAATAATTACTTTTTTCCAGGAAGTCAGAGCATATCTTGCACAGGTGAAGAAGCACAATTGTGTTGCTTTAACATTTCCTCAGTTGTATTTTATTTCTCTTTTGGGGCACCTTTGAGCTGCAATGTTTTCGTTCTACCAGAAGAGTGTACTTCAAGTTCCAGGTGGAGGTTTAATTGTTCATCTGTCAATATAGTAACAGGGAAAATAAAATTAAACTCATGTTTCAAAATTGTGGTTTCCTCCTACACCACCAGCAGTAATATTGGGAACTTGGAGGAGCTACAAAGGAAGTTCTGGGACAGTACATTTGTCCCTGAAAAAGTCCCTGGCAGCAAACTTTTCTTAAATATTGCTCTTTAATAGCACAATATTCCCTGAGTATTGTTTTTTGGAGACATATTTTTAAGCTTATTATTTCTTAATCTCACATCAATTATGAAAAGTTAAAATGGTGCAAGAATGAAATTTTTTCTCTGTTTTTTTTTCCTTTTAAAATACTATATTTTAAACATAATTGTTTAGTCCTGATAAACTACAGTTTAGCTAGAGAAAGAAAAGTATTGACAGCTGAACAAATACCTGTAAAACCATTTTGGACATGCTGAAAATTAGCTCACAAAAGAGATATGAGCTTCAGCTTGCTTTCATTAGTAGTGGCAAAATTCACCTCTGACTTGACCATTTATGTGTCCAAAGAAAGATTAAAGAGAAGAACTGTGTTATTATGTTCAAGATTCATTGGGTAGCCTTCACTTTTGTTTATTAAAAAATAGGAAAAGTGAAAACAAAAGCTGAAAAGCAAAAAAAAAGACCAAAAAATGAAGAATGAGAGAGCTATGTAGAGGGGAAAGAAAATGCAGCCTATTGGATTTAAGTGTCCAGTTTGATTTGTTGGACTCTAGAGGAGGTAGGAGCAGAAAGTGAGGTGCCAGATTTTATCCCCTTAGGAATCCTGGCTAATGAGGAAGTTTCCAAGGTAGGTAAGATATGTCCTCATTCTAAAGTATCTTGTTCCCTCCACCAAAATCTCTATAAAGCTTTTGAAAACTTTCAATCACTGTTTTGGAGAGGATCAAAATAATGAAGTATTTTGCACAACCTCAAACTCACAGTGGTGATTGCAGCTCAAAACTCTGAACTGTGGACCAAGGTGCTGAGACCGTGTTCCTCTGCTGTTTAATTTAATGGCAGAGAGAGGGATTTTTTTAAAATTGCTGATTATATCTCACAACTTGAAAGGGAACTTTTCCACTGTTATCACAACAACAAAGGGGAGCTGGGGAATAATGGAAAAAAAGGTGAGATAGTGCATATCAGAGATGGAAAAGGCACAGGGTGTGAATGGCAGGATACAGGGAGATAGCTAGAAACTTACTGTATTTATTTCTGCTGTAGAAGGTGCTCAATCTGTGGAATTATGAAAAAAAAAAAGAGGTCCTGTTAAAACATGCTATTAGCTTTTTTTTCCTGGATGATTTTCATTTTCCTTGAAACAATCGTGCTACCCAACAGAAACTCATCTGTTTGCTAATGTACCATGACATTTCCACAACTTCTTATTCATTAGATTTATATTTTTCAAATTAATAGATATGAAGAAAGGAAAATATGTCACATGGTCTCCTTATGTTGACTTTTATAGACATATAAAAAGAATTACAGCAAGAGAAGTAAAGTCTAGCACATACCAGCTGTTAGGTTTGTGGGGTTGCTGGAAGTGTTGATAGGGTCCATATCAAGCTCTCAGGTGAAATGCAGTATTTTCTTTTTCCAGGGATTATCTATGGAAAAGGACCTCATGTTCACCATCAGACTTTAGAAAACCTCACATTTCTTTTTAAGCAATTAAATATCTTATGAGTTAATTCTGTTGCACTGTATTATCAAGAAGATGTACAATATTTGATTAATTTCTTTTGGTTCTTATGTAATTTATCATGTATGATCAATGCTGTCTAATACATTGAACAAAGACAACAGATTTGAACGAAGAATTTTTAATTGTTACTGACTGAATTCCTTTTCTAAAATTTGTTTGCTTTGAGTTATCAGAGGTATTAAGATCAGTAGGACTTCTTCAGGATGTTGAAAATACAGTCTGAAATGAAAAAAGAATAATATTGATTCCCTTGTAAAAAAAAAAAAAGAATACGCAAGAAGAAGATTGCAGAGATTTTTAAAGTGTGGGGTAGTTTTGATTTATTTTTTTTCCTTTTTCAAGTGTTTGATTTCTTTTTTTCTTCTTGTTCCTGTTCTGTTCTAGGTGTTTTCAATCATTTCCTAAATTAATGTCAAGGTTTGAATCGTTAAATAAAAGTTATTATTTCATAACTCTCTCAGTAAACAGTCTTGAGGTTGTGACAGTAGTAAAATTATGTCTAGATACACAATGAGATGTAGTAGTACAGACAGATTCTTTTTTCTTTACAGCTATCTAAGCAGAATTTGGAAGGGGAAAGTGCACACAAATATATCAGTCTAGAAGCGACAAGGACAGCGTTTCAAAACATATCTTAAATCAGTGAAATATGCATTCAACCACTGGGAAAATATACACTGCTTATTCCTGAGGTAGACACAAGAATTGAGATCATAACACAGGCTTTAGAAGTCTTAAGAGTTATAGCAACATATTTAAGGGTCTGATCCTTCTTCCAGTATAATCAGACAGACTTTTTTTCCAATTATTTCAAAAAGACAGGAGCCAAGACCCAAGATTTCTTGTAACATAATTCTTCTCATACATCTCTAAATCAATGTAGCCCTACTCTAGTGTCTGCATATTGATGTCTTTTCATCATAAACCTTGTAATTTGCACTTTAGCTTCTTAATGTAAAATCCTTCCTTTAAGAAATTGAACTCGATTCTAATGTGTCAGAATCAGAGGCAGATTTTGTTACACGCGGTGTAAAAAAACCAAAGATTTTCAACAAAGATTTTGATACACACAAAGCATCTAGTAGGTGAAAAAATATAAATGCAAAATAGACAGAGGTTTAGAAATCACAGTAAGGAGTAGGGACAGAGATTTTCCATACTGCATGTTGCAGACTTGTTAATAATGACTTAGACTTGATTAGCACTTGGGGGCCTCTATATTTCTTCTCTGGACTGGGAAAGAAAAGCTGGGCATTTGGAATTGCCTATGGTAAAGGCTTCTGTATCTTTCTAAAACTCACCAAATTATGATGGAATC
Organism: Fringilla coelebs; assembly: GCF_963513975.1. Lineage (NCBI taxonomy): Eukaryota > Metazoa > Chordata > Aves > Passeriformes > Fringillidae > Fringilla > Fringilla coelebs. Next base: position 38,421,990 of record NC_140030.1, on the reverse strand, counting down.
CCACAGATTTCTTTAGACATTGCACAATTTCTTCCTTAAGGAATACTTGTGCAGCATAATGGAAGACTACACATACATAGATGTGCTATTTGTATGACTTCTTTTGCTTGTCTAAATTGTATATTGTTTTTAAAAATACAAAAAGGCCCAATCTAAAATATTATCACTATTTGTGAGTTTGGTGTGATCCAAGTCTTACAAGAACCAGTGTACATAAATCAATTAAACTAATATTCAGCAAAATCATAAAAGAATACACCTCAGTATTTTCTTGAAATGTAAGGACTTTGTTTATGTCTTAAAAGTGGAGACAGTAGGTATCTAGGCTCATAATGTACAAATATAAAGATTTATCTATCCCATTCTTCCTGCTCATTCCTCAACAAGCTCCTATAAAGTAAAAAAATCAAATTCCTTTAGAAACCTAAGCTTCATATGAAGGTTCCTTACAGAAAAGATGAAGGATCATAACACCTTTTTAAGTACTGCACTTTGGATCTACATTGCCATGCCGATCAAAACAGTCTCCCAAAATCAAGCAGGCTGGATTTTCAAAGAAGCATTCCCAGAAACGCTTTAAAGTCTCTCTGTGGAATATGGGTATGCAGCATCAGGCCATGTTTGGTCTTCTAATACCCAAGCTCTGTCTGGGAAATGCATCTTTAAGCCTCTTAGAAAAATATATATTAAATGGTGATCTGAGTTCCCTGACATGAAGTCTGGAGCTGACATTTATTCTACTCTGAAAAGCAAAAGAAATAAAATAGAAGAAAGAAAAGGACAGAAAAAGAAATTTCCAGGACGTGCTGGTTGCTTCTTGAAACCTAAGGAGGAAAGAAATTGTACCTATAAAAAAAAAAAATCTCATGTTTCTGCTATTTTTTTGCAAGGACAAGAAATAATTTGACATCACATGATTCCCTTTCAATTTTAAGATTATTTCGGTATCTTCTTTTTAATCCAAGGTAAGTACAGTTGGTAACATTTTGCACAGACTTGGAGAATTATTTCCTAGTTAGATAACATCCCAAAGAATGCATTTTAGCAAAGTTTTCCTCTCAAGTAATTGCTAAATTGATAAATTGTTCATTTCAGATTTATAATGCTGTAAAGACAGATTTCAGAATCTTTGATGCTGTGGAACTCCTTACTGCCTCCTCAGAGTCTCAGTGATTTCCAGCCCAATCCCTTCAGAGCAGGAACTCCTAAGATGTGCGGACTTATTAAAGAGCTGATATAATGTTTATATAGAATATAGAGCTGATTGAATGTTTATATTTTTGCTCAAACTGCAAAGCTACATACTATAGATGTTAAAGTGGCAATCTATGTGAAAAAAATTCTTATCCTTAAGAATATAATTGTTACCTATCAAACCAAGTAAAGATATGAAACTGCACAAGAAACCCCAACATTTAATTTCTCACTGTTTATTCTTTCTGGCAGCACTTCATGTCAATACTGTACAGATACTTATATTCAAAATACCATTTTTTTGAAAGGGAGAAGTTTTTCATGTTCAGCGTTGTATTCATACAGTCATAATTTACTCATACATTTGTAAGTATGAAATCAAGGTAGAGGGTGTGTGTTTGGTTTGCATAGAGGAGTGGTTCTCGCAACTTGAAGCTATTTTGTTTAGATTTTATTCCAGCTCCTTGAGGGTGTCATTTGAAGTTCTGTTGAAGAAGCAATAACTAAATCTCTGAGTATGGGGAGATCAGAATTGCAAAATAGCTCAGCACAATCCAGCTACAGTTTTGAGAACACAAGTCACCAAGTGCTTGGGCAACTTCTAAATATAAACCATTCCCAAGGAGAATGGGTAAAGTCTTGGCTCTTAAAAAATCAGTGGTTCCCCATACACTGGAGCCAAGACTTGATTCAATAGCCTTCCAGTGCTCACAGTGAAGTTATATGACCATATGGACTCTGAAACAAATCTGTTCCTAATGAAACTGTTTGGCAAAAATGAAGAGATAAGAAAATAAAGTGATATCTCATGTTGGTTCAAAAGGTTGTTGTTCTCTCTTTTCCACACTGAGAAAGGGAAAGATGAAGAACGGTGCGTAGGATGACAAACCTTCCCCCACACCAGTTAGAAACAAAATATGCAAGAGAAAAGTAACAGAAGGTGAAAGGGATTGATTAAGTGAGAAATAAGAATACATAAATTCTTTCAGTTCTGCAAAAACAAGGGTTTTGCAAAAATGGTATCTGTTACCCAGGATCATCAATTTCTGGACGTGATAGAGGCAATTTCTGAATTTAGTTTTGTACTTTATTCTTTATTTATTGAAATAATTTTTTCTTTCAGTTCTTTTTGGCCTTCAAGTCAGAACTAATACACCCACTTGCACAAGAAAACAAATTAAAACCAAAGAAACAAAACCAAAAATAAACAAATAAAAACAAATAAAACATCTTCAACCAACCAGCCAGAATAAACAATCCCCCCACAAAAACCAAAACAAATCCCCAAACAAAACCAAACAAAAACCCCCAAATAAAACCCCAAAAAACTCAAACAAACAAATTTTAAAAAGCAAAAAACCTGCCCCACAAAAATCAACCAAAAAAACCCTAAAAAATGAGCGAAAAAAAATAGAAAAATTGAAGAAGTAGTGGTTTCTTCCTAGGCTGTCTAATTTGGTAGTCAATAACACTGCCTGAGAGTAACGAGTCTTTCTTGTGCAATTTCAGCATTTTCTTCAAGTCATTCCACTGCTTCACAGTAAGAATAAGTTACTTTGTTTCCTGGCAGAACTGGTAACTTCACATCTGTGCATTTAAAGCAGGCTGATCTTGGCCTGTGTCTGCAGAGAGGCTGAAGCAGTATCTTCAAGAGATATGAACTGTACTTGTCATCTGCCACAAGACTCAGTGGATGGTGCAATTATGCAGCTGATTAATTTGGCTTATTTCCCCATGTTTTAGAGAGAATTCAAGACTTTTGCTGTGCTATCCGCTATTTTTCTGTCATTAGACATCAGTATTTTATGTCAGTGTACTGCCTTTGCAAGCCATTTCTCTTTTCTTCCTCTTTCTGCATCTAGTGAATTTTCCTTTCAGAGCTGAGCATCCTGGAACCTGTGCTGGAACTACTACTCAGTGGGCAGAACAGCTCATCTGACAAGGGAAACTAGAACTTGAATATGAATATGGTCAGCTAGGAAGGTGATTTTTGTGCAGCTGAAAACAAGTGCTCCCGAAGTAAATATAATGGTGAGAAGAGAGAATTCTGCTTGGTCTCATCTAGGAACTTAAAAAAAAAAAAATTACCTTCAAATCTAATTCCCATTACTGATCAGACTATCTGAACATTTGCAGCTGTAAGCAGCAATCTTGTCTGCATTATAGAGGAACAGAAAACAAGCTGAAACAGCACAAGATTAGTAGTCATTCGAAAATTAGTGCTTCTGGAAACCAAAGGAACTTGCGGTGCTAAATGTGGATACTGTTAGCTGCAGAGCTTGATTTGGTTCCAGCACAGCGTAGTCAGGGCACCCAGGCATCACAGTGCAAATGTAGAGAGTACAATAAACTTTATCTGGATTCAAAATCATCACGTTACTGCAAGCAGTTTTCCTGTTGGCATGCCATTGATCTATGGAGTCACCGGCAGGGAGACCGCAGTAAGACACAGGTTGACATCTGTATTCCCCTTAGGGCAGCAAGAAAAAGGTCTCCTGGGAGAATTTACAATATATTTAAAGACTTCAGTTCATAATCTGAGCATGAGTAGCTTCTATTAAAGGCTGAGAGAGCTATAAAAATGGGAATTTTCAAAGGAACCTGGTGGGAAAGACACCTTTCAAAGAGACTGTGCTTCCATTGTAAAAATAGCTATGGATTATTAAAGAAGTAACAGTTAATAGCAAGAAAGCACATGCTTAAAAATATAAGTTATTTACTGATCATCCTAAATAATAACAGTCTGAGAAAAAAGCTTGTCTGTGGGTTAGAAAAGATACTCTCAAGGAAGTAGTTCCTGGAATTGAGTCAAAATTGGAGAATAAAACAGCTACAGTTGAAAAAGAGCACAGGAAAAAAAAACCACAAAAGCAAACAAATAAGAAAATTCCATTTTTAGAATTAAGTTTGTGTGCACATGACAGGGACACATTTTTTTCCTATATCTTGAATCTCAGTATGATATTCACGTAACTCTTGATATGAATGAATCCATATTGTTTTGAGGCGCTAGGAATAATGCAACCATGTTTACGGTTGGTCATCTCAACATGCATTTTTGTTTGAAAGACTTATGTTTATATGAATAGTGGTAAATTATCTAATAGTTAAAAATCTAAAGAAGCCTAAAACCCTGGCTACATTTATATTTTTTTAATAACTAAACCATTAGGAAATTGTAGTGCATTTTTAAGCAAAAATAAGTGTATTAATAATCTAGTTATTCTCTGTTTTGATATAATTGATAATTTAATATTACTTCAATTTGGAACCAGAATTGCTGTACATATTTTTTTCACAATAATTACATTTCTGAATGAAAATACAGTTTTGAGTTTGTGGGGTTTTTTTAAATTTAGGAAAAGGGAGAGTAAAATCTTTTTATGGAATTTGTATAATTCCATCTGGAATGGTCAGTGTTTTTTTATTTCAGCTTTAAAGAATGAAAGAAAAAAAGAAAGGGAAGGGGACGGGGAAGGGGAAGGGGAAGGGGAAGGGGAAGGGGAAGGGGAAGGGGAAGGGGAAGGGGAGAGGGGAGAGGGGAGAGGGGAAGGGGAAGGGGAAGGGGAAGGGGAAGGGGAGAGGGGAGAGGGGAGAGGGGAGAGGGGAGAGGGGAGGGGAGGGGAGGGGAGGGGAGGGGAGGGGAGGGGAGGGGAGGGGAGGGGAGGGGAGGGGAGGGGAGGGGAGGGGAGGGGAGGGGAGGGGAGGGGAGGGGAGGGGAGGGGAGGGGAGGGGAGGGGAGGGGAGGGGAGGGGAGGGGAGGGGAGGTGAGGGAAGGGAAGGGAAGGGAAGGGAAGGGAAGGGAAGGGAAGGGAAGGGAAGGGAAGGGAAGGGAAGGGAAGGGAAGGGAAGGGAAGGGAAGGGAAGGGAAGGGAAGGGAAGGAAAGGGAAGGAAAGGAAAGGAAAGGAAAGGAAAGGAAAGGAAAGGAAAGGAAAGGAAAGGAAAGGAAAGGAAAGGAAAGGAAAGGAAAGAAAAAGAAAAAGAAAAAGAAAAAGAAAAAGAAAAAGAAAAAGAAAAAGAAAAAGAAAAAGAAAAAGAAAAAGAAAAAGAAAAAGAAAAAGAAAAAGAAAAAGAAAAAGAAAAAGAAAAAGAAAAAGAAAAAGAAAAAGAAAAAGAAAAAATATTATTAAACGTACTTTTAACATTTTTGTATTTGAATTGTAAGGCACAACACACAGAAATTTAAAGGCTGACTACAACTAACAAAAAATCCCAAAGTTGATTTTTATTTATTAAAAATTACTGTATCACTCACTTTGAGTAAAAATTTGGCCTTTCTGTCAGACTGCTTTGAAAATTAGAGTGCCTTAGTTGTGTTTCTACAGATGACTGATCTGTCTCTCATAAGTATATACATTAGGATGACTTCTTCCATATATGCTAGCAATAAACAATAGATATCCTTTTGGAACAAACCTAACCAGTAGCTATAAGGTACAATTCAGGTCACCAAAATCCCCTATGTTTAGATGAGAGAGATGAAGGAGAAAATTAGATTTCAACAGAAATTTTATGAAATAGCTGCCAAAGACTGCTACAAGAGGAGTCTGTAAATAAAAGGCACTTCCAATCAAAAAGAAGTAAAAACCAGAACATGTGGGAACTTGCAGACAGATAGCTCTAACTTGATCTCAGCACACATCAGCAGTTCTTAAAACTTCACTAAGACATGGGGAGGTAACTTGAAGGACCTTTTTGTAAATACCCATGCCATGTGGGGCATAAAAAATGCATCATGAATACCACATCTTTGCTATTAATACATTATTAAAAATCTTTCTTTACAGAAACAATTGAATTTTATCAATTTCATAGCCTTCATGGCTGCATGCTTGTGAAAGAAAAGAAATCAGGAAGAGATTCTAAGAAAGCTGGACTTGACAAAGACTTTGCATACCAATAAGTATATTAATACTTTAAGTTCAGTAATTTTCCAAATTTAATAGCCCATTCTTCAAAGAGCCTTGGGACTGTTACTATAAAACAAGGAGGAAAAGGATATCAAGATAAAGCATTAGTGAAAGTTAACTTTATCTCCTTTAGGGAGGGAAATTAAATTTTTTAAAACTAGAAAGTCATCCTTATTCTTCCAGTATTCTCTATTTCTCTCTGATGAGTGTCCTGAAAAATCAGTCGGTCCTTTGAAAAAAATTAAGAACATTACTGCTTTCTATGAGAAGGAAGATTGTAAGGAATGTCAGCTAATCTAGACAACTGAAAAATAGGCTTCTGCAAGGTCCTTTTGTGGGCTTAATCCCACTTTTAGATAAAATCAGAATGAAATTCCTATTGCATTAATCTTATACCCTTGCTAATATCAAATGGGGTTAGCTAAGTAATTCAACAATCCTGCATGAGCTCAAAGGATTAATAAGGTACTATGACTTATTTTGAAGTGTTGCCAAATCTCCATCTCCTCCATCTTTTTTGTGTCGGACTGATTACATTAATAATAACACAACAGTTTGATTCTAATCTCCAAAATCCTGAACTTTACAAGGCAAACAGTTTGCTGATCCATCAGCATTTATTAATCGCACCAATTATGCCGAGGCCAAATACCATGATTACAGTGTGTGGTGCTTAGACCATGAGGGAGAGAATGAATTTTTGTAACCCTGCAGAGAACAAGAGTCTCTTTTGAAAGAGCACCTATGCCTGGAGGCACCTGGTTGGAAACAGCAGATTTCTAAAATGCCTTGTACTAGAAATCAAACCAAATGAGAAACCACTAGAATTATCTTATACTAGAAACCAAAGAAGGTTTAAGATAATTATAAATTTTTGTGACTTTTTCCTCCTCTGTTGTAGCATCATTAATATATGATAATTACCCAAAATTTTAGAATTTATCACAACACTCCCTTGAGAAAAATCAGATAAGGTTATGAGACAGGGCTTTAGAATGCAAAAGAATTGGTAGAATAAGAGATTTACTATTTATCTGCCAATCTGATTGGCAATCTATCTACCTACCTCTCTAATCCACAGTCCATTATCCTTTTGTCTGCTTAACTATATTTTCAAGACCAGTTGAACTTAGAATTTAAATCTCGAGTACAAAGTATGAATATCAAACTAAAAAAATGCTATGAGCTGTGCTGTAGCTGTTACCTGAAGGCCTGTCCAGCTTGGCAAAGTGTTTCTGGACACTGCCTTTATGAAAGGTTCTTCCTCATAAGGACAGGTTCTAATGGCACCAGGCTCAAGACAGCATAAAATAGGATTTTCTCTGGTGTCAACCTAAGAAAAACTTCAGGTTTTTCTTATAAAACATGTGCAGTTTCAATCCTGACTTATGAGATTAATATTTTAGGCTAGATCAGATAGATCAGAGAAAGGGGAAAAAAGAAATATGCATAATAATTAAGAACATGGTTTTGTATGTTTGGAAATTGTCCTCTAAGTAAGATTTCAGATACCTAAAAAGAGTCTTATGCAAGTCTTTGCTATGACTAGAACAGGTCACAACATAGAAGCTCATTATTTAAATCCTTATTCAATAGATTCTGCTTAAGCAGAAACTTATCTTTGCATACGGACTGTAAAAGGTGGTGGTATCTGAAGTAGAGGAAGTGAATTTTCAGATATCACAGAACTGACTGATAGTAGAAATAAAGACGGAAATACAACTCTCATAGTTTGCTCTGATCATGCTACTCCACTTTCTCTGAGAATGTTAATAATGTGTAAAGTATAAGTACAAATAACTTGGTTAAGACAAATGTTGCAAAGGTTACAACTTAAGTGCAAAACTCTGTATAACATTTTCAGATGCATAAGATGAAACCTTAATCAAAAGTTAGATACAAGTAGGTAAATGATTGATCAATAGACATTGAAAAACTAAAATAAACCAAATAATAAAATCAGAAATGTGATATTAATATATTAGAATGGGAAACAAAGAGCAGTATTCTGCAGATCAAAATTTAAATGAAAACAATGTCTTCTCATTTCATTTTGCTAATATTTTGAAAAGAAGGTTACATTAATAACAATGTAATGATGAAGTTATGATCTATATAGAATTGTGAGAAGATAATTCTGTCTTTACTAATTTTGCCATTAATTCAATAAGTAATTTTTTTTGGCATTTTTTTTAATGTTGACTCATATTTCAAATGTGTTATCCCAAATGAACTTGTAAATAACTCATTTACATCTCTGCCTTTGCTTACAAAGAGCTCTCCTGAGGCCTCTCCGTGAACTATGTCTTTTCTTTTTTTATACTGTGTTTGTTCCCTGGTTTCGTTAGGTGCTGACAATTCATTACCTTCTGATCTCCCATCAGACACCCTTGCTAATGAACCAGAATGTTTATGGGCAGTTCACCTCCTGCAGCTCTAAAACATGTTTTTCTACTGAATGCTTTAACTAAGTGACAAAGCAATAGCTTTGATTTACCTTTAGATACCGAAGAACAGAAGTACAGGAACTTTTGGGAGAAGATTTCCTGCAGTTTCATAGACATTATTGTTTTTCTAATAATGAAAAGCTCATTTAATTAAGAGAGACAACTGGGTTGTAATTGCATTAACAGGTATTTAATTGTTATTTTCCTTATATTGTAGATTCTTGAACATTTACACAGCTTCCTAATTAAAATTTATGCATGCATCAATGAACATGAAGCATGGATGTTAGTTATTCAGCTTGTTGGTAGAACTCTTGTAATAATGTCATATTTGAAAATGAAAATATCATCTGTTTATAACACAGGTGGAAGAGTACATCAGGCTCACAGTAGGCATTATTCAATAAGAGACTTAGAAACAGTGTACTTCTAGTGCAAATACAGAGATTACATTCCAAGTAATGTGGAATGGAAGGTTATTTAAAAGCACAGGGTCAAATTGATATTGAGGTAATAATAACCAGAATTCATTGTCACAAAATGACATCTTATCTGATAAGAACAGAAACAATTTTCTGTCTATTTACTTCTTGTGTCTAAAATACTGGAGCTGCAATGTGGTTGTGTTTAATAAAAGGAGGCATAAACATTTATGGCTGAACTTCTGACAAGATTATTGCAGACTCTAGAAGCAGTTAAAAAAGTGTGAAAAATAAGCATTTTATAATTTCTATATTAAAGAAACTCATGTATAGTTATGGATATTATACAAATTCATATATAGATTTCCAAAATTACAAAAATAATACAGGACTAGTATATGAAATAGCCATGGGTTTGGTATGAAATGATAGACTAAAGCTGGTAAGTTAAAAAATGCAGTTATTAAAATATTTATTAAGTTTCTTCTCTGCCAAAAGAGCTTCAAAACAAAAACAAAAAAAAAATTAAAATTTAAGTTCAAAAGGCCCGTAAAGAAAACTTAATATGCTAAACATCCAGAAAAACTGTCATTCCACCAGCACTTGCTGAAACAAACCCTTTTCTGTTTGCCCTAAATCTGGTTTGGATCTAACCACTTCTGCCATAACAATGCAAATGAGGAACCTTTTTTAGCTCATGTCCTTTAACATTTTTTTCAGATACAGCTGAAAAAAAGTACATCCTTTATGCTGCCAGATATTCATATTCTGAGGATTCAAAATATTTGTGACTGCAAGTAATTTCATTCTATTTATCACCTAGAAGGAGTTTCTTCTTTGCCTTATGGTTACAGTTTGCTTGTTCACCACTGGCCAAACGCTCTCACTGTTGAATGTTCTTTTCTGGCATTGTGAATAAAAGCCCTTCCTTTCTTGCCCTTCTACCTCCTCTTCCCCAGGAATGCAGTCCTGCATTGAAGAAAAATGTTGACAATTTAACAATTTTGACTGTGAAAGTCCATCTTCAATGTTTTGTCTTTTGTGCCAGGCTAAATTCGTATTGCTATGGATGTTCACTCCCTGGGGACATTTTTCTGCTTCTGCAAAATGAATATTAAAATTTGACTCATGATATTTCTTCATCAGCCCATGAATAAAGTTAATCTTTGTTTCCATTGTCTCTCAGATCTCTTAGCAGATCTCTTCCCCATTAATTGAAAAAAATGAAAAAGAAGTTCCCATATTCCTCTTTATATTTTCATGGACATAGTGTGTGAAAAATGCATTTTCATTTTTTAATTAATACTAATCAGCTGATACATTTTATAATGAGACCTATTTAATGTGAAACTTTCTAGGGAAATATTGGGCTCCAGATTTTTTCCTAAGTGGGTGCTTTAGCTTCCAGGTAAAAAAAAAGAACAAATTTCAGTTCTTTGTTAATTTTGTCTAGAAGACAAGAGTAAGGAACATATTTAAAATAGCCACCCCAAAATATTCTTATAGCCAGTGGAAAGCTAAGGTCTCATGCTAATGAAGATGTGTAAAACAGATCAATCACATGCTGAAAAGAAATGTTTATGACATCATGTCTCATGCTCTCACCTGCACTCTTCCTCTTTCTCTTCTCACCACCATGGGTCTAATCTTCTGTAATGTATATTCACTGTTTGCACAGATCCAACTTACTAGGCAATCTGTAATTCATCCAGAGCCCATAACCTGAAAACTAGGACATTAGTTACCAGACAATGTGCAAAAATGTTTGCAACATGTATGGATGAGAGCAGAAGTGATTCTGGGTCTTTCTTGGGAAGTAGCAGCCACTTGTATAATAGCTGAGCGCTGAAACCATCTGCAGCCAGTCATGATGGTAATGAACAGAGCTGTACTTTCCAAGGCAGAGCAGTCAGCATTTAAATGTCCTGACCACCACTACTGAAATCTTACAAGGGACCACCAACAAGTGCTGCCACTGACTTCAGAAGGAAATTGGAAGATGCACTTAAACAGCATATGGAACCATTTGACATACTTGGAAAATGTTTGATGAGCTCTTGCTCTTCATGCAGATATGCTGAGATGGTAGAGTCACATATGAGCAAGATTTCCAACTTCTCATAACTTTCACATGTTTGCAGGTGCTCACAGAAGTACAGCCTTAGCACTTAGGCTCCTTTTTTATATATTGAAAACCCTTGTTTTCTAAAATGCCTCTTCTTCAAGGGACTTTTTTAGCTGCCTCCTCCAGCGCAAATGCAGAAATCTTTCCAAGAAATGAGGACTGAATGGCATTTTGACAGCACAGGATCAACTTGTGTCTAACTAATAATGACCAGGTATGCGGTATTCATGGCAAGTACTCAAAATGAAATCACAATTAAAAACTTGACTTTATCTGTAAAAGACTTTTGGGATTTCCCCCCTCTAGTCATGCAGTCTGCTCAAACATCTAATTTTCACCTGTGAATATTATCATAGATGAGTGATCAAATCACAGAATTTTCCATTAAAGATCTTGAAGCTTTCAGGACTGTGGAAATAAGAAGTCTAAGTACTTTAAATCTGTAGATAAATACAAAGTACAAAACTTGATCTGTTATGAAGTTCAACCACCATGGTGCATCTGGGAATCGGATGAAAAGTATATTCTTGTTTCACTGCCTCTAGTAGTTTTATAATTGAGTCTGAATAGAGGTAGCTGAATATACAGTTGGTCTGAGGTCAAGAGAGTACAGGGATGATAGTTCATATAAATTATATGTAGTATACTACCACATTCCAAGGATCAGTGCATTCTTAGGAAATTCTCATTGCTTAACTTTTGCACTTTCTCTGCAGATATTGCATTGACACATATATAGGACCATGGTTAGAGCTGAGCTCCCCCTAATATGATCAGTCTGATGACTTTTATTTCACTCTGACAGCTGTTATACAATACAAGGCTAGTGAACCTGATCTTCATTATTTCCTCTCTCATTTTCTTTTGTGCTCCCCTTTTAACTCCAGAGGGCTGATTGTTCCATTCATTTCAAGGCAACACATAGTGAAAAGAGCAGGTAACATCACACAGCACAGTAAACTGCATCAAATAGGTGACCTTAATATGCTGAAAATTCTACTTATATATATTTTTAGAAAACCATCTAAGCCCTGAATGAACTTCTATACTGTTTAAATATTTCAATAACAGGTAAGATAAAGGAGTCACACATTAAGTCCTGGTACTACACACCTTTAATGCCCTGAACTGTCATTGAATTCAAGAGGATTTCTCTGAACTAGAAAGGGGAAGGGTGGTTAAGCATCTTATTAACCTTGGTATGTGAATATTTAAAAGTGGTATATACATATTTTTAAAGAAATATAAATATTTTGAATATAATATTGGTAATAAACACATATTTAGAACTTAAACTCCATTAGTGACCAGCCAACTCAAAGCCTTTCCATAACTCTGTGACTCCCTTCCCCCCTTTTTCCCCCTTTTTTCTTTCTTTCTGTCATGTTTAGTCAAAGAATAGAAAAGAGTGGCTATACAAAAGCAAAAAGATTTCCATTAAAAGAGAAGAACAGAGAATCAGTGTTAGACATCCTTCTATGTTGGAAAAAAAGATCCCCACTATGCTAATTTTTCTACACAGTTTAAATACAATCCAAAGGCATTGCTCAGGCACATTTAAATCTCTTGACAATAATAACAGTGATTCTTCAATGATATCAATAGGTAATCACGTTTTATGTTTATCCCCCATTTATGCCATAGATTAACACAGTTCCAGAAGGATGAGATATTTAATAGAAAGAGTATAAATTACATGACTGGGAAGAAAGTTTCAAGGACAATCAATTCTCATTGTTCAAAGTAACATTCTTTGACCAGTTAGCTCTATGACTGAATAGCTCTCTTTTTTTTTGTAGCAGTGAATGGCTAGATGAGTAGGGTGGATTTTAGGCTATAAATTCCTCCAAAGGATATATATTTGGGATTTTTTGAACACTAGTTACTACACTGAAATGTGGTTAAAATTTTAAAAATTTAATACACTTTGAGGTGAACAATCCTAATTAGATTAACTCAGCATGATAACCACCGATGCCAGTGAAGTCAATAGATCAATTCTGTAATGTATTTCTTTATAAAGAATTTGATTTATGTCTATTACATTATGTTAGTACACTTACAAATTAGATTAACTTTTGTTGAAGCAATCCAACTTTCATACAATAGAAAAATGTAACTCTTAATTTTTGTTTTTCTTGGAGTCCCATGTTAAAATATTTTACTAGACTGTGACATTTTAATTATATTTATTTTTGCATTTCTCCTAATTAAAAAAAAAGATCAAATATATTTTTTTTCCATTTATGTGCATTAAATATATTACTAAAATTACAACATTTTTGCATTAAGGTAATGTTCAAAAAAATAATTAAGGCATCCCTAAAACTTTTCTGGGTATGCTTCCCTGTACCTTCTCTACTTTTGGTAGCCACAGGTGAATTAATATTTGTAGGGTCAAGTGTTTCTGTTAGAAGTACAAATGTCTGTGCAATGGACACACAGATTGCATTAGCTGCATTTAAATATTTTTTGCATTTGGCAAAAATAGCAGCCAATTCACTCCAAGACACTCAGCAGCTGTATGTGTCCCTGGGTCCCTTACACAGGCCTGTGTCCACTTCCCTGACAACACTGCTGCCCCTGCCTGCCCTGTGTTTTATGCACTCTGACATTTCATCAGGCCAACAGCTCCTTGGGGGCTCAGACGTTTGTGCCATCCTTATCCACATCCTGGCCCATGGAGTGGACAGAGACACGTGATGACAACATGGATGAGGAAAAAAATAATGAGGGGGATGTTTGGTTCAGATCATCCTTTCTGCACAGGCCAAAGCTCAGCGCACAGTGATGGGGAGAACCCACAGAATCTTGATGCTCTTTTTAGGTTTTGTTGCTGTCAGTACATGTACCAACATACACATCCTTTCTGGACAGTTCCCTGTTCATTCACACAAATAATTTGACCCTGTCCCATCAGTTCTGAAAGAAGACAATCTCAGCTTGCTCCTTCAACTACAGCGTCCTTTAGGCAGCTTTCCAAGATTGCTATGGGACAGTGTGAATACTGAAGATCTGTTTTAGTCTTAGAACTTGGTTTATACTGCTTTTATAAAGCCAGAAATACTCCACTCAGACCAAGGATAAATGAGAAGCCGGAATTCATTATGGATTCTGTTTGGTACTTTTTTAGGTCCACAGTATTCCTAAGAATTGACTGTGCATGTATGTACCTGCACTCTTTCTGCTGTGAGCACAGAAGAGAGTTGACCATGTTAGCTCTTCCCAGGCAGCAAGGGCCCTGGCAATGGCACACCCATTTTCTACTGCAGCACTTACACATTTGAGTTTTTGATGACTTGTACCACATCAGTGCAAAGTGAGAATCACTGAAAAGAAAAATAGGTCTGGAAAGACCTTCTGTAGGCAGATCAATTTTCCTTCTGTCAGTCTTTATGGATATTTCTTAAGAATCCAATGATTCTTCAAACCACAACCTCCCAAGACAGCCCATTTCATCCTGTCACTAACTTTACCTTCATAAACACTTATTAGTCCGAATCTTTCTGCAGTTTCACATAGCTCCTTTTCACCTTGCACTTGTGCCTAAAAAATTGAATAATGCTTTTTCTTCATCCTGTCATTTTGAATTCTAATCTCATCTCCAGCCTTCCTGACATGCTTCTCTTCATGTTTGAAAACTTGAGATCTACTTCTTATTGCATTATCCAAGTTAGTAGAGCATATAAATAGATTATTGAAGTCTAAACATCTCTTGTAAATAGTGGTTTGGATGAACTGTGCCTGGGGCTCTGCAGAAGAGGGTGCATTGGGAAGCTCAGTGTTTAAGATAATATATGGGACAGAAAAACAGAAGTCATGCCCTTCTTGGTTTCTGTTTGTATTTGGAGTTCTTACCTCATTTATTTCTTGATCAAGGCATACATGTGAAAAAACCCATGTATGGGGTATAGCTCAAGTATGGTCCTTCCCATGTAACAGCTACATGCAAGAATTGCATGTACTTGTTAGATCAATTATCAGAGTTGTGTGATAATAGACCAAAGCATGCTGGGGGAAAACTGTCGGGGTCTAGGATCTGTCAGAACAGTTCTCAGAGCCTAACTGCAATCTTAGTTTACTGACTTGTCAATAACCTCGGACTCAGACATTGTTCATGAGTGTCTCAGACATTGTTTATTGAAATTCTATCTCCTTCTGCTGTAGAAGTGAGGTCTGCACAGTTCAAAATCAGTCATGATTTACCTGTGAACTGTTAGACATTTCCCTCACAGAAACCTTATTCACTGTAAAAGGGTCAAATGTGATGTGATGTCCATAAAAGCCAAATTAGATTCCAAGCCTGCAATCTTGTTTTAGAAAGTCTAGAATTCCAGATAAACTTCTTCTTTATATGCAGACTTGCATGTAAAATTTCTTGTATGGGTAATACATTACTCTGTAGCTTTGTATTGATGTTTAGAAATTTTTCCAGAACAAAGGTTTTCACTGAAGCATTTTGCCCCTGTCTGCTCATGGCATTCTTTAACACTTCATGTAACTATGTTTTCTTTTTTAATATTACCCAAGAGGCATCCTAGAATTATTTTCTACCTTTTGCTGCCAATAAATTTATCTAATGAGCCAGAGTCCCCATCACAGTGTGTGACACATTGGTGTTAAAGTGCAAGGAAGTTACAATTTCTACTGAAATATCAGTCCAGTCAGGGCCAACCCTCCAACTTCCATCCTGCCTGTAGCAGTGAAGTCCGCTTCAATTCCTGAACTTTTCATACCAGTAGAGCCTGTACCTACATCCCAATGTTTTGGCTGTATATATCCTGCCTTGTAGGAAGTGAATCTAACTGAGAAATCTTTTATATTTGAATGCAGTCTTGATATGAGTCAGCATGAGTCACGTGTATCAGAGACACAGCAATGTAAAATTATAATTATCTTGTTTAAACTGGCATATACAAAACCAAGAATTGTCATTACTTCTGTTTTCTACTATCTGAGATAGTAGATTTGGCAGGGTATTTTACAAAAAATTTACTTGAGAAGGTTTTTTATTTTAATGCTTCAAATTGTTAGTTTAGATAGTGGTTTTCCTACATACCAAGTTACGATACAGAGTGCCCCTTCCATTTTTTTTTCTCCTCCCCAAAATATAACTTTCACCAGAAGGAAAGTCAGAATATACCACTATAGTTAAATTAAGTGCTGAAATACTTTTGAGAAAATGAAAACAACAAAAAAAAGCTACCCAAAAAACCCACAAGAAAACAAAAACAAGTAAGCTAACAAAAAACCCCCAAAGTATTTTAGGATGCCTTATTATGAATTCCTTATTCTTCCAGAAAATTTAATATTATTTTTAATTTGCAGGTCCATTGATGACAGATAACTTCATTAATTTTATTTTTTCCACTCCTTTTTAGTTTTTTAAATTAAACTTGTGCTGTGAATGGCACTGGAAAACAAAGTGATATATTACCATCTCTGGAATTTTGGAAGATTACTACTGTGTACAGAATAGAAAATCAATATTCTTTTTAATCATCCTGAGCTTGAGCTGGCATTTTACACAGCTCTTCAGTTGGCAAATGGTGAAGTCTTAAGCTGTGGGAACACAGTCATTCTAAAAGTGTGTATATCTTTATAGCATATAATGCCTCTGAGAAATAGCTAAGGTAGCATTAGGAGATATTTCTGAATAGAGTACAATTTTCTTGCTTTACAAAATATCAAGACATGCTTTCATTGTGTGGAAAGTACAGATTAGATATGAAAGAAAAGATTCATTTTGGGCTCACCTTAAAAAAAAGAAAATAAAACACCAACATCTTTTGATTAAATATCTGACACAGAGTCAGAGTTATAGTATTTGGCATCCTAGATGAAAGGGACAGTCAGCATTCTCCTTAAGGTTGCTGCTGCCAAAAGATGCTTCCATTGAATTACAGTAGCAGAATAAAAACTGAAGTCAGGCTTTTTTCAGAATGCGTCACTAACTGCTGTTGTTCCAAAGTTGGATGGTTTTCCCTAGGCAATAATGACAGTATTCAGAAACAGAGACATACAAAACTGAGAATAGGTTTCTCTAAATATTAACCTGAAAAAAAAAAAGAGCCAAGTAAGCCAAAATTAGCAAGTAAAGTATAAGGTTGCAAAGATGTATCTCAGAAAACTTCATTAAGTCAAGGGGCTGAAAGACTAGCAAACTCTCTACGATCATTTACTTTAGAGACAGATCAAGTCATAGTGCCTTTGTTGTGGGAAGGGAAAGAGAAGGAGAGAGAAATTAAGGAAAGACTGGCATACGAGACAAGAGAGTTTCGCTGCAAGAAATGTCTATAGATTTAGATCTTGGATCTCAGATCATTTGTTTTCCAATTTGCACTGCAGGACCTAATACATGAAGTGATGTAGAAACACATTTTACTACCTTCTGGGTAATTTGTTTCTCAATTTCAGGACATTTTAGCATCATGAAACATTAAAATAGACATATATGAGTTCTGCAACCTTTTTAAGTCCTTCCATCCCCTCTGGAGGAGTACTGTAAATATCCTTGACACCTGAAATAACTGGACATTGTTGGAGTGATGCTGACAGAGTGGGTTAACAGCTTGTGCGTGTACAAAATACTTGAAGTCAGACAGAAAGCCATTATTATGACCTTGTGCTGACCACATTCTATGAAGTGTTACATGATCAGGGACAGGGAAGTTGCTTAATGGAAGTTATATAGTAGCTAGATGTATCCTTGTCACACTTCATCTAAACTGATACATTGCAATGGTCCGCACTGCTCAGACCTGGCAATTACTGTCCAATTCCAATCTATTCCACACTGCCACTATAATGAAAAATAATTAGGACCCTGAAAATGAGTTTTCACATGAAATGGTTTCAGTACTTGGACACAATCGCCTTTGGCAGATGGCTTTGGGTTTGCTTTAATATAATAAAGACAGTTAATCATCTCTAAAGAGTGCACAGAATGAATAAACTTTTAACACTACTTTCTCCTCTGAAACTCTCATATTGATCAAATGTTTAATACTATAGAGTTCAGGTTTCTATGGGTGGTGTTCCTGATAGCAAGAAATCTGCATACATTCTTACGCATCCTGGAGAAGAACCAAATTAACCCAAGGGCCAATTGTCTTGATACTGGAGTTGAGAAACCAGTATCAAAGAAAAAAAAAGAAAAAGTTTTTCTCCTAACTACTGTAAAAGTACAGATCTTTAGAAAGTTTTCATGAACCCTAAAAAATTACGGCTTAATTGAATTGTGGGAAATACCACAACAGAATAGTAGTATAATTATTGATAACTTTCAGAAAACATGTGCCTCTTGTAGACAGCATGGAAACTGATGAGAGTGGGAAGCATTTAATCTGGTTTCAGTTATCTACAGTGCAGTTGTTAGTCACTTTAGGCTCCCATTGTAGCCAAGGTAGAAAAATAGGCACTTTAAGGTGCAATTGCTATGGCCTGTATGAGATGCCTGCTTTTGGTTGAGATGAATTACACACCAGAAGGCATATCAATTTCTCTTGCCTGACTATAGCCCAGAGCGATTAGCTCAAATGTAGATGTCAATAGTGTTTAAAGTTAGATTCAATATACCTGTCTTGAATAAATGTTTGATTTCATTAAACCATTTCCTAGGTTTTGTAACTTTTTTGTATTAGTATCTAGAATACAACTTAAGAAAAACGGAATGATGTCTCATATATATGATATAAATCATAACACACAATTTCAATACAGAAGAATGTCTAAAATTCATTGTATCCACTGAACGCTGGATTTTGCACCTAAATAATTCTCCTGACAAGGAAACACCCCCCCCCGCCCCAAAAAAAAAAAAAAAAAGTAGACCCCTATTTTCCCAAAGAACTTAAATAAATAAACAAGACAAAACTATGAAAGTTATATGACACATGCAGTTTTGACTATTTTTTGTGGAGAAAGGATTAGCTAAATGGCAAGAGATGTGGAAAGAGATGTAAAGAAGGCTGGGGAAAAGAATGTAAAATGGCCCAGTGTTACTGTTAGTGTGTACTGGGGCTGCAGAGACAGAGAACAACGAATCCATATTAACAATATGGGAAGTATTTCAACAGTCCCAGATTACTTATTCTGTCTATACAATACCTATACAGTTCCTTTCTGAGTTTTCAGAGCAGCAGGAATAAGGAACATGTAATTTTATTCCAATTTCTGTCAAAGAGAATTGTTTTCCCTTGGAAACATCTGGTTGCAGTGTCCCCTGTGATGCCATTCTTCTGTTCTGCTTCCCTGCAGAAGTCCTTGTTTTTGATTGTTTCTCTAGAAGCCCAGTTATAAAAAGAAGTAAAAAAAAAGAAAAAGGGAGAGACCGAGGAACAAATCTCTTCACAAAAATCTAGATTGGACTATATAATTTTTAGTACATTATTAAATAAAGAAAAAAAATTACAGACTGGTATTGTTTTACTTTCCATATAAATTTTTTTCTTTGTCTTATACTAGCTGTTATTAATATTGTTGTTGCTACTCTTCATTTTCTTATCTCATTTCTGTCTACAGTACATTGTTTTTATCAATCCACAAGTTTCACCTTTGTGTCTCCAATTCCCAATTCCATGCTTGGAGCTGGAAGGGGAAGGGTGGGGGCCAAGTGCCTCCTTTGGGAGTCTTGATGGTGAGACTGAGTTGGGGAGTACTACCCTTACAGCACAAGATTCATTGCTGAAATACAATTTATTTAGTACATTTATCAAATTTTTCAACACATGCTTTGAAGAACCTGTTCACCTTTTATTTTATTTTCAATTAGGTAAGAATTCAGTAATTTATAAACATGTGTGTCACTATGAAAATAATGTTGTATTCCAGTAGAATAATTAGCCCAGGAAACTAAAAATATTTCATGCATGGTTTCAAATAGAAAAGTTATGCAATGGAAAATAATGGGAAACAAGTATATCTCTTTTCTGATGAATTAGTAAGAGAAGCTCTAAATTGTCTCTTACAGAATTTATAGTCTTCAGTGCTCTATGGTTTTCTTTGGCTTTTACATTATTGCTTTTAGTCATTCTTGACAATTTTTAACCTCTTTCTAACTACTTCACCTTCCTCTTTTAACATCTTTGTACCTTCTCACTCATTCTGTGGATGTCATTTTTCTCTGATATTTACTCCAATTCCAGTTTAAAACTATCAAGTGAGATGGGGCGTCCAAGTAGAAATAATAAACAAATCAAATAGATTGATTTCAAATTTCTGTTTAATTCTAGAAACCATAATTATTTATCAATCAAGCACATTCATTAACATACTTATTTTGGAAGAATGTTGACTGCAAGTTATAAGTGTGTTGAAGACTGACAAGTATAGTTCACATAACAATTTAGTTTTAGTCTTGCTTCTAGTGCATTCAGCTCTGTTGGTTGTCAATCCAACCATGTGTCATACAAAATTTTTGGATACCTTTTTTCTATCCAGTCTAAATTTATTCATATATCTAACACAAGAATTCTTTCACTTCATTTTTTTTCCTTATTGTGGACCTCAGTTCTCTCTAAAAGACTATATGGATGTCCACAATGGATTATACTGATTGATTTTTAAAATAGCACAAAAGCTATGATGGAAACTTTGCCTTTTAAGATTGATAAATGAACGTGAAAATGGTTGTGAAGTCTGTTCCTCGTGTCTCAGAACCTTCATAGGCCTTGTTGTTGCCAAGCATGTTTCAAATTTTTCTGATACTGTTGATTTTCATTACCTTTGTCAAAAGAAAAAAAAGTAAATAGGCATGCTTGGAGAAAGGGTGGAGAGAATTAATCACAATTATTCTTAGAAGTATATAAAATATAGTTGTATTTGTCATCTTTTTTCTACCTTTTTGGACTTATCTCTAAAGTACAGTGAGTCATCAAACACCTGAACCACTGCATGAAAATAACACAATATAGTACAATAATATAAATATTGTGTGTTTGTGTCCTCTTTTTCTACTGCCACCCCTATTAAGATGGTTTCACCTATACTATCTGAATTGAGGTATTTTGTTGAGAAGATGGAAGACAGAATCAGTAAAAGGGATTCATCTGAGCAGTGGAGAAAAATCCCTCCAGTCTACAAAAAAGGCCCTTTAGAAATTGAACTAATTGGTAAGCCAATTGAACCAATTGGTATATAGGGGTGTGCTCGTGGAGAGGGAAGCCGAGGTGGAAGGAAATTGAGACTCTAAGATTGAAACATTTTCTTGGTGCTGTCCAACTAAATTATGCAGGATCTGGACAGTAGCAAATTTAAGAAACACAGACTTCAGAGGGTTACTGTTAAGATAATTCAAATAATTTTGTGTGGTATGTTGAGTGACAGTCTGTTTTGAAAGTACACTATAGTACCGTTGGAGGACGGAAGCGAGACACATCTGAAACAACTCAGTTGCTATGTGTGAGTTCCTTAGATACAAGTAAAATTGGCCCTATATTTAGAAAACAGAAACAAAGAGATGTAATCAGGCAGTCACAGTAATGTCATCGGTCCCAAGGCGCCTGTGACAGGAAACCATGACGGTGCTGCATGGATCCCATGGATATCAGCACCAGTGTACAGCCCTTTAAAGCCAGTGCTGTAATCCTGGCCAATGGACCTCACACAACACTCTGACATCAGTGACAGCTTCTCCACCACAGGATGCACCTAGTGCTTAAACATCATCCTCTCGATGACCAATTTCCCTGTGAAGCTGTGTCATTCCAGATGTGTCATTCCACAGCTCCTTCATCTCATAACTACAGTATATTAAGCATGTATTTGTTCATTAAGTATGTTGGATGGAAATTTTATTATGACTGTCACATAAAATGGCATGCAAATAACTAGCTAACAAACATGAGAACTTTAAGAGAAAATGTGTAGTGACTTAATATATGCCAAAAATAAATAGGAACTAAAATGTTCCACTAGTTCACTTTCTTTCACCATATGTATCAACCTCTTTAAATCTTACTGGGTTGCATTCATAGACACTGAGACAATAATTTACACCTCTAGTTTTCAGGGGACAACACTTGTCTGATTAAACCTCCATGCCAGGTTTAAACATTATGTAATCGATGTACAGATGACTGCTGAAGTTTAAATATGGAACACCTTTAGTGTTAGAAGTGTATTTGTTTGCCATAATAATGCCTCAGACACTCTGCTACATAGTTAAAATGAGCACAACAATATACTAAAAGCTTTATTTTCCATGTGAAACTTTAAAGGGACCACACAGAACACAAGATCATGGCTAATTTTCCAGTAGATCGGCACTCCAACTACTATTGTTTCTGCCAAATGCTATATAAGCTTCTTTGTTTTATTACTACATTTCATCTTTAAATCAGAGAAAAGAGAAGGAAAAAAACTCATTTTGGATTGGGCCAGAGTGTCCATCACCTTCCCCAAAATCTTGCTGTACTCTTTATGAGTTAAGTAATAAACAGAGTAAGGCCTATTAATCTTCATGCATGCTACATATATTTCTGAACACTGGCAAGGATATTAAAAGTAGCCAAGTCATGCATTATGTCATCATCAACAATTTAAATTAAAATGGAAAATGCTTTGATTTTTTCCTTCCATCATCATGTCTGGAATTAAAAATTATAGCTACATTTGCAGAAGTCAGACATAACTTGCTCACGTTGTCACTTCACATATAGTTTGCCTATATTACACCATATGCCAAGAACTCTTACTGGCACATGCAGCAATGTAATATAATTGGTAAAATGTCAAAATCTATGCTTACAATCAATTTCACAATCAGATTTTGAGCAGGCATAATTTTTAGAGCTACAAATAATTTCTGCTTGGTACTTACATCTGACTGATATCTAATTTCAGTTTATAGAAGAAAATATTGAGCATTTGTGATATTGATTTGGGAGAAAGTAATGAATTGTTCTGACTAACTAGATAATTGCATGTTGGAAATGTACTTTTTCTCTGTGTGTTGTTTTTCAACATCCTACTAACCAGTGACTAATTATTTCAATTGTTGCTTTCACTTCACTATGGGTTTTTCTTTTTTGAATATTATAGCTTAAGAAAGCAAAATATATATTTCAAGGTCTAATTATACATTTTCTCTTTATTTACTTAACTCTAAGTATTTTTTCCACTGGATTAGGTAAAAATTTTAGATGCTTAGCCTAGACAGATTTATTATAGTGTGTATTTCTTTCTTGCTATAATATTACCTGTCATCTATTTTACAATGTTTTACATGTTTTTATTGGTAAGAATTTGTGGCATGAAATAAACATTTAGCATGAGATTCATGTTATCTAATCTTACAAGTCTACATTGCTTATGTTTGGAGAAGTCATTCAGACTGTTTTATAGTCAAAGCCATGGAATTTGGTAGTTTTAGGGTGCTTTCCCTAAAATCTGTATCTAGATCAGATTGTGGATTGCATCAAAAGGCTCCATCTCTCTCCACTAATTAGGAATTGTCTAAGCAGCAAGTTTACATTTAGATTCTATGTGACAGATAGAGATAAATCTATATGATCAGACAAGTCTCACCCACAGTCTAAAATCCTGGATTAAATTTATGAACAGGGGAAAGATCATAACAGAAAAATGTACATATACATGTGCATGTGCGTGAGACTGAGAGCGTGTGTTCTGTATAAAAATCTTTGCTTCTTTCAACCATTATGCACTCAGTGCAGTTTTTAATTACATGAGCACACACTATTTTTGTATAGGAACCATCTTTATTAAGGAACAGATGGATATGGGGATACTGCTCAATTAATGAAAAGTGCTCAATTTTTTTTTTCCCCTTCATGCTGAATATACAGGCTCAAGTTTTACTCACTGCATGTTTGCTACAAAACCTCTTCCAAAGGCAGAATTGCTCATTTCTTCTCCTGTGGCAGTCTTCACTGCAATATCCATCCTAACACAGACTTGAGTGATTTCAGACCTGCCCGGTCCTGGACACAGCAGTTGTCAGACCCATCTGGATGGTTTCTGCCTTTCAGCCCCTGAGGTAGCATTAACATCACTCTGACATGAGCAAGGTGATGTTACAGCTTTTCTCCCACTTCCCCCCATCCCTGTTTTGCCAGCCAGCTCTGCAAGGTCACACAGGTAAGAGTAACCACGGCAGGAATGTGGGGGCCACACAAGCCCTGCTGGAGCTGCTCTATGCTTGATTCACCCAAGTCTTGTAGATGATACACTCACCAGATGTCACTGCAGGTGATGTGGCATGAACCGTCTCCAGTGCGTGCTCTTGGGTACCAGAAGCATCTCCTGAGTTTTAACAAAGCATTGAACTCCTTCACAGATCAAAGACAAAGGTCCTTAAAGCATGGATGCATTTTCACAATACTCTCTAGCAAGGAAGACACTTTTACTCTTCATGAACTGAGACAAAGAGAAGGGAAGAAGCAATGTGTCAAATAATATACTAAATCAGATAAGGTGTTTTAGATTTGTCTTCCAGAATTTGTGGAGTACTTAAAAATATCATATGGCTTTTATTCATCCACAGGATGAGGACTAGAAAACAAGCAACCACCTATGAGAAGATCAGCTCAGATTAATTGCTTATACTTGCATAAAGAAAATGAAAAATCATGATGCAGATATTCTGACAGTTTTGGAGCTTCATAGTGTTTTGAGAAAATGGGAGAGGAGGACAGTTTTGTGTAAAATTTCCATTAAAAAAAAGGCAAACTCGAAAAGCAGAAAGCTTGTCATGCAACAATATCTGACAGCCTGGCTGGAAGCTTTGGATGGATGTCACAGACCTCTGATACTCCATGTAATGGAGTATGGGATGGCAGCAGGTAATCCCCTATGTAGATGCCAGCACTGCACTAAAAAATTTGCCAAACATATTTCAGACATCTTTGGTGAAAAATAATAAAATCTATAAAAAGATACTAAGGATTTCAACTTAAGGCAGCATTTCACACTCCATCTTCTGAGGTTTACTGATATGTGTTCTATACTTTCAATCTCTCTCCTAGAACTTTTATTTCCTCACTATACCACCAGCCTCATCTGTCTGGATCAGCCATTACCTTCTTTTATTTGAAATTTAATCCCTTTCCAAACCTTTTCCCTTAGGCTACAGTTCTTTAGTCACAAACACTTTGTCCCTTTGGTCTCTCTACCTTTCACCCATCTCATCAGATTTTTTTCACTTTCTCTCTACCTTTCACCCATCCCATCTGTTTTTTTTCACTCTCCTCTAGCTATTCAGTTCCAGCTTTCTTGCTGGTATCACCATTTCTCACATCACCCAATGATTGACCCCGTTTCTTTTCATTGCTTCCCATGTCAGGCTTTTTGCCTAGTAAATCTGTCTGGGATTTAGCCAATGCCCAGAGGAATTCAGTTTAAGACTTCTTGAAGAGCTATAAGAATTTTGTAGGGACATTCAGATACATCTAAATATCTGTTTGCAGATAATTGATCTGGGCCCTTGATGAACCCTAGAATGAACAGCATTGCTCTCTCTTTGGCATTGATTTTATTGACTAGATCTCCTTTGTTTATGGCAGTTTTATAGCTGGAGGGTCATTCTTGGATGCCCTGGAGATGTCAAGGTATTGAGCCCAAGGCATTTGGCCAATCCAGAAAGTCATTGTTCTAGTATACATCTGATGGCCTGTCTGGTAAACTTCACTGGTTACCCAAAGGTGTCTGACATAGTTCTAGATACCATTTACATGGCTGCAGACTACTGCTGAACTTAGAAACTGATTTGTACTCTCCCTGCATTCCTGATCCTGGGCCCAGTCCTTGATCAGTGCAAGTGGCTAAACTTCTAACAAAGTCCCAAGCTGCTGAAAAAAATATTATCATATGTATGTCATATTATGGCTTGATAAAGAAATAGTAATTTTGTAATACTGGATCTGGTTGAGATGGAGTATGTGAGCTCTAATTCTTGATTCATTTTGTGAGATAGTTTATTAATCTCAACACAGTAGGAAAAAAAACCAAACCCAAGGAATTTTCCTAACTTCACTTGTCAGGTGTGATATTCCTGTGGTTCTGAACTAACTTTTGGTTGCTGACAAGGTCAAAACTGCTTCTTTAGCTGTCTACTGGCTTTATCTACTGACATTTTTCCTCTCAAGCATGCATAGTCTGATTACCTTCTTCCATGTAGCAAATAACAGTATGAGAGAATGGCCTCAGGTTGCACCAGGGGAGGTTCACATTGGATATTAAGAAAAATTTCCTCACCTAAAGGGCTATCAAGCACTGGAACAGGCTGCCCAGGAAAGTGGTGGAGTCACAATCCCTGGAGGGATTTAAACAACAGGGTACTTAAACAATGTGTAGATGTGGTATTTAGGGACATGGTTTAGTTGAGGACTTGAAAGTGCTGGGTTAATGGTTGGACTAAACAACCTTAAAGTTCTTTTTCAACTCAAACTATTTTATGATTCTATGAAGAATACCCTATTACCCTTACCAACAATCCTACAGAAAACTGTATGTGTAGAATAGAAACCTCACAGAACATCTTTATTACACAAGCAATTTATTTTTACAGCTGTCATTTCTTCAAGAGGTAGGTTGGGGTTTGTGAGGTGTTTTTGTTTGTTTTTCTCTGTTTAACAAAAATATGACTGAAAAACCTATTAGTTTTACCATATTATCAAAGACTACTTCTGATGGCTTCAGTAGTATTCCTCATAAAAAGTAACATACATCCCAAAGAGAAAAAAACTGCATTCAGTTACCAAGTTATGCAGTGCCTTTATTCAGCATAGTATTTAAACAAATATACAAAAGTGTTGAAAGAGGTTTTATCTTTCGATTAGCTGCTTCCCTAAATTTTGGCTTGAACTAAACAATGTGTCATATGGTTTATATGGTTAATTGCTTAGATCTCTTACTAATGTTAAAGTACTGCTTGTGGGTTCCTTCCTACAAAGAGGTGAGTTACTTTGCCCAAGCCATCATTGGAAAAATGATGGAATTTTCCTCTAAATCATAACCCATATATTTGGTGTGCAATTTTCTTTTAGAATTAGATTCAACATACATAGAAGATTTTCATAAAGAAAAAACAGCCCAAACTTTGAAAAAAGAAAAGAAAAAAAATTAGCTTTTTCTCAAAAATTTTCTAAGTTTGAGGTGAAGATATTTTACTTTCAGGGAAAGTCTTATAGAGTCTTCAAGGCTCTAATGTCACACCCCTTCTAACTTGTCAGTGAGTGAAAGTCAGAAAAGTAGAAAAGTCAGTATTTTTTTTTCATGGAAATTTATGAGAGATCTATCTCAAACTGCACAACTATTAAGAGATTTGCTGAATTGATTCAGAATGTCCAGCACATTTTAAGATCAAGCTACGTGTTAAGAAATACCAACCTTTAAAGTTAGGATATGAACATAAAATGGGTCCTTTTCTCTTAAATACATCTCAGCCAGAACTTGATTTCACATGAAAGGTATCTGTTGAAGACTGTATGCTTTTTTCTTAGTGGATGTCCATAAAATGGACATGTTGGTCTATGCAGTGAAGTTATTTGCTTTGATAATGAGGCTGTGGAGGGTTTTCTCATTACAGTAGCTTACTCTGCAGGAATTGCTCAACATGTTGTAATAGCATAAATACTCATTGGAACTGCACATTGAGCCTAGATCATTTCAATAATAGCTGAGAGCCTTAGTTACTAGGTAGGTTGTTGTCAAACTCTCTCTCTTGCATTTAATGACTAACTATATATTTGAAGAGCAAGAGCATAGCCTAGTGGTTGGGTTTCTGGAGAAGACAAGGACAGATGTTCATCTGTATGTCCCATATCAGATAGGGGGGGCTGAAAAACTCTTGTGAAGAGAAGTTCTATCATTGCTGAAAATTGCCAGGTTTGATATATTTTCACTTTTTTTTTTGTTACCCTGTTACTTTTGCTCCATCAGTGTTTCCAACCTAATAAACAATGTCTGATCAGATTTCTGGCTGAAATAATATAGCATATGCTGTCTACAAATTCTTTGTATTTTTGAAATTATTTTCTTTTCCTATAGGGCCTTTAAAGCATTATTAAAAAAAAACCATTACAAACAGAGGTATCATCCAAGAAGCAAAACAAATGAAGGCTGACAGGGCTGATGTGTGGAATGTTTCTACAGGTCAAAAATAAACTGGACTACTTTGTTTTCTGAGTTAGCCCTCCTGTCTTCATAGACCATAAACTTTTTCTTAGCTTTTGAGCAAAGTGTTAATCGAGTTTTAGAATGATAGATATATGGGTCTTGTGGTAAGGTCTACCTTACCACAAAGTTCCATTTCACATCACAAATTCCTGTAATTCCTTAAAAAATGAGTTATAAGTTGCTATTGGTGACATGTTCTAGGATGGCAGTTTTTGATAGGAGTATATAAGAGATAGGAAAAGGTCTCAACAATTATTTTAAAAATAGTCATGACTGTCCAAATTAAACATTATTCTTAACAAGATATACTTAAGCCTGGGAAGTACCAGGAAATCCTTATGCATAACTTGCCAGGACTTGCCTCCTGCCATATGTGGTACATACCTATAATTATATTGTACATTCCAGTCTTTAACACTTCCAGGGAAACTTACTGCTTCAAATGACAGACGTGAGGCAGATTAGTAAATATATCTGTATGACTCTATTTACAATTAGATTCTTTAATTCAACACATGGCAACTTTAAAATAATGTAGGGCACAACACTTTTTACCTTGGTCAGTGTGTTTCAGTCTTTTAATGCAACTGTGCATATAAAAAAAGAGAAAAAAAACCCCGAAACAACAACAAGCTCTTTCTATCCTCTTTTCAATATTTGCAATGTTTTCTTTTTTTTTTTTTTTTTTGGAGTGGGGTTAAAAATGTGGTTTTAGGAAATATTTAAATTTCAAGAGAAAATACTCAACAGGTTAGTTGTAAAAGTTCAGATAAAATGATGGATAACTCACATAAGCCACTAAGTTGCTCAACATCCCAATTTCTGCTTTAATCTTTATTAATTTTTATTTCAAAATCTTTTCATAACATATTGAATAACATATTGAAATGAAATATTAAAATAAACTTCCTTCCCTGTTAGTTTTTAGAACATTCAAAAATTGTTTTCGGGCCAGCCTATCAGGAGTTTTCACTGATGCAGTAAAATCTCAGACTAAATGGTAAAACTTGCTGCTAGGAAATAGTAGCTTTAGGTTTTTGGCACATACTAAATGAATCCTCCAGTTATCACCCTCAATGATAAAGTTTGACCCTGGTATAAAAAACCAGATTATACATTTATTTCCTGTAAGGAAAAAGATAAGATTTTGTGGGTTTAATTTTTTTTGCATGTTTTTTTGTTCTAAGTCTGCTCTATTACCCTAAAAATACTCTGCTGAGAGCTTATTTTAAGTAACTCACTGAGTACTTACTGCATGGAGCCATGTGCCTGATAAACACAACAGTTCCATATCACTCCAAAAAAACTTCTAGTTCTGGAAAAATACGTTTTCAAGATCACTGCCAAATCTTTACCTAGTTTTGGGCGTGTATCATATTTGTAGAGCATCACTTTTGAATATGTAAATTCTGGCTGCCAGTAATTGTCATTGTGAACTCTGAGAGGTTTTTTTCCCCTTCCTTTATGTCGAATTATATGTTAAAGTATTAAACACTATAATGGAGATAATTTGAAACAAGAAATACTTCTAGGTGCAAATTTTCAATATTTGATCTCAAAACGCTTTGAATCCCTAAAAGTGTTGGCCTTGTAATTCAGGCAACACAAATTTTATCTCACTGAAATACTGGCAATACACATTTACACTTGACAATTAGAAGGAATTAGATATCCAAATATCTTTGAATATTTTCACCACAGTTATTCAGGTATCATTTAGAGAACTGAAGCATAACCAAAGATATCATAAGGATCTGTTGACATGCCCTCTGGAAAAGACTGTTTATTTAGAAAGGGGAGAATAATGTATTATAATCATGCCCTTGAAGATGTCAGAACGTCTTTAAATTAGAAATGCTGAGCTAAATAACTTCTCATCTGAAAATAAGTAAGATCTACCTCACAAAACTTCAACTGATCTACCAAGAAAATGGCTATGGATCATCAAGAATGAAAATTTACCTTAAGCTGTAAAATGAAAAGTTT
Organism: Fringilla coelebs; assembly: GCF_963513975.1. NCBI lineage: Eukaryota > Metazoa > Chordata > Aves > Passeriformes > Fringillidae > Fringilla > Fringilla coelebs. The sequence continues at coordinate 38,391,766 of NC_140030.1, read as the reverse complement.
GAATTTTAAAAGTACCTTATATTCTCAAGAAGTGTAAGTCCCTTCATATTTACTTTTGAGAGCTTACTTATTCTTCTTTAGAAAAAAAAATTATATACACTGCAACTATCTGTTGAGTGATGTGCTACAGATTGTCCTGGTTTAGGGCAATTTTGGGAGAAAATCAATAGGATGATGAAACTGGTCAAATGAGCAAGACTAAAACCCCTTGAGGGGTTCTGCACTAAACCTCAAATACACAGAATCAAGCAGCAAGGTAGTGAGAAGAGATATTTCAGTATTAGCAACAGGGTGAAGTTGTTGGATGTCTTTCAAATTATTATGCCAGTCCAGACATTTTTTGCATAATGAGAACATCTTTCATGTGTCAGAACAGGTTTTGATTATAACTAAATAAGTGAAAGCAGGGGTATGTTGATAAGGTCACCTTTAATGTAAAGTTTGCTCTGAGTTGTCTCAAGCATTTACTGGAACAGGGAAATCTGCCGATGAAGTGAGGAATTCAACGAAAAAGTATTTTAAACCATCATATTTTAGAGGAAAATATAAACATCCCCTTCCTCAAAAAAACACCAAAATGAACACACTAATACTGAGAAAAGAGAACAGTTAAAATAAACAAAATATCAATATTGAAACATAAGTTTTGTTACTTGCCATTAAAATTATTTCTTCATACTCATGCTACTAAATTTGCTTTATTTTTTTAATTATGTTTATTAAATTACCCAGGAAAACGCTGCTCTATATATTTTTGAATAGTCTCTGTCTGCTTGTAGTTGGATCTTCATGCAAGCTGTCATTTCATGTGTTCAGAAAAAAAAAAGAGAAGAAAATGCTGATTTGAAGAGCACATTATTATATAAAGAATGCACTCCCAATGGGTGCTGGGTGATTATAGGTATAATTTATATATATTTTTTATGTTATACTATTTATATATAGTATTACCCATCACAATTAATATGTTTCTTTTAAATCTCTCAGAGCCACTCAATAGCTAAAATCTGTCCTCTGAGATAAAACTTGGGGGAAATAAACTATATCAGTAAGGGATAATTAAAAGACTTAGAGGGTAGTTTCATGGATTGTTTTTCTAGATTTTTTGCAAGAGATTCTGGATCTCAGCTTTGGACAAGGATTTGTAACCCACCTATACTGGACATTTTTTCATCTTGTGTTTGCTCTTAGGACAAGGTGAAAATATGTTTTCTGAAGCATGGTGTGAATGCTTCTAAACACTTGCTTTCTTTTTTTCCTGATGGTTCTGAAAAAAAAAGAAATTGCCTTTACACATAGTTGTAGCCGCTATACTACAGCAAGTTAAGCCCATGAATTTTTAATGTAACTGCTGAAATGGGAAGGGTGTTACAGCATTGTCACACCTGCAAATATACATATAATGCTCTCCCAAAGTGGGGACTGTCATTTTCCTCTACATTTGCACAAAAACAATCTGCTAGGACTTCTTGATAAACTTGGAACAAGTGCTATAGGATTTGTCATTTGACAACCATGAAAAGCTTTGAAAGTAAACAAATGAAAGTATTGAAAGTCAACTATTACTGAGTTGTAGTAGCAGTGCAGCATAGAAAAGGCTGTTTCAGACAATATATATACATTAAGCTTACAGAGCCAACAGAGTAATAGCAGAAGCTTTAATACAGCAGTAAAAATGGTTTAGACTCTTAGAGCCATCGAAGAACAAAACAGTTTGGGTTGAGAAGGACCTTTAAAGATTATCTAGTCTAACCCTCTGCAAGGATCAGGGGTATCTTCAACTGTCTCAGGTTGCCCAGGGCCCCATCCAACCTGACCTTCAGTGTTTCCAGCAATGGGACATCTACCACCACTTTAGTATGTGCTTCATAAAGATGCAGGCACAAATATATTTTATATGTAGCAAACATTGTAATAAATATCATTTTGTTGATGATGATCAAAAATAGAGTGCCTTCATTAGAATGTTTTAGAATTGATAAATCCTGGTGATAGCCTAGTAAGCTGTGTTGACACAGGCCTGGGATCAGAGAAAGAGTCAGACAGTCCTTTTCTTCTGAGTTGTGTTTGTGTGTTTTTGGAACATAAAAAGCATGTCTCACATACCCTTCCAAAAAATCATATTCCCTCTTTTAGTTTAGTTCCAAAATTGCTCCAAGAACTTCAGTTTTCATGCTAGGATTATTTTTAAGTTGTATTTTGGAAAGGAAAGCCTGAGAGAATATTCCAGCACTGAAGTTTGTTACTTAACATTAAATAATGAAATTACTATACTGAGTATAGAAATGTTAAGGTTATATCTTTGAAAGCTAGGAGGCAAATCAAACCTCCTTAAGCCTGCTTTACTATTATTAATGGAGACTGATATACAGAAAAATATAAAGTAAGTATGATCTTTACACTCCTCTTGTAATTCAGGGTCCTGATTCATGAGCATAGAACACAAGGCAGTAGCAAAACTAGAGAACCTATTTAACTAGGCAGGGGTGAGGGAATTGCTTTTTTGTGTTTTAATCTTTTTTCCTGCAATGCTACATAGACTAATTATTTAGACACATTATGATGCCAATTTGAGTAAACAATGCATTAGTATAAAACAAGTTTCTGGAATATGATTTCATTATGATTTTTCTAAAGATTTTGTTTACATGGTCTGCGACACTCTTTAATCAACACTTCCAGGTGGGCTAGTAAAATATGACTCAAGGGAAGGGTTGCACAGCAATTTTCCATTTTTGTTTCCACAAATATTGAGAATTAATTTATTCATTTATTTGTTAAACATACTTCCTCTGAACTTTGCAGTCTTTCCACGCTGCCTTCATTTCCAGGGTGTGTGTACCTTTGGGTGTGTATATATATATATATATATATATGTGTGTGTGTGTGTGTGTGTGTGTGCAGATTTGGCACACATAGATAAAATCTACATAGATGACTGATATGTTACCACAGCTAGAAACTGTAATGTGGAAGGGTCTTAATCCTGCCTTTAACCATTTACTTGTTTTTCTGTGAAAAACAGAGTTTGGAAAAACATCTGTTTTAATTTCATTGAGGCTTTTTGAGGTTGTTTGTTTGTTTGTTTGGGAGTTTTTTTGAGTTTGGGTTTTTTTAATGAAAGCAATTACCATTATAACAATTTAAGCACTGTATTTTTTTCCTTTGGAGTGTGGTAGCGTATGTTTATTCTTCAACTACAAGTCAAACCTTTGAACATATCCGGCTTTCATTTTAGAAAGAAAAAAAAAAAAATCTTGTGTTCTTCCCCTCCCATTTCCCTCATCCCAGACTTCTAAGTCTGGATGAGCAATATGAATAACAGGATTAAATTAAAGTCAACCCCTGAGAGAAATTATCTTAAAAACTTCAAATGAAAAGATGCCAGAAATACAAAAGAAAGCTCACCAGCATACATTCCTAAGACAAAAGTGTAGTTCTATTTCTATTAGTAGTGTGTGCTGATATCAATGTTGGGTACTAATGATATATTAATAAAAAAATAAAGCCTAATAATACTGCAAATACAGATGAGAGAAATGTGGAAGTAATTCCACATTTTCCTTTGATTTTCCCAGGTGTTTCAGGCTACTCTGTGAGACTTCTAATTACTCCAATATACAATTCCAAACATTTTAAAGTTCTCAAAGTTCTCACCATTCCTGATGAATATTATTTCCAGTGTACAAATAATTCACTGCTCATCCTAGCTGGGTGCTAAGCATCCTTCCCTAGGAAAGGAAGACACCAAGAAAAAACAAGTGAGTTCTCATAGCTTATTCCAGAATTGGAATCGAAATATTTTATTAATTTATTAATGACATGTAATTAATCCACAGTGAACTTTAGACTCAGGATCAATATTGGTAATATAACAGATAAATCATGCTACCAGACCCTTAGAGAGAATTAATGACCAGTTACATAACTCCCAGCCCCCCAAAATCACCCCCAGAAGCACCTCCTCCCGCCATCCCCCGCATGCCCCCACACCCCAGGTAGCTCCTCACGGTCACTGGGCAGTGGCAAACACTCCCTGCCCTGGTGTGCACCCCTGCAGGTGTCCTTTTTCCAGCCACAGGCTGCTGCCTCGCCTAGCAACTCTCCATGCTGCTTCTATACCACTTTTCAGACTGGACCCCTCTGTATTTCTATTTATTTTACTGCATTTAACAGAATTTCTCTCTTCCTGGTTAATTCTCTGGATAACCTGGCTGACAGTGGCCTTCCTTTTGTCACATGGTTAAAAAAAGGACATTGAGGCACTGAAGCATGTCGGGAGAGAGGCAATGAAGCTGGCAGAGGGTCTGGAACACAAATCTCCTGAGGAGCAGCTGAGAGAACTGGGATTGGGATTGTTTAGCCTGGAGAAACTGAGGCTCAGGAGAAACCTTATTGCTCTCTATAAATGCCTGAAAACTTGCAGAGAGGTGGCAGTTGGTCTTTTCTCCCAAGTAACAAGTGACAGAACAAGGGGAAATACCCTTAAATTGCACCTTTGGAGGTTTAAGTTGGGTATTAGGAAAAAAATCTTTATTGAAAGGGTTGTTGCACCGCCCAGGGAAGTGGTAGAGTTGTCATGCCTGACAGTATTTAAAAAGACAGAGGTGTAGTGCGTAGGGATATGGTTTAGTGGTGGATTTGGCAGGGTGGACTCAATGGTCTGACAGGTCTTCTCTCAGGTGTGTTTGGAGCAGATCCCCTCGCTGGTTCTGTGCACATCACACCCCACAGAGTCACAGTCCTGCTTTAAGAGCTGGGGCTACCTAGATGGTCCCATCTGTGGATCCTGTGAGCACCCTACAGAGATGTTTATGCTACAGCTGCAAATGGTAAAAACATTCCTCTGAGAGAAATCTTAGAATTGATTTCATACAGACATAATTTTTGTTTGTTCAACTTACGTCATTCTGGTGATTTTTTCATGCATAACCATACTTTGAGATTAAAGTAATTCACCTGGTTGAAGACAAGGCGGGGAGGTTGTTAAAAGAGACACAGGATGCAAATTAGAGGGATAGCAGTAGAAAAATTCAGGTATCTTAGGATTTTACTGCTTAAATATGACATGGTTGTCCTTGAATTCCCAAAAGTCAAAGAGATATGTGTCATTTCTGCAGAAAAACTGGCTTGGCCTGGTTTAGGTATTTTAAACATTTTGGTTGAGACAAGATGGCTTGTCCTGTGTAAGTGATTATTTCTGCCCAAAGAATTTGAAAGCAACTTAAATTGATTGTTGTAGACTTACACAACAGACTTCTGAAGTTAGACATGTAAACATGCAGCATTCACTGCCTATGACTAAACATCAAAGCAGAAATTACTTGAAAAGTCTGCATCAAAGTATGGTTTCCTGTTGAATTCCACAGAATATTTCCAGCAGAATGCACAGTAGAATTCTATCTCTTTAGAGATCATAAGCCAATTAAATAATAATAAACATGAGTTTTCAACTGAAATAAAGCTCTGCCACACCTCATTCTAGTTGTGCCAGATTTTTTAAGAATCTCTGTAGTGAGCAGTGTTTTCAAGATGGGGACAGAGACAGAGTATTTGTTTCACAGATAATCTAAAAGAGTTTTGCTATAGGAACAAATTCTTCTCTAAAGTAAACTGGCCTCCACCTCTATGCTTGTCATTCTTTACCATTGTTCACCAAACCTGCTCATAAAAATCTCTAAAAATGGGTAATCCAGACCCCTCCAGAGATTGCTTTTTTCCAATATTTAGGTTTGTAATATTTTTTAATGTTTGATGTTTAATTTTATGTAATGTCTAATATAAACTACTTTAGCTGGTCTTATTCCCAAGTGAGATATGGAAAACAGATTTTTCCAGCCTTCTTTTTTTTGTGTGCAGCAATAGTTTGCATATTTGATGACTGCTGCTACATTTTCCTCCTGCATACCCTTCTTAATGCTAAGTGTTTTTCCTGTGTGTCCTCATAATCATGATTTTCAGACTGTTGGTCTTACCTGTTACTTATCATCGGATTCCTCCAGCTGGCTTTCTTGAAACACTTTTCCCACAACAAATGCTGACTTTAGTTAAAAGTGTTGTTGCCTACATGCTTTTTAACCAGTCTTTCAACTGCTTCTAATGAGGAACAGTTGAGCCAGATTTAAAAGAAAAGACATGGAACTGGTTTTTTGTTTAGCTGGTTGTTACTCTTTTTCTTACAAAGGTTCTTGCAATATAAAGACTGTAGTGTCAGAAATCATTAAGACTGATGTTACATTGGATAAAAAAGCACATCAGCTCATTACCAGGTCTGCATTGCTCTAAAAATTTTAAGGACTTCTATACAACAATTTTTTCAAAGCCTTCTGCTCATTGAAGTATCATCTGATGGCAACAGAAACTTATTTGGTAATTCATTTAATGAGGAAAATCATTCTCATTTACTTTTAATGCCCAATGTGGCATTGTAGTCCCTGGGATCAGGCCCTTGGTCAATGCCTGTAGCCATTGCCTCCACCCTGGAGCAAAAGAAAAGCATGAGTGAGGCCATGGAGGAGCTGCAATATCGCTGTTCCCTTAAAAATGCCCTGGATATTCTCCATCAGACTGACTCCAGCAGTCAAATGACACCTGTAGAAGGACCAAATCCCAAATTTTCCCGGGAGAAATCTGCCCCACCCAGTCGGCAGTGGGCAGTGTTGGAGCTAGCAGGGAGGCACCAAGGGGTCACTTGGTGGACAATGTGACAGCTGCCCAGTGAGGAAAGAGGGATACCAGTGTAGTGCAGATGGCATTCCCAAACACACGGGAGAAAGGGGCTGGACAGTCTTCCTCAGACACCTGCCCCCAGAAACCCCCGAGGAAGCTCCTCCCTGACAGGACCCCAGCTGCCAGGGACAGGGAGAACAAGAAGCTGGTGGAGTTCATAGTGAAGACCAAAGGGGCTGAAGAGTATCTCCTGGGGATCTTGAAAACTGGGAAGCAATCCCGCTGGCTGAAGAAATTCCTGAATTCCAGCTGGTATGTGATCTGCGTGGAGACGTATTTGGAGGATGAGGAGCAGCTGAACCTGGTGGTTGGGTACCTGAAGGAGATGTACAGGAAGATGGACACCAAGAACCTGCACCAGATCCTGGGGGATGGCATAAGATTAATCTCAGAAGTGCTTTTACCTGAGGCCATCATCTGTGCCATTGCTGCCATGGATGACATCGATTATGAGAAGGGAGAAAAGAAGTACATTAAAGGACCACCTGTGAGCAAAGGAGAGTGAGAGTCGTTTGATGAACAAGTTCTGGGAAGAAAAAAGCTGAAGATGGAGCCAGAGCCTGTGGAGAGCTGAGCAGTGGCTGAAGCTATCCTGGGGCCAGGTTTAAATAACCAGTGGTGATTTGCATAAAATGTGGCCTTCTTTGTAAAGTCTGTGTGTATATTCCCAAATCCTCTGCTCCCAGGCCCAGTTGGCTCTCAACCCTTGCTGCTTCCCATGGCCTCGCTGTGTTCAGGATCCTCCAGATCCTCATCCATCAGTGCCCCCCTCCCGGGCTGCCAGAAACCCTCAGTGCTGTGCAGAGCTTCTGCTGCTCCTCTGACTTCCACATGGGTTCTTTTAGCCAAACACCAGACTTGGGATGGGATTTGTCCTGCTTTGTGGCCAGTGGTGCCTGGTGGCCTCCTTGCTCCTGATAAAACCAGAGAGTTCCTGGGAGGGAGCGCTCCTGGAGCTTCCCTCCTCCTGCCTCCCATCCTCCTTGGATCTCCAAAGGTGCGAAATCAGATTGGTGCCCAGAGCCGCCCCCTGGATCACAAAGATTTGGGTTCTTGTTATGACAAGTAAAAGTCCATGGAGAAGGAATCCAGGTTTGCTTAAACAAAACCATTCCCTTCAGATAAAGCTGTAAGATCCTGTCTTTCTCAGTCTCACATTATTAATCACTGGGAAATGAACTCACTAAGGCAAAAAAAAAAAAAATCTCACTGTGTGGCTGAATGAAATATCTGTGGATATTATGTAAAGGCTCTTTTTGCTTCCCTAACCTGGACTATGCTAGCAGCAATTCAGCTAGCAACAAATGGTGCATCTAACAGAGACCTCTTCTAGAAAACATCTGCACTAGACCACCCTGAGAATTTCATTGTCTTACCCAGTGTGGGTGAGTTTGAAATTTTAGTTCCTTCCTCCTTGTATTCTCGAGTGTGTTAAGATGGAAACAACACTCACCCTCACAGAACAAGAAGTTTACCTCCACCTGAAGAAGATTTTGGTTTTTCAGAGGGGGAGTTGAAATGCTTTGTGCACTGGTTATTTAAGCATTTTCCTTACATTTCTCAGAACATAGTCGTAACGAATGACTTTATGGAAGTAGATTGGGAAAAATTAAGACCTGAGAAGGAACTCCACGAAGAATTCTATTCTTTATTTAATGTGATGATGATATGCATTTGGAATTTTGAGGAACTGTTAAAAAATAGTGAACCCCAGCTGAAAACCCCTCCTCCAGGTTGCCCCGTCTGTACTCTTGCTGCCCAGGTTTGCCGTCACTGTACGGCCATGGCTGGATGGTCCCATTCACGTGCTCAAGATGGTGGCAGGAGCCACGGGGTCGTGCCTTCCACCCTCTGGTCCCCACAGCTTCCACATCCCAGGAGTGAGGGAGAGTGGGTCAGAGGAGCATCCCCTGACTGACAATATAAAGTTGCACCAGTTTCTTACAACGAAGGGGAAAGAAACCCCAGGTGCACTTGCAGTGCAGTAAAGGGCAGTAAGCAAAAGAACGGAGGCGTCTACCTCGGTTTACTATAGCACCATGAGAGGCGGCGCGGGTGGCGTGAGTCGTCTCCCCTCGCACGGAACAGCTGCCCCCACAGAAAACCCGCGGCCGTCCCGCATGGCCAGGGCCAGCCAGCCGATACTCGCTGCCCAGCCCGGGTCACGGCAGCCCACAGCACTGGGTCCGAGGGCAGGCGGGCAAGACCGTTGTGGGGGATGGCTCAGAACCCCAGTTCTGGCAGTGACACCACAGACCCCCGCCCACCCGCAGGGCCCTCACTGCTGGTCTGGAAGCCCTGCACCGGCAGCACCTGTGGGCATCAGCCGAGAGAGACCCCCGAGAAAAAGCCAGATCTCAGCACGGCCACCAGCACCGGAAGCAGGACCAACCCCGCACGACAGCCTACCAACCTCAACACCAACCCAACCTCAACACCAACAAACACGTCCAGCAACACAAACACAAACCCACTGGCGAAGATAAAAAAGTCCTTGCCATGAACGTTTTGGGGACAGTGCAATGGTTTGATGTAAAAACCAGATATATTTTCATAACCCAAAATGGTAACAAAGAAGATGTATTTGTTCATCAGACTACCATCAAAAAGAATAACCCCAGGAAATACCTACACAGTCCAGGAGATGGAGAAATTGTGGGATTTAATATAATACAAGGAAGAAAAGGCCCCCAAGCAGCTATGTGACAGGACCTGGTGGATTCCAGTGCAAGCTAATAAATATGCACCAGACTGCAAACCTGCAAAATATTACCCACGTCATAGAAGTCCTCCATGCACCTACCAAGGAAATAGATCCCAAAACCAACAACCACCAAGCCCCAGCAACAGCCTAAAAGCAAAAGCACAGAACACCACTGAGTTGTCCTGCGTTCAAAAGCCGATGTTGATAATGAAAGAAGGTTCCAGTCCAATAAATCCCACTTCTAATACACTTCCCCAATTCCTGTGGCGTCTCTGCTCCCCTCCCACTTTCCCCTTTTCCTTTCCATTGTCCTATTACCCCTTTTTTATGTTCCCACACATTCCTACCTCCTTTTCCCCCTTTCCATGGCTTCTCTCCACTAATCCGTTCCCCCAGAGTTCCTCTGCAATAACAGAGGGAGGGTAATTGGGGAGGAAACAAAGGAAAGCTTCCCTAAAGTAACCATCTCTTTCTTAAAAGTTAATGACTTCTATTTGGAGTTTTCAGCAGGCACACCACCCACTACACTACTTCGTACAGAGCCAATCACAGGCAACACCACTGCCACAGGTGGCAGAGAACCAGTCCCTGCTGAAGAAACTTCTCCTGACTCATTTTCCTGATAAACCATGCTAAGAAACCCCTCCTGCCGGCTCTAAGACACTTGAAGAAATCTGTTGGGACATTGGGAACTCAGAATTGTTTTCATTTTGAAAAATTGTCTTATGGGCACTTTTGATTGTTTTTGTCACTTTGTGTTGATTCAGTTGATCCCTCAGAGAAGCTTTCCTTGAAATATAAAAAACCAGGGAGTTGTGGAGGCCCTGGGGGCATCCCCCAAGTTACATCCCCCATGGGCTCCTTCCCGTTCCTAAGTGTGTTCCTATGTTCCTGAGCCACTCCTTCCCTATTCCATGACTGGCCCTTATCTTTGTACTGTCCTGTGACCAGGGTCAGCCCTCAGGCCCTGGGGGTACAAAGGGGGACCCTCCATGTGTGTGCGTGTCTGGGACCTGAACATCTCACCGTGCAGCTGAATGAAACATCTGTGGATATTATGCCAAGGTCCTTTTTGCTTCCTTACCCTGGATTATGCTAGCAGCAGTTCAGCTAGCAACAAATGCCAGCTAACTTAATTTTCCACAGTCTGTGGCTTTTCACATTTGTGCATCTGTAAGTTTTCCAGCAGCTTCTTTGTGCCAATGAAGAGGAGAAAAATTTCCAGATATTCTTGCTTCTGCATGTACGCTCACTGTACGCTTTTTTCCAACAACTCAGGTCAGAATTTAATATACCAGGACAAGTTAGATTCCAAATATCCATGATGACTTTTAAACCAAGGATTAATGTTATTTAAATGGCTGTTCTTAATGACCTTGGATTCTTATAACATTTATTATGCTAAATATAGAATTGCCTTGGGATATGATATTGCATATTTCAGAATCTATTTGCACAGACTGGAATGGAGCTTTGAATTGGTGATTATTGCATATATTATTGGGTAATAATATTTATTATTATAATATTTGAAATCTGATTTGACAAGTGCCAATGGGAAACTTGTATTCTTGACAGACTGCCATACTTGTAGTTCCTACAACTACAGCAAAAATTCTAATGTAAAGGCTTATCTCTTTTCATTAGCTGAAACTTGAACCGAGCAAATAATAAAAATACACCCATGCATGCATGTTCTAAATTGTAAATAAAATTCTCTTCTTCTTCAGTCATAGCTTTCTGCATTCCCTTCACTGAGTATTATCATACAAGGGTTTACTAGCAGATTGTTCCCTCAGAGAGTTCATTTAAATGAAATATATTCATAGACATTTGTAAACACAATTATTTGAACCAAAACAGAAAAGTTGAGCTGATTCACTTCTGGAACAAAATACCTTACGTGCTTCATGGATTCAATCAAAAGTAACCAATGACATTCAAAACTCTGATATTGATTATTCTCAATTATTTCTCCCTAAACAATCTAAAAATAAGAGGTCTGTGAGATTATTGTGTGAATAGTAATTCAACAAGCAAAAAAATCTAAGAAAATTATAAAGGGTAAGTAATACACAAGATGGACATGGAGAAAGAATAATTTATATGGAAAGGTTATGAAATACAGAACTCAGAAAACAGCATTTGAAATTAAGAATAGATTTCAGAGTTGGAAAAGAAATGGATGGAATTGATTTATGAAGCATGGAAGTATATAAATTTGTTTAGAATGTGGAATCAGATTATTCAAGTCTAGTGTGTTTATTACTTTAACCCATCATGCTCTGGTTCAGTGCTCAGAGTGACAACATATTAAAAAAATATCCCCATTCTGTTGTTTCACTCAGGAAACTTGTACACTGGAAATATATTTCTGAGTTTTAAAGAATAAAATATGTACTTGCAATTAAAGTGCATAGAATGCCATTTTGAAGCAAAATTTGCTTATCAGGTAGAGATATATTAAATTTTTGATCTGGGTAACATTTTTCTCTAGGACAAAAACTATCTGGCAACAATCAAGGTTTATTTTTCTGTAGTCACTGTTACATGTGAGATCTCTTTGTCAGATCTCTATAGACTCAGGCTGCAGAATACAGCAACAGATCCCTTTTACTTTTTTCTGCTTAATAGTATGATTTATATAAAAATAAAAGTGTTTAAAGCTCCAGGCATTCTGAGAAGTCATTGTGTCAGGTGCTGTTCATTAATCCCCACAGCAAATTAAAGTTGGTGAATGTAAGTAACTGATGGAGTGAACTGGAACTGTCTGTGTAAAGAACAAAATAGACTACAAACAGTAATAAAGCCCAGGACTTTTTGTGTAACCTGTTAAAGTAAGTAATAGCTAGGGATCTTTGCTATATTGAGGTGGTCTTGAACCCACACTGTAATAAATAGAGGTAGTTTAGTGTTTAGCTTCTGACTTTCCTTCAAATGAAATGTATTTTAGTTTTTAACCCTTTCCTGTGACCCTGAATTACAAAGGCCTAAAATAAAAGCTGACTTTAAAATATAAATTGGCAGATGCAGTAGTTATGCAAATCAGTGTGTATCTCATGTTTTGAGGTAAAATTATGAAGAGTGGTAAGGCCAGAACTGGAGAAGAAATTTAATATTCAGCCTTAGTGAAGGAGTTAACTTGGCAAATGGTTAACAGCACTGCAGTTTACCCAGATCAGGATAGATATTCACACAGCTAAACTCCAAGTCTGGATGGGAACCTGCTTTGCTAAACTTTCGGGTCTGTAGAAAAATGTGTTGCATAAATTGTGGTTCATACTGGCAAGCTTGTATGGTTTTCTAAGGGGATTTACTTCATGTTGAAAGAGTAACAGTGTTTAAGATTATCTTTTTCATACCCTCAGTTTCAAAGCACTTTTCTCTGAACACTTCTGTGTCTGCTTCTGAACAGACTTGAAAGATGCTGTCCAAGCTTTACCCAGTCTATTATCATCTCTGGTTTTCAGTCCAAACCATCTGTTATAATCCACTAACTTAGAAGGAGCATATAGGGATTAACTTCCTTTCCTCCCCCACACTCTTTTGAGGAGATGACTTTAACTGATGATACCATCCTCCATCCTAGACCTTTTTCTGGGAGAGGAGAATAAAGTTCAAGTAGGAGAAGGTCACTGCTTCCCCAGATTCAAATTTACAGGGACTTTTGAGGTTCTTTTAAAATAGGTATTAGTGTCTGACTTCTGTTAGTGACACAAATCTCAAGATTGGATGCTATCCACTAAAGTAACTATCCACTAAAGTAACTACCCACCATCCACTAAAATAACTATCAACCAAAGTACATGTAATGGAATTATTACATTAAAGGACAACATTTTTTATTTCGCTGCTGTGAAAGAAAGACTGAAGATTGGTGTTGCAATGCCAGTGTCACTAACAGACTGTGTCATTGTGTTATTTAGGAAAATAAGAGACACCATGCAGCTGCATGTGGTTTCAGCTCTTAAAACCAATTACTGATTGGTAAAAGAATTTAATCCCAGACATGACTCTTAATAGTGCATGAGTTTTTCACTAAACTGAAGCATCCTAATACTTATAAATTATCCCATGTGAAACAGGCTTCATGTTCCTCAAAACATGGCTAATAATAGGTCAGACTTATTAACCTGACACAATTAGTAGTTAGAGTGTTAGAAAAAAGCTCCAAAATCCTCTGGGTCTAACATTCGTAGCTCAGAATGTCTCAATTTACTAAAATTATTATATGTGAGTCCCTTTATTTTTTTAATGTAGAAACACTAGACTGTACATGTAATAAAATGTCTATACTTCAAATATTTTTAATCATTTGCTAATATTATGTTTTATTAGTGGATAATTGCAATATAGATGTATGTATCTATCGTTATAACATAAAAACATAATACTACAGCATTTTGGGAGCAAGGAGAGGAATGGTAGACAGATATTGAACATACATCACATACTAAGATACTAAGCTGAATCTGAGATGATTGTTCCCTTAACTGCTAACTGCTAGAAAAGGAAGTAGGATGAATCAAAGGAATGACAGCCACAGCTCAAGGCAAGCTACAGTTAGGATCCTTAAACAAAAATTTTAATAACAAAATTGTCTTAATTTAAGTACTTAAAAACCCTTAATTGTTCAGGAAGAGAACTTCTAACACTTTCTGAAATTTGACCTCTGGGTTTTGCCAATTTATCTACATTGTATAAAGCAGCGGCATGGGTGATGCTGCAGCAGTTCACCACTAAGATACCAACGTAAAAGACTGAAGGAGAGGACACTCGTTTGCAATGCAAAGAAGGTTTATTCAAGAGATGGGTCAGGGATGAGTGACAAAGAAACGGGGTCCAGATAGGGTTCTTAAAGGGAGCCTCTCTACGGGGTGGGAACATCACACAACCAATGGGGAAAGACTTGGGGAGGTGTATGGAACCTGACAAAACCAATGGAGTTAACACAGGGGAGGGGGGAAGCCTTAAGGACAAATCAACTGTTAGAATCAGGGTGATGACATAGAACATTCTGGAATAAAAAGGGTGGATCTGGGTTGACAGACGAGCTGGGAGCAGCACAACTTAGATTGACCGGGCCCTACAAGGAAAGGAAAGGAGGAATAGGGAGATGGACACACTGAGTGACAGCCAAGTGGTGGGAAAACTTAGGAGTCAACAACTTGGGAGCAACCGTCATGAGGACATAAAACAGGGGTACATGGACAGGACCATCGTACTTAACTAACACTGAATAACTAACTTTTACAATAAAACAACTCCAAAACTGATAAAAACACACTGCCACAGCTGAGGTCGCTTGGTTTGTCCAGCCTGGAGAAGAGGAGACTGAGGGGACACCTCATTCTGGTCTGCAATGTCCTCACAAGAGAAAGCAGAGGGCCAAGCACCGATCTCTTCACTTCATGTCCAGTGACAGGACTCAAGGAAATGGCATGAGTTTATGCCAGGGGAGGTTTTAGCTTAGATACCAGGAAAAGGTTCTTTACCCAGAGGGTGGTTGGATACTGGGACAGGCTGCCCAGGGAACTGGTCACAGCACCAAGCTTGACAGGGTTCAAGAAGAGTTTGGACAGTGCCCTAAAACATATCATGGTTTGATTCTTGGGGAATCTTGTGCATGGCCAGGACTGAATGATCCTGATGGGTCCCACCCAACTCATAATATTCTACGATTCGATGATTCTACAAAGACTTTGTCAATAGACCTGTATACAGTAATCACTGAACTGAGAGTCTGGAAGCAAAGGCAAAAACATTTGAAATTGAAAAAGAAATTTTAAGGAATAGTAGGTCTATTAAGATGCCCCTCTGTTGAATTTGAAATTAGAATGCAAATTAATTGAGACTGATATTGGGCCATAATGAATAGGACACTATTCACTGATGAGTATTCACCATTCATTACTGAAGATTCATGCTGAAGATACAGCATGACCAAAGAGCCAATGTTTGTTCTGAGTAAAGCAATACCTCAGCTGATCAGTAAACCTTGAGAACTGTCTCATATTTCTGTTGCTTAATGCAACATTTTATTCTGTGAGTTATATTTTGCTCACTACTATGAGCAGAAAATGGTGTGTAAAACTGTCTTTATACCCAGAGTGGTCTTTCACACTGTTTGGTTTTCAGACTCTCAAAAGAGAGAAACTAGAAGTTCTGCAAGTAAATTCCAAGCTACAATATGAAGTTATCAATTAATAATTTTCTCAAGTAACTTAAAAATAATTTCAAAGAAAAGACAACTAGATATATAATATAGGTTCTCTATATGAGGTCATTAGGCCTAAAAAAATTTGAAAAACACATTATAAATGTGGACACAATGAAATTAATTTCTATGTAAACCTCCTATATTTAAATGTCTGCACCATGAGAAGCAGCTTTCTTTATGTGTCCTGTGTTATATCTGTGTATTTGAGAAAGGTTAACTATTTTTTCTCTTTGCAGTCTTATTTCTTTGCGAATGTACTTTGCTGAACTTGCATAAAACCACACACAATCAATACTTTCAAAACCTGAAGACATCTTGTTTCTCTGAAGAAGACTATGGGTAATTATGTTGGGAGTCTGTCACTCTGTGACTAAAAAGGTTCTTAGAGGTTTTCATTTTTCCTGGAAGGATTTATAATTCCATTCTTCAATCAAAACTGAATGTCTTCAGTATCTTAAATGTTATCCATCTTAATAAGGTGTATTTTTCAACCAAATTGTAGCAAATCTTAAGGTAACTTAAAATTTCTGAGTATGCTAGATTGTATAGAATGCTATTGATGATTTACAAATCCAAGTATTAAGTTCTTCTCTTGTAAGGTTTTTTTTCTATTATTAATGGGTAGTAATTTATAGTTAATACAACAGTACTAACTTTTGTAATTGAGGGTAGATAATATTTTTATGGACCACATTTTAAAATAATTGTTCCAGCACCTTCTGGCTTTTGTCTAATAGATTAAGATTCTCACCTCAGAAGTAGGGTAAAGAAGAGAGGCATTTCACAGTTTTGTGTAATGATGACCACTTTAGAGACAGTATTAATAAATTTTAATATCCTCAAATATTTAGGCTTACATATTTTGGTCCAAAATTTTGCATTTGTCCATAATGGATGAACAGGTGTAATAGTTTTGGTCATCCCCATCTCTGCATGCAGGTCTCGGTTAAGCTGCCAAGAGCTTTCTTGCTCTGTTTCCTGAGTGCAGTAATTGTGTTTATCCTAACTTTCAAAAAGAGGAAAGAAATTTATGTGTTTCTTTGATCACAACATAAATTATGAAATGTGATATGAGTCTTCTGTAGATCTGCAAAAGGTGAAAAAACATTCAGAGTATACACATTACTATTTTCTGAAACTAGATCTCCTAATAGTTGGGACATTCTTCTTTGCTACTTTTACAGACAGTATGAAAAGAAGGGAGAACACCAGCAAGGACTTTCTAGACTTCTAAAAAGATAAATCAGGCTGAATGAATCATTGTCAGAACACAATTTGACTCTTTTCATTTTCTATTTGACTGCTTCCTTTTTCTTTTTAAAACCGATATTAATGATTATTCATATGAGTCATCCTCTCAGTTTTTTATCTCACTCCTAGCTGGACGTAAACATCACCAGGATAAAACCATAACGTTTAAAGACCCTAGATGAGTCTTGTTTGTTTGCTTTGAAAATGGTATTCATCACAACATGTATCTTTTAGTCTTTAAACTTTGGACACAGATATTTTTTTTTGTGATCAAAAGGGGCAAAATGATGTTTGATCAGCAGCTTGCTTTCCTTGGAAATCTCTTCAAAAGTAACTGACTAACTAACTAACTAACTAACTAACTAACTAACTAACTAACTAACTAACTAATCAGCCATCTATTCCTGCCCCCTCTTTTCTGTTTCCACTCATTCTATGAGTATTTCTATTAATAAAAATAGCAATGGTAATTATAACAATGTGAAGCAAACAAAAAACCACAACCTAGCACGCATTTATTTCTGGCAGGCACTAATTTGCCAAGGACATCTCAGCAATCAGAGAGTATTTCAAGGCAACTTCAGAAAATATCTGCTTTACCAACACTCAGAACTGTTAATCTGCTGATGTAAGATTCTGTGGTTTGACTGTGAATTGACTTTACAGCTTAACTTCTGGGAAAAATCTGGGAAGCCAAGTAACCGACTGTACTCACAAATTACTCGCTGTCTCAGATTTTCCCCTTGTTCACATCAGTTCGCAATAATATATTCCTGCCCCACTGAAGATTCTCCTGTCTGATATTGTTACTGAGGGGATCATCCTACTATCTTCAGCAGAGGTACAGGGTTAGAGTCACATGACATTACATTGTCTCTAACACCCAGCTACAAAATTCTTGTAATTTTTTTTAGCAAGTTCATATTGTGTCCTGTATTTTTATTTAAACTGAATAATCTTATAGTGCATTGAGAGGTAGAGACAGATACAGAAAAAAAAAAAAGTATTTGAGAATGCAGAAAACTTCTAGATCTTCATACTCAGCCAGGTAAGGCATTAATCATAATAGTACTGAGCATAGTTCCAGAGACTCTGTAATGAAGAAAAGAGTCCCTTCTTACTCTTCTCTGCCAACTCTGCCTTCCCCCTCCCCCCACGTGCAAAATGCAATTAATCTAATGTGAAAGTCATGGAAGTGGCAAGAAACCTTTTTTCTCTAGAGCAGAGGGATTAAGTATGTATTAATTTATTAATGCAGAGGTTTATCTAGGGAACAGAGTAATAAAATCTAAGTAATGAGTTACCATGAGTGGACATGTGATGTTTCACCTCCAGACAATCAAAGAATAGATGATGCTACATGCAACTGTAGTAACCCTTCATCATTCCCCTTCCCCAGCATGTAAATAGATCTTATACACACAGCAGTAAAAGTATTTGAAGATCTCGGAGGATGAGCTGGGAATTATAAAACATAAGGCACAGGATTGTATCACAAATCATATTGAAGAGGTTAAAGTAAAATATTTAATTTCTAAGGAAAAACAATGCTAAGCTGTTTGACAGAACAGTTCATGCCAGAGGACATGTCAAAGCTTCTCTCCAGCAGACATCATCTTTCACAGCCTATATCTGCACCAAATCAGCCAAGTATGCTGTAGACATTTACTGTGTGCTGTAGACAGCTAATTGAAACTTTTTGCCATGTAATTTGTATCTGAATACTAGCTGTGATTATGGATTTTTTTTTTCAATAGGCTCTACCTGTATGCATTCTTTCCTCTTGAGTGAGGTTAACTAGACTTAGTAGCCTATTTTTCCTATAACTGCATTTTTTTCCTCTTCCTTTAATATAATTAACATTATTCTTGGCTTCACTTTTTAACTCATAACATACTGTTATATATCCCTCAAAGAATGCTAAAACGTGCCAAATACATAAACAAGGAATATGGACTAAATTATATTTTCATTTTTGTCGACTTAATTTAGTCTCCTATAATCCTTCTATCAATAAGTCCCACAGTATTTCTTTTTTACCCATTCTAATAACATTTAAACCATAACCTTGATTGACCTTTAAGGGTGAGTGGTTTAGGAACAGGGAGAAATGCCAAAATACTGTAGTGCAGGATGCAAGTCCTGAAAATACATTTCAAGCTTTATCTTTTCAGATCATGCCTTGCCCAAATCATATGGGACCTAAAAGAGTGAACTCCATCTTTATTTACAACTGATTGAATCAATTCTGAGGGTAAAAGTACTAAATAATAAATTTTTTGTGTCTTTCATCAAACTTCATGCACAGACAGTGTTTGAATTGCCCTACTGGATCTATGGTTTCATGGATGAAACTTTATTAATAATTTCACTGTATTCACCCAAACTTATTTTCACCAGTTTAATAAGTATTTTCTGCCCTCGTATCCCTCCCTGAGGCATACTGCTAATGAATCTGGACTTCATGCCACTTATCACAACCTTTTGAACCCAGGAGTTTACCCAGTTTTAAACCCATGTCACTGTCTGTTTATCCAGTGTCTATGTAGTCAGCTTGTGTATGATGATAGGACAATGTTGAAAAATTTACAAAAGCCAATATAGCCAGCATTCACTGGTATCCCTGGCTACCCTGCAGGACAATCACCTCATTGTTGAAGGCTCTCAGGCTCGTAGAGCATGATATTTCTCTCCATAAATCCATCCTGACTATTTCCTTTGTTGGCTGCTTCCTGCAACAAGAAAGAATGGGAAACCAAAAAAAAGTGACCTTGGCAGAGTACTTGGGAAGTACCTTCTTGGGCACTTTTTTGTTTTGAAGCATGGGTTATTTTAAAATGTTTTAAAAGAAATCCGTTCAGCTCTTTTTGCCGTAAACCAAGGGTAATTTCTGTCAGATATTTTGAAATTATCTGTAATAATAATAGATAGTGAGCGATTTTCTGCAGAGAACATGCAATTAGTCCTTTTTATCCCTATTTTAATTATGTGATTTATAGACACAACTTCATGAATACTTCTACACCATCCAGACAGACAGCATAAAGTATTCCCATGGCAACAGGAGATGGGTCTGCTTTTTGTTATCCTTGTTTCCCAAACCACACATGCTGGCTTTCTCTTAGAAGAACCTTTTGTGAATTAGGAGTGATCTGCTGCAGATATGGCCCTTGGGCTGTTCACAGTTCAGTTTGTGAAGTTTCTCTAGTTGTCTGTAAGATTCCATGTGCTATCTATTATCCTTCCGGAAAACCTTAATTCCTACAGAAAACAATAACATAAAATAATAATTTAAATGAAGAGCAGGCTACCATGCTGTTGGAATTACAAAGACACTGATACTAGAAAATGAATGAGGGGAAGCAGCTGCTGAAGCCCAGCTCCTTTAAAGCAGTCCATGGTAAAACATTCAATTGTCATATTGTGCTACTTGGATGAGGTTCAAAAATGGTGTGCTTTGAAAAAAAAGTGTAGTAAGAGATTGCCTCCTCAAAGCTATTCAAAGCTGAGACCACGAAATTTATCACTGTTGGTGCCCGTGACTTCAACATGAATGTGAGTTGTTGTAGGCCAAAGCTCTCAATTATGTGAAATAAAACTGATATCTCATGCTTACATAAAATAAAACAGTAAATTAAAACCAAATTAACACACTGCATACCATAACCAAACTGATTAATCAAAAATCAATGTAGAAATAACCATATTTTAGCCTAGTTCCTGGAAGTTTGAAGAAGATTTCAAGAATGAAAAGAATTTTAGGAATATTAGGGATTCTTCTTTAATTGCTTTAGAGAATCCTTGACTCTAAGAATATTGTAAATTCAAAACAAGGATATAGGGACATTGATTCTGTATTGAACCATTCTCCTGGGCTGCCACATGGCTGCGTTTAGAAGTCTATCTTGGGTGGCAAAGTATCTGGGTAATATTAACTGAGACTGAAGAGAGAGCTCATTGTGATCTTCATCATCTTCACCATGGGAAGTGCAGAGGCAGATATCAGCCTCTTCACTCTCATGACCAGTGACAGGACTCAAGGAAATGGCATGAGGTTGTGTCAGAGTGGGTTTAGATTGGATACTAGGAATAGGTTCATCACCCAGAGGGTAGTTGGGCAGTGGAACAAGGTCCTTAGGGGAAGTGGTCACAGCACCAAGCCTGACAGGGCTCAAGAAGCATTTGGACAAGGCTCACAGGGCCATGGTGTAATTCTTGGGGTGTCTTGCGTAGGACCAGGACCTGGACTCAATGATTGTGATGGGTCCCTTCCAGCTCAGCATATTCTATGATTTTATATATCCTTTGATATATGAAGAACAGATTGACTGTTCTGTTAAGTAAAGCACCGAGATCCATGCAAAAAGCTACTGTCAAAAAACCTTGAGGATTATTGCTTTCAAGTAATTTAATCAGAATTCTGTATTATGCCTAGTGTTTCAGTGTTTCTGGGCAGACAATTGCCAGATGATATGTGGGAGCATGTGCCATGCAGCACTTGAATAATTAAGTCTAATACATCTGGAACTGGTGACCTCTACTGGGCATGGTCTATGAGCTGGATGTACACATGAAGGCAAACTATGCATGCACAGTGGTCATTTGACTGGAAATCCAGGAAAAAAAAAAAAGACCAAAAAAAGACTTATTTCCTTATTCAAGCCTGAAGAAAATTACAGTTAAATAAAGGAAACCAAGATACATTGCCATCATAGTTTTCTTGTCCTTGAAAATATGGTCATAACTTTTCTTTCTGTAACAAAGACCATAAATATAAATCATTGATGGAATGGGATCTGTTTTCAGAGAAATGAGGCTACAGTTCAAAGGTTTTGTGCCACTTTGATAGCAGATGTGTTTAAGAATACAGCCTCAGTCATTTGCTGGAAGATGTTTCCATACTGTTCTCATTTC
The DNA here is from genome assembly GCF_963513975.1 of Fringilla coelebs. Taxonomy (NCBI): domain Eukaryota; kingdom Metazoa; phylum Chordata; class Aves; order Passeriformes; family Fringillidae; genus Fringilla; species Fringilla coelebs. The sequence continues at coordinate 38,369,948 of NC_140030.1, read as the reverse complement.
CTTTTTCTTGTTTTGAGCTCATCTCTATTGTTCATCTTTTGGAGACTTTAAGCGACTGTGATGATGCTGAAATGAGTTACTAGAGGGTTAAACTTTTAGAAGTTAGTGTATCTGGCTAGTTTTGGCATGAATATACAATAAATGAGTTTAAATGTACAAAGTTTCAGCAGCTGCCTTTTGTGCTCTGTGAAGCTTCTCCCAAGCTTATTTTCTCTTCATAGGAGTTATCATTAAAATAATCTGAAGTGCAGTAGAGAATGTAGGAATTCTTCTTTCTCTTTCTTTGCAGAACACAGATTTGACCAAACACAGCCTAAGTAACTGAATCTGATCAAACTTTCTTTGAACAAGGGTTTGGACTAGATGATTTGAAGCTTGCATCCAGCCTGGATTACTCCATGGTTCTGTGATCCACAAAATGCAGTGAGTTAGGAAGTGTAATGAAATTGAAGGTTATCCCTGCATTGGGAAAACCAGCAAATGTTGGTTATATGAGTGCAATCATCCTAAGATTTTCTGTCTTTCCAAAGAAAACATTATTTTTTTCAGAAGGAAATGTATAGAAAATTTGCGCTCAAAAGTTCAACTGACAAAATACATTTTTAACAGGAGATTTAGTAAATATCAAGAAATTTTAAGTTGGGGAATTGTAAATTGCAGGCAAAATTCAATCCAGACAACTATGCAAAAAGAAATTGTGTTTTAAGTTTTCCAGAAACCAGGGGAGTGTAGTTTATTCATCATTATAAACTTTGCAATCTAATTGGGTCATGTTTTTTACTCTGAACTTTCTTACTACCTCCAGTAATGTCATTTATAGTTTAAGCAATTACTAACCATGAGTGAATATTTTATAATCAGGTCTTCAAATACACATTTTCTATGTATAAATATTTTTACCAAGTAAAAGAAAAAGGGGAAATTTTAAGTGAGAAGACCAAGCTATTAAGGTAAGATTAAATTTAAAGGTTTTTTTCAGTAAAATGGAAAATATATCTGACATGTAGCTGCATCTGATTGATTTTTGCAGAGTTGAGTTTTGAAAAATGGCTTTCCATTACTGGAATTTGGTGTATTTTTGCCAAATATGTTTTTTCAGCAATTCAAAATGACGACATGGAAATTTTTCTTTTTTTCTATTCTAAAAAAAAAAAAGCTGTTTAATTTAGGTGAATCCTAATTTGGTTTGAAAATCTGTTCAAAACTAGGTGTGGAAATAAATGGGGAGACAATGTTTCTTGTAAATTATTCCAGGTGGTGATAAAACTCATTAAAACCAGCCCTAATACTGATCTCAGCCAAGCCATCAGAAAGGTATTGTGTAATCATTTCTGACCTACAAGTGTAGAGAAGTTGAGAAAGCTTCTCCTAGGTCTACAGCAGAGCATAGAAGGAGTGCAGGAAGAAAAATCATGCCTTCCTGGGCAGGAGCCCAGTATCTGGCTCAGCCAACTTTTTGATGTACAGTTTCAGGCTCAGATCCATAGGTATGTAAATATATAGTTGTTTAACTTTATCTGGTAATGTTGCATGGCCCAGCTCTACGTGCTTGAGTTTCTGCAGTTCTTGTGCCACAGCCTCACTATGCCAGGTAGATTTTACAAAACAGATTGCCTCCCTTTTTCTGTTAGTTTGTCAATATAACCTGCACAACATTTATGATAAAAGACCAAGTATATTCATAGTAATATTTATGTAGGTAATTCTTAAGTATCTCTGATTCTAATTAAGAATTTATGAAAATATTTTGTAGCTTTCACCTCTATTCTTGATATATTCTGAAGGAAAATAAAACAATTATAATAAGACCATATCAGATCACTTCTAAATGCAGATTTGTGTTTCAATAATGTAGCTCACCCAGCAATGCAGAGGTAACTGAAAGTTAGTTAGTTATGCCTAAGTTCATCACCCAAACATTTCTGTGGAATCAACAGAGATTAGTGGACCTACGAGAAGAGTTATTGTCTTCATTTTAAGATAGGAGCACCGAAAACCCTGGATCTTCTGCAAAAAATTTTTAATACTTACAAGTTGTGAATACTGCCGGGAAAAGTATGCTGGTTAAAATCCGCAGACAAAGTTTTCCTGGACAAAGGATAGTTCTACACACTTTTTCTGTTATGCTTTCTACCTTATCATGCATCCCTTGTCATATTTGTTTGTAAAGTATTGTGCAAGACTGACCATTGAACTGACACAGTATGGCTAGTCTTACATTCAGTGCATTTATTACCTCACAGATTTAGAATAATTTAGGAACATAAGCTTATCATTTATGTAAATGTGGCTGCAAATTTCATCCAAAAAACCCAATGTATACATGCAGTTTTGTCAACTGTACTGGAGAAGGCAAATAATAAGCATATCTCCACATCTAAAGCATTATATTTTGTCTAAGTGGCATGAAATGAAGATATTCTGTCTGGAGACAATTAAAAAGAGCACTGAAGTAATTGCATCCATCTTTTCAATCAACTTTTTTTTTCTGCTTTTCATTATGTAATTTGTGTGTATAAATTTAATCATCTTGGTGGCTGACAAATTAAAAATAAATAAATAGGGATGTGTTCTGTGGTTTATACATAACTTGTCAAGCTGAAAGGTTGGAAACATATTTCTTCTTTCATTCAAAGGAAAGCAGCTGATACAGGGTACATTTCTTTTTTTCATGTGACAGTACACTTCTCCTTAGCTGTGGGTGGTGAGTTGCACTGTGGTGTAGATCTGCTTTATACAGGAAATAAATATGTGAGATAATTGTACAAAGGAGGAAAAATTACTGACAGAGGAAGTGAAGAAGAAAAAGCTTTCCTAACATCTGTTCTTTGCATTACAAAGGATCAAATTCAATTATGTGCCAGACCCCTAAAATTATGAAACTTTTGAAATATTCCTTTTATGATTTTTAATCTCTACTTCTCTTGAACTTCAAGGCTGCTGCCTGCTTTTATTTTTAGATAACTTTTTCATCCTTAAATTTGAAAATATATTTTCCAAATCTCGATTCTTACATTTAAAAATAGGTAGTTCTAACAAATGGTATTTTTAGAAGTGTACTAAATATCAAATGTGTTTATAATGAACATATAGGATATGAAAGAAGAAGAAATTAATTCATATGCAGGATATTTGTGTTTATTTTCTGCAATTATTTTGGCAAATAAGCACCCTGTCAGAAATGCTCATGGAACTAAAAAGTAGAAAGGTAAACTGTAAAATGTGTAGATGTTTCCCCAGCAACAAAGTATAGAAAAATGACACTGATGCTTACTTACACTTAGCTTTAAAAAAGTTGACAAACTCTGGACAACTGAGAAAAGCCTGATACCTAAAACTCATTTCTAGATTTAAGTGCATCCAGTTCGGGAACATATCAATCCAGCTCATTTTTGGTTGTTGTTGTCATTAAGAAATGAAGTCATCAAACTCAGACACCAATACCTTATCGCTTACTTTAAAGAACGTCACTGACACTTTTTTTCTGTACCCTAAACAGAAATCTCCTGCTTGGTTTCAAAAACAAAGCACCAAAAGAAATAACATTAAAGTATTTTAGGAGAAGGAAACACCTTTCTATTGAAAAATGCACCTCTTACAAATCACCTGGTTTGTATAATTGAATTTTCTGTGCAAGACAGATTAAGGCTTTACTAGGAGTCAGAGCAGAAGTCAGGGCTTACAGTTTCTCGTTCTTGTTGCAGTGACACGTGGATATTTAAAACAGCTAAAGGAAACAGACTTTTTAAAAATAAATAGACAACAATGAAACAAAAATCAAACAGACCTCATGGTGGACTGCAACATTTTTTCTGACTTCCTTATCAGAGGGTTTTATGAGTTCTTTTCAAGAATTATCCTGAGAATCTTTCATTGTTATAATTTTTTTACAAGCTTGTTAGGTAAATGTCTGGTGTGCTGAAAATTTGAATTTTCATAACTGCAGCTAAAACCTAGGCTGACATTTTTCTGCAGCTAAAACCTAGGCTGACATTTTTCTGCTTTATTTACAATGTAGAAATAGTTAATATGCTGTTCTTAAAGATGTTGCCAGTGTCTGCATTTCAAAAAGTAAGAGATAAATTAACCAGTGAAGCACTAAAGTGAAAAAAAACCAAACCAAACTATTAAGTGCTTTATACTTTAATTTTGCTGATGGAAGAGTTTTCATACATAATCCCCATGATGGTAGCTAGTCCTATTCGAAAATTTAATTAGCTATTAACAACTACATTTGCAAAGAAATTTTTACCCAAATAGACATATTTGTAAACACTTTATGTGAACTATCAGTTTCTTGCATGAAATCTTATTATTTTGTGATTATTTGAAGAAAAAAAAAAGGAAAGATGGATTGCAGGAGTTGAATTACAATGCATCAAAAGATACCTTAATGGAGAAATACCCATATTTGTCCAGAAAATTACTGGTTTTGTTTATTATAAAGAATGAATCCTCTATGGTCAAAGCAGAGACAGATGAGCAAAGTGCATTCATGGAAAACATTGCTGCACTCAATACAGTTGCTGCTGTTACTTATTTGTCTGCTGTTTCATACTTCAAGAGATGCATTTTCTTCATGATGTCCATCTGCTGTTACAGGAAAAATGTTGTTTCTCAGACTAACAGAATCTGCTGCTTCTCAGACTAGCAAAATCCACTTGCACCTAAACATATGATTGATAAATATGAATTCTGAAAAACAAAGCATCTCATTATTCAATAAAAATGTGGATTCTAGATACCAAAGAAAACAAACATTCAAAAATGCCAAAATCTAACTTTTAAATGTACTCTTACTTACTTTCTAAAGGATAACACTGGATGCCTTGAAGTCACTGAGAATTATTAAACTTTATGACAAAGTCTTAAGTATATTTTCAAAGAAACAACAAGAGTAATAAGAACTAGCCTCACTATAGATTATATGAATACTTATGGAGCGTTTGTGTTTGGTTGAGGGTTTTTGAGTTGTGTTTTTTGTGGATTTTTTTTCCTACAGGAAAAAAATTCTGGCAGTGAAAACAGGCAGTGGTGACACATCCATGTTGGTTCCATGAAATGAAGTTTGAAGTTTGCTATTATATGCAAAGGAAAACAGGTGAGATCTCTTTCAAACTGGGGGAAAAAACTATAGAAACAAAACATACTTATTAAATAAAAGGTGAGGTAAATATATTTTAAATCATTATACCTCTAATAATCTACAAGAATATTAAAATTTTTACAGCTTTGGATATTTTGTAATGTCAGCATTTCTCCCTCTTCATTGTAACTTCTGTGTCTGGCCTTAGAGAAATAGTTGCTATCTTCTTTAATCTATGCTTTGATTTCACTGCTTACTTGATCATGTCTTCCATCTAACCTTTCCACAGAGAAAAACCAGGGGACTATGTAGCAATGTATAAGTGGTATGACAAGCTGTGAAATAAGAAAATATAATCCTAATGTCACTGGGTCTCGGGAGTAGTATAAACGGAGTGCCATAACCTGAATTTCACTATCCAAAATAGTGAAGGATAAATTTCTCTTCTGTTTCTTTTCTGCTGTCAAGACAGAACTCAACTAAAGTAATATATCAATAAAAGATAACATCCCTTAATCAATCTGGACAATGGCATGTGAGAGTGGAGTTGAATTTCTGTCCCATTCACTCTTTCTGTCTGCTTGCATCCTTTTCTCCTCTGCTAATTTCAATACAGCTACACAGGATGTTCTAGTAAAGATAAGATGCTGATGTGTCATTTCTGTGGCATAGCACAGTCCATGCTGAGAGTTATGCCTAGGTATAAATCTGCTCTACAAATTGATTAAGAATAAAGTATATATTTATATTTGACAGATCTGCTTGTGCATAGCTGTTTGCTTAAAATTATCTCTATTAATTTAAATAGATTTTTTTTCCCTCCCTCATTTGTCCCTCGCAAGATCAAGATAGGTATGAAAAAGGAACATTGTCATGTTTGTACATTGTCAGAAGAGCTCTTAATTTCTAATTACATAGCCACATGCTCTCCTGCACTACCATAACTCATTTAAATTACTGCTATGACACCAGAGCTATAATTTGGTTCGCATAAAATTTGTTGTTGAGGAGAAAAAAGTCTGAAACAAAATTAGGTAGGCAGACTGTCATTTAGAAATGTAACCCACTGGATTTCACCCAGAGAAGCACATCAAGTAAAGGGCACTCTACAGCAACACTTCTAATACCAAAGATTTGCACTATTTAATTATTTCATGCTTTGGATTATTTTGTTTCTAATTAGTTGTTTTCCTGTTACACTTCAACATTATAGTATAAAAATCAGATTAATTAAAGGTCTGAATAACTTTAGAAAAATGTCTTCCCGCTTTAATTTTTTTTTCCTAGAAATGGCACTTCTTTCCAAAAACTGTGGTTCATAAAGCAAGAATATTTTTTTTTTTTCTAATTCAGATAATAGTAGTAGTAGCATTTAAACAAGCAACACAATCAAAATCATTTTACTACAATAACAGTAAAGTACCAGAAACTCTGGGTTTCATTTTGGCTTTCCCTTTTGATTCCTTTTTTACATAGAAAAGACTCAAAAATAATGTAGACTGGATCAGTCTAGAATACTAGAGAAGGGATCAAATTAGTGTAAATGGGGACCAATTTCAGAATTAGTGAAGTAGCTGGGAACAGTTTCTGGTCAATAATTGCTTGAACCCCTACCTATGCTGTATCCCTTCATTTTAAATAGAACAAAAATAATAAAAGAACCTTATTATCCATTAAAATTATTAATGTTTATGCTATTATAACCCATCTGCTCTACAGGTTATTTCTTCCATGCAACTATTTCAGCAGCATATGATAATCTATTATCTGCTCCAACTTGAACTTTCACAGTTAAGACTATGTTATCAAAAATCCAGAAAAATTGCAAGACATGCAAATAAGATATTTGAGTTTCTAACAAAGGTGTTTAAATGGTACACTCTCTTATTATTCATACACCTTTGTTTGAAATGTACACTTCCAGAATAATGTTTATTCTACTTTATGCTATAAATAAATATAAATAAATAAAAGCTTTGCCTGAATTTATTGTGAAATGTTAGGTAGATAGTTTATGATTTCTCAATGAATGTTTTTCTTAACTTATATCTTATTTAAGACTATTGCCAATTTCTCTCATACATACTTGAATCAATCCCGCTAACCTACTATATATTATCTGAAATCTGGATATTATGAAGCATCTGAGCCTCTGGATGTTTTTATAAACTCATATGGGAAAACTTATTACATTTTGTTCATCATTGGCATATGGAACAAATTAAAATGAAACATTTTTATATTGTTTTACTTAGTATAAATTGAAAAGCTAGATCATATCTCAATCAAAATGTTTTTGCTCTCCTCGAACTGGCAGACCTCTTCAATGTATGTGAGATTCTCCAGCTATAATATGTATTTAAACTTTTGAACGTTTATGACTATGAAAGAGATTTCATAAAATATAATGTTCATGAAAGCTGACAAAAGTGGGAATGGCCACAGGCAAATTTGGAATCACTAGCCATTGTGTCACTTTGCAATGATGCAGTCATAAAATAATACCATGCTGGGATATGCTGATTTGACTTATATTTCACCTGGAAGTCACAGTAGGCATGTTATGCACACACAGAGAAAGAGAGACCAACAGCTAGACAGAAGGACAGAAAACCTCAATGCTGACTTAGCTCCTCTCTACCATGGGCAAAACACATAGAAAATCAACCCATTTTTATAAACTAAAAATATTTCTGAACATTTTGTACCGTATTTAATCAAATGAACCACTCCTTTGGTAAATCTGCAAGTGACCAGGGAAAAAGACTTCAGCTAACCCAGAGGTCTCAGTGAACAGATATCCCTTGGAGAGAGTTCTTGGAATGATATTTTTGCCAAACATAGTCTGTGTTTAACCTTTGTAAATGTCTATATATGGTCTGTAAGCATTTTTTGCAACTACTGTGTTGCAAAATCAATCTAGCAGTCTAATCCAGAACAGGTGTCCTATGAATGCCTCTGCAAGATTAACATAGAGAGCAGAGCCTTATGGATGATTTTAGCAACTATGATTAGCATTAAGAGGCAAATCCCCCTCCATATTCTTGGTGTGAAAGGATCCCATTTCAGCACATGTGCTGCTCCTCCACACAAGAAAGGGAGCAGGATGTGGGGTCAGGCTGAAGTGGCAAGGCTAAGCTGGAGATGGAAGAATCAATGTGCTGCAGTGCAGAAGGCAGCAGTCAGCAGAAAAATGTCATCAGCTTCACAAATTCTCCATTTAACATACCCCAATAACCAGTAATCAAGAAATGTCATAGACATTGCATAGACTCTAAATGAGCTGTCTTAATTTCCTGGTCTTGACAAATTTATTTTATTTTCTGAAAAATTAATACTAAAAATGATCCAAAAAAGTCTCATGGTGAAAATTAGAGATAAATCATCACCACATTAAGAATATTTTAAAATTCTTTCTATATGTGTAAATACAGACAAGCAGTTAAAACATTTTCTGGGTTTAAAAAATTTTCCAGATTTTAATCAATCAGGTGGAAAGTTTTCAAATACCCAAAATTATTAACATGATTAAATAATAAGAGTTACAGTAAGTACTACTCATGATTTTAAAATGAATTCTAGCAAAATCCTGACTTTTCAAGAAGGTTTTGTTCTGAATGTTTTGATTTGTAAAAAGGTGTGTTGTTGACACCATTTTTGCTCTCATGCGTTCCCTGTAGATGTAACCTAAATGTTTAATACAATTAAACTTCATTTAGCAGAAAACAGACATTTCCCAAATGCTCATCTCTGGCTGTGGCCACATTCTGTTCTCATGGGAACTAAACAGTGCCATAAACCCCACAACCCTCCCTTCCAGTGCCAGCTGCAGTTCTTTAGCTTTTCCTTTGCTAGTATAAATGGCTGATAGCATATAAATGTGTGTTGATTAAACTACAGTCTTTTTCACATATAATTTTAAATTAAAATAAGTTATAAAAGGGATAACAAGAGTTTAAAAGTATTTTTTAAACTGCAATCAGAAATAATTTCTTATTATCTAGTTGGTCAAATTGGATCCCACAGTACCAGACCATTTCCAGTTACTCAGGATAGAAATAAATTACATACCAACAATAAAAGTTGGGCTAAATCTTCATTTATGCTTTTAGTAACTTTTAGTGTGTTGCTTTCAAATGAGGATCTCCCTGAATCAAATGAGTCCACAGAATCCTATTCAGGAATTAATAGCTTTGTTGCAGCAGCAGAGGATCGCTTTCTGGGGGCTGTTTTGAACCTGAATCCTAGATCTTTAGTTGCTGTTTCCTTGTTCTTCTGATGCAGAAGACACAAGAAATGAAAAAGGAGGTCTCTCAGCATCTCCACACCCCATGCATTTGTGAATCTCTTTTACAATATTTCTTACCTGTCTCTTCTGAAGAACAAGAACTTCTAATTTAATCAATTATTCCTCTTATAGAAGCTCGACACTTTTGATATTCCTTGGCTGAATCATTTCCTGATATTTATTTTGGCATTAAGTCATCACATCATATATAGTATTCATAATATAGATGTACCATGGATTTACATGGTAGAATGGTCCTGTGATGTTTCAAGTTCTCTTTCCTTACAATCCATAACCTTTGATTTGCCTTTTTGACCACCTTTGAATTCTAAGCTGATGTTTTCACTGAACATGCCTTGAGGTCTTGTGACAAATGTTAATCATCTGCCCAACATTTTGCACATGAAATAATTATTGTTTCTTCTCTCACTTCTTGCCAAGTGCAACACTTGACACTCATCACCACCCAGTTGAACTGGACTTTTTACTTCCTATGTGCTCAGTTTTAAAACCTTTTTGCAATTCTGTATGCAATACCACCTTGAAAAACTTACTGTCACTGACAGACCTTGTAAGCTTACTCACTTCTCCACTTTTTCATGTTATTTGCAAGCATATTCAACAGACTTGTAGAGCACCAGCTCAGATAGGTTCTAGCTGAAAAATCTAAAATAAAAACCAAAACAAACAAGCAAACAAACAAAATCACCACCACCACCAAAAGCCAACCAAACAAAAAACCCAACCCAACAAAAAAATCCCCAACAAAAATGAAAACAAGCCATTGCAGAACAAAATAGAGTATGACAAAATTTCTTTATTTCTTGATAACCTCTAAGAGTATGACATGATTTCATTATTTCTTGATAATCTCTATCACTGGCTACAACGTGTTCTTAAACTAGGGAGAGAATATGGATCAGACAGGCAGTAGCTTTAAAAGGATGGTTAAATAAAATTTAAAATCTGTTTGAAGTTCAGAGACAGCTGATGTGATATTCAGCTTACTTGGCTACCATGGAAACCCCATGATTTATTACTTAGCTATGATGCCAAAATATTGTTAAAGCCACCTGTGGGGGGAAAAAAAACCCAAACAATAAAATAACTCCATAGCTTTATAGAAGCTTATTTCACTGTTTATTTACAATTAGTGTAGGTATAATGAAGAATAATTTTGTCTTTATTATTTCCATAAAATATGATTTATAATTAAACCTGGGAATGGTTATTTTTCGTCATTTTTTATAGCAGAGTAAAAATTTTATCGTGTCTTGAAATCTTCCATGAACAGCTATTATGACCAATTAAGCTGTTGGTCTGAGATTGGATGAGAAGTTTTAAGGCCTGTATATTTTATTTATGCTGAAGGTACTTTTTTCAGATATTTATTTCCAGTTAATGTGCAGCAGATATGTGTAGTAGAATAGAATAAAGAAAGCAAAGTAGTGAAAACAGAAATCATTATCACAAGCAAAACAGATTCATTATTGAAGGGACAGAAAAGTTCCTTCAAATCAGCTCATTTCTCCACCATAGATGAGTGAAATATTTTGATGAGCTTTTGCATATTATGATAATTCTCTCTCCACATTTTCATTCCAGACACTGGTCTGTGGCATGCAAGGTGGATTACCAGCATTGTGTTTAAGAATGAGTACAGTAAGAACCATCTTCTAGCCGGGGTGTGGAATCCTTAGGGGAAAATAGAAGGTGCAGGGAATTCTCAACTGCAGTGTTTAGTGTGAACTCCACCAGGGTAATTAAACACAATGAGTCAATCCATGCACATCAGCCCGTCGGGTCAGACATCCCAGCCCATGTGGAATCCTTATTTTTTTCTTCTGACTGTTCTTCAGTAGGCAAAGGCAAAAAAATGATGAAATGGAGCAAACTGAGCATGAATGTCTTTCCAGACATATTTCTGCAATGGAGATTAGCCAGAAAGGTGTTTTAATGCTTGCTAAACTGGTATTCAGTCTTTGGCAGGTGCAGCTAATAAGACAATGGCCTCAAAAGAAATCCATGCATCTGCAATGTCAGAGGGTTTTTCTCAGGTAGGTAAGGGTTGTGACCCCATCAGAAATTTCTGGGGCAGTAGATACCTGAAATTAAGCTTGTCATCAGGGTCTGTGCAAGTCTGCACTACCACTTGATGAAGAGTTGTCCTGCTGTTCTTTCTGGTAAGTAGCAATGCTGCTACTACATATCACCTGTGAGTTGGTATCTTTTTACTTTATTAATGAGAGTGGATTTGCTACTTATACCAGAAGTACTGGAAAACAAAAATCAACCATAGATTTATGGAGACATGTAAAGGCAGCTGAACCCAGAACTGCTGGGAAAAAAAAAATGTTTTCCACCTTTCTGGACACTCAGAAAAGGCTTTAGTGAACCAGAAGATGAAGTCATGATCCCTCTTTTATTGCAGAAACACCTGGAGTAGAATTTTCTCCAGTGAGCAACACAGCTCCCAGGACACTGTGGATGCTGAAGAATGTAGAAATAAAAGCTATCCTCTTCTTGCTTTTCTTGAGTCTTTTCACCTCCTTCAATCTGGAGTACTTCTGCCCCATTCCATTTTTCTAAGTCCAATGCTCTATGAAAAATAGTGAGCAGTTTAGAGTGGATTTCAGACAGATTTAAGACCCAAGCTGCTCTCTGGGTTCGATTAAAGAACCATGAGCATTTCAGGAGCTGGTCATTGACTTTAGAAGAGGATTTAGGAAGACAGCAAAAGAGAGTGCTGTGGCTGTCACCAAAACTCTGTGATTTGTAGTAGAAGTTGCATAGGCCTTGTCCCACTTGAACAGCAAGTACAACCCAGCCCCTCAGACTGCTTAAATGTGATATTAATTGTTACATAGGAGTTCTTCATCAGATTCAATTATTATGGAAGAATTCTTCATCCACAAAGGAAAACTATGCTTCAATGGAGGAAACGGGTACAAAATCACAGGACCCTCTCAATCAGGGACCTCACAAGCAAATTTATTTCAATTGCAGTGCCTTCTACATACTCTGTGACAATCTCACTAGCTAAATTTTCCTGTGGATAAAGCAATGGGCTCTGCAGTGGTACTTTCAGAAGTTTTGGAGAAGTTCCCACTGCCTGGCTGGGGAGACAGGAAGATTCTAGGATGGTTGTTAATATTTCATAGTTCTAATTTTGGGGTTTGACCGTCTTTAAATATTCAGAGAAAAAGCTTGTGAAGAAAAAGTTAAGATGAACAGAAAAAGTTGCTTTATGTGAGTTGTGCCTCAGCCTTCAGGCTGGAGCTCCTAAAAATGGGCAAATGAAGGAGGAGGTCAGAACTGATAAGGAAGTGTAAGACTAAGTTTTGCAAGAAATGCAAGGAGAGTCAGTCATCCTGAATAGGAAAAACTAAAAATTCCTTCCCCTTTCCCCTGAATGTTCTTCCTCAAAGGCAGTACTCTGAGAATATGAAAAAGGGTAGAGAAAGCAGGAGACAACTTTTCCCATGATGACTGATCCATGTCACACGACAGTGTCAGGTCGCAACTGTGGTCCATGGAGACTTTGTGTCCTGTAACATCTGGGTGATGGTGTACATGTCAGCAGAAGGAGCTGGATGATGGCAATGGCACCTGAGGTTGTGATGTACTGGATGCTATCATGAAGTTCAGAGACTTTTGAGTGCAGAGAAGTAAGGCAGGGGTGGGGGAAGAGGGAGGGAAATCACAGTATTTCTTATTTAGGTAACAAAGAACAACCAAGTGAGAGTCAGGAGCAAATTTTTAGTTATTATCATTTAGGGGATGAATAAATTGGATTAATAAATGCATGACAGAAAAGAAAGTGAATCTCCAATTTATTTAACTTTTAAAAAAGACTTTGATAACGTCAGGCTAGATGCTACCATGAGATGCAAAAGATCTTTTGCTCTCTGGAATTGTAAATTGGTCTAATTGTTTTAATACTGTAAGGGAGTTAGAAGATGGTAATGTTGTATATTTCTGACTTTAAACAAAAGTAAGATTTAGGTGATGACATTATTTAACATAGTAGTGAGAGGTTTTACAAGTTTCCCTTTTGTCAGTGGGGTCTAAAAATACAGAACCAGACTCCCCAGTGGTGCCCACTGACAGGAAAAGTGGCAACAGGCACAAGCTCAAATGTCAATTTGAAAATAAAAAAATACATTTAAACATCAGAAGACAGCTTTATTTCTTTGAGGGTTGTTGAACACTGCAACAGCTTGCTGAGCTGTTGCAGTTTTAGACCAAAAGACATGTGAAAACCAATGCTGACATACCAGCAGTGTAGTCAGCTGAGCCTACCTTTTGCTAAATGCTACACCATAGAAGATGTGGCATATCTCAATCTTTGGTGAAATCCTCAAAACTCAACTGGACATAGTCTTGAGCAACCTGTGCTAGCTTACCTTTCTTTGAGCAGGAGTTAGATTACCCTGCCTCCAGATGCCCCTTCCAACCTTAATGGTGCTGTGATTTCGTGAAATTTTTCACTAGATTGGGAAAAAAATTAGTTAACTTTATTAATGTAAAGAAATCTATTTTTCTGTCACAAAAAGAATATAGATGCACTTAAGATTTGGTGATTTATAAGTATGATTTGCTGTTTGCAAATATGGTTGCCTGATAGCCTTGCCTGCTCTCTTCTCTAATGGTTGTTCAACTTGTAGTCAAGTACAGAAACAATAATGTGATCATTCTGTCTTCAGGACCAATATGAAAATAAGATATGAATCACACGATAACAACTAAGAGGTAACTTGTTTGGGTAATGGCTCAGGGCACATTGATTTTTGCTGTAATGATATAAATCTTGGGTAATCAGTAGTACAGCTGGTTGTAGGATATGAATGACTAATCTCCATACATAGAATAATTTCAGTCTAACTAGTGCAAGCTATAACCCCACTGTATTGGGCACCATTCTTTACTTTATCAGAGAGACATTGTTGTGGTGAGTGAGAGAACCAGAATGACCGGAGCAGGGTTGAGAGGACATAGAGTTTACTCTAGATAGCACAAAACAATATTTAAGAGCAGAGCAGGGTATGGTATAAACATTCATGATTATATGGGAGTAAATCCAGGTTCTATGGGGTTCAGGATATGTCCTCAGGAGCACATGCAACAGTGAGGATGAGGACTGGGCTTCTGCCAAGGTGTCACTTCCTGGTAGTTCCCAAGCAGCCTTTGTTCTGTCCAAGTGACAAGCCACATGGCAGACAGGCAGGAGGAGAATAAGGAGTTTTTCATGCCTTTCATTTCTCCAAAGCAATTTTCCAGGATGAGAGATGAAGGTTTTTAATGGAATGGCATGCCTGCTTCTTGTGTCCATACTTTGAACCTCTTAGGACAAATTGATAAGAGGAGAAAAAGACATTAAAGATTGATTTGGTAAGTGGAAGAAAACAAACACATTATGAAGATTAAACAAAATATACTGAACTTCATTAATCTTAATATTTTATATAAGTACTGTCACAAATTTATTTACTGAGATAATTAAGTCAATGATTTGTCAAAAGATCTCATTTTCCAATCTTATAAATTATATTGCATTCATAGAATCACAGAATCATTGAATCATAGAATCATAATCCTAGAATGGTTTAGATTGGAAGTGAACATTAGCAGGGAAAATTTCATGGGGATGTTGCATAGATTCCCTGACTTTTTTCTTTTTTTTCTTCGCAGCTGGGTTTCAGTTTTTTCTGAATCTAGTGGAGCAAAGGTGAGTAATACAGGAGCTTGCAAACACAGCTCAAAAGACTGAGACACTAGGACATCTACTACTCTGCTAGTCCACATAAGCCATAGAGTCTCTGCCTTCAGCATATGAGGGAGAAATATTCATTCTGGGAGTGTAATTTTTTTCATTATAATATATGCTTATGACAAAATGAGGATGAGAAGAGAATCCCAGGTTAAAATTCAACCTTGAATTGATAGATTGCTAAAGCTGGGAGATAAAATGGCTCTTGTCAACTTGAAAGTTATATATTCAGACTAGCATCAAGAGACTCAGTAATTTCTAGATAATGTATTAAACAGTAAGAGGTACTTGATCATCCTTTTAATCAATGTATCATCACTAATATTTTAAAAAACATATGTGTGCTCCAGAGATACATCCCAATAGTAGATTTTGGAAGCTAATGACCAAGATAACTTTTGAAAGACAGAGTAACATTTTAAGAATATTTATTTTTCATTCCAGTTTCGATGCAGCTTTCATTGGATTGCTATTTACCTAAATATCCTTCAGCTATGTCATTCTTGTATATTACATGTGAGTACCCTTGTTTTCAAACAAAAAATCAGGGGTGAATAAATATGAATTGCTAAAGCTATTGGTTGCTGTCTTCTTGTTTTAGAAGCAGAAAACTTGGTCCTTCTTTCTTACAAGCATAGAAGTGTGTTCCTTCAAGATGAAGCAACAGTATTGAGAATATTTCTTTCTATTGACCCTCTGCAACAAAAATGTGCTCAAATTCACTTGAATTTTTCTTGCATCTGATTCACTGTCTGAAAGGGTTTCTTACATGCCAGTTGAGGAAGTGTTATAACTGTCAGTGAGTTAAAAGTGATGGGAAGAAACTTCTGTGTTCATTAATATAGAAAACAAGAAAGATTTATAGATGGAATTCATCAGTAGTCTATAAGTGGGTGAAATTGTCCCTCTCAATAGTCACTTCCAATCCAAATCATTTTAGGATTCTAGGATTCTAGGATTCTATGAATGCAATATAATTTATAAGATTGGAAACGAAGAACTTTTGACAAATCATTGACTTAATTAATTTACTCAATTATCTCAGTAAATAAATTTGTGACAGTACTCATTCTTTTTCTTGTTCTTGTTCTTGTTCTTGTTCTTGTTCTTGTTCTTGTTCTTGTTCTTGTTCTTGTTCTTGTTCTTGTTCTTGTTCTTGTTCTTGTTCTTGTTCTTGTTCTTGTTCTCATTCTTGTTCTTGTTCTTGTTCTTGTTCTCATTCTTGTCAGTATTTATTGCAAAAAACACCAGTGAAGACATTGTGGTCATATGAATAGCAGACTTCAATATATAAAAAATAAAAATCTTCAAAATACCTTTTACTAACTTTATCAGTGTTTATCAGTATTCTGGGGCTCACTTAGGGATCAGATATGTTTATGGCATCTTCCTTTGGGCAATCTGCTGTGGTTGTGGTTATCTGTTGAGTACCTGTCCTGGTCCTGGTCCCTGTGATGGGAAGTATAAGAGATTTTGTCAAGAGACAAGAGTTTTTTACAGTCCTAAGGAGGGCCACCCAAGGGAAAAAAACCAAGATATTATGATTTCTTCATATTGTTATAGCCTTTTTTATCCAGGAGAGAGAATGCTAACTAAGCAAAGTAGAAGCTCCTACTTAAAGGTAATTCTTTATGTCCTAGGGCAAGAAAATTCACAAGTCTTGTATCTCCTAGAACATGTCAGAAGAAAAATATGTGTCTTCTTTGAAATTAAGACATTCATGTTTAAATGCTCTTCAAGCATGCAGAATAATACCAAGCAGAAGAAAACTCTGAGGTGGCTGTCAGGCAGTGGAACTGATCATGGGACTGATTTTCTGCTTGAGATGTGCTGTATCAGATTACCCCTTGACCTTCAGCTCCTTCTTCCCTTTTAATTTATAAATTTTTGCTTTCCAAGCCTAAAAAAAACCAATTCTATGACTAAAAAAATGTTTTCAGTTCAGTCAGAATTCCCCATAGTTCCTCAAAATAAATATTTTTTCTCTACCCTCTCATTAAAAACAACACAAAGCCAAAAGCCAAAGCTACTGTTTAATTTTATATATATAAAATTTTGCCTACAGGTCCAACTCTAGCTTTACTATCACATCCTAGAAAGTAAAAGAGAATTAAAACACATTTTCAGGCCATAAAAATAAGCACAGGCTATCAAGGAAAAAGAAAATTATAATAAAACCTCTGCAACAGTCAGAATGCTTTTCATAACCTCCACTTAAAAAGTCTGTTATTATGTTCTACTCAAATATGACAAATACCTTATGATAGTAAGTAATGGGCATGCTATCATTAAATTAAACAGTACAAATGAAAAGGGCTATTTTATTCAAATAATGAAAAGCCTGTGAACAAAATAGGAATTTTAGCATGGGTATGGTACAATGCTGAATGTACAATCTACATTGGTAAATGCCAATCTGACCCAAATTGCCTCTAATAGAATGCACTGGAGAATCATTTCAATTAGGTGCTAATAATGAAAAGCCTTTTATTTTTTAATATTAATGACTTTTTTTGTGTGTTTGCATTAGAAAATTCAGAGAGCAGTTATCCAAAGTTCTATATTCTTTGTAAAGAATATGGCTTAATATGAGAGAACAAGGGAAGGAGCAAGGAATGTAATTTGGCAAAGTATATCCAGAAACACAGAGGACACTGTGTAGGTATTTCAAAATTTTGGTACTTGCCCCATCAGTCTGTGACCCAGTTTCTTCTGGAAAATTACTATTTTCACAGCTGAAGGCTCTAATATTAAAAATGTTTGATACCTATGAATTTTTATGGAACTCACACTTATTTTTGAAAAAAAAATTCATTTCTATTAAATAGAAATTATATTTTAATGTATTAAATTCTCATTTTCATTAATCAGCATGAACTGCCATGGGAACTGTGTCAAAGTGTCATGGTGAAATACAGTGGTGTTCAAAATAAATACAATGGGGTTCAAAATATTTTCAAAAGGTTTTGTGTTTGGACTGGTAAAAGTAATAATATATTTATAGATTTATGAAATCATTAAGGTTGTAAAAGACCTCCAAGGTCATCAAGTTCAACTTTTGACCAAACACCAGCATGTCAGCTAAATCATGGCATGCCATGTGCAGATGTTTCTTGAACAGCTTCAGTGATGGTGACTCCACCACCTCCCTGGGCAGCCCATTCCAATTTCTAAACATCTTTTCATTAGAGAACCTTTTGCTGATGTCCAGCTGAGCCTCCCCTGGTGCAGCTTTGAGGCTGTTTCCTCCTGTCCTGTCAGTGCTTGCCTGTGAGAAGGGGCCAACCCTCACCTGGCTACAGCCTTCTCTCAAGGAGATGTAGAGAGCAATAAGGTCTCCCTCATGCTTCCTTTTCTCCCAGGTCCTACAGCCACTCCTCACTCCAGACCCTTCTCCAAGTCTGTTGCTCTTCTCTCAACTCGCTCCAGCACATCAATGTCCCTCTTGTCCTTCCAACCCAGAACTGCACACAGGAGTTGAGGTGTGGCCTCACCAGTGCTGAGTACAGAAAGACAATCACTGTCCTAGTCCTGCTGGCCACACTATTTTTGATTAAAAAAATATGTTTTGAAATGTGTAATCCACGTGTAACAAAATTTATGTAACATTTACCTCTCCTAAAATGTTAGACTGTTTCCTAACTAGGACATATTTATTTAATTAAGATTTTTATTCCCTACCTCTTTTGCTTTGGAGGGCAAAAAAGTTTGCTTTTTTGGTGTTGCTTAATTAAACATAAAACAATCACATGTAGGGAATAAATATGGCTCCTTTGACAGCCTTGCAGATTTTGCTGCATTAAGCATTTTTGTGGAACTTCTGCAGATTTTAAGAACAAATGATGCATGAAGCCAGAGCAAATTGGGCCCTAAGTGGGTGGGTGGGTGAAATACAGGATTTAAAGGATTAACTTTTATTGGAGTGCCTTATATAAAAGATTTTTGCTGTATAATAATGCAAATCAAGAAGATAAAAAAGCAGGTACCTAGCCATTTTTGAAGTGGAATGTGATATTAAAAAGAAGAAAGAAAAAGGTAGAAGCTCTATCATGAAGCTAAAACTTAAACCTTAAACTCATCCTCTACTGAAAAGCATGAAGAAGGGGTAATCTGGAGAACAGAAAAAGTCTGGAAGAGCTTCCATTTCCAGCACTGCCCTGAATGGACACAGAACTGCAGGGCTCTGGGAGATTTACTGAACACATCCAGCCAAACAGAAAACATCATCAGGAGCTCCTAGTGTCTAAGAGAAATATAAATTCCATATAGTAAGTTGAAGAGAAATCCCTGATACAAACCAACTTTACTTTTGAATTCTGAAGAAAATGTTATTTCTAGTGTTGTAGAATCTGATCCTGGTCAGTCCTGCTTTGCAGGTATGTGAGCAATTAGTAAAGACAAAGGGAAAAATTAAGTTTATCTTAGAAAAATATGTACATTTCTAGACAACCTAACATCTTTGTTTTGTAGGCTGCTCTCCACAATGTGGCAGAGGATTCTACTCCATGGTATCAACATAAAGCAATATTAATAATAAAATATTAACAACAACAAAAAAAACCTCATCTAAATTATTTTTTTCTCTCTTCTTTTAGTGTCTCCTTAGGTGAACTTTAATACAACTTCACAGTATTCAGCTAAGTGCAAAAAAACCCCCAAAAGTCCCATAAAACAAAAAGAAGAAATCATCAAACCACAAGCAAACAGTGGGTATAAATCATGTCTGGATGCATTTTTATATCTTATATACATTTATTGTGCATCTTTCTTCTAAAAAATATAAAATATTCCATAATTGAAGTTATTAGTTGTAAAAGTGACAAAAATTTTGAAATGTTTTTGTTTAAAGAGAGAAATAGAAAGGCACATGAAGGATATTCAAAACAATGAATACAATTAGTAAGTCAATCTGAGTACTCTCTTAGGAAAAGAGATCACATGGCTTCTGGTTTTTAATCAGTCTAAGCAATTCCTCTTACACAGGAATTAGTTAAACAAATGATAAAACTAGGCATGTTGTCACTTTTAACCTTCATTTTAAATTATTAATTGCCTTATGTAAACCTTTAGAAATGTCAGAATTTTATGTAGGTGCACAAAGAGGCAATCCCTGCACTAGACATTGGTTAAACAAAGGAGGCACAGAGAAGTGAAAAGGTTGGCTAAATTATTCATGCAGGATTCCTTGTTGGGGAGCACACACCTTACTTGTACAAGGAAATCTTTCACCATGTAATCTTTTTGATTCATAGTTTACCTCTAAAGGAAAAGCTACAGGCATGAAAAATGCTTTCAAGATCAATACTTGAATAAACTACTTAAGCATATATAAATATTTGAGGGGTAGTCCTATTTGTTGTCTTATGTGTGTCTTATAGTGCAATGACAAAGGGGCCATATATGAGAATGAATTTTTGAAAGAAATATTTAGAATCAGTGCCATGAAAATCTTGTCAGTGAGAATATTTCTTGGATAGTTTCTCAAGAAAAGTAATTGAAGTGAATGTGATTGAAATTTTAGTCACCACTTTGAATACTTTTCAACTTAAAATTTTTTACAAATGGAATATTAAAGAAGAAGATATCAAAAAAGATGATGGATGAGCTGAATAAAGAACCCAGATTTCTGGGGATAAAAAAAACTATTTAATTACTTTATGTCTATTCTTAGCAACTTGTATAGATTTTTCTTCATTAAATGCATAAACTGTGTATTTATACTGGAAGATGTAGCTGGAAGGTTAATTAAAGCCAAATAAAATATTGCACTATGAAGCAGATACCTAACAAATGTCACACCACTCTTACAAAACAAAACAAATCAAAACAAATCCTCCTGTGGCTTTTGTTTTGTTTCTTTTTCTATTAATTAGAACTTCAATCCACGTTTTCATCGCTATTACAAACACTGATAAGCAAACTTCTCATAACTTCTAATCTTCAGGTACTATTATGGAACTCTTTGCTGCAAACTTGGATGCATTCCCTTAGGCCCATACTGAGGATTGAACATAAAACACTGACAATTGCACAGAACCAGTGGGAAATTTATGCTGCATCTGGGTATTCAGACCAGTTGAGTTGAAGTGACTGGCAGTATCCAGGGCATGAGTATTTTGCTAAGATACTTTTCTGTGTGTAGTTTTTGTGTGGTCTGTATAGGTGCTTTTAAGCAGGCTAGGGGTTGAACTCTATTGTGCTGATTAGACAGGAGAAAGAAAATTGAAGAGTGTGTGACTGGAATAATAAGGGATGCTGCAAAAGTAAGAAGTGTATATTAAAGCCAAAACAATTTCTTGGAGTGAAAAAAAAAAGGAACGCTCCAATTTAATGTTAAAAAGGCAGATATATAGCACTATGTCCTAATGAATGATTCAATTACTGTGCAAAAATGGACAATACTTTGTTTGATTTCCAAACATTGTGAATCCAAATAGATTACTTAAAAGTTTATATTTTGAGGCTTAATTGGAAAAAAATGAACAGGCTATGGCAGATAAAGGAAAAAAGCAGCAATGGTAGAAAATGAGTATAAAATCATTAAAAATTTAAGAAATGTCGTTCTTTTTCTTCATGTTTACTAAAAGCTGAATATTGGAGTGAAGTTTTTTTGAGATCAGTCTCAGTTGCCATGTTCACTTCATTTTTAATAAATTTAGTGATAGTTCAATAAAAGAAGTTCAATATTGTAACAAAAGAAAAATGGTAAAATCATAACTAAGGAGAAATTTTAGAGAAAAAATGTTCATTATTTTACATCTTAAGCAGAAGTAACACAGAGTGAGTAAGGACTGATTTCACAGGGTTTAAAGCTTGTTTGCTTAGTTGTTTCAGTACCTCTGAAATTCCTGTGCTTCAAAGAGTTTTGCAAACAGTTGCAAAACAAGGTTTGCCTTTTAAAAAATCATAATATTTTGGACAGAGTCTTCTCTATTATAAGAGATAGTTCTCTATATTTATGAAGAAAATTATATGAACTTTTTTTTTTTTTTTTAGCATTGTATTACCACTTACCCTGAAGTTTGGGAACAGCTTCTGGAAGTAGATTCTGCCTTCATTTGAGGATTTGCTCAAATTGATGTTATCTTGAAAGTTCATTTACATTAAAGAACAAATAAGTTGTCACAGAAGTTCTAATTTAGTGTCTTTATTTTTCAGGAAGAAAAATTTCCAAGGACAATTTTGTAGCTGGATGAGTTCTGCTAGATCATACTGCACTTGCTATTTAATCTTATACTGTTGCTGATTTTTTTTACCACTTCTATTTTTTCTGGGGTTTTTTTTTCTTTCCTGTTTATATTGAACTGAGTTCCTTAAGGATGGGGCTCCTCTTTCTTGCTGTCTTTCTCTTTCCTCTACCTGCTCTCTACCAAAACTACTCAACCCATGTCTTCAGTGTGAAGTTCTGCTCACACTCATCACAAACTTGCCATTAGTTTGCTGTTCTACCCTGTTATTGTTGCCCACTACTGCTAAATCTTTGTGAACTTGGACCTGGAGAAACACAGTTCTACACTGGAGAACTAATTTGTTTACTTTTTATTCCTCCCCTTGAAGCTGATTCACACATTTCTAGTGCAGAGGTATGCTGGGAGACAGGTATTTGTACTCCTTGCTTGCCACCTGTGTGTTCAAAAGTGAAACGATAGACATACACCTGTCCTATAATTCTTTCCAGCATCATTTGGATACATTCATATATTATGTTTATGTCCTGACTGGGTTCTTACAATTCACAAGATTCATGTGAAAATTAGTGGCAATAAGTTTATTATCCTCAAAGTTTAATTCCTTACAGACTATAAGTACTACTATTGGTACTACTTTAATCCCACACAAGGTACAAAAGCATTTTATTCATACAAATCTAGATCCTACTTTGCATTTTTAATAAAATCACTTTTATCACTATATACTTCATTAATTATCTTCTTGTTTGGTTGTCAGAGTTTTGGTTAATTCAGTTGTTTTTGGTGGGTTTTTTGGGGGGATTATTAAATGTTTTCTTGCAGGAAAAACAATC
This sequence comes from Fringilla coelebs, assembly GCF_963513975.1. NCBI lineage: Eukaryota > Metazoa > Chordata > Aves > Passeriformes > Fringillidae > Fringilla > Fringilla coelebs. The sequence goes on along the minus strand of NC_140030.1, from coordinate 38,346,781 downwards.
CTAATTAAAAAGTCAAAGCATATTTTACCCACTTTAGATTTAATTGGAATACAAAATGTACAAGAGATCTGTGAAAGAAAAAGCCCATGTAAGTTCAAAAGAAACACGAATGCAAATGCACACAGAAATTCACCCTCCTTACACATGCCCCCACACACAGACACTCTTTAGTGTATATAATTTAAAATTCTGCAAAACACTTAGGCAGATTCTGACTACTGGGATTGATTATTAATAAAAAATTAATAATAATTGTCAGAAGTACTATTATCAATGTTCTTTTGCATCCTTGTATGGCCTCAGGCAGGTCAGTAGAGCTCTTCTTTACCTCAGTAAATCTCCGTGTGAACCAGCTACTCCATTCCCTCAGTGAAAACCAGAACATACATTAATTCAATGTGAACAAAAGGAATAGCTTGCACACATGGAAAAACACAGAACCTGAGTCACTGCATATGCTTGAAATCATACAAGTATTTTCACATTTGCAGACACAGAATGCCATATCGATTTTCAGTGTTGAGAACATTTTTGTTTTATCACACAGTGATGTAAAGCCAGGTTGTATATGTTCAACAATTTAGAACCATCTGTTCTGCAGAAAAAAGGTGACTACTGAGTCATCCTGAGGTCAGAGATAAAGTATAACTTGAAGTGCAGCAGGCAAAAAATAGGCCTTTTCTGTTGAAGCTAAATTACCAGTAAGGTAAACCACCCATGAGGTGTCCAGCTGGGAAGTGAGCAACAAAAGCCTCAAGGTGAAATTGCTTCCTCTACACATACTGTCATTTGTTTTGTTGTAGGCCTCCTTAAATTTTCATCAGCATTTAGAAGGGGAAAAACAATACAAAAAAAAATCTTATAGATGGCAGGAATTTTCTATTGAAAGAATACTTTATAAATAATGTAATGGACTAATTTGATGCAATATTTGGAGACCCATTTACTTAAGTTATTAAGCAGAAATCTATATAGCCTTTTGAAAATGCCTTTGAAATACTGATATTTCATTTCTTAATGAAATTGTATACATGCTTACATATTTAACAGATGAATATATATAAAATATGTTGCCGTACATTTCTATTCTTTGATGTAAACTGCTACAGTTAATAGTTAATGTTCCCTTTGAGAGCTTCTTAGCAATGATTTTTGTCTTTCTGGCATGATTCTGGATTTTGGTGGTACTTCCCTCAATAAATGTCTGCATATTAATAGGTAGAAATTTATAAAATATTTTCCTGTCCTACTTGTCATATATGCCTCATTGTCATATTGCACTACAAGAAAACATATAGCCTGCTAAATCAATCTTTTGATCTCTTTAACTAAAATGGGCACTGAATCAGCAATTCTGTTTTTACGTCTGTGATCTTAAACCTACGTATATCTAATTAGTGCTAACTTTGACTTTCAATCTTTATTAAAACTGCATTGCCTTGTTCTGTGATCAAAACTGATCACTAATATATTTAAACCTAAATACTTAGGCCTTTTTTTCAGGTTTTGAGTGAAAACTCTTTGAGAATGAAATCTTGCCCAAATAGAGATGTAATTCATTCTTTTTTAATGTGAGGTTTTGCAGAAGACTTATTCAGCTCACATTCATATTGCTGATGTTGTCTAAATTGTTGCTTCAAATAACAGCAACCAGAACAGCAGAGGAGAATTATTTACATTGTTATAAATCACAATAAAAAGTGTTCAGGCCTTTGCATTATTGCTGAATATATAGGCATTATAAATACCATGCAATACCAAAACTGTAGTGAGGATGGACTCCCTTTCTATGTTCATGTTTTATTTATGTCTGTTGTGGTTTACACCACAACACCACACAGCTGCCCCCTCACAAACACACACCCCCCACACACACCTCCCCCACCCCTCACCTTCCTCTGCAGTGGGATGGTAGAGAGAATTGAGGAAAAAAAAAATTGTAGGTTGAGATAGACAGTTAAACAGGCCAGAAAAGGAAGATAATACATTAACATTAAAATTAACCTTAAAATTAGCAATATTATTATTATCATTATCATTATTGTTATTTTTTGTTTAAAAATCAAGGGATGCACAATGTGATTGCATACCACACACCAACTTCATTCCAGGTGAAACTAAGACAACATCTCAGACACATTTTATTTAAAGTGCCTAATTTTTAAGCATATTCAAATAACTTCTCTGTTAAACAGGGTACAGGACAGAGGAGTTTTATTTTTGCACCAACGCTTTTAATCTCGCTTATTCATAAAAGTTTTTAAAGTGCGTAGATTGCAAGTGGATTTAAAGTATCTGAACTGTAATTACTGTCATTAGTGCTGTACCATCTGCATCTTTCAGGAACCAGCAGTTTGAACTAATCACCAATAATTGTTTTCAAGATGTTTAGCACATCTTAAATTTAAACATCAAAACAAAAGCTTATATTTGGCACTGATTTCTGCCAATCCTCTTTTTCTAACATCCTATATCTACACTACTTTGATGTGCTGGATTAAGCTCTACATGAGCCTCTCCCCTAGCTAAAACCTGATACATAGTTTTGGAAAGTGCTTGATAGTTTCTGGTTTCTTTTTTCCCCTTAGTAGCCCACATAACAGAGCCATCATACATCATTGCAGGGGATCAGAACCCTTGCTGGGACCATAGCATGGAAAATTAATTACTTTCCAATACAAACACAGTGATTCCTTCTTAAATCACCTCTTATAGTCACTGAAGAAATGTCTGGGGAAAGTTTTATCTGTGTAAATCTATCACACCTGACACAAAAGGAACAGATCACTTCAGATGTAATAGAAGCTGCCATGGTGCTCTGACTAAGATAAAAGCATTTTTAGCTAATGTATAGGTATGCACTTTTAATAATTTTGCTCTTTACTTTGTCAAACAATATTCTTACTTTTTATGGTTGCTAAAAGAATTTGACAAGCCTCGTGTGAAAATGACTCTAACATTGTACTTTTTTTCAAATACAAGTACACCTAATTCATATATTCAATATTTCCATATAAGATCACGAAAAAGAAGACATTTTAATGAAACAGGATTTTTAAAGAATGCTTAACAAATGAAAGTTAATAGCATTATCTTCAGGCTTCTTAATGTTTTATTCCTTTTCTTTTTGACAGTTAAACTTTGACAAACTGCAATAGGTATCTGATGCCTTTTCATACATAGAACTGCTTTACAAGAAAGAGACTTTAGAATGGAAATTCTTCAGGGCAAATGTATTATGGCACCAGTTTTATTTCTTAACCTCAACACAATCTACTGATATATCAGCCCTCAGGGTCCTAGTGATATTGTGTAATCTTGCCCCAAATTCTTCTGATAGAGAATAGATAAAAAAAGGTTCTGTCTCCTTCAGCCCTTTAGTTTTATGGTATTGTTAAGATACAGAATAACCTGAATTATTAAATAGCACAGATAACCCTGTGACATGCAAGAGAATTACCTCAGATACTTTTGAAATATCCCACCAAACCAAAACCTGAACTGTACAGACCTGTTCATTTGTGCTGTCCTTCCTACACCAGCTGTAGCTATACTGAATCTCATCTGCGTTTTATTCTCAGCTCCTTCATCTGACGAACAATAGGGTCAGAGCCTCAATGTTTCTTTAACAAAGAAATAGTTCCAATTCTGTTCCATATATTGAGGACAACATCTAAATTATAAGTCATAAGCAACTAATAGCTCTCTACCTCCTGAATCAGCATCAATACTTCATTTCTGATCAGGAAAGTATTCCTGAAGAAAATACAAAATAGATGATGCCCAACACCAGCTTTGTTCCTTTCTTAGATCTGCCCTTATTGTACTGCACTAATGATTACAACCATGGATCATATGGTTGGAAGAGATTTTTTTTTCTTTTAATGGAATAACAGAATCTGTTGGGTTGGTGGGGACTTGTACAGATAAGCCAATCCAACCACTCTATTCAAAACAGGTCAGCTACAACAGATTGCTCAGATCCATGTCCAGTCACACACTGAATGTCTCTGTAGACACAGGTGGAGACTTTAAGGATTTTCTGGACAATCTGTGTCAGTGTGTAGCCACTCTTCGAGAAAAGAAATCTATTTTCTTGTATTCAGATGAAGTAATGAGTTTCCATTTGTGCCCATTTCCTCTTTTCCTGGCACTTCCTTCATTACCTCCCATCAAACTTTTATATGCATTGGTTATATTCATTCTGAACTTTTTCCAGACTCAATAGTCCCAGTTCTCTTAGTTTTTCTGCATGTCAGGAACTCCAGACCACTGTTGTCGTTGTTGCCCTTCAACACACTTAGTCCAGCCATCCATTTCTTTCTTGTAATGGAGTATCCAGAATTTGACACAGCCTTTGAGAGATCACTTCACCAAGACTGTGAAAAGGAAAAGGATTGCCTTCTAAGACCAGCTGACATCACTCTGGAGGAGAATGTTGGTTGCCTTTGCAGTTTGTTGAAGGGCTCTGTAAGTTGGTGATCTTCCTTTCATGGTAAATTCTCCTAAGTACAGATTTTCTCTCTGATCTCAGAGGCCTGTGACACCTGTAAGGCAGTTTAACTGGTAAAGACTGAGGTAAATAAGGCATTGAGAATCTCAGCCTTTTCCATATCTTTTGTCAGCAGTTTCTCTGCCCCATTCAGCAGAGGGATCACATGAGTGCTGTTTTTGCAGTTTAGGTATTTGTAGAACATTTTATGGGCTCTTTTCTGACATATGGATTGCTATACAAAAAAATAATTGTAAATCTGTTTTTTTAGAGCTTTTTCCCTAATTTAGTGTTTTCTCTGAAGCGCTCCAAACAATGTGCCGCTCACTCACTCCTCTCTTCTCCCACACCATACCCCCCCATCTCCAGTGAGATGGAGAGGAAAACTGGAAGCAAAAAAGTTAAAGATAAGGGTTGAGATAAGAACAATTTACTGGAAACATCAAATGAAAAAAGAAAATGAGCAATAACACCAGCATTGTAATAACAGAGTGTACAGGAGAGGTGAACGATTCACAGGCAAGGGCTCACCGTATGGAACCTGACATTACCCCGACCACTCACCTCGTCACCGGCCAGAGCAGAAGGGACCTGTTCCTCCTCACCTCTCACTCACCCCCTGTACATCATATTATTTTATATAGTCTATGTTCTATAGAATAACCTCAGGGTCCTGACCATGCCCCTCCTGGCTGCTGCGTCAATTAACCCTGTCCTAGCCAAAACCAGGTATGTAAGGCCAGCAAATTAAACAGAACATGTTTGGAATGTTATTTTAAGATATTTTGTTATCCAATCATGCTAACAGAGCAGTGGATTATTTATTCATTCTTTCCTTTCCTTGGTTTGATTTTAAAGATTTTTATCATGTTTATAAGAAATTATTTTAAAAATTTTTATTTCCCAGTAGAAATCTTACATAAAATGTTTCCAAGTGACAATAGTTACTTAAAGAGCAGAGGATGGAATGAATTAAAAGCAAAGACTGATGTCTTTCAGCTTGCCCCTGATTTCTTAAGCTTGATAAACATATAATTATGTATTTTCTGAGTCTCTTTAATCTGTCTTGTAGTATGTATATCTAGCATTTTCTGTATATGTGCACACACAAAAAAGTCTCTGAATGAATAAAAATATACAGATAAGCTTTATAGCATAATCAGGGCTAATCTTTTCAATTTTTAATTGATAATAGAATCCAGAGACCAAAAAAGTAAGTCTGTGTATTGTAAAGCCACTTCATACAAAGCCCAAGATGCTAACTCTGAAATCTATATTTTTACATTTACAGATATAGAAAAGCACAAAGGTTATTTGAATTTAGCAGTCAGAGAGATACAAACATCAATCAAGGCATTTTATTGAAAATATGTATTTTGATTAACCATTTCAAGTTTTCAGATCAATAAACAGAATTTGGATGTCATTGATCACAAAATTATAATAAAATTAAAACTATGTGTATGGTTTCACTAGGATTTTTCACTCTTAGATGTGTTTTACCATCTTTATTACCCATAACCTTTCTAAGATTATAGATTTGTTTAAGATATAAATTTTGTTTGCTTTCACTTAGCAATAGAATCCATGTGTATTGCACAGTGAAGGCTTCAAAGAGGAGTCGTAGTTTACTCTATCCATATGTGATATGGATCACTTGCAATATTTATTGACAGGTTTATTACAAGGTAATTTTTTTTAATGGTCTTCAAAATAGAAAGATGATTCCTCACAAAATTTTCAAGCAAAGGGGTGCTCCTCTGCTAAGGCATCTCTATGCTGCAGCAATGACACAACATAAAAGTTAGAGGAAAATATTAGTTGTGAGAAGTATGGACAAATATTTGGAATTTAGAAGCAGTTCATAGAAATATATCCTGCCCAAGTCTCTGGTTGTAGTGTGATTATTCTTCCATGCTGCATCTATTTACTGAGCAACTTGCGAGCTCGCTTTTCCTTTAGTGCAAAGACATATAATTTTTGGAATGTATTACATTTATCATCACTTATTACATATATTTTCAGAGGATTTAAAGATTAAATAAACAAAATTAAGCTCAGGTTTATTCATAGATGAGAAATCTATTATACCCAAAATGTTTTAGGATGCAAAACAACATATTGAAATACCAAGTCTTTCTAATTCTGTACTACTAGTATGTTACATTGTTTGAAATCCTTGATCTATGGATTTTAGTGAGAAACCATAACAATATCAGAGCCCATTTACTTTTTTTCCAGTAGAAAATAAGTTTAACATATTCACAAGCTCACTTAGGACAGGATGATAACAAAATAATTTAGATATATATCTACAGAAAAAAAATCCTCTGGATTAACACTTCATTATTTTGCCTTTGACCTCAACCTTAGCTGCATTGTGACTGCAATCAACCTCCAGTATGTAGATTACAAAATTATACTTGATTAGATACATAGTTACAATCTCTAAAGCAATTTTTAAAAAATGTTTTAGAAGAAAATAAAGCCAACTTTAAGTATACATTTCAGATCCATTCAAAATATACAAAAAGACAGCTGTCAGGTATGGAATAAGTTAACTTAGCACTTGTTCTTTGATTATTTGAACAGGTAATTCAATGAGTAAATAAAGAGACTATTTCTTTTTATCAAAGATGACATATTTTCCTCAAAATATATTAAATTGTGCTAATTTTATTTGTAGAACTATATATATTTGGATGAAATTCCCAACAGAAAAAATACATCTGCAGGAAAAAAGCATTAGCAATGCTCATGCAAATTAATCTATGCAGGGGAATTTAGGTAATCACTTTGACAGTTTGAATTTGGCAATCTTTTAATAAGCATGCAGCAATAGTACTATGTGACTTTGATGATCGGACACAACACAGATATTTTAGTTGAAAATAGTATAACTCCATGGATGAAATTTTCAGGAAGTCATGCTTGAATATATTTGTGCAATCCCTTTATCAAGTAAACTTCCTTCACCAAAAAAAAAAAAAAATTTAAAGTGAAAAGTGACAATGATTTCTTCTAGTAATTACATGACTAAAAGGCTGCCATTCATCCTGAATTGAGTGCTACAGGAAAATTTATCAGGTCTTTGTTTGTTTCTAGATTCATTATATGCAAGTTAGTGGGGAAAAAAAATGCTTCTAAAACTCTGACATTGAAGGATAATCTGGATGGAGTCCTGGCTGAAGCAGAAAACAGGAACTAACTATCTCTTAGACAAATAAATTGTAAATAGAATGTGTATTAATAATTGTTTTGTATATTGTCATTCTTGTACAGACTAGCAATATTATAGAAATAAATATTTTGTACTGCATGCTGACTCAACAGAATAAATGCAACAAAATTAGTTGTCCTTTTTCTTGGGTCATTATTGGGGTTGATATGGTTACAGTTGGACCAGAAAAGGGCATCAGGTTTTATAGCCTTTTAGGGTTCTAAGCTTGTTTTGCATCAATATATTAGATCAGAAGTTGACAAACAGGGGCTTTGCCATTAACCACGGTTGCAGAAGACAGTGCCCCTGTTGAACAGCTATCATTCAAGCTGTTCACTGTTATCATAGGCTTCCAAATCATCTTGTGCCAACAAAAAAAAAGAAAAACCACTATTGATGATAACTGTATTCCAATAATGACTTCATATGTAGGATGGTTGGCAGCAGATCATCACCTTGAGAGTGTTAAGCATCAGGATAAAGTGTGGGGTGCTTCAATACGTTACTATTTTGGCCCAGGGAAAAATATATGTTACAAACTAGTAGATATAATAAGATATTTCTAATTTTACTTTAATTAGCCCACTATCTGTATATGTCATGAACACTCCCGTCTGTATAAAACTGAATCCTCATTAAAGCTTTGATTACTTTGCTGGTTTCTGTTGTTGCTGGGTTGGGTTTTTTTTTTCCTGTTAAAAAGAACATAACCTTCTCAAGTTTCCATTTATTTTAAGATTTTATTTGCCTCAGAAAACAGGTTGAAGTAAGAGATACTTCAGCACAGGAACCTTAAATAATACAATTAACACAGGTATTGACACCTGACTTTTTAATTTTTTTTTTCTTTAATGACATGTCTAAAAATCTTATAATTTGGGACCGTTTTGGTGATTTCTGTATCTCATTTGTGTTTTTACTTATAGATATCCATGAGAAAGAACAGAAAATAGAAGCTCACAGAAATATAGCAGTGAATGTTTTGAAATTCATGGTTATTTGGGAGGATAGGCTATAATGGAGCTGTTACTGCTGCTCGTGTCAGCGCGTACTCAGAGTGTAATCCATGGATTACAAACACAATGGACCAGAGCAGATCCTGCTGCATGAATGGCTGCTGATATGCATAAAATCCAATCATTCTTCAGATAATTATTTTGTCTAAATTTAGAATGTGAAACGTTGGCACTATCAAAGGTACTTTTGGTTGGGTGTCAGAGTAGAAGATGTTACAGGACTTAGCATGTGTTAGCATTAATTGACTATTATGTCTGTCAAGCAAATAAAGTCCTAAGTAATGGAATTAAACAGAGCACTAGAGTGAAAACTTCCTGGAATGCTACCATAAGAAAATGTAGCTGGAGGATGGGTATTTATAAATTTTGTACAAACTTTCTTCACGTACTCAGGTATAAAGGCATGTTTCACTGTACTTATGTGTAATTTGTATTTTGTGTTCTTTGTATGCAGCAAGTTTCCAAGGAAAAAACCTTCCCGAAAAGAGAATTGATTTTAGATTATAACATTCTAAAATGTCTGTATCTTGCTATTTCATTTTTGATTGGGATTTTACACTGATAAATTAAGTTGCTACAGGAGTGGTTTGTGTGTGAAAAAGACCTTTTCATTTACTATAGTGTGGAACTTGTAAATTTTTTTACTTCTTTTTGGTTTGGTTTCTTTGTTTTTGTTTTTCATACCTAGACACAGGCAATTAATTATTTCTTGCCAGCTAGATATTTTGAGAAACATATATTTTTAAGTTGGAAAGAAGAGAAAATTGTAGTAAACTGCATTCCTGTGTCAGCTTCAGCAGTAAAACTTTGCTCAATTGGGCTGACAGAGAAAGTTACAGTGAATATCTGACTTTCTGCCATAAAACTCAGCATGTAATAATAAATGCCAATAACAGTTGTTGTTATTGCTCACTGAAAAGAAGGAAAATTATTTCTAAAGGACACCTTGAGGAATAAGGACACTGTGAGTTAGGAAATGAAATATTGCGAAGGAAGTAATGAAAAAGATCAAAATACAAAAGAGTTATTAGTATCAGGGGTCTTTAGCATATTCACAGACAAGTATTTTTTTATTCCACCCTTCTTATATTCAACATGGACCTATGAAACTCATTAAGTATAATTTTATTTTTTGGTAACTCATGATCTGTAGAGCGCTAAGCTGGAGAATACTACAGAAAAGCACTGAGTATACTTGGATGGTTATGGAATGGCCATCCAGCAGCAGCATACTCCTTCAATTACACCCCATTCATTAGGAAAAGGCTTTGTATCTGGATACAGTTATTACAATAGCAACATAACTTCTCTCTTTGTGTAGATTACTCAGTTACAGGTGGAAACTTTTGCAGCCTCCGTGATCCAGATTTGTGCAAACAGGACTTCAATGAACTTTAATGGCAATGTGCACAGATACAGGAGGAAGGAAAAGATAGCAAAATCACCAGAAATATTTGCCTGGAGAGCCAGACTAAAGTTCTAGGAGAGTCTATGTAATTCTAATCATTGATAAAACCAATTATAATCATTAATAAAACCAATGCAGCCATTATATTTGAGGAATATGAGACTTGAGTAGCTGTGAGAGTTTTACATCAGCTACTTAACAATTCAAATTGGGCAGGCCTCTGAAGAAAATAGTGCATGCTGAACGCGCTCAGGGCTTTGCTGGGTACATTAACATGGTCATTCTGGTTTCTGAGGACCATTATTCTTTCTCATTCATGCCACATCTAACTGCCCTCTTCTGTCTTCATAGAGTCACTTCCACATCATTATTGTCCAGTGGTTTACCTCTGAAAATATTCCATGGGTTGCAGAGAACTGCAAGAGCTCCATATCTCATTAATTTTTGTTGTGGAGCCGTGGATTTTTGCAAACACTACAGATATGAGATCTGATTAAGTGGTTTCTGCTGTTAGTTGCTCAAGCACAAAAGTAATATGGAAATTGTGTCCACAAGCATAAAAGAGGTTCTTCCCTCCTTTCCCCACACATGGTCTATCATTCCTGATAATTGATTTACTAGTTGCAAAAAAATGAAGATTGATTCTGTAGATGAAATAAATTTCCAGTTGGTCAACTGGAACTACATCCAGAACTAAATATTTTTTCTTTAATTAAACTGATAGTGCAAGCTGTAGTATTTCACTGGCTTAAAGCTTTATCATGCTTGTGCTTAAGGTAAGTGTAACTTCAGATTCACAAGGTTTAGTTTTCTGAAGATCTGAATTTACAGGCAGGAAATGTGTAGATATTTCCCAGAAACTCTGTGATATTTTGTACAAAAATTTAATCAGCACATATATTTTGACATTTTTAGATAATATTTTATATGTTGATTTACAAATATTTTTCAAATCAGAAATACCTTATGTTCTTAAAAATATTTTAAAAGCAGCATGAGAAAAATAAATACAATAATCTATGTGAAAAACAGGCTATATCAAACCCTGGTAAGTCATATTACACGTCCTTGTGACAGCATAATATGGAAGATATAATAATGATTTACTTGGGACGGCTGTATCATGAACTATACTGAGATCATAAACTCATAAAAAATAAAGCAAAATACAATTAATATTTATATGCTGTTCTAGTTTAATGCTGATTTCCTATTATAATAAAATATTAACTACAAAATTAGATAGGAACTCTCAATGGAACCAATACTATTTTTTTTAAATACTTTTATAAAATGAAGAATATTTTGATAAATAATATCCAAATACCTGCAGAATGATGTTAAGTTTTTGCAGTTTAATTTAGAATTAAAATGTAATAGTTAATTTTAGATGTACTGAGAGAGTAAAGTAAGAAAGTCAGTGAAAACAAATTGCATGACTTGAACTAGAGAACATAAGAAGGAGTCACACATTAGGAATCAGAGCTCTGCAAGCTTGGAATAAAATCACAGCAAAGCTCACACCACCACTGACATTGTATGAGCAGAGTGATTCCTATGAGACTTTTCATTACATTCACAGATGACCTCTATTACTCTGCTCTTTCTTGACAATTCTGCAAGGAAAGGACATTCCAGAATGCTATGAAATTGCAAGCAGAAGAATACATATATATAAAAAGGAAGTTGAAAGTTACACTCACAGCTCTCCAGCTATGTGGACCAGTGGTCAAATGGTCAATTATCTGTCAGCAAAGTGCTTTTGCAAATATCTCATCTGGCAGCACAGCTCATCCACGAAAATATCCTCAGTTACAAATAAGTGAAAATAAAATGCAATATAATGTTATTTTTTAAGGATTATGAGAAAACTTGCATAGAATGAGTTTTTATTCTAGTTTAGCGTGTGGTTTTATCCCATCTTTCAAAACACAATTTTATTTGTGTTTTGTGCAGTGCCCTGAGGGAAGGAAGGAAGGAAGGAAGGAAGGAAGGAAGGAAGGAAGGAAGGAAGGAAGGAAGGAAGGAAGGAAGGAAGGCTGGCTCTTTTTTCAAATATGAAGTCACTTTTTTAGCCAATGGCATTGTTTTTAGACTGGATTAAATTACTACCTTTTTAAGCTATATGTGGTCATGGGCATTTTTTGTAAAACTTATGAAGAATGAGAAGTAAATTCCCATTCTAATGAATCCAAACCACAACACAAACCAAATAAAAAAAACCCCTATCAACCCACACCACCTTATTTGTGAAAAGAAACTTGTAGTCTTATATGTCATCCAAAAGATGACATATAAGACTACAAGTAGAATCTTGCACTAAATAGATTTAGAGAGGATTCAATTTTATCAGAAAATATAGCTAATTGTTTCAAGTTATTTAATATCTTGAATGAAAGTGAATGCTTTATTCTTGCTGAGGAATGTAGAATAGGGTGAGCAAAAATTCCTTTTGCCCTACTCCAGTACTGTCCATACTTTCTGGTAGACACTGTATTATTCCTTTTCCCTTAATGATAGAGTCCTGCTAGTGTATTTGACCTTCTTTCCCTTTCTATGAAAAGAAAAAGGTTTGTTATAATTTTCTGCATATGGAAAAGTGAATCATTATTGCTAGGAGATAAGAACAATTATTGCACAACATTTGTATCATCTAAATTTAGTCTGGTGGAATACCATGTTACTTTCATTAGACTCTTTCTTAACAATACGTTTTTCTGTAGTCAGCAGATAAAACATGTCCTCTACAAAAGAATTCAGAGCCAAACACACTGAAGAGAAAGAGCATCTGTAATGGAAAGAAAATATTTTACACAGAAATATTGTCTTAGTGAGATGATGATTTATAGTATGATAATATGAGTTACAAAATCACCAATCAAGGATGATCAGAATTAAGTCTGGCAAGGGAGATTTGCCATGAAGGATCAATATCTCACCTTTGAGCAATGCATCGTGGCAGTGAGAAACAGATAAACAAGAGAAAGCATTTGTTGTGGAGAAATGACAATATCCATGCAGATCCCTGGCTGTAGTAATAGAAGCATATATCCTTTGGCAATAGCAGTTTTAATCTTCTTTTATGCTTGATCTGCATTAGATATGAGCTGTCTGCTGACAGGTCTTGGCTCTTTAGCTCAAACCGAGGACACTCAAAGTGCAGGGCTTTCCCTTCAGTGCTGAGGGCTGGTAGAGTTAGTCCACACAGTGGAGTCCAGGGCTGAGGGCACAATTTCTCTATACAATTCTATATCCATAATTAGCACTCCAAGCCCCATATGCTCTTTCTCGTAGTGACATGAAGGAAAAGAAAACCATCAGGCCATTCTGCTTTCCTTAGATTCCTGCTAGGGAAGATGTCAGTGACAGAAGGGCTTCTCCTGAAGGTGCCATTTCTCACAGCTGTAGGTTTAAATATGTGTATGGAATAAGTTTAAGCACAGAAACTGAAAAAAAAAAAAAAAAGTATACTTTTAAACTCATCTTCTTATTGCACACTTGGAATTCTCTTCTTCCTTTAGATGGTTGGATGTTTTCCCTTTTTCTTATACTGGCAAACATTCAAGGGCAAGCAGTCTGACACATGAAAAAATCTGAATTGACAGACATTCTACAAATCAGCAACTCAGCTAGTGAAAATAGAGAATATGAACTGAAACTCACCCTGGGAAGAAAATCTTGACCCAACACGGTGGGAGAAAGAGCAAGCCAAGCAATTTCAAAATTAAGGGATCAAGGTGAACTGGATCATTTGATCATTTTCCTTGAAGCAGTGCCAAATATTTGAAGGCAAATTGAATTTGCAGCAAGGAACTTCAGCACATCAGGTAGAATATGAGCTAGCTTGAAGAAAAAAAAAAAATCTATGAAGAGGTGGGAAAACATCAGATGAGATCCTCACTCCTGATAACATTTCTTTGAACAGCTCTGGTTTCTCAGAGGAGCTGCTAAATTATTCTGACTAAGCATCTGAATACCTCTTCTGCAAGGGAGAAGCAGTGCAGTGGCTGCTTAGTTACACGGCAATGTTAGCTGTCTTAAGGGACCCTAGAGCACACACACAGCATTTATTGGATGGTCTGACACATCAGAAGAGTTCCAAATAGTGTTTTAATCCTATTACTTACAGTAACTAAAATAGCACCAGTACCTATTCTACAGACATTTGAGCCTAAAGAGCAGTGGAAACAAGGTGAGAATACAATAGCATTGCTTTTCTGTTAAATTCTGCTCAAAAAAAAAACATGAGTGAGGGGTTTTGGGGTATTTTTTGGTTTGTTTTTTTGTTGTGGTTGTTGTTTGTTTTGGAAGGTGGTTTGTTTGTGTTTTATTTGTTATTTGTGGTTTATTAGTTGTTGGGGTTTTTTGGGTTTTTTGGGGTTTTTTTCTGAAGAGAATCGTAGTGAATAGCTAAAGGAATTTCTCTTTACTTTTTTTTTTTTCCTTCCTTTCCTTTTCTTTTAGCCAGGGATTTTACGTAAAAGAACATGCCACAACAATATGCATCCCTCAAAAGCTGCATGATGTTGCTTAAATGCAGATTAAGTATCTAATTTTAATTGCTCATGCTAGTTAAAGTCCTAGGAAAAGAAAAAAAAAGAAAATGTAGGTTAGCCATTAACATGGGAATCACGTACTACAGAACACAGTTAGTTTTCTGGCTACACATGAAAACAGAAGAGAAACATTTAATTCAACTGAGGGGCAACAAGGTATTTCTGTAATTGAGCGTTCTAGCAATTCCAATTTGCCATACATTTTGCACACAGGTTCTCTAAGTAAAGTCTCATGTTATCATGGTGTCTTTTTTAGGCCAAACAGAGCCAGAGATTTAGAGGGATTTAGTCTTCTCCTCTGAATGCAGTAAAACGACATGCATAGAAATTCTACTGCCGAAATAAATTTTTAGTTTTGAATGATCTGTGTGCTACTTTGATTCATGAGCATGACGGTGTTCCAATACCTAAGAAAGGGGACAAGATTGGAAATTCATCCACATTTTTTTCAAAAAGAAAAAAAAGTACTCTGCTGCAAACAAGATGATCACTTCCTTCACCATCTGGCTGTCCTGGCTACTCAGGTCTCAGGAGCTGCTTAAGGTACATCTACCAACACTCTCAAGCTGCCCTGGTTGCTCCTGTCAGACTATTTAGTCTCAACTCTTTCTGGAGCACTCCTACATACCCCCATATTTCCAGCTTGATAACTCTCTGCTTAAGCACAAGGGTTTTGTATGGTTGTTGAACAGCCCCTCATACCCAAAAACTGAGAGTGAGGAGACAACTAAAAAGAGAAAGGTGAAACAAAATTTGGCCAGAAGTAATTCCCTTTATAACCTGTTTTTAAAGGAGACAGTGAGGGGAACATTAAAGTCTTTCCTGTCCACACTTTGAATCAAATGGTTTTATTGGCCAGCAGCTTAATATGTTACTCAGAATGGTTGTTGATCATTCCCTCTTGGAAGTTTGACATAATCTAGGATTATCCAAAACTGTCTTCTCCCTTCCAGGAGAAAAAGAAGAGGGAATTAAAATTTTGTCATGTGCTTTAGTTATTGCAAAAGGCATGTAAGGAATTTTACAAAAGCTAGACTTGTGCATTTATTTCCTCATTCAGCATCTAAAATTGAAAACTTCCTCTACTACCTACTCCATAATCTTACAAATACAAAAATAAAACAACAAAAAACCAAAACCAACAAAAAACCCCAACCAAAACAAACAAAACAAAATAACCAAAAAAACCCCAAACAAACAAACAAAAAAAAAAACCAAAAAAAAAAACCCCAAACAGTTTTTAAAGGCTCTTCTGATTATTTAACACATATCCCTGACAAAAATTAGAAACAACAGGAAAACACATACATGTACTGTGAACACTATCATTACTGTAATACTCATACAAAGAATAATCTCAGTGTGAATTATGCTTATGTTATACCTTTTAAATTCCTTTTGATAGGACTACATTTTTGTGCTTGAGAAACTTATCTCTATCTTTCTTAAACACCTGAGAAAGGACCAAGAAATTATCAAGAGATTTGATGTCAAATAGCAAGATTATTCTTAATCCTTCCAAAAATTGTCTGGTTATACCCCAATATTTCTGTTAAGCAATTGTAAGAAAAGTTGAAAAATGTGCTTCTATGAAATGGAATTTTCTTTAGCTAAATTCCTATATAAGAAAACAGTAAATTCCATCAAGTAGAATCAAGATAAGAGATATATATTAAAGATAAGAGTCAATGAATATAAGACATTTTGTTTGAAATAGAGATCTAGGTAGTTTTCATTACCTGAGACAGAGAAATTATCTCACAAGTCATGATCCTTTCAATTAATTTCCTTCAGGATAAACTGTCACCTGCAAGTGTCCATGACAGAATTCAGCCAGATCTCTAATTTTAGATGTCTTAAACTAGACACTATATATCTCACCCCAAACTAAAGAGCTGCCTGCATGATCACCTCTTCTGAATAATGTCACAGAGAGTGAGATTTAGCCTACACAGACTTTAGTATTTAATATCAAAATTTTCTTCTTTAAAACAATATTTTATTAAACTTTCTTTTAACAGAGACATTAGAAAAATAAACCTGACTACAAAAAGCTGCAAATTTACCCAGCTACACCAGAACTACATTTTTTCCATGGGTGTTTTTGTCTTGGTGACAATAACATATGGATGTCATGGTGTATGTTCCATGATACTAATTTGGACCTCTTAGTCTACCTATCTTGCAAAATTCACCACTATTTAGCAGTGAACAGGTGGTAGATGCATTGACATGACCATTAATTGATTCCTTCACATGAAGATCAATTCTAGGAAACAATCTGGGTGAGGAACAGAGATTTGTGCAATGGTTTTATGATCATGGTGTACCTAGAAAAGAAGAATAATTGAAATGCTGACAAAATGCTGGTCCCAAATGGATTATTTCCAAATATTTATTAAATAGAAAAGAAAAGGAGATGAGAAAAAGTCTTTTCCCGAAGTTTTTCATCCCTCACTAAGAAGCAAAGAACTAATACAAGGGACACATATTTGTTACCTCATTGTCATAAGTGTACTTGTACAAGAGTACTATTGTACTCAGTACAATTGTTTTGGGTGTATCCTAAATATGTAGATACATTTACCCATCAGATACATTAGATTGATCCTGCAGTCACAGTTCAGAGAGGTGTCATGGATTTATCAGGAGAAGAGTTTGATCTTGAAGCTGAAAGAGATATTTGAAGGAAAAAACAAACAAACAAACAAACAAAAAACCCAACAAAATGCCTAAGTTGGGCACTAAACAGTGTTTGTCATGGTTTAAGGCAAATTTTGGGAGGAAATTTTTGAAGGGGTCTCTCTAGACAGCAAATTTGAGTGGTCCCTCTCCTTACTGGTTTGGGAAGAAAATCTCCTTCCAGAAAAGTGGAAAAAATATTTATTTAACAAGCAACGTGTTCACAAACATGAGAAAATGAATAATATTAAACAATGGAACTTCTTGTTGTTTTGAAAATATGGTGAATTCAGAGACAGTCCTTTTTGTGGTGTGTACCTCGCTCGCTCAGTCTTTTATCAGTCCATTCTGCACTGGAAAATGCCACGTTCCCAGGCTCCAGTGGTTTACAGGCATAACCTTCAGGTAGTTTTTTGGCTTTTTTGGTCTAGAGTAGGTTTGAACAGTTCTAAGAGAAAGAAAAGCCACAGTTCAGGAAACTTTTTTGCCTCAGTTAGTTAAAAAAAACTGACTAAACGTGAAGGAGTGCTCTGTCCTGCTGTCCTGCTGCAGACAACACAGTCCAGGAGCAGGAATGCAGGGGAGTGAGTGCAGTTTCTGCAGACAACCTGCATGCTTCTTCCCCCTCCTTTGGCTCCCAGAACCAGTCCTAAAGGCACAGAACTCAGTATCCAGCATAAGCAGAACAGGTGATTGGGGATCCAAGCATCATGAAGTCACCCGAGACCAATTATGCACATATGTCTATAATGGAAAGAAATGTGTCTATTTGGAAAGAAATAAATCAAAATTAGACACATTCCTCCCAGGATTGGAAGACTATTTACAATAGAAAGATGAGGGTGATTTATATAATTGCAAATCTTGCAATCTTACAGGGAAGTAGCAAAATATGTATGTCCAACACAAAAAGACAACAGTGAGAGAATGAATACAAAGGAGAGAGGCATTAATGAATGTATAGAACAGTATTGAGGTTTTTTGAGTTAGTGTTGAATATAAATAACAGAAATGCAGGAGGGCACATAGTGGGCAGAGAAATAGAACATTTTGAGAGCTAATGGATTCCTCTCTCGGTTTTAAGTCTGAATCTCTTTTGTGAACTTTGCTGAACCTTTAGCCTTCCCAAATCTCTCTTTTCCATCCTGTAGGAACAGACTATCTGATCCTCATGAGTATTGAGAGGACTAATTTAATTTTGTCAAATTCTTTCAAGTCCTTGATGAAAAACACTTCATATGAGTACTAACAAACTTTTTTTTTTAAGTCATAATTCTTCTTTCCTTTGTTTTAGTAATTGGAGTCAAAGGATTATTTGAAAGCATCATTTTTCATGAAAAACATAGTATTTCTATGTAGAAAATGCGTCAGAAATAATTTCTGTAATTCACTAGAAATGTAATTCTCCTTTGGTTTTTCTTTCCTATTGGTCCACAGTAATTTAACACTCTACACACCCTGGAGTGCTTCCAAAGGAAGAAAACTTGTGAATAATGCTTAGAGCTTTCTTCTTGGATGTAAGACTTACTTTTTTGAGCCTGGTGTTCTCACCTCCTCAGAAAAGCAATTTTATAAGGTGATCAGTTTTTTTCAGTTTTTGGTGGTTTGGTTTGGTTGGTTGTTATGGGGTGGATTTGGTTTCATTTTTGGTTTTTGATTTTTGGGTTTTGATTTTGGTTTTATTTGGTTTTGGTTTTAGTTTGGGGCTTTTTGTTTTGGTTTCGTTTTGTTCTTGGTTTTTTTTTTTCCATTTTGTTTTGTTTGGTTTAGTTAGGTATTGGTTTTGGTTTTGGTTTGTTTTTAATTATTGGCTTTGTGTTAATGAGTTATACTTGAAAATGGAAAAATAATTTTTTTCCTCAAAAAATGGGTTTGAGATGCTATATGCTGAGTGGCTAGAAGCAGCTGTTGAGAGTTGAGGAGCCCTAGCTTCAATGCTGAATAATTTATTAGCTTTAAGACCACGCAGATGCTTTTGCATGTCTTTCTGTACTGCTTTCTTCCCTCCATGCCTTTTACACTGAGTTTTGGGTATTTTCTCAAAGCTATGAATATTCTCTTGGGAACAATTGCTACAATTATTATAATTATTGCATTACAGACACCAAGATACACATCTGATATCATTGGAAACTTCCCATATCATGCCTATTAATTCAAGAATTATAAAGAGGATATAAAATAATTACCATTACTGTAAATTCTAAGAGCCATATTCATTCTCTAACACACATATCCTGTTGGCATCAGTGCAAGTTTCCTATGCATTCCAGTGGTCAAGAATTTTCTCAAGGAACAAAAAACACTTCTAGCATAATCTGAGGGCATATTAGCAAGAAGAGCTTGGATGAAACTGTGTATAACATAATGCTGGATGAATATCAGCAGAAATATCTCTGTAAGTCTTTAGAAGAACTGGAAAAGGGTCATGGAAATGTAGACTGGAAAAATTATTCTGATAAAGTATTGTCAAAAAAAACAGGGCTGGAATAAAAATAGATCAGATGTCCTACTCTGTGACTTTGAGCACTAATGTCTGTGATTCTTTTAGTCTAAGATAATAGAAAATAAAAATTACCAAAAGAATTCCAGCATGTGCAAATGGAGTATAACAAAAACATTTAAGCTTTCCAATATACTTCAATGTTTTTCAGTTTTAATGCTAGAATAGACACAATAAAAATCACAGAATAACTGTTTCAACTTTACCCAGCAAGATGATTATAATTTTCCATTGCACTTTTTAATCAGATCTACTGTAAAACACAAAGAAATGGTGAGATTTAATTTTGGCTAAATCAGAAAAGTGCGAGGTAAGGATCCATACGAGAGAAGCAAAATGCACTTGGGAAAGTTCTAATATCTAATACAAGAAGACAGATTCTCTTTCTTTTTTTTTTTCATTTTTATTCAACCAAGCCAGAGAAAAACAAAACCTCTGACAGAGAAAATGGGAATAAATAAAGCAAATTAGAAATGCTGTAAAGGGGAAAAAAATAAGATACTGAAAGCACACAGGAAATGTCAGTCAGAACTTTTAGCAAGAAGGGACACAAAATACCTAATCCAACACAAAAGATGAACCTCATCTTTGTGTTTTACAGGTTAAAAGAGTAAGTAAGACAAATGCAGGTAGCCAATAATAGAAATGGTCAGGTGGAAAGATCTTTGTTTTCAACGTAGACCACTGGAGGTTACTAAATTTACCAAGGCAGAGAGGACGCATTCCAAATCTCTTAAATCTAGATTAGCAAACTTTTTTTTTTTTTTTTTTAAGTAAAGAACTGGCTTAGCAGTTTTTGTAAAAGGCATAGGCATTCACTTTTGGGTTTTTTTACAAAGGTCCTCTTCTTTTTCCCTCCTCTCCTTTAATTCATGCAGTTTAGTGCTGTCATAGGACTATCTGATCTGGCATTCAGCAGAAGCAGTAAAGTCAGAACAAGCACCAAAGAAAACAAAGTTTGTTCTTAAAGTAGAAAACAAATGCAGTTCTGAAGGTTCCTTCCTTTCCACTTCCCTCCATCTCCTGTGCATTTATGAGGAATGGGAAGTGAACAATTAAAGTATTTAATTCACATAATTTCTGCCAGAAAGTACATGAAGCATAAATCCAGCAATTGGTTTTATCTTTTTTTAAAGCTTTTTGCTCACCAATGTGATGACTAGGTTATCCACTCAAAATTCAAAAATAATAAAAATTACACTCTAGTACAGCCAGAGGGAATAGGCTTACTGCAGCAATTATTGAGCTGAATTTTATTTCTAGGAGGACTGATTTCATTATCATTTCAGTCACTTCTGAAGAGAGGACTAGGGTTTCATTGCAGATAGTGTAATAGATATTCCTCAGACTATGCTGAAGCAATTGGTCTCTGTCTTTCTGTGATACAATGCAATCAGTATGACTGTTTAAGTTTCTTTTGTTTCTTCTTATTTCCCGAAGGGTTCTCTGTCTCCAGCACTCTACTCACACTTAATGTTTATACATTCGTCACTGCTTGGATACCTGGTATCCATTTTGGGATAATGGAGCTCTTGCAATCAGCTCACATCAGACCACCCAGACAGTTCCTCCTTTTTTCTCCTTGAAGCTGCAGCTTCCTGATTATCAGTTTGGTTAGAGCCCTCCAGGCTGCATTTCATCAGAGGAACTATAATACTTCCAGATTATTTTTAGATATCATACAGATGAAGTTTTCTAACCTTTACATTTTACTAAGGAAATATGCTTATATAATAATTCTTTGTGTATTTGGAGCCAATTTAGTTTGTAATTTGCTAATTTATTCCTACGGTACCTTGAAAATTGATAGTATAGACAAAATTGCTTCTGACATTATACATACCTTATAATAGGTGAGGATTTGTGCATGCCTAATGAAAACCACCTAGAGTGAACTATAATTTATCTTGCTGTGATTTACAGTCAAATGTTCCATTTCCACAATAATTTGAGGTAATGTCCATGCAGTTCTAATGCATTTACAAGTTATGTTCCAAAGTATTTACAAGTATATGTTCCAAAACATTTTTATGTGATTGTACTCTTACACATTTGCCTTATTGCCTGTGATTGCATGAGAGAGGCATTTCTAAAAATATTTTTCAAAGCTTAATTTACATGGTTTGCCAACTCCAGACTTCCTTGCTAATAGACTGAGCCATTTAAAATCTACAGTTGCAGCACTTGGTCTAGACTAATTTGAAAAACTCACCAAACTGGTGGTATAAGGTCTTTTCTTCACAATGTTTAACAGTGTGCAGAGGACTGAAAAACAATTCTGAAGTGTGGACATTACTTACCTACCATGTGTATCTCTCTCCCTCCAAATATGTATAACTAAGGAATAAATGGCAATGTTATGTTATATATTGGATTAATGCCAGTGGCAGAGTAAGTTAGTGTGTATTCATGATTAATTCTGTAGTGACAAAACTATTGAGCTGACAAATGTGTTGCCTAATTGAGATTGCTCTATCATTAAGTACATTATTTTGTATAATGTAATCAATTGCTCCTGAATCTTCAAAAGGCCTCATCCTGTGAAATCCTGACTTGATTTAAGCATTTAAGTTAAAAAGTAGAGTTGGTATATGAATTTTTCATTTCAAAAGAGACCTAAAAAACAGGCAACCAAACCAGAAATGTTCACTGTGTTCAGAATTCTTACCTCTTCTCTCTCTCTAAAGTTTAATTTTCTCATGAAAAAAAAAAAGTAAAAAGCAACTTTTTTTTTTCATTTTGAGCTTTCTTTTAGAAATATCACAACTGCTTTGTTTATTAAAAAAAACTTTTTAAGGAACATCAAAGGAGTTTTCATATTTCTTTCCTTCTGTGTTTATTGAGGGAATATTATACTAGATTTGCCATTTTAGGTGGAGAAATAATTTTTCCAATATACATGGAAAAGGATAAGTACGATATTGTAAAATTAAAGGTATGTAGTGTGTAGTAAATGTTATTTGAATTAATATGATATTTTCTATGTTATTTACCATTTACACTGATTGCTTAGAAGGAATAATGAATAGGAATTAGCTTATAAAAGTGATCATAGGTCAAAGTAAAAAAATAAAACATTATGTAACTAATATGAAACAGAATGACAAAGACATTGCTGATTCTGTTAGATGCTGCAAAAAAATTGTTGAGGTAGATATTTTATATGTGAAACATAGACCTGTCTTTTGGGACACCATAATATAGAATAAGCAGTCATTAAAAGCTTTGTGATTCTGTGGGCATATTTTTAGCAGATAGTGAAATTCCATAGATCATTAATCAGTCATTAATGGAAAATATTGAAATATCTTCATTTTAACAGATGCCAGAATAGATGAGGGAAGAAGTCTTCTCTGATGACTCAGCTAAGTGTCATTGCTTTGATTCTCCTGAGTGCATCTTATATCTTTCAAGGCTTATTAACTGCCTCATCATCAGCTGAAACAGTTTCTAATACTATAGCATGATTTGTGCTGCCTGAAACACAACTTTAAATTGTGATGTCCATTGAAATGTGCATTAAAGTGAAACTAGAAGGCAATGAACCCCCTGAGAGTCTTTTCATTGGTTTTTGCATCCTTCAGACTGGATACAGGCTTATCTCTGCAGATGAACAGAGAATATTCTCTTACAATAGCATCATTACCATAAAGAGAGCATGGTCCAGAAGTTAGAGATTAAGTTTAGGCTTCAATTGCCACAAATTCCACTCCTGATTTTCAATTACCTTTCAATGTTTGTTTTTCACAGCAGAGGAGATCATCCACTCCCACGCTGACACTGCTGGTCCTCCAGAGCTGCTCCATAGGTGCAAAAAGTTTCCTCCATGGCAGAGCAAACATCATCTGCAATATCTCAGGTTAAAACCCAATGGAAGAGGAAGTGTCTGCATCATTTACACTGCCAGAGAATGCTGGGTATCTTTTCAAAGGAAAGTGGTAAAGATAGAATTCTGATCATACCATTAGTGCACTTCGCAAGCAGTTAGAATATAATGGTTGCTGGTAACATATGCAAAATGAGACAGTTTTTGTCATACAGAAAATGTTCTTTGATGTCAAATTACTCCAATAGACATTCATATTTATGTCCTCTGGGCTGATGTGAGTGTAGCTGAAGGAGCACTAGATGCACTTCAAAACAGGTTTAGTGAATGTTCTTTTTTCCAATACAAGCTCACTCTTTTTTCTCATGCTGCCTTTTGGAAAGCTGTCCCATTTGCTGACTTTGGTGACTCCAGCCCCTAACTCCACCTGTGTATTGAATAGGCAATCCTAATATTCCTAAAACTGTGGTTGGACAGGGTCCAGACATCTCAGCCTTACAGTAGTGAAATGCTTTTGATAACTTACTACAGGAAACTTCACCAACATTTGTGAACACAAGGCAGTGAAATGGAAACTAAGTTTAGTGCACCTAAAAGATATACTTTTATTCTTAGAGTTAAAATGTTGGCTTCCCAGAGCTAGGAAAAAATCCAACAAATATGTGTTCATAGGATGCTGTACAAAACATAGATATAAATTCCGTTATCACTTATTAATTTTAGGGCACTCTGCTCTCACAGTGTTCAGAAAATTAACCTCCAAGATACTCAATTTACATTTTTTGCAAAAAATAGCAAGCAGACAAATAGAAAAAAAATCTTCCTTGCTCTATTGCAAGTTGTCAATCGAGTCAACTTGATAGTGATGTATAAGCCCATCTAAAAATAAAAATAAAAAAATACTATACATACAGCATATAAGCAAGTAAAGCATATGAGCAAAGGCTGACTGGAGTGTCTCTGCAGCACCTAAATTGAGCTGTATAAGCTTCTGGTGCCAGATGCATTCTTATGCCAGCTATCATTTTTAAAGCAATGAATAAATACAGTTTCAATCTGTTTGACAGGAAAATAGATTTACTCTAACAGAGTAGCTGGTCAAATATAGTTCCAAATGAAGCTTGTACTTTAGCTGATTTGTCAATAATTATAAAATTACTGATTAGTATAAGATGTGAGCTGGCTGGATCCCCTGAGTACTCGGTTCTAAAAAAAAAATCCATCATACTTTTGGCAGCCTACCTGGAAATTAATGAAAGGTTCATGCAGAAATAGCATTCTATGATTGCACACAAAACACATAACAGCAGTTATGGAATAGATCAAACTAGCTTTGTAATGGCAACCATGGCCCATATGATCTTCCTTGCTGGTTATTTTAAGACCCACAGCAGTTTGTAAAACAACAGAGTAGGTTATTTATTTGGTGTGGTTATGCCATGGTCTCATTTCATTATAAATCTCCTGATTTTTTCATTCATTTCAATGGGATTTAAATGGTACCTTTAATAATAGAGGTGACTAATGCAATCACCTTTGTGGTCACTGATTTTTTGTTCCTCCTCTGCTGGGAGTGACAAATGCTTTCATAATTAAATTGACTGGAATGTCATCTATAATAAACCAGTATGATGGGAGAAACTAGCCCAATGAGACTTCTGGAGGTTTCTCAGTTGCTGCAGTTTTGTTTTCTGTCTCTTTCCCTATCTGTCTCATAGCCTTGCCCCAATCAATGCTCCTGCTCCTCACCTTCCTAGGCACAAAAGCTCATGTCACCCCTTAGGAGAGGGTTAGGTTCACCTTAGTAGTGATTCAAGGTGACAGAAACCTGAAAATCAAGGAATTAGTCTTGTTTGTGAGTGCAGCTTTCAGAGGCACTCTGATCTCAGATTTGTTTTTTATGTGGAGGAAAAGCACAGTCCCTTCTTTTCAATTTATTTTTTTCCTTCTCCTGCTTCTGGGTGTACTGAAACCTAATCCAAACTCTGCACTTTCCATTCACTTTCCTCAGCATGAAGGTTAGGGACATCTCAGAATTTCAGTTTTAGGAAATATTCACAAATTCTGCTATAGTTTTCCTTTTTGTTTCCTAAAGCAAAAAGAGTAATGAACTATCTTGAAAACCATGCTTTTCCTGTTTCCACAGATTAAAGCTTGATATTTTCAAACACAAATATTATCTCATTTTCCTTTTCCCATCTTTTTTTTTCTTCTTTTTCTTTTTCTTTTTTTTTTCTTCTTTTTCTTTTTCTTTTTCTTTTTTTTTCTTCTTTTTCTTTTTCTTTTCTTTTTCTTTTTCTTTTTCTTTTTCTTTTTCTTTTTCTTTTTCTTTTTCTTTTTCTTTTTCTTTTTCTTTTTCTTTTTCTTTTTCTTTTTCTTTTTCTTTTTCTTTTTCTTCTTTCTTTCTCTTTTTTCATTTTATTTCTCCTCTTTTAACTCTTCATTGGTTTATTTTCATCTTTTTTGATTTAACTGTCACTATACTTCTACTACTTCTTTTGTCTGTGTCATTTCAACAGATTTCCTTTTCCAATTCCTAATAAGAACTTCCATCCCAAAAGCTCATTGCAAGATCTTTTTATCAAATATTTTATAGCATAAAAAACCAGGAATACAAAACTATTTATCTCTTTTTGAACTAAATTTTTTGATAAAATATTGAAAGCTTTCTTTCTTAGTATTTTTGCTTAAATTGCTTCTTTTAAAACATCTACAATTTTCTTAGAACTTCTAATAATCATAGAATTGTTGTCTATAAAATAATCTCATTATAAAATGAACTATTCCATTTGCAAAATTTATGATCTCTCTTTAGTGTTCTTTGCCAGGACAAAGCAAAATAAAACACTTCTGTTATCAATACTTCTTTCTCCCACACTTTCCATGAAAGCTTCTTCCTAAATAGATTAACATTTCTTGCTTTGTATTTTCCTCTTTTTTTGTCATTCATCCATCCATCCA
The DNA here is from genome assembly GCF_963513975.1 of Fringilla coelebs. Lineage (NCBI taxonomy): Eukaryota > Metazoa > Chordata > Aves > Passeriformes > Fringillidae > Fringilla > Fringilla coelebs. Next base: position 38,320,117 of record NC_140030.1, on the reverse strand, counting down.
TCCATCCATCCATCCATCCATCCATCCATCTGACCACTCCTCCCTGCACCACAACTCCCTGCACCACAACTCCCTGCACCACAACTCCCTCTGAATATTCTGGTTTGCCATTTGATTTGCTCCTTCAGTGTCACTGAAGCAATGACTAGGAAACCTAAACATGCAGCACATATCTAGACCTCTAAATAGAGATGGAAGTCTTAATATTAAACTTTGCCTCAGCTCAGGGGCTTGTGCATAGGTTTTTAACTCTGTTTGAGCTGCCAGTTGGGCAGCTGGTACACACACCCTCCCCAGTTAACAAATATGACACAGGAATCCTATGGGAATGTTTCTACCTGGAGCAGCAGCTGGAGGCCATGCAGTAAACCCAGAGCACATCAAAGTTCACAGAGCATCTCTCCATATGCAAGGTGCTGGGTCAAGTCCCTTGTCAATACTGTCACTTGGGCCAGTTCAGTTGCCTAAATTTGTGCCTCTGGCCATTTAAAAGGGTCTAAGGTATGTCACCTGACTTCCATCTGCCAACACAGAAAAGTACAGATGTCCTTAGGTAGTATTCAGTCTTTTTTATCCTCATAACTGAGAAACAGCCCATTGCTCCAATCCGTGGAAAAGCAGATAAGTAGAAGACTTCACCTGTGCAACTATTACTTCAAAAGCAGATTTACACAAGTTAGCATTGCAGATGCATTTTTCTTTTCCTGTGAATGTTAACTAAATTATATAAAAATAAAAATTCTTCCTGAAGGATTGGAGCAGCCTTCAACTTCTTTGTTTAAAGAGTCTGGTACTAATACAATGTTGCTTTTGATAACTCAGAGCTCCATTGTGGTTACCTGAAAATTCTCTGCCCAGGACTGAATTCTTGGTACCATTGTATACAGTGGATAGGCCAAGACTCTGAGCGCATGTCTTTAGCAATTATTCCACATCCAGCAATATAATGCTTTGTAATCTCTCATTCCTTACACTGAAAACCATTACCAAATTTTCAGATCATTGTGTACAGCATCAGATTATGGTTGTTGTAAAATGATCTGAAGGGGAGAGAAGTAAAACTGATAAGTGTTATCATGCATGGGAGGGACTGAGGTACTTTTTTGGATGGCATAGATGTTTCCATTACAATCCATTAACTTCTGCAAAGAGGGTTTTGAGCTGGGAAGAGAACACACATTTTTTCTGCTGATTTCCTTTGTGTACACACAACTATCTAAAGTCTGCATGGACATGTGTACTTACACATTCATGCCTCCAAGCCTATGGTTGAATGTTTAAAAAGCAGCAGGTAACTATGGATATAAATACAAGCAGAAGGAATTTATTATTTGATCTTGAAGTACTCAAAACTTTCATAAACACCATTAGCAACTGCCTGAGATCTCAGTTGTTATTGCAATGAGAAAAATTATATTTTTCACATAGTTAAAACAAAAGCTTTACATTGTGCATCCTAATTCTTCAGATGTTGCAACACATAGAAAATATTGGGAAAAAAACCCAAACGTATTGAAGCTAGAAAACCAGTCAACTTCTTTTCAAAGTTAGAATATTTTAATCAAATGCCATGAATGACTAAGGAAAGGGGAAATAAATCACAATTGATTTTTAAGCCGCCAAGTTAATAATACTAGCAATCACTAGAGAGGAAATGACATCATTTACTGCATGCTCAAATCACGGCAAAGCTGTGATAAAACCTAATATTAATAATAGACAGAATTTTAATTCCCAGATACATTGATAAGAGAAGGGGTAGTAAAGAAAAAAACTAACACTGACACACCATGATTCAATGATGGGGGTCAGATTCCAAGGGATAGTGGATAAACCTGTTTTTGCAAAAATATACACTTGATTAGAACCAGAGCCAAATTTATATTTTGCTGACATTTCCAGTAGGCTATCCTTGGGTAGCAGCAATACTTCCACTCAGCTGTTCACTGATTCTTCCTCCCTCTTTGGCAGGACAAAAGAGAATAAGTAAGAAAAACAGAAATAAAAAGTTCCATGGATTGAGATAAAAATAGAGTTTGTTTGCAAACTACTGCCATGGGGAAAGGAAATTTGATTTGGGGAAAATTGACAAATAAAATAATTATTGATTCAGGTAAGAGGAAACAAAGATGAGGAGGCTGCAGGCAGTAGACAGTCCTTGCTCTCTGCTGGCACTTTTTTGTCACATTTTTCTTCTGCTCCAACGTGTGCTCTCCACAGCCTGCAGTGTGTCTGCTTGATCATATGGTTCCTTGCAAGGGCTGCCAGGAATGCCTTCTCCTCCACAGAGCCCTCCTGATTCTCCTCTGGCCTTGGCCTTGGTATTCCTCTGCTCTTTCTTACTCTTTTTGCTTCCTCTTGCTCTGCCTTTGAAGAGAATTTGCCCTCACAGAACTTCTCCTCCTTCAGTCTCTCACTGACAGCACCTCACTAGCTGCAATCAATGAGGAATTTTTAAGAAATTTTTCTTGCTTAGATGCCTCCTATAAATAATATAATAATGAAAGGGTCTTCTTCTGCCTCTAAAGTCTACTTTAAAATTTTTGACATTTGATAATTGTAACTTCTCTCGGATCCTATGAACCAGCTCCAATATTTATATGCTCATATTAAAATAACCAAGATATGCCTTTTAGTAATTGATAATTTACTGTGACAGCAGAAATTTTGGAAATAAAGAAGAAAAAATATCTATTGGAAGAACTAAAACACATTATCTTACCTCTATAAGAATTTTTTTTTAAATATGGCAGTGTCACAATTGCACAGGCTAAAACTAAGCAAGTTTTTTCTTTTCTTGTCTAATGGAATGACTGCAGAGAGAAACTGCTGTCTACTAGCCACAACATCTCAATCTTTTTTTCCATTAATTGAATCAATTATTAACATAATTTAATTTTAATATTTTTAAAATCTCATTTAAAGAGATTGCCCTATTTTGTTCACATCCTATCATGCGTTTCCACTGACCCCAGCATAATTGGGTACTGGCATAATATTATAATGTTGTAGTGGAATATATCTGTTGAAAATTGATTGATGCCTCTTCCTGCTCAGATAAAACAGAACACTTTAGTGCAAAGATTCCAGTGGGTCACAACATCTCCTACACAAGGCAGGAGTGCAGGTCAGTGCACTACATTTGTTAGTGCTTGATTTATTGTGTGTAAAATACAATTACTGGCAAATCATGAAAACAAGTTTCATTATTAGCTGCTTTGTGGTCCACCTAAAATTATAGTATGTGAGTATGGAATGATCTATAGGAATCATCGTTTTAAAGAAAACACTAAAGAGATTTTATGAGAGATTATAGTATGTAATCACAACTGCAAAAGTTGCATTCAAACTTCCAGGTTTTGTCCTGTCTCATTTCCAAATTCCATCCCTCTTAGGACTCAGTACTGTAATACGATATTTCTCTTAACCACTCAAATTACATAAGAAATATAAAGAGGAAAAAAATCAATATGTAATTATTCTTTCCAGAAAATATTTTCTGTGCATAGTGCATAAAATTGACTTAAGTAATTTTAATATAAAATTAAAGGGCACAGCTCTGGAGAGTAACATAGTCATCATAATAAAACATGTTCATAACTCGGGGATTTTGGTCTATTAACTAAATTCAAAATATTAGCACAGAAGCTATTTCTACCTGTTTGCTGTTTCTAATTATTTGCGTTATAAAAACCAAAACATATATATTTTCATGGGGTCCTCATATGTGTTGTAGAGCCTGTTCCTTTCTGCAGAAATTACAGTATAACTTGCATTAGTCGGCAGCAGACTAGGCTCACCTCTCTACTGTGACAATAACTGGTATAAGGGCAAGTAACTTACACAAAATTCCTAATTTTTTTTACTTCTAAACTTGGCCTTGATGCCATCTCACTATCACTGATAAACAGTCTGAAAAGTGGAGTTTTTTTGAAATAAAAGGTTCTCAGTAAATTGGTACAGACGGCTCCATCAGAACCTAATTATGACTGTGGAGCCAGAAAATAGATTGCATTTCCCATACATTATTAATGCTCTTCAAATCCTCATTTGTCATGTTCAAGGTTATGTAGAGATGACATTCAAGGAACCCAAACTTCTTGCTAAACACATTTCAACAATCCAAGTCCTTTATAAGAACAGCTTCTTAGGCTCTTGGATAATATTTAAACTGTAACACCATTCTCATGGGACTGTACAGAAACCATAAAGTTGTAAGAAACTTATTGATGATGAAAATTAAGTTCAGCACTATAAGAAATAATTTCATTAGCAGACTTTCACTTACATAGTGATTAATAAAATGTGTATATAAAGAAATAATTTGTTTTGTAGGACAAGATAATGTTTACTGTGTGCACACACATTACCAGTTAGGCACATTAAGACCTGCATTTAATACAGAGGCACACGACCAGAAGGCATAATTAGTAAATGAACATTGATTCTGAAAATTTTTAATAGAAGAAAACACACTTCAAGTGGAAACCATAAAATATATGTGCAATTTCTGCCGCTAGAAGTATAGAAGAAATTTTATAAAAAAACCCTAAAACCATATTGTACACACTTACTTATTTATGTATTGCAAAAAAATTAAGAAAAGATTTGTACAAGTAAAAGAAGTCTTAGACTTTCAGTATTCTGACACTTCAAAAATAACTTTGAATACAAAAGTGAAATGAAATGATATTGTGTTTTCATAGTATCCAAATTCCTCTTAGTTTGCTGGTGTATCAAATAATATTGGAGGAGTCGTTGATGTTTCAGGGGTTTTACCATGTCTTGGTATTTCAGTACAGGAAAGTACTCTGCTTTATTTCAGCTTAAGTAAACTAATTCCTAATGGAAAAAGTGAGCATTTGCAGCTATCTGTGATGAAAGATGAACAAAAACCTACTATGAACACAGTAGATATCTAAAACATCTGAAAAGTATAACGCTTCTCCCATTCTATTCACCACTGTTTATACTTGCTGAAACCATAAACCACTTGTTAGAAGAAAAACTGTGTAACAAATTAGGTACTGGCATGTAGCTGTTGGTCACTTACCACAGTTATCCTGAAAACAGCTACTTAAACTTTTATAGAACCTTATCACGGCAGGCCATCTTATCTTACTTTACAATATTACATTAAAATTGAAGGCTAATCCATTTTACAGATTTACTGTCCAGATAAAATTAGATAAAATCCAATGGACCAAATTCAACATGTGTGCAACTTCTATCATCTCTGTACAATTCCATAGATGATAACTATTCCACTGAAACCCAGTAGGTCTTAAATTTATATCTAAAAAAGGCAATTGTAAGCCAAGGGAAATTTAAAATAGTTAAACCCGTCCATTTATTGGCCTGTCTTTTTCAGTAATCTCTTTGATATTGTTTCAGATACTAGGATTTGAGTAAGACCTTATTATTATCATTATTCTCTCATATCATGATTCTCCATCTTCTTGATCTTCCTGAGAAGCTGTTACTCTTCCAATGTGTGTGTATGTGTGTGTGTGTGTTTGAAGCAGACGTGCTAATATATTTTGCTAATGCGATGTGGAAATAAACAACAGATATACAACATCCTCATGATACTGATAAGGAGAATTGAATCTCTCTCTAAACAAAATATCTTGAACACTCAGAAAACTTGAATCTGAATCAACATATTTGTCTGTTTTTACAGGTATATGTAGAATTGAGACTGGAAAACTTTCTTTAAGTAAGAATGCTTTGGTTCTCATGTCAGTATACAAAACTAGATTTTAAAAAAAGGAATTGTAAGAATTTAACCTACTTAGTTGTCATATCAAGTAACAGTAAAAGCCAGCTGCCACAGATATGGGCAGAAAAATGTCCACTTACAAAGAGGCATGTGGCCAAAGAATTAGAAGCAAACTTAAAAAAAAAACATAGGAGCCAAAAACATCTAGTGTGTTTAACACAAAGAACTAATTGCAACCTAAATTTTAGGTGTTTAAATAAGTGCTGAAATGTACATTGACTAGGAAAACAAGACCATCACAAGTCTCCAGAAGAGTATTGGGCACATCTATGTGAACACCACAAGTTCTGTCCCCAGGTTTGGTGATTGTTTGATATGACCCTCTTGATGAAGTGAGTGAATATGTTCCCACCGTTTCTACAGAATTGGATCACGGGTTTTGTAATTCAATATCTGCTTAGGGAACTCGCAAAATGAGGATTTATTGATAGTGATAATATTTTGTTAGATATTTTGAACCCTTTGTGTTTTAATGGTCATTTTAGTGCACTACCTTTTGCTTTCTTTCTGTGTGCCTGTACCACAATGCAATTTATTCCTTGTTACATATGGTATCTTTTCTTTCTCTCCTTAGACTCCATGAATTTAGAAATATAAAGATTTATTCCTCGTTCCAAATAAACCCAAATATTTTACAAGGAATTGTTTCGTAATGTTTTAAAGCTGTCTTCCAAGCAATTACATGTTCATTTCTATTGCAGAAATTCTCACATTTTTTTCTTACAATTATTTTCAAGTTTTGCTTTGTTGCAAATTCTTGAGAAAAAAAATCTCCTGCCTTAGTGTTTACAAAAGAACAAAAAGGAAATGAAATGTGCAAATTGAATAAGGAGACTTTAGGCAACATAAAATTCACTAAATCTTTAATGTCTATATTGCATAAATTGCACATAAATTGCATACCTAATCTTTTAGTTCCAATTTAGTTAGTGAATGTCTATTATAATTTTTAAATTTTTCCCCATAAATTTCTCTGTTCTTATGTTTATTCAAAGTGTCCTTCTTTGAATTCCTGACTTCCTGATGTTGTCTGGAACCATGAAGTGCCCATAACTGCATAAACATTCTGCACGAATGGTCACATATAGCTTTATGGAAAGATGTTTTCATTCCTTTGGTTTCTGATTTGATTAGTTTACATACTATAGAAGATAAAACTGACTGTATTTTAATCTTTTCCTCCATAATATAAGCAGCTAAAAGCTTCTTTGTTTCTAATACCTTCCATTTAGAGCAGAAAGTCCCACTCAGTGTTACTGTGCTCCAAGTACTTCATATCTGTGAATATCTATGTTTTGTTTTATTGACCCCCCCAGGTGCAGGTTTGCAGGCTGAAGACCCTTTAATTATTTCCAGTCCACAATTAACGTCTTGGTTTTTTAGATGTATTTCTCATTTCTCAGTTTTTTCATCAGCTCTTAATGTAATATAAATGGAAAATGTAATTAATGCATTGTTTGCTTTTTCTTTTTCAGCTCATTAATAGAAGTAGGTAATGATTCTTTCATTTCACTGAGGCATAAATAACTGAAATAATCAATATTGAGATTACATTGAAAATTAGAACCCTATTGTAAAGATTCATCTGAAGCTCTAAAAGTTTGAGGTGAAAAAGAGAAAGATTCAACAAACTTTAATTAACTAAACAGTACATTTTGCATATGAAATGGTGTGATAGGTGTGAACATTTCTAAAGGAAACATAAAGCTCATACACTGCTATACATCTTTATCTTTGCATACCAGTGCAGTTTGCTAATCAGTTTAGCACAATGCTGAAGGCAAGGGGCACAGTATAAGAGTACAAATTTGTTATAACCAAGACCGGCATGTAGATGGAAGTCCTTTATTCTTTATAAGTTGGTTCCTTCTACTCCTGGTCAATGAAGTCAGGCACAGTGCTGTTCCAGTCTCTCACATATTTCATTCCAAAGTCTAAAACAAGACCTTTATTGGTTTGACACATCAGTCAAGTGTTAATTTGGTATTTGTTGAGCCAACATAGCACCAATCTTTGCAATAGTCTCCAGTTCTTCACTTGCAACTACTTTGAAAATTCATACACTCTGATATATTCTTCTCTGAAAATTTTCATGCATTTCTTTTGTTTTTTCCTCTTTTTCTGTTGTCTTTCATTACTCAAGCTGCATAAGGACACTGCTCTTGATGATTACTACAAAAATATGCAGTTATTTATGCCAAAAAAATTTAAAAATGGAAAAAAGGGAGAAGTTCCTTTTTATTTTTGTCTCCACTTAACTGTCCTTTTTCAGGGAAAAGTTAGAACATTCAGGCCAAGACTGATGGATTGTCTGACCCAGTATTTTTTCTGCATCAGCAGTTGTTTTTTTTCTACATAAGAATAATGCCTGGGAAGTTATATTCTTCTACCTAATGCTCTCTCAATCCCCAACTGTTTTTTAAAAGGAAATATCTGATTCTGTATTGCTTTTACATGAACTCATCTCCCTTTCTACTCCTGAATCTGTGTAAATGTCCCTTTTCATGTAAAGGAATTACACTTGTCTGCTCCACCTTCTGAATGTCTGCCTCCTTCTGCTTATTTTGAATTGGGATCTGACTGACTTGGTGCTCTGAGCTTCCTAGGTCCTGTGCCATAAGGTTCAGTGAGCAGTTAATACCTGTGTGCACAATTCTGACATCATTCATAAATTTGTAGGGCTCTATTATATCTTTATTCATTTGCCACTTTTCCATCATCAAGAGCTTTGGGCTTTTCTTCGTATGGGTGTGGCTCCATAGCCTCAAACTTGTTGCTATTTTTTTTTTAACTCTGTGCAATATTTTTTAAGAGGACAGAGCTGAAACTTAGGACATTACTCAAGATGTGGCTGAATCATATATTTATTGAGAGGAAGAATGTTTTTTGTCAGTAATCACATCTGATTAGCTTCTCTGCATGATGCTGAACTTTGAGCTTTACAGAATTTTTACAGCCCAAGATCCTGTTTCTGATAAAGAGTAGTTCAATCCAGAGGCAATTTTCCCAAATTTCGATTTCTCTTCTACGTATTTGTGTGCTGTGTTTCTGTCTGCATAGATATAAAGGTACATTAATCAATTCACATTCATCTGCACCGAGTTTAATCTGAAATTTATTTCCTTTTTTTTGTTTGTTTGTGAAGATTCCTAGTGAAATAAATTTAGCATCCTGTAACTGAGTTATGCAGTTTATTCATATATTCAAGTATATGAAGATATATAAATACCCAAGTATTTAGAAAATAACTAGAAAGTAATAGATAAAGCCTATTTTGAGTAATAATGAGTAAATTTAATTGAATTTGTTCTGTTTGAATCTTTACCCTCTGTCCTAGGAAGTGTTTCCTGTGTCCTTTTTCTCCTGGATTGGGTAAAATCCTACATAAACACAGTATGGTGATGGTGAAAGCACAGTTTGAATTTAATGCAAATGCTTAAAAAGACTATCGAGCTTTCAGGAACAGTCAGGATAAATATATTCCCTTCAGTTATGTAGCTGTCAACTGCACAATTCTAGTACTAAGTTTATGCCATTGTATCAGGTTTTTTTCACAGATAGGTGCCAGTGCCTTCCTTCAGCTAAAACATACACATACATATTCTGAAAAATATTCTGAAGACAAAAAGTGAAAATGTGCTTGCACATAAACATAAGTGTTGTCTCCTTGTGAATCTACTTATTATCTGAAGAATTTCAAGCTAGGCCATTACAGTCAGTTCCAGGGCAGAGCTGTCTAGCTCATGATTTGAAGGGATATGAAGCCAGCTGGGTGTGTTCTTGTCTCCATCTCCAGGATGCTTATCTAATGTCATCTGTCATATAATGGATGTATTTTAGGGTGGGAAAGTAGGGGGAATGCAGCCTTGTCTGAGTTCTTTGTAAGAGAGAAGCATGGACCCTGGGGTGTCCATATGCCACAGATTTTCTCTGTCTGTTCTGCTGAAAACATAACCAAAAAGCACATAATAAAGACTGAGTGACTTCAGATTTTGTCCTAAGATATAGGTACTGACCTAGTTCCAAAAAGGAAGTAAGAACTTTCATATAAGGAATCCACTGCTTCAAAATTGAAAATTTATCTATATTTTATAGGCCAAAACAAAAATTTATCTTTGATTTATAGGCCATATGTTAACATATTATATTAAATAAATATAGAATATACTGAAGAAATTATTAAATTAATACATAATGCAGTAGCTTTGGAAGCAATCATTTAGAAACATAGAATATTCAGAAATAACTCAGTGAGCTGCAAGAAATTTGTTCTTTGAAGGTAACATTTCGGGATACATATTGAAATGTTTTCAGTAGTTATTGTCTTGAATGCAGGACATATTGCAGTCTGTATTGCAAAACAGATGAAAAACTTTTCATACAGCCCAGTAAAATTCACCTTTCTCAGTTTCAAGGGCATATCTAAGTTTCTGCATTATTCTGTAGTAGAAAACAATAGTTCTCTATTTGGATTCTGTTGCAGATGTTTTGGTGACTAAATTTTAATGACATATTCCCTTTTCTCTTCATGTTTTTTGGTGATAAATCATAGCTGCTGAATTTTCTGTTGTGCATTGTTTGGTACAAGATAACATTGTTCATGCAGCCTGCCCTCATTATTTGAAAAGCAGGAATCACAGACTTTGAAGTTGTGCATTTTTCACCTTTTTTTGCAATTCATTTTCTCCCACAAGTACAGTGTTTGATACTAATTTAATTTAGCACAATATGTTGCCATGTAATGTTTAGTCTGTATGAATTATTAAGAAACATAAAAGAGACTCAGTGACATGGGGATGACTTACAAAACAAAGAAAATCAAAGAAGTAGTTGAAGAAGTATTTTGCTATTATGCTCAGTCTTCTTTCTTCTCAGCTGGGAAGATGATGTGTAGTTGTAATGCCTTGTCCCCTCTGCATGCTCCTAACTTCATTAGGCAGGAAGAGCATGGCTGTGGAACTTAAATCCATATGTTTATCTACCAATAACTTACTGATTTCCTGGGTTTTATATAATTGTGTACATGTAAAAACAGAGACACACAAATACTTATATTCCAGTACTTCAGTCTTGAGAAGTTAGCAGAATTTATTATGCTTCAAGGGCTTTTAAAGATACTAGAAGGGTATCTTGCCATCAAACATTAACATGAATTAATACTGAGAAAATAGAAAAAGACTCATCAACACTGACAGAAAGGGAGGCCTGGCAGTAAAATGATGTACAGTAGTGATTTCAACAATCCTTTTTTTGCTCCACTTTTCTCGTCTTCCAGAGTTGTGTAGCTGGGCTAAGACCACTGATTTCTTATTTGAAGGGCTACATTTCACTAAAAATACTTGTCTTCTCAGTTTCCTCAGGCCATTTAGAAGATTAAAGTTTTCCTTGTGAAATAGTTCAAAGAAAGGTTCTTATTTCATTTCAATGTATATGTGGCATGAAGAGCAGATTGAAGTAGGCCAGGATATGTGTAAGACACAGTTATCCTATAATCTAACTGTTTCTTTAATCAATCAATAATTACTGAAAAGATGGAGAATACAGAAGGCTGTAAGTGTACATGTGGAAAGAAAATGTGATGACAAAGAAAGAGACAAAGTCGAAAAATTCCAATATACAATATTCCAAATCAATCATTTCTGAAAAGTATTACTGGTCATGATTAAAAGGCTGTATTTATTGGTTAGATTGTTCTTAATTTGCTTAAGTGCAAGTGAAGCATCATGGCCATTATCCATCTAAATAAGTCCTCCACAAGATTTTCATATTATCCCTCACTTTATAGCTCTTGCAGTAGAATCCATCTCAATAACAGTATTGCTTTTATTACTTGGCTATGTGTGTGACTCCTGTTACATTGAACATTAGTTAAATTAAGTGCCTTTTATGTAATATCTCACATCTTACATTGGATTGTTTTTGCTTCTGCAGAGTTTCATAGCTTCTATAGATTGCCATAGCATAAAACACCTTAAACTGGAAAAAAAAAATAGAATCTATGATGCTATCTTTCTAAGTGGCTTGAATGACTCAATCAGCATTTATCTCAGTGATTTCCTCTGCTAGAGGGAAATTTTTAAAAAACTGAGTCATTTAAATGATACTAAAAAGCATGAAGAGCAATCAATCACGCAGGGTTTTTTTCCTTGCAACTTCATTATTGTAAAATTTTCATTGACTTTTCTTGCCATATGTCATCCATTGCTGGATTGATATGACTATGTGTGACAAAACAGCCAAGAAAGGTATTAGTTATTTTTTCTGTGAACCCTTTGGCCCTGCACAGAGGTAAATCCAAAGATTATCTTGGAGTAGCTCAGAAACATGGAAAAACTGATTTATCTCCCTGAAAGATGGGAGGTCATAGGAAGGTTTCAAACATGTTCCATTCCATTCCAGCAAAGATCAAGGCATCTGAGAAGAGCCACACATAAACTATTTTATACCCCCACTATTCATAGCAGAATAAAAAATGACACCTTATCTCTTCCTTCAGGATATCAGTACACTTAATTTTCCAGTTAAACAAATATAGATGTCAGTTTAATGCTGTAAAATAAACACAGCATAAGCCACCCTAATATGCTGCTACCATAACAAATACATTAGTGCTAGAGCTCATGATAAGTGTTAACTTAAAAGAGAAAGAATCTCTCCCCCTCAAGAAAGTTAAATATGGTAATCCAAAAGAGTCAAATTTGCAGAACCTGATATAAGAGTCTGCATAAAAAAGCATCTCTTCCCTGTTCCCTTATGTCCTCTTCCTGGTTCTATAAAATACAAGGTGCACTAAAATCCCTGGAATACTTACAGTAGCCTGATACTCACAGGCAAAAAGGATAGTATCAGATTAAAGACTGAGATCTTATATATTATATAATAAATCATGTTAAATACTGACTTTACAGTATTTAAGTAACTTTAGCACTGTTTTTTTTTCTTTTTCCTGCTCATAAACAAAACTTATTCCAAAAATTCACTCTTAATGTGTGTTTATCAAGAACAAAAGAAACCCCAATAAACAACTTGCTGCTTTGTTTGCTCACTTTCTAACTTTCTTGCTTCATTTATGATTAACTTTTAAAGAAATATTCCTTGAATTATACAACCTGGAACAAATATTTAGTGTTCTAAATATGTTTTGACATTCTATATTTTTACATTCTGATCTCTGAAATTACTGAATATATGCAGCTCCCATATATTCAGTATGAATAATTCAATTTGTACTTTTTGTCCTGTGAATCATCATGACAAAGAACAAGCTCAAGGATTCACTGGCTGGTGGGTAGTTATTAGGAAATAGTAAATCTCATTAATTTCTCTCATGAAATTATCTGGTACTAATGGGATAACAAAGCATAATCAAAACAACACGATATCTGTTGCTTTGATGCTGATTTGCTCTGTGTGTTTTGTTGGTTTTTTAATAATTTCAATCAAAACTGCAATTATTTTACCTTTATGACATCTGAAGTAGATTCTGAGACACTTTAATTTTTTTCTACTATATTTGGATGATTTTTCTAGAGAAAAAACATGATAAAATAATGTCTTTTGCCTTAGTTTCCTACTGCCTATTGCTAAAAACCCTTTTAGATACCTGTGATACCTTTACAAGCATATCTTTTTTTGTGAATTTTGGCAAAAGACTAAAAACTTATTCCAGTGCACCCTACAAACGTCCCCTTTACACCCCAATTTTCTCTATTTTTGTTTTAGTCTAACCATCCCATTCCCTGCCCTCTTTGGTCTGTCCTCTCCATTAATCCTAATTGCATGTTCAAGGCTGAGTATTTATTCCCTCTTGTTCAGTCTTTTATGTTTTGTTTTCTCCTAAAGATGGTTTTGATGGACTTTTTTTTTTTTAGGTATGAAGCCATAGATTGGAACGCTATATACACCTGATAGGAGTATAATTTTAGCCCACCTAATTGTTCCTGGAACATATAAAATGAATTTTAGTGTTTGGCATATTTTAGGAGAGCATTTTGTAGCTAAAATATGCTCAGAAGATTGCTATTTAAATGACAAGATAACTGCTTAGTAAATGGTGCGTTTATTTTAAGACCAGAGGATTAGCGACTCTTTTTTTTTTTTAACTTCTTTGGTAACTTAAAGTGGTGGCTTTCACCTTTCAGAATTCATGCATGTTTTTTCCTGTGGAATCAATATGAAACTAGCAACATTTTCTGGATTAAAAACTCAGTGCTGCTTTAGCAAAAATTTTATTTCTTTGCTTGAGTAATTCCTCTGACCTTTTTTTTCTATTTCATTTTTTATTTATATAGAATAAGACATTTGTTATTTCTCAATTTAAATTGCTTTTTATCCATGCAGGACAAATTAAAATAGAACTCTTAAGAGAATCATATAATCTTGATTACCATAATAAAGTAGAGGCAGGTTCCACCACTATTGCTCACTGACCTGTGTCAATGAGTTCTTCTTTCAAATTCCAGCTCTGTAAGTGACTTTAGGCTACTTAGTTAATCTCTGTGTACTTGGATTTTTTCCTCTGAAAATTATTCTCTTTTTTGGAGCTTTACAAACAATTTGGTTTGGTTTATAATAACAAACCAGGTCAAAATTTTATTATTGCAATCATAAAACATTAAATTCTCATGTAGTCATAATATTATTTCTATTGAAAATTTTCAAAAAACATAAATAAAATGAAACACAATCATAAGAGTTCTACCTTTAGGCTGTAGTTCCATAAAGACTGTGAAGATGACCATGAGCACAGGGGGTTGCCTGGGCTCTTTTTCCATCATTGGCATCATGACTCATGGCAACCAATCTGTGTCACTGAGCAAAGGTCTGAACAAAGGGCAAAAGCGGAAAAACAAACAGACAGAAATCCCAGCCTGCCCAGGGTACTCACGTGAAGAATCTCCTTGCCTAGTCCATTCATAGTTTTACTTCTTTCTGCTGTTAAGTCCCTTTTCTTCCTTTCCCCTTACTTCCAACACTACACCATATTTCACTTAGCATTCAAGACTACTGTTATTTGTAATGGACTATAAGTACAATAAATTACTGTCATTCACCCAAGAAAAGATATGTTTTTCCCTTTGAATATACAGCATCTATAAAGTTTTGATCCATGAGTTTCTAGGCTTCTATCAAGCTAGAGCCCTGCTTAGACATGAAACACAAGGATTGGGCCAAGGGAAACTAAGGAATGGGAAGAGAGTAGGGAGAGAAAAATAAAGGGAGAGAGAGAGAGATAGAGAGAGAGAAAGCAACTTTCCAGTAGGTTTTACTGTGTTTCTTAGTCTGTTTTTTTTTTTTTTTAATTTACTAACTATTTACTAATAAGTTCTAAGTCAGAATTCTGCATGGAGTGCTTTTTAGTCATAACTGTCAGCATCTGAGGAAGGACCAGAGCAAGGCAGTAGAAGATGGTGCTCCAGAACAGAAGCCTTAGAGTGGGCTGAAAACACAGTATGGCTGGTGAATGATTCACATTTGCAGAAAAAAGGAAACTTCTCTTTTGATATGTTCTTCCTTGATGTGGATTTGCTATACTTTCTCCGTTTCCTTGTATTCTTCACCTTCTGCTGCAAATCCATTTAAATGACACCTTTCCCCAGCATGATGCCTCTAGCATGAGGCCTCCAGCTTTCCCAGGGTCACAAATAAGCCAATTTAATGAAATTTATTCTCGCTGCATTTTTTTTCCAGGACTTTAATAATCTCAATTCTCTATGAGATCATGAGTCACTCAGACTCAGCTCAATGGAAGCAGTGGGTCTACTCCATTCCAGCAGGTGTTGAACTAGTCCATTGGCTGCTGGGTGAGGGTCCAGAGGCTGCTCTCTCAAATTCTGTAAAAGATGCAGCCAAAGCAGATGTCTGTACACCAAGAAATTATGTGTATCAATCACAATATGAATAGTATCACTTTGTATCAATCACTTTAGCAACAATATTTTTGCTTAGAACATATTTTCATATTAAAATGTGTAAGTAAAAGCTTCCGTTAAATGTTTTTCACATCTGGGATGAAACAGCCATACAGAACAAGCTGCAAGTATTTTTTATGAGCATGTGGGATATGCGACCACTAAAGGAGTAAAGATGAACAGATGTAGCTCAACCTAGGAGACACACAAGCTGGCGAAGAACAAGATATGAATAAAAGAGTGCAAACAGACAGGACCTTCTGCCAAATTCACGGGAGACAGAAAAAATAAAAAAAACAGATCAGGATCAAATGAGACGCATCCTTTTGGGAGGGAGGCAATAACATAACAGCAGTGAGTGTAACCAAGAAAAATAAAATAAAAAAGATGACAGCCCACTATAGGTCTGACAAAAGAGCCTCAAGCCCAGTATCTAAAGATTATCAATGGCACTTGCCATCTGTACCAACTATATAAACATCCCGGTGGTACTGCATACCCACAACTATCTTAGGACATAAAGACTAGAAGTTTTATAATAATAAGAGTTTATCATGACCCTGATTCATGACGTTAATGAAATCTTTGTCCCCAAGAGAGTACCCTGCTGATTGCATCAGTTTTCTACACATTCTCATCACAGCAATCTGCAGTTGCATAATTCACATATTTAGGTATGTATGATACCTAGATATATAGATATATAGGTGAAGATAGTTAGATAGATAGATAGATAGATAGATAGAGATAGATAGATAGATAGATAGATAGATAGATAGATAGATATAGATAGATAGATAGATAGATAGATAGATAGATAGATAGATAGATAGATGCACATACATACACATAGACATATATATAAATGTTCAATTACAACAAGGGACTGTGGAGAGCTTACCTCTAAGATAAATATCTCAGGTTAGCAACATTACTTTTCTATTTCTCTTTTAACTACAGAGCCATTCTGAGCAAATTCTCATTTCACTTCTTATTTTCACCATCCTCTTTGGGGTTTCAAATGATTTCTCTTTAGTTTATGAAATTATTTTAATTTAGTGATACAAGGACTATGTGTATTCCAAATTTTACTTAAGTATGTGAGCCATCAGGAATGAGAACTGGTTGAATGTATCACAGGATGTACTATTGATCGTTTATGTGAGCCTATTCTAAAAATATCAGCATCCAGGGAATTATGAAAAACATAGACACCTTCTATCACTTTATTTGTTTGTTATTTTTGAAGATATATATGCACTCTTTGGCCATTAAGATTTCATTCCATTCTTTAACACAGCAGAGGGTAAAACTCATTAATCATATGCCAGGCTTGGAAACTATAGTTATAACTCTCAACTTTTAGAGTAGCAAACAGAAAATGTTGTCTTTAATATAGAAACAGGATTAATCAGTCAATGTAAAGCTATCTTCACTGTTTTCCATTGAATACTGCTCTCTGCTTTTTACTCAGTATATTTGCTGTTTCTATAGAAAATTAAAATATCATTGTTACAGTATTCAGTATGCTAAATGTGTAGTTAGTTCCTAATATTTGCATTGTGCAAATAAAAATGCTAATATTCATTTCATTACAACTATCATTGGTTTTAACATTAAAAAGCAGAAATATAAGAACTTTATTTATATGTGTAAACTGTACCACACTTTCAATATGACATAATAATGACTCTGCATAAATAAGTGTTGTCAAATATAGAAACTAGAGATGACTTCACAAAACCTGTCTCTCAGAGCAATCAAGTATTTCTAAGATAAGTTTTGATGCAAAATAGATTTTTGTTTTCCTAAAGGTTGGTATGTTCTATGTTGTAGTCAGATTTGCATATAAATACAAGTACATTTGAATTCAGAAGAGATGTGTAGCATCCCTAACAACAATATTTATTAATACAATTGGGGTTTTTTTGGCTGGGGTAGATTTAATTTTATTCTTTGTAGTTGATATTGCAACAGCTTGGAAAAAAAAACAGAGATCACTGCTTGTTCCAGCAGGATCCATCTTTATTACACCCACTTTAGTATTTGTATGTTTCTACTATGGGAAAATTTGAAGAAAGTCTTGGGAATGGGCAAGAGGAAAGACAAAACAGCCAACACCTCCAAGCACTCCTTAGAGCAGACCTTTGTGCCCTTATCAGTCACTCCCTCAAACATGCAGTCCCCAGCATCCTGGGAGACAAAAAAGGAGGCATCCACACCTGGTGTTGATGGCTGTAGTCATTCCTCTGGTATGCACCTTTCCCAAGAGAACAGAGAGTGTTTATCAAAGTTAAGATAAGTGTAACAAGTTGCTCTTCTAGGCAGGGGTCTGGTTAAGGCCAGAATGGCTGCTGCAGGCTGCCTCTGCTGCAGATATGTTGCTATGTTTTAAATTTATCACTAAGACAGTATCAATAACACACACCTTTTTATTTGCTGAGCAATATTTACACATCCACTGCCAAAGAATGATAACTTCTTTACAACTAGTAATGTATATAGCTGCTCCTTAAAAAAAAAATGAAGTCTGACTTATTCCAATGTATGTCAGTATAGCTATTATATTTCAAGGATTATTTTGATTTTATTGCATTTAAAAGGTTTCTGATAAGAAATACTTTTTTAAAAGCATAATATATTGTCAGACTCTTGACTGACTAGTATCTTATTTTTCAGTTTATCATCATTCCTTAACCCAAACTTCTCAAACTTTTTTCTCATTCTCATTCTCATTCTCATTCTCATTCTCATTCTCATTCTGGGAACTGATTTTTACATTGCCATAAACGAACTGTTTTCCTTTTCAAAGGCTGTCATGCTCAATTTCCAAATTATGTCTTCCTTCTTTTTTATTTTTGAAGTTAGGCCCCACACGTGGTTGCTTTTATGGGCACACCTCAGTACTTTCATACTTCCACATATAGCAGTTTCTTATACAGGAACTACAATAACTGTTTATTCAGAATTAGACACCTATTCCTTAATGCACCTTGTACTGTAACTGAACATTTGCAAAAATCCCTGTTTACAAGAGACAGGAGAAATTGCATTCAGGATGTTGATGATACTGAAACTAAGTTACATTTAAAATGGGGATGCAAAATCACTTTGTTTACATTACTGTTTGCATGTAAAGAAAACCCACAGCTGGTGCAACTCTAAACTTGGAGCAGGCTGAGATTCCCCACCATGGCTTTGATGTCAAACAGACTGTCTTTATGTCTCTCTAGCAAACAATGAATAAGGCAGAACTAGTCTATTTATAGCTTTTGATATTTTCACGTGAAGTAAGTCTAACATGGACAAGGCTATAAGTTTGCTGGCAAACATACAAAAGTCTCTGAAAAATCTGTCTTTCATAATTCCTGTTTAGGAGGAAATTCTTAACAAATTATTATAATATGGATTATTACCCTGGCTCCAGTGTTACCAGTGGCAAATTGCACTGTGGGAAAAATCTACCTCTCTCTGTGAGTAGCAGAGTGATACTTAATTTTATGAAGGACAGATCTTGCATGTGTAATGTCTTGCACTCTTATGACCTCCGGGCTGAAAATAAAAGGACAGCCTGAAACAGTTGCTGTTGATATAAGATCCAGCCATTAAACTTAGAGGCACAGATTGCTGTGAACAATCTCCTGCATGTTTTTGTCTCTGTTCCAATTTACCACTGAATATAAAGAATATTTCTTCAATGGGATTGACATTGGATACTTGAGAAATTCCCATCTGAGGAAAAAAAACAGACAGCTGAATAAATGAATAAACTTTAAAAAAAACCCATCAACAATAAATTAAAAATTTTCTCATTAATAGGATTCAGACTCAGTAACAATAATACTATATTTTCAGTAGGGAATAATAACTACTGAATCCAAAAACATTCAGAGTTAATTTCAAAATTTTTACTGATATAACTTTCCGAGAGTAAGTCAGCTTACTGCCTGTCTGTCTGTCTATCTACCTACCTGTGCATGCAATCAGTAATTGTAACTGATTACTTTTCCCTGTTCAGTGAAAAAACAGAAATAGATTTTTTCTTTGTAATGTCAGGAAGGAACTCATTTAAGGAGCAAGAACTACCAGATCTAGTAGGAGAGTAAATATCATATGGGAGAAGGGAAAGTGTGCCTCAGCCTAATCAGATGGGGGGTGTTTTATTTAAACATTGAGATACCTCTGGGAAGCTAAAGGCATGGGGTTACTAAGAAAAAAGGAGCACTAGAGAAAGGTTGCCTCTGTGCTATCTAACATACCATATGGAATTTTAGACAATTTTTTAGCTATAAGTCACACACAATAGCCATTGCTTATGGGCCAAATCAAGGGCAACAGTACTTGCCAACTTGGGTGACCAACGAGTTGTAGAAAACTTTAAAGTAGGAGCTACCAGGAAAGCAGATTGGGCTAGAAAGTTGAATGTCCAAGTTTATGCACTTAGAGTGCAACCTCTGAAAGTTTTCAGATGGTTCCAAATTAGGAGCAGTTGCCAACACACCAGTGGGTTGTGATGTCATTCAGAAGGGCCTCTACAGGCTGGAGAAATAAGGAAACTGGAATCTTATAAAGCTCAGCAACAAAAAAAGCAAAGTCCTGCTCAGGCTGTCTGCCTGGACAACAACTTGGCAGAAAAGGACCTGGATGTCCTGGTGGATAAATTGAACATGCTTCCCCAGTGTGCCCTTGTATGAAAGAGCATCCTGGGCTGTGTTGGGAAGAGAATTGCCAGCAGGTCAGTGAGTGCAAAGACAATGTATAGACTTTCACCTAGGCAGGAGACAAGTAACAAATGCATGGAAGGTAAGCAAGAGAGTTACTGATGACAGAATATTAGGATTTCTCTATCATTTACTGTCACTGGAATTGGGTTCTGTTTACCTTGGAAAAATAAAAACTCTTTGAAAATATATACAACAGCCTTATGTTTTCATCATTTTGAGGCTGTTGGACTTTTAAGAAACAGAGATTAGTTCTGTGGAAGAAAGATTCCGTCTTCAATTTCCAAATAGAAAACCACTGCAATAAATTTTAAAAATATTCAGTCCTGAGAATTATTGGCTAATATCCCCATTTCACTCTAGGAAGAGAAGGGGTACCAACAAAGAAGGGAAACTCTCTAGAGATATAAAGCAAAAGGAGCAAGTGGTTTCCAAGCATCAGTAATGGTCATTAAAAAGAGTTGATTCAAAAAGACTACCCAAGGGAAAAAAAATTAACCTTATTGGCACAAAGTAAAGGAGGGTGTAGTCAGTGATTTAAGCATATTGGAATTTACTCTCTTTCTGGAATTGCAGAGATTATTTACTAGCCTTAGATTAATGTTGTTACTCTATCTGCTGCTTCTGGTTCACAGCTAATACTTAGAAGATGGAGGAGTGGTTAGATTTTTAGGCTGATAGCGAATTCAAGAAGCCTGACTTTTCTTTATCATTTCTTTTTAAAAATAGAACCAAAACAAAACTACCAAACCAAACAGGCAGAAACCCAACATAAACCTTTTCAAAAAGTTTTCTTACATGCTGTGCAAATGCTTTTTGATATGACCAGACAGATACTCTGTGTTACCTTGTTATAAAAGTTGCTAGGTCAGGTTTTAGTAAGGTATAATTTTTTATTATCTATAGAAATAAAAGGCTGAAATCTTCAGTCTTTGTGAAGCTCAAATACCAGTATGACACACAAACGCATTAAAATGTTTAATGGCCAGAGGAAAACTAAATGACTCTAGGGAATAGATCATAATTACCTCAAGCAAATATATATGAAGTTTTATCTTGTCATTTTGATCCCATTAATCTATGCAATATTGCATTTTATCCTTTTCTGAAAGTTTGTCCATAGCTCTTCCTCTTTTTTTTTAATCTCAAGACTGATTTCTAGCTCTTTCCATGTTGTTCCTTTTGTTACTTAATTACATATTTTGACCTGCTTGTTTGTTAAGTGACTCTGGAAGAACTGTTTATTAATTGCAATATTTCTTATAATTGCAGTATTTCTTTTTTTTTTCTTTTTCATGTCTTTATATACTACTACCCTGAGTAGTTTATGGCCATCAATTATTTCTTTATTTTTCTTACTATAGATGCAGTCATTGCATTCCCAAGAAGAAAGTCAGCACCTGCGCCCCACAACTATATTCACTAAAGTATGAGCCATGCTTGCTACATTTACGTGAACCATAATATAGCAATTCTAAAGATTTAAGAGTTAAAAATACAAAGACGTCTGAGACCCAGTGACAAGATCCCTTTATTGTGTTCTCTGCTGCTCTGTGAAATCTGCATTGCAACTTGATGGACACAGGCAGAACAATATTGAGAAAAATTTATAATCCTTTAGAAAGATTTACAAAATAGAACATGCACAGTATGGAGAACCTTACTCCATAGAAAATTTAGACTGGAAATGAAACCCTGCTTACCTCTCTCAATGAAATAGGCATCCACCTTGAGGCTGGAACTGTTCTTTATGCTATGTTCTCACTACTATGAACACGGTGTTGAAGATAAATATGCAAGTTCTTTTTATTTTTTTTGATCAAACATTTAATAGTCTAATAACAAATGTAGTCAGATAAAGTCCTAGAGGCAGAAATTCAAGTATTCCTGTTTCTGGTTTGACATTAGAAGTTTAACTTATATGGTTCATTATCTTACAGGCATGGGTTTAAAGATACACTTAGAGTTGTGCATATGAACCTGTTCCATGAAAAAGATACCCTGATTTATATTTATAAAAGGACAGATCTCTCTGTGTCTATATAAATTACCTTGATGATGCAGCTTTAGTCATACACTTAATCAAAATTTTTGGCACTGATATTTAAAGAATTTTCACAATGTCAAAGAACAGTTAGAAGAATTTGAGTACGTCACTCCTGTAAATTCAGATTTCCCACTCCCAAATTTTCAATATCCCAATGATTCTGTAAGCATTATGTTATTGCTGAGGGGTTCTACATAAGAACAGGTTTGATGAGTATGGCTGAAAACATGTTATGCAATCTTTTCCTTCTGGTTTGCAGCTAATACATACAAGATGTGTTTTAACAGGAACTTATACATCCAGGTGTTTTGGGTGCCAGCTCACTGATAGCACTGTGGATTGAATTTGTAATTAGGCAAAAAAATCCATCAGGAAACCTAACCTTGAAAAGACAAGATCTTTACTGATTGAAATGTTGACTAAATTCTGAAATCTTCTAACACATAAATATGGCCTATATTTTTAAAAACCTTTCCTTAGAGCTAGTATTTATTTGCTATGATTTCTGGCCAGTTATTACCTTTTAAACCTTTATTTGTGGGGTTTAAATTATGTTAATTTGTCTTCTACAAATTCATCTTTTTAAAGATTCTTCTTGTCTGCAGCTGCTGGTAATTTTTACCTAAAGCATGTATTTAGTTTTAAAAGTTTTTAACATGGTATCATAGATTAAAGGGAATGGACCTTTTCCATTTCTCTAATAGAAATTTCCTGACTGTCTTGAGCAACACTTTCACATGGCCTAGTTTTCTCATTTTTTAATTAGTGTTCATTCCTCATTTTGTAAAAGTGTCATTTTCCTATGTTTTAGAAAATAATTTTTAAAAATATTATAAAATTTCAAAATAGTAGTGATTAGTATTATCGTATGCAAAGACTAATAATTTATGTTATTAAAATTTATTTCCCCTCTTTTATTCTTTTATCAGCCTAGGGAGTTTGAAATTATATTATTGAATAATACTCTGACAAATATTATTTTCTGCAATTAAATGTTACCACTATTACTGAGTTTGAAAACATAGGGGCTTTCCTTTTATGAAAAAATACCCACTTTTAAAGATAAACTTAAAAACCAAAAACCCACACATAGATTTTGATGAAAATTTTGGCTTTCACATAGGTCAACATGATCTATCCACAGTTTTCTTAACGTGTTGCATTGTGGTCCAACTGGATCCTTTTTTTTTTGCTCCTTATTGATGTTTTCTTTTCCTCCACAATCTCAGTTGAAGCACAAAAAGGAATATAAGGACTCTTTTTGTTTCAGAAGTGCAATAGTTTTAAGTCCGTCTGACAATGTTATCCTTTTAAGCTAAAATATTCCTACAGTGATAATATTTCTAACAATTTCTTCAACCTTCAGCATTATGTGTAGTCTTTTATCTGATTTTTCTTCATTAATTTCAGTTACTGCTTTAGGCTGCCTGCAAGGTTTGTAATATCAACAGCAAGTACAGTAAACATTGGGATGTGAACATCATTTGTTTTAATTATCCACATCAAATAATTCTATCCTTGTCTTTCAGAAGAAAACTCTAAGAAGTTTCCACCCTTTCTTCTCAATTTCTCTGTTGTTGAAGGTATAGTAGATTCATGTTTTGGAGATTTCTTTGGTGTTATGATTTGTAAGACAATGGAATAAAACAGCAGTCTAATTCCATCATTCTGTTTTAATTAAAGAGGCATTTTCTGGAATCTCTTCATGTTAACAGCTCAGACCTCTCAGTTATTTAAAGGAAAAAAGACATTAAACCCCTTTCTGTTAGGATAAGTCTTATATAGCCATGTTTGCATCAAAGAGAATAAATTCATGTCTAAACACATTTTATTAACTGCTAGGTTTAGCATATGTTCATTATTCCCTGTCCTGTAAGAACTTTATTTTTCAATGATTACTAAACTTTAATATTTATGGTATATTTAGAGAGAAGAACTTACTTTCTCATTGCTAATCACTGAGTATTGGATTGAAGGGAAGAGAAGCGAAAAAGTATTTGACCTTCTAATTTGAGGCTTCAATTTAATTTAGGAGCCCAAATCCAAATCTGTTATTATGAAAATTCCTATTCAGCTAATTTCTAAAACTTAACACAATTTATCTCTTAGGGGCTTTCATAATTTTTTTCCAGAAATCTTCCTGAATTTGAGTATAAGATTATTCTCTTTTGATAGAATTAAACTGTTTGGTGATTTCTAACCCCAAGAGAGGAAAAGCATTTTATTTTTTAAATCTCATGGTGGTCTTAATCTAGTAAACTATTATATTAATGGGAACAGTCTCACAAAATGCAGTTTTGATAAAAAAAATAAATTCTTTTTTATAACCCTTTTTTGGTCATCAGCAGAAATAACCTCAGTTTAAGAATAATTAGGTACCTGTGGTTTAAGAAGAATGAGTTCAAATTTCTTGTGATTCTACTGGAAAATTCAAGGTCCAGATCCCAAGAGATGAGATGTCTAATGTGTAGACTGAGTCTTGTTTTGAAGAAGGACATGTGGCCTGCCTCATCCCTTTGTGCATTGTGTCTGGTCGAACGACTATGTCTTGTCAAACAAATTTTGGTAATGATCTATAATTTTCTAAATGTTAGGATGTGACCAGCAGGTTGGGAGGATGGATCCTCCCTCTCTACTCTGTTCCCATGAGACCCCACGTAAAGTACTGAAACCAGCTCTGGAGCCCTCAGCATAATGACATGGACCTGTTGGAATGAGTTCAGAGGAGGCTTATGGGGATGATCAGAGTGCTGGAGCACTCTGGGAGTAGACAGGCTGAGAGAGTTGGGATTGTGCAGCCTGGAGAAGAGAAGGCACAAGGGAGACATTCTAACAGCCTCCCAGTGTCTAAAGGGGGCCTACAAGAAAGCTGTACAAGGAGCTTGTAGTGCTGCAAGTGCTTGAGGCCAGGCTGGATGGGATTCTGAGAAAGCTGGTTTACTGGAAGGTTCCCCTGCCCATGACAGGGGGATTGGAACCAGGTGATCTTTAAGGTCCATTCCAATCCCAAACCTTCTCTGATTCTATGTACTATCTTCCACAGATGGAGTAGAGAGTCAACATGAGGATAAACTGGATTATTTTTTGATTGCTACTAACAGGTGGCCACATTACTTAAACCAAAATGCTTTTAAAGAAAGGCAATGTTCTCATCTGCAAATTTATCACTCACAAAACCAGTCCAAAAACCCCAACATGACAAAAGGGTTCCAAGGTAGTAAAGATCTCCATACAAGTATTTCATCAGTGATACCTCCTTTTATTTAGTGTATCCCCAGTTTCCTCAGATTTTTTAGTGACACTAAGAAAGGACTTCCAAGGTTAAGAATAACTCACCATTACAAAACAGTGGCAAAGTTACAGATGTATAAAGAGATTGTAAACTCACATAGGCATAAATCTGCTGTTAAAGTCAAGTATATATTACTAAGAATGTTTGAAAGAAAAAAAAAAAACAAAGCACAAAACTGAATTTGTTCTCCCTGACAACTAAGATCTGCAGATGAAATAAAATCTTTTGGTAAAATTCGTCACATATATTTTATCCCATAGGAAGACCACAATTCCAATTAACTTAACATATTTAAACTCCATCTTTAACTAATTGTTTGCTTGTTAACTCAATTTACCTGACAACTTTAGACAATGAGTTCTGTTGTGCATGGATAACCTGTATACCTTATAAATCCAGTGAAAATTATGTCAGCAATGCCTTGACACCAAAACAGGATTCCCAAAGCAAGTTCATGACTATCCAGTTTTTTAGTACAGCAGAGACCTAAATGCACACAGCCATTCTAATTTTGGGCCTAAGCCAGTGACAGTTTCATACATAAAGGCTTTCCTGGAAGGCATTCATTATTAATGAATATTAGTGCCATCTCAACCTGTTTTTCAAGATCTATCTTTGGTTTACAAGCAGTAGCATTATGTATGTTTTCCCATGGTCCAGAGTGCTCCAGTCCTCCCCTATGGTTCTTAATTGGAAACTGACTGCATGTATTAAGTCTGCAGATTGTACAGAAGCTCATTCCAGGAAACAGGCTTCAGGGCTCAGCCCAGTCAAGAGTAGGATGACTGACACCATAAGGGTGGCTGATCTTCACAGTAAATCACAAACTTTTTCATTTCTTAAATGATGTCCATACTCATTTCTTGGTAAAAATACTGGTTAATTCTGGTTATTCAGCAATTGATTTGGAAATGTTGTCAAACTGAAATGAGGAAATGAAAAAGTGTTCTGAGAGCCTTGTGAGGAAAAAACTATTGTCAGAGGAAATCTTGCTAATAAAGAAGTGTGTTGCTGCCTTCTCTGAAGAAGCAGTCATTTGGTGGTTAGAAAAAGATGCCTTTTACTTCTGCTGTGGGGAGCACCAGTCACTACATTTGCAATGTCTCTGTGACATGTTTGCATGTTTGCTCCCTCAGAGGCTTTTACTTGACTTTCCCTCCCAACTCCCAACCCCAAATGAGAAAGAGCTAATGTTTATTTGACATTGAATTTTAATTTTTTAAATTTCTTTCAGAATCATTGCCCTCAGAACATCACCCAGGGAATTATAAGTCTGCCTTTCCTAATCTTACCTCAGCATGGTGCCAATTACCTTATCTGTTCTCAGCACAGCAATCACCTCTAGACAGCCATATAAAGAGCCTGACAATATACATCACTGTCTGTAAAATACCTCAAAAGTCTGGGCAGCAGCCAGATTTCAAAAGACCTTGGACAAATTTCTGAATTTTGTCCAATACAACTTAAAATTATGTGGGAAGATTTAGTCCACATGCTTGAATTTTGAATTATCTTTCAATACTAGAAACAAATGGCAAACCTTGAAGGATTTCTTATGCTCTCTTCTTGTACTTAAAAACCCTAGATCCCCATCCCACACTTACATTTATGCCTTTCTCAATATGTGTAAGCATTTTCTTATGTGATTGGCATTCACTCCTTTCCTTCACCCAACGCTGAATCAGACTCCTTCTTTTAATGTTTCTGGAGGTAGGCATACTGCTTTCAATGGTGAACCATTGTTCTTCTTATTTAAATGGGGATTTATCAATGTTCTGACTGAATGGCTCATGAGCATGCAACAAGCAAATCCACTGCATGTGGGCCAGTTGATTGCACACCCACCTCAGTGATGCTGCCTGCTTGCCCGGTTTCCCTGAGTAATGGGAGATCTGCAGAGCAATGAATTAGACCATTATATGTTACCTTGATTTCTTATCCTCTTTCCACTTAGTTATACTTTGCTCCAGTCTGTTTCCCAGCTCCTTCTTGAGCTTCCTAGTGATATCTGGAAACTTGCCTCAAATTTGCAATCCACCTCTCTGCCGAGTGTTTGGGTAATAGGGATACAAATGACAACGCAGATAAAAGTGAGGAAAGAATGTTCTTGTGCTGATTTTTCAACAGAATTGAAGTGCCTAGCCAGTGTGAAAAATGCTATTAGTCCAAGTCTGCTTCATTAGGCACCTAAATGCTCCCAAAGATCCTGCTTTAAGAGATATAAGAGAAAAATATTCTCTGAAAGCAGATGCACCTAAAGAGGAAATGGAGCAAAAGAAAAAAGTGTGGAAAATAAAAACTACCAGGACTCAGTGGGAGCAGTAAATCCCCAGGGGAAGCGTCAGGGGTGCCTCAGGTCCATCACGGTGGGGTCCTGCATACATACCACCATCCCAGCCAGGAGCAGGAAATCCAGGGGGAACTGAGGCAACCTCAGCCCTGGGTACAAGGCACGCTCCTGGAGTTGGGATGGATGAGGCTGGCCCAAGACATAGGTCTGGAGGTGCACCCCGAGACAGGCAAGGCAGGGCTGTAGGGAGATGGAGCTGAGCCAAAAGGCATTGCTGGGGCAGGGGCTGATGGCCCAGGAGCATGAACTGAGTTCCTGGGCCAAGAACAGAAGAGGGAGGGCAGGGACAGACAAGGCTGTGGGGGCCTCCAGGGCCCTGACAGAAAGATTCCTGTTAGGATTTAAGCACTTTGCTCTTTGTAACCTCCTCTAAGGCACCTTTTCCCTACTTCATATACCCAAGATTATTTTAGAATATGCTTTTTGAACCCTATTCATTCCACTTAACCTTACAATGATGAAGACCCTCAGGGTAGATTTGTAGCATTTCCAGTTTCCCTGATCAAAGAGAGAGATATAGACCTCCAGAAGGCTTCTCAGTCTAAGGTCTGAACTTTCCTCTGAGAGTGTCTAAGTCGCTCCTTCAAGTAGCTCTCTCTTTTGACTTTACAAGGTTGACTACACTCCCAAGTATTTCAGTTAGGTGCCTCAAATTGGGTAGGATGAATATGTGAGTTATTGCCTATGATCTCTTCCTCCACATGTCTCTTTACTTCTCACAAAGGTCTGAAAATTCAGTCCTGAGGAGATGCCATGTTCTAATTCCACTTTTTTAACTGACTGTGATCCTGAAAAATAAACAAATTTACTACAGGTAGGAAACATAACATTGCTGCTTTCAGAAAGAAGAGCCCACACTCAGACAGCTAACTTCCTTATAGCTCTCTTGACTCTTTCCTCCATGTAAAGAAAATAAATTACCTAGGAGGTTAATGCTGATTTCACCTAATCTGCACTCGGAGACTGAGTCATAAAAGCAAGAATAGTCCTGGAGGCAGAAATAGTTGTAAAATCATGTCAAAGACAAATTCTCCTCCTTGGCTGAGGCGATGTAAGCTTTTAACAACCAAAAACTAGGTAGCACAGTGAGCAAGGAAGCACATCTCCTGTCTTGGCAGGGAAGTTACTCATGTCAGGATACCACAGTCTTCATATGGTAGAAGTCTGTTAGTGTTCAGACCACAGGCTAAACCAGATTCCATCCATGGCATTAGCAAAGGAGATTGTGTAGAAGGAGAGAAACAACCCACTATATCCTATTTTCATATAGAAAATCCTTCAGGTGATTTAACTAGGACACAGGCTCCATGTGAGTGGGTTCAGGGGGGTTGCTCCATCTTTTCCATCCATTTGCACTGTGAATCCAAACCAACATATTTAAATCAAACCCAATAAAAATGAGAGAGTTCTGGAGAAGATAAAACATTTTAAGCTGCTTCTAAAAACAGTTCATGGAATTCTTTAGCTTAGTCCTACTTATGCAAAAGCAGGGGAAGAGTGCATTAATCAAAGCCATGTGGGAACTGTTCAACATTATAGATGGGAGAGATTAAAAAAAATATAAAAAGAAAAAGAGAGAGGGCCAACAATGTAGAAAGATATGAAGAGGCTCAGAAAGTGGATCAGAGAGACCAGGGGACTGAAATCATGGCCAAGAGAACAGGGGAGCCAAAGGGCAAACTGGAAAAGGGAAAGCAGAAGCAGAAGGCAAACTCTGCGACTCAGTACCATGTCAAAACACAGCTAAGAAATTACAAGGAAGACCTGGAGAAAAACAGTATCAAGAAAAATTCAAAGTATACTCTGAGAACAGCATGATTGCTCTACTGCTGGCTACCTACAGGCGGATTCCTCTAGACATAAGGAGACAAAATCGCTGAGTGACTCTTAGACATACCTGAATGTTGCCAGTGTGTGCTGACTTTTAGGCTTTCAACCTCACAATTAATTTTTAAGTGCTATTTCCTAGTATAAAAGATTTTTTTGTGTTCCAATGATTGACATTTTATAGGCTTAATACAGTTTGGTTTTTTTTTTGTTTTTGCATAGTGTAACTCTCAATATGACTCTATTTAAAAGGAGATTAAATTTATTAATTATAATTTTGTTCTTTTGGTATAGCAAAATCTCCTTTTAAATTAACAAATTCTTTTAATTTAAAAAATCTTCTTTTAAGAATCTTGTCCTTTGTTTGGGTGATTTCTTAAGATGGTTCAGGATAATTTTCATGAAAAATATTAGTCAAAGTTGAATCCTGAACTTATCTTGAATTATCTTGAAGCTATCATTTCCAAAAACTGTCATTTTAACAGAAATCAGAATTTTAAATTTTTTACTTAGTCTCCTGCTCTCCATGCCCTTCTGAGCTCAGGCATCACAGTTCAGTAAGAACTAAACTGCTGGTTTGTTTCCTTTACAGATTTTGCTTTGTTTCAGGTTGTGCACATATTTATCTATACGTCTTCTTAGATTCTTGCTAATATTTATTATCTACAGGACCCTAAAAACTAGCAAGTGTTTTTTTCCATGATGTGTGCTTTTTCCACATTTTTGTGTACTTGTAACCTTTGAAAACATGATTTCTTAATACTACCTTTTGATTTGCTTAGTATTATATATAATGTGAGATAAGATCAAAGAATTCCAAGGGAAACAGCCTATTCTTGCACGTGTGGGTAGGTGCTTAGCAGAATCAATATCCATTTTTAATCTCTTGCTACATGTGCTGAATCATTAATGCCATATTTCCAAACATGCGGTTGCCAATGTTTTGTTTGTTTTGTTGTTTTTTTAAGTGTTACCAGCAAGCTTTTTCAATGCTTTCTTTGGCTATGGAAGGCTCATTTTCTTAGTCTACCTCAACAAAAATGGAGATAGAAAATCAACATCTATCAGTATTAGTGTTTAGAGTAAATTGTTTGATCATGAAAAAAACTAAACAACTGTCTTGAAACTACCAGCCCTTTTATTTTCTTTAAGGAAACTTAGTAGCTCTTTATAATTATTTTTCTTGTGCATTCAGTGTTTTGGGGTTGCCTGTGTTCTTTTTAGCTGCAAAGTGTTAAAAACAGTATTGCCTGGGTACTGCACTCCTTAGCTGCCTTCTGCAAGGGATAGTGGGCACTAAATGATTGACATCAACAAAACATTTTAATTCAGCTACTTATATTTTGTGGAGTCCTATAAGATATATTGCAGACTGCCTCTGTATCTCTTAGGAATCTTTGCAAAGACTAAACAAATTCAGAAGGGATAGTTAAACCGTTGATATATGGTTACAGCATGAGTAAGTACAACAGTAAAATTAACTTTATATGCAAGATTTATGGATCCAACATGAATTCTTTTTCCAATTAGCTGAAATATTCAGCCTCAGTATAAATAGCCTTCAAGGCAGGAGTAAGAACTCACTGATTAACATAGTAAACAATCTCGCTTATCAGTTAATAAACAAAACAACAAAAAAATCTATATTTAGTGCTCTGCCGGCAGACAGTCAAGCCCCAAATAAACAACTGGTGGTTAAGATCTAAATAAGACTGAGGACGTTCTGAGATGTAGACAGAAATTTCTGAGAAAAGGTTGGGTTTATTGTCACCGACATGTTTTATGAAAAATCCTTTCCTTAGGATTTTTTCTCCTGAGAAGCTGTGAGGCCTCAGGAACAAAAGATAAACAATGATTATCTGCTGCTGTGGAATGCAACAGGTGCATCTTTGATTGGTCCATGTTGGTTGTTTCTAATTAATGGCCAATCACAGTCAGCTGGTTCTGACTCTCTGAGAGTTATCATTACATTCCATTCTTCTCCTTTGCTTGCAAGCCTTCTGATGACATTCTTTCTTCTAGTCTTTTAGTATAGTTTTAATATAATATATATCATAAAATAATAAATTCTAAACATGGAGTCAACATTCTCATCTCTTCCCTCTTCCTGGGACCCCTGTGAATACCAGCACAGTTTATGACAAAAGAAACTAAAAAGTCACACAATTTTCAGATACAGAGTTCAAGATGTTATATAATTATAGTATTTTGTAATAACCTTTTGGCTGGGGGAAGGTGCCTTGTTTTCAGTTCCATTGTTTACGTTAATTATATATTGAAAGCTTATTTATTATGCATGAAAGCAAGGGTAGAGTCCTATCCTACTGCTCATAGTAATTGTGTCTTTAACAGCATGAAATATGGGAGACAAATGTTGTAAAATATTAGAGATTAATTTTAACTTTTCCTTTGTATATTTTATTTTCCATCATCTGTAAATATTGAGTGTTGACTGAGGCAGAAAATCTATCTGTCATAGAATCCTATAGTTTCATCATCTGTGGTTTTTAATGTGCTACTCAAACATCACACTGTGCAGATCTGAGTTAAGGTCCCAGTTTCACATAAAGTTTGCACAATGCAGGCATAATTTATTTTCAAATACATGGATTTTTACAGATGTCATTAC
This sequence comes from Fringilla coelebs, assembly GCF_963513975.1. NCBI lineage: Eukaryota > Metazoa > Chordata > Aves > Passeriformes > Fringillidae > Fringilla > Fringilla coelebs. The sequence continues at coordinate 38,287,558 of NC_140030.1, read as the reverse complement.
AATCAAATGCAGTACTATGACATTTAACTGTGTTATGCATCTGGATTCTTACTGTTTGAGAAAACAGAATGAAAATGTGAGGAAGTTATGTAGCATAATCTTATTAATTTATGAATAAATCTTTGAATATTCTGATTATTGTCTCTTGCAATGAAGATCTGTAGTTAAAATTTCCAATGGCAGCTAAAATTGATGGTATTTCTAATAAAAAGTTGTAATTTAAGAAAGTATCAAATCCTCATTTAATTCCCATGATATAAACTTTAATAACTGGAAGAGAATTTTGTAAGTTCCATTGATTTATTTTTTTCATCCAACAAAGTTTGGTATTTTCTAGGGAGGGAAAAAAACCCAGCACAATTTTGTACTCTAAAAGATTTTTAATAAAAAATAGGTCTTAGAAAGAAGCTGCTTTCACTGTCTATTTCATTATTTAGAAAAGAAAAGCAATGCTTACTTTTTTTAACTCACAAATGAGCTCTTAATAATTTTGGTGAAGACTACATGAAAAATCCTGAGAGAGGCACTGTATCAAAAAAGTTGCGTGTGTGTGGGGGGGAAATGTACTCAGATCTCTTTGTTTAAAGGTAACTTATTTCTACTATGTCCAGTTTAAGATAAAAGATTATGAACATTCCTTTTTCAAGAACTGCTGCTGTTGTCATCCATGTGTAGCTTTAAAATCTGCATCTTACTCTTTTTTTTTAAATTATTTTATATTAGTTTGCATAATATTTGTTTCAATAATTGAGAATAGCAGTAAAAGTTCTGTTTTCTGTCCAACAATATTCTCAAATCTAATTTTCTCAAAAATTTTAAAATAGCTTTTTCTACTTTAGAGAACAGTTATAAAGCACTGAGGCTTAAATCATAGGAAGCTGAGCACACAGCTGTGTTGTGATAAAGGCTAGTTTTTCAAAGACAGTGGACTTTTCTACTCAAAAAAGCTTAACTTTTTTGTACCAATTCACCAACTTAAAAATTTTATTTAATGATAGTCAGATTAGTCTTAACACTTTAACTTGGTGTCTAAATAAAATAGTATCTCAAAGAAAGCTATCAGTACTGCCACTCTTTATAGAGATCATGTGGAATTTCACACAGCTTTTTTCTATGAATCCTGTTTTCAGTTATTCCTTGCAGAGTTTTAATGTATGGTCTGACAAACTATTCACTTAAAGAACGAGGACAGTAAGCCAAAATCTGCAGCTGAAAGAAAAGACTCACACTTAAAAACCCTGAAAATTACTGAGTGAAAACATTTGTCTCTGTAACAATATCTTAAACAAATTCCAATTCTTAAAGCATGAAACAGATTCTTAACATGAGTTATAAACACCCGACTTGTATTTAGTATTTTTGAGACCATGCAAAGAAAAAATAAGATGAAATATTTAACAATATGCTATGACTTTCCCCGCCCCCTAGATTATTCTCACATTTGAATTCTAACCTTATGCATTAGTGAGGAACTTTCTGGAAGACCTCATGCATGTTTGGGGTCTGGGGAAGCACACCTTGTATTTGAAAACCAGAAGTCAACAAAAGTCTAACTAAAGTCTTAGTATGCTAATCAAAGAGTGAATGTAAATCAGTTTAGAATTATACTAGCACTTACAGTCCAAAATATTCTGTTACAGACTATCACAAATTCAGTAACAGTTTAAGCTGTTACACACAAGCATTGTAATATCTGCCATTTTTTCTAAGGTTATGCTTCACTTTTTCAGTGGGTTTTTTGGTAAGTCATAAGCATCCCAAGCTATTTTGAAATTATTTTTCCTAGTGTGGGTTTTTTCACCTTGTAATAAGGTGTCACTGAGGTTATTCAATATGTTTTTTAACAGCCAGCTTCCTTTACTCACAAATTTTTAGTGCTTTTCTCAGCATATTTTGTTACACCTACATTTTACGCATGCTAGAGAGTTCTCATTGATCTCTCTGGTATTTGCAAAAAGTAGTTCTATTCTGTTCCCAAGGCTGTATTCCCTTAGTAAATACTAATTAACTCTTTCTGAGTAGAGTTTATAGCTTTGGAACATCTGGTATCATCTTGTGCTTGAAGTTTCAAGGCTTCTGATACCAACTTGTTTGGGAAGGCGTGTTATAAACCATTATTTGACTTCACAACCTTCAAGTCAAGCCTAGGTAATGTTTTATTAGTACAAAATAGTCAAAGATACAGCTCAGTTTTTGGGCCATTAATAGCTGTTTCCACAAAAATGATGATTGATGAGGAGATGTGTATGCATGTCCATAGATGCACTATACTTCTGTAGCTACCTGTTATTAATATCAATTAGTTTTGGCATACCTCTCTGAATTTATCAAAATTGCTTCTCAACACTACTCAGCTAGGTTTCCAGTACTTAACTCTTTCATGTTCCTAGCTTGCAATGCCTAAAATCTCACATTGCCAGGTCACCTGCTTACTGGGTATATTGCTGGAATGAAATATATAGTTTTTCCATTTGATATGGAAAATCACAGAAAAAAAGTAAAGTGTCATGGAAACTTTGTAGTTATGAATACTCCAGAATGCTTCTGCTGAACAAAGTTAATTCTACATTCAAGGTAGTCCTTAAAAAGATTCCCTTTTGCTTTCTTCCAGGAGTTATACTTTTGTTCCACTTCTATAATTTTTCTTAAATGAAATACAACTTTTTTATATACAGATCAAATGTAGATTGGTGAGATTAACTAGCTGCTGTAATTTTTGTAATGAAAGTTTTGAAGTGCCCTCTGTTTTTGTTTCTTTAACTGGAGGGCTCTGAACGGTTAATTGAACTCCTTCAAAAGTATTAATGACTGATGGAGACTGTACAGAAGGACATATGGTGAGAAAAAGATGTGTTGTTTGCATCCCTACTCTTCTGTTTTATTGTAAGATCATTTTCCATAGTTTCTCCTATCATTTCTCTCTCTCCCCTTACTTTCTGACTTCCAGAAGCTATGCTCAAGAGTGGGAGAGAAGTATGAGAAAGTGCAGGATTACTGAACGTAGTTCATTATGATTAAAATTCAATAGAAAATTGAAGGCAATATTACAATTAAATTTGCAAATCTTTCTTCAAGCACTAAAAAGAATTTTTTTAAGTGTAGTTCATACTTGTTTTCTAAAAGAGGTACTTTTGAAGATTTCATTAATTAAATAAATTGTTTAATAAAAACATATGCATATGTCTGATGTCAATATATATAAATGTTTTTTGTCTTCAGAATAATTTTTCATGTTGAATGTTCGCTCAGTCTGCATCATTTGAAAAGCCAAAGTACCTGTGAAGGGTTCTGAATCTATGAAACAGAATTGTATTCACTCAGCTGAGCTGTGCATTTTTTCTCTCTTTTGGATGAATGAGAGCTATTTTGACTTTTCATTCCAATTTTATATTTTGATATTTTTATGAAACAGGAACTCTATATTTCACCTGTCATCCAGAGGCTTGCAGTTAGAAGGATAAACAGCAGTTGCAGGAGAAACATTGGAGGACATATTTTCTGTTCCCCAAATCAAAATGAAATTGTCTTAAGCACCCCAAGAGAACAAATAGCAGACAAAGGAGTGAAGAATCTACTGGAGGGAGTAGAATTTCCCTTCTTTTACTAGTGATGTTGTCACAGATGGGTGAGCTAAAGTGAAATGAATCAATTTCAGTGTCAGCCTTCATTTTCTAATTATTACCATGTTTGCTGGATTGAACACATCTTTTACTCCTAATGTAATCATTAAGAAGACTTCATCCCCCCACACTAAACAATATTCATGAAATCAGGAGCAGGTATTTCCTGTTATTTAAATGGATCGTATACATCTCAGATACAGTCTTTTGAAATGCAACAAATTCACAGGTTTTTAACCAAAATATGAAATTAAATCATGCAACAAGGGAACTATCATATTTATAGGACAAGTTCCTTCTATGAAGGATGGTATAATTTAAGAATTCCTGTTTCTCACCTTGAAGAAAAGGCAATGATTTTTCATTATACTCATTAACATGTGGTAAAGGTAATTTTGTTTGATGTTTCTTTTCAATTTCTGTGGGAATATGCAAATAAATCCAGATTAATTCAATGGATGTTTTCCTTTTTACCAGAAAGTTGATACTAGAAAGTTCATACTAGATATTCACTGTCATCAGACAATGAATGATTGTTCCTTATTTCCATTATCTGAGGCAATTTTGATTTTAAAAACCAGAACCATCAGAACTCTTTTACAGGTTGAATAGGTCTAGTGTACTTAATTGTCTTATACATCATACATACAGATTGTACATGTATCAAAACTTTTTCTTAAGACTGAAAATATTTAACTCATAAATCAGGAGGCAAATCAGGCAATATGGTTGTAGGGACAGCATTTTTGACTACACCTGCCTCAGAGTTTCTGATTTTGAATGAGCAAGTGCTGACTTATGCTACTCTTTAGATCTTCACTGCATAGCTTTGCTACAGAGCATCCAGTAGTGTAATTTTCTTTCTGTAAGTTGTCCATGCACCCAATGTGTTGCTTCTAAGTTAAATTAATTCAATGAAGAATTGAATGAAAAGTTCAATCTCTCAGTTCCCTCCATGCAGAAAACCAACTAAAAATAACTAACTGAATATTTTGTACTCTTTTTAATAGAGAGTGCATCTGTCTTCTAGATGCTTTAAACAGTTATATCAGTATATTTTAAATACTTCTCTCTCTTCTCCTCTCCTCTCCTCTCACTGCCTTTTTGTTTCTGCTTCCAGATTAATCATCAAATGAAAGAAAAGAAAGTGAATTTTATGGATCTCTCAACACACCAGTGTAGAATAGGTTCAAATACTTTGATCACTTGAGAATATACTTCCCTGATGTCAGTTTTTGAGTCCTAGAAAAAATAGAAAATCTATCACGGGTTACTTGGAAAAGCAAAAATATTGTTAATGAAGAATTATATTTAATAAAGTAGGCTTATAAACAAGATTCTTACCCTTAATTTTAGATTAAGGGTAAGATCTCTTTCTAAAATCATCTTTGGTGCTAATAATGTCAAAACTTGCAAAATTTCCTTGTTATTGTAGTGTATTTAAATAAAATAATAACAATATTGCACATCAAACTATTATGAGCACAATAATATGGAATTCCAATTTCCTAAATAATTTTTTTAATCTATCCCAAGCAAAGGTTGGTTCCAAGGTACTTGGTAAGGTTTCTTTTTCACATCTATGATGATTGAAAGAAAGCCTGACTAGCCTTGCTGACAGGACCATGGACAGTACCTAACTGGCTGCAATGACTTTGAATGACTACCACTTAGTCTTCTATAGTAAAAAGACATAGAAGAAAATATATAAAAATATAAACGTTTATATTATAACTACTACTGGCAATTTGTAATGGCAGCATGCTCCTCCATGTAATCTGACATTTTTAACCGTAAATGTCTTTAAAAATAATTACTTTTCTTTTGAATAGGTGATATAGCAGCAGTCTAAAGTGTCTCTTTAGTTTGTGCTGCAGAACAACTGTTCAGATTATGAGGATAACTGTCTATAAAAGCTTAGGAAGACCTCCACTGTGTGCAGTGTTGTGGGGAGCTCCAGGGCTCTGTTGCTGTTTTGAGAGCAGTTATGTTACACAAACAAGGATAAAATGCAAAAGAAATGGTCTTCTCATATGCTTTGTACAGAGAAATATTATATGTAATAGATATACAAACTTTATCAAATTATCAAGTACATATTCAGTACATCAAGACTCCTTTGTCTAAAGGTCATGTTCCATCCAAGAAAAACTTTATTGCAGAACATGCAATAAATTGCATTAGTGATATCACTGCTTTGATTTGCAGTGTAAAATATTGTTCATTTTGCATAAAGATGTCGGTCTGGCTCAAACAGGATTAAATGAAGAGTGAGTGTAAAAAAAAACGGTAATCACTTCAAATTACAGCACTAGAACAAAACCCTGAACTAGCTCCTATAAAAGTATTTATGGGTTTCAGCTGTTCTCATGCTGAGAACATAAACAATCCTTGTTTGCTGATGCTTAAATGTCTTAAAGAGAGAACTGTTACCACAAAGTCTTTCCATGTAACTGAAATCACTAATTGCTCTTTGATCTATGGAGAGTTTACTCATTTCCTTCATTAATGTATTTTGGCCAGAGTCCCCGGCTGACAACAGACTAGATTAATAAATCTCTATAAAGAACTCCACAGCATTTGTATGAAGCATGAGATACAATTTGACCATTAATCGACCATTAGTGACTAGTGTTTGGAAGAAGAAAAGATCAAAACCAACAAAGTTGGTGGTAAACTTGTTCACTTCATCCAGCTATCTTCATTGCCCAGTATCTCAGGAGACAATTTTGTATTTCTGCTTTAAGAAACATCCTGCCAGAGTTGTGGTGTATTGTCTGCTTTCTAAAGCTTGAAAAGAGACTGTGCCCTGGTGCAGATTCTGCAGTTCCATTCAACTCTTCTCTAGCTGTTTATTTACGCATGGAAAAGAAGCCAGTTACAGCCCCTTTGATTTGGAAAGCACAGCTCTAAAATGAGATTTTAGAAAACTAAGCTTTAGATTTTCAGAAGATTGACTCTAGGAACACAGCTTAAGATCAGTAGTTTCTGTGTGAGCATGATAGCTGTGGGGTTGTGGATCATGTTCCTGTTTTCTGTTCTGTGTGTTCCTTCAGGATGGTATTGATCTCACCTTTAGAATTACAAAATCAGGCATTTAATTAAAGCTAGATGTTTATCCAGAAGAAAACTAGTTTACATATGATACCTAACTTTCAAAAATTTAACATGCACTGTGATACTAAAAATAAAATGCAAATAAATATTACTATTTGCAAACATAACAGTGAAGTCTTAAAATAAAATAATAGAAGTATTGAGTAAAATTTACATGAATCCTAATTGTATTAAATCTGCTTAGAAACAGCAGTAGCTTCCATCTTTAGCTTTTCATTGTCAATTGGAGTCAAAAATTCATCTCCTGCTGTTACCTAGGACAAAGGAATTGTGCAGCCTTCTTTATTATTCTTCCAAGTTGAATTTCCTGTGGACTTTTAAAATTTTTAAATAGAGATATTGAAAATATGGCACACCTTCACACAGAACTCACTTTAGCTACTGTGGTGGATTACCTCTGGCTGAACACCAGGTGCCCACCAATGCCTCCCTATTGTTTCTCTGCTGAACTGAAAAAGGGGGAGAAAACACAAAAAGGCTTGTGGACCAAAATAAGGATGGGGACAGATCACTCACCAATTACCATTGTGATCAAAAGAGAATTAACTTGAAGAAATTAGTTTAATTTATTGCCAATCAAATTAGAGTAGGGAAATGAGAAACTAATCCAAATCTTAAAAACAATTTCCCTTCACCACTCCCTTCTTCCTAGGCTTGACTTTCCTCCTGAATTCTCTACCTCATCCCTGCCAGCAGCACAGGGAGACAGGGGATGGGGGCTGGGGTCAGTGCATTTCATGTTGTCTGTGCTGCACCTTCATCTGCAGAGAGAGGACCCCTAACATTCCAGGAAGAGTCCTTCCCAGGTGAGATAGTTCTCCATGAACTTCTCCAAGATGAGTCCTTCTCACTGGCTGCAGTTCTTCATGAACTGCTCCAGTGTGGGTCCTTTCCATAGGGTGCAGTCTCTCAGGAAAGAGTCCCAAGTCCTGCCAGCAAAATGTGCTCTAGCATGGGCTCTGTTTTCCATGGGTCCACAGGTCCTGTCAGGAGTCTGCTCCAGCCCAGGCATCTCACAGGGTGGCAGCCTCCTTTGGGGACCCACCTGCCCAAGCATGAGACCCTCTGTGGTGGATATCTGCTTCACAATGGGGGTCTCTGATGCGTTCAGCCTTGCCCAGTGGCAGGTCCACCTTGGAACCAGGCGGCATTGGTCCCATCAAACAGAAGGAAGCTTCTAGCAGTTTTTCACAGGAGCCACCTCTGAAACCCACCCCAATACCAAACCTTGCCGTGCAAACTCAATAAAATTATCCTTGTGACATAACTGAGATATTGTTTGGCATTAGTCATTTTTGAGCCCAGTCCTATTCTCATGGATGTCAATGTTACAGAAGCATTGTCTTTAATAGAGTAATATTTTTTCCCTTAAAAATAGAGAAGGAAAAAATATTGAGGAGTACTTATATGGACCACTTACATAATCATTCCTATTTCACAGTATCAATTTCTTTTGAAGTGTGAGTTAAGATGACTTTGCCATTTAAAAAGACCCTGACATAACTTAATTAAGCAGTGAGGACTAGCAATCCAATCGTGTATTTATAATTTCTAGTTATGATGTAAATCCTTACAGTGTTTTATACTTATGGGCTCAAAAAAATTTCCAGACCAGAGAATCTACCACTGTAGGGAATAAAAAAGTTTCACTGCTGGTTCAGATATTGTAGATAGCCAAAGAAAAAACAGATATTTCCTTTTTCATATTGCAGTGCAAGCAAATGTGAATTCCAGTTTGAAAATATCTGAGAAATATTACCATTTTATTTGACATTCAAAATAATCATATTCATCCCAATATGAGTGTCCCATTGCATTGCAATATTATGCAATTCACAATGAACAATGAATCAAAATTAAATTTATTATTAATTCTTATGCCAATTTGTTGTACAAAAAGGATAAAATTGTAAAAAAAATCAGTAGGCATAGCTGCCTACTGGGGTTGAACTACAACAGCAACCTTAATTGATAATTGATAGCTGTGGGTTAATCATTCAGTAATCTTATGTTCTCTAAGTAACAATAAAACGAATTTGAGAGGCTGAGGACATCTGAGAAGTCCACAAAGTGGCTGAATGATGCTGCACTGGATGAGCAGAGACATTCTGGACTGGCAGAGGAAAGTGCATAGGATAACCTCCAGCTCTTATGTTTAGGCAATGAACTCCTAAACATTGAATTTAGAAATCCCAAGACCAGCATAGAAAGAAGAGGACTAAATGAGAATAACATATATTGAGTATAAGGAATTTAACAAAGCTGTTTACTGCAAATGCTGAACAGATTGAAAACAGAAAGAGATTAATACCAGATCTTCTCCAAAAATCCTCATTCAATCATGTATATTTAAGGCAATCTTGTCATACGAATGGATGTAATAAAATAATGGATGAGTATTTAATTATTCTATGCTCCCTGTCAGAACTTGTTTTAGTACTCAGTCTAGAGGCATGTCTTTAGAAATATCAGCTGAATTGAAAAAATTATTAAATTAAAGGATTTAGACATAAGCCTGGAGTCTTCCAAGCTCTGAATACGTGTACAGAGTCCTCATTTTCTGGACTGGACACATATGTCTATATATTGCTGCTTGAAAGATAGTGGTTATAAGATAATCAAATGTACTGCAAATTTACTTTTGATTATCTTCTAGCCACTATCAAATTTTTTCCTAAGCCAGGGGCTGTGGTATACTATCTCTATCTATTTATCATTCTTTTTGTTATTTAAATTTATTAAAAAGTACAAATTTTGCTTTAACTTTGATTATGACATCTTTTGATACTAATTATTATTTTCCATTTTAATCCCCTTTTTTTTTAAATAGCCTCAATAAATAGCAATGAAGATTCTATTTTTGTTACCCATATTTTTGCTGAGCCACATCAAATTGAGCTCCTGTAAATTTTGCAAATATGTGTGAACTATAATCACTGCCGAATTTAAGGTAATATCTATCTCAAAGTCAACTGTGGTAATGCACGCAATCCAAATAAAAATCATGGTGAGAAAGTAATTTTAGTCTGCAATTCATATAATGGATTTTACAATGTGTGTTGGAAAAGAAAAGGCTTTGCCTTCTACACAGTTTTGTAATAACTCTTAGAAAATAAAATAGCAATGACGATATGAACATAAGAGACAGTTCAAGGTTATAGGACCTGCCTGCATCTCCTTCCTCTTTCTGGTTGCTGCATTCATCCCTCACATGTTTGGCTTCTTCTGCGCAATTTTCTTAATGTATTATTGTAGAATCCTCCCACGTAATTTTAACATTTTTTTAATTAATTTGTTGTCCCAAGAGTATTACCTATTCCAATATAACTGTGCTAGAAAGAGGAAGGCTGTACAGAGCTGCCTCAATTGCTCAACAGCATCAGAGGCTGTTGTGCACACCTGTTAGCAAGTATTCAGGCACATAACAAAGTCTAGCAGTGGATACCTAAGCAGTTCAGAGGCTCAGATATTCACAGAAAGAAAGTAGATCTTTGCAGAATTAAATTAACCTCCTAAAGGCATGTTCAGCAGGGATTTTCACAGTCCTTTTAGGATCTAGTCTGGAAAACATGCATACATAGCCATGCTACTTCAAGCCTAGTCCTTTATAATGATAGGATGGTTCTTTCAAGCGCTTCAGACTTTTAAATCACTTCTTGAATTCAGCTCTTCTCTAACCTCTGCAGGACATAAGCATACCTAATGCCTAGAACTTCCTTTCTCATCACATCTCACAAAAGTACAGTTTTTCTGTCTAACGTCTATTCAGAAAAAGCCTAAAGGTGAAAACTTTACATCTCTGACCAAAACATTTGAACCTGAGCTTAATTAAGACAAAAGAATGGTTTGGAACACTTCTAAAGGATTTCAATGAGACCTAGACCTGAGTCTAGCATTTGGTGAGTTTAACATGAATCTTTGCAACAGCCATGTGATGACCAAAGGTAAGGAAAAGCACAGACAAGTCCATGAAGATGTGTTATCAGGGCAAGTGTTGATCTCTGTGAAGCAAATTAACTCCGGAGGATACATTCTTGCTTCAAAATAAATATGTTTGACAGCTTTCAGCAATTCAAACCTTTGGGTCCCTCCCAAAATGATTGGATTGTGTTTTCAAAGTGTTTCTTTCTTTATCCTGGATTGAAGCAAGCAAGCTCTTTCTTAATTATACGCTTTAATGCTTGTTGAGAGCTGAAGGATAGGAGCAAATAAGCTAAATCCCATCACATCAAAGTACTTTTACACAGTACAATACTTTGCCCAGCAGCAAGAGACATATCAAACATTGACCTCTTCACAAAGGCGTTTAGCCTCGTGGTCGGACTTCTAACAGTTATTTGTGATCTCTTCCCCTGTTTGCCACAATTCATTTCTCTTCTCTTCTGCTGGAGAATGGTTCATAGGAGATTATAAACTATACAGTTCACTTAGTGCAGTAGTCACAACTGCTGCAGAAATTCTTGTAATACTTCCAAATCCCCTAGAATTTCTTATTTTCTCTTTTTTTTTTTTTTCCTTCTGGCTTTCATGGCATAGCATTCAAAGCCTTGTATTCACTATTAAAATCTACAAGACTGAAGCAGAATTTCTCCCACTGTAGGAGTCACATTTCTAGCATCAGTAACAACGTTATTCAGAGTTTATGTCGCTTGAGCCAGTTTTCAAATTTTTATTGCACTACTTTGGATTCCAGTTATATGGAATACTTACACTTGGACTTCACTCCTTCAGTTCCTCATCTCCAATTTTATATCTTTGCATGTATTTATTTTTTCTTGTTTTCTCTATGCTCTTTGTAGTTTCACTTTTGAGAATGAATGTAACATGTATTTTTGTTTTGAAACAAAGTCTAAAAGAAATGTTCTAAAATATTTCCCTCAAATTTTGGGATTTCTGGACACACTTTCCTTTCCTTCACCCTTGAAAGCCTCTTTTATTCTTCCCATCTTATCTATCTTTTCTCATACTTTTCTCATACTTTTTGATTCGTTTAAGCTTAAGCTCTACCACAACAAATCACTGCTGATCACTAGCAGTGTCTCCTTCTGATATTAATATGTAAGACTGAGTCAATGTGGAAGAAAGCCTTCTCTGCCTATTTCACCTCTCTTTGGACCTCCCTAAGACTAATGGACTCCGCGTTTCACAGCATGCACCAGACTAGTCTTCCAATAGTTACCCTAAATTCCTGCAGGGCTTCCTCCTTACTTCTGGTCCTCTAACCAGTTTTCCTGTCTGCAGCAGCAAGAGTATGACCCTTTAACTTTGTAAGTAATTTCTGCTAGGAAAAGCAGCATTTATTATTTCTTAAGCTCAAATTAAGCAGAGAAGGGACACTGCTAAATGTGGATTTTCTATTAACTTTTGTCCCATCCTATTTTCAAAACCTGACTTCATAACCGTGCATCTAGAGGGCAAAATTTTAGTGAACTAAATACACGTCCACATACACTGACATTTTGAAATGATCTCCATTAATTTATCACTGCGACAACAAACAATGTGAGTTGCACAAGTCTGTACCATTATTGTACATAATCATTTGTACTGGATAAAGAATGAACATGGGGAATAAATTTGCTTTGCATCTCTTCAGGTAATAACTAGAGCCCTATCAAAGTAATTGCAGCTTAGGAATGATCTAGCCTCTAAGGCTTTTATCCATTCTATAACTCTAGTAAATGACCAGCGTGAACAGAGAGCTTCCCTGGGCAGTGAGATCCAGACTTTGGAAGTTTTCTTGGCAGCTCCTGTGAAAAAGTGCTCCAGTGAGAAGAAAGATGCCTCCCTACCTTCATACTCAGAATGGTGTTCTTAGGGAGTTTTGGCCAGTGTTCTGTCGTGTTGTCCTTTCTTTTGCAGAAATTTTTGACTTCCACTGTTAGCCATTGCTGTTTTATAAAACGTCTTGATGGACCACCAAGTAATAATAAAAAAACTGATCCCTTCAAGTGATTGTCTCAACAGTAAATAAAGGCATAGAAGAATCAACTTTTAAAAGTGATTTTTGGTCAAAATGATACAAATTTAAACCTGATTTTCATAATACATCCTTTAACATGGGCCATTGCCAAATCCAGACTAAGAAACTGATATGCTACTCTAGGTCTCTTTAACAGATGGATAGAAGTGTTTTACGATTAGATAATTTTAAGCTAATGCTCTAATTTACTTTTTTTTTCCACAAAAGAAAAATTTTCTGCTAACATCTAGATGAGAAAAAATCCCTATTTTGTAGTTATCTTAACTATAATGATAAATTTTTTTTTTCCTTTAGGTGATTCATTTGATAGTACTTTTTCTTGAAAATCCAGCATTCTATGAGTTGCATGTCATAAACTGCATTGTAAGGTGTTAAAACACATGTGTGAGCCCTACCAAAAAAAAAAGTTATAGGTTATGTTACAAAAAACACACTTCTATTTTTCTACTAAATTTAGCCTCCTGTGTAGAAAATACCTTCAAAGGAGATAGGTTGTTTTACTCTACTAAATTGAAGCATCAAAGTTTAAAAAATAAAGGCAAATTTTATTTTATTAAAGCGAAACCCAAAATTAAATTGCAAAAATAAACAAGACCTAAGAATATTTGTTATCTGAAACAGTTTACAATTCTTTAATTTCAGCTTTTAACCCCTTAAAAATATTAGTGAATTAAAGGAGCTTCAAAATTAGTGGAAAAGCAACACTGGGTGTTGTATGGGAAATACCTTTTTATCTATCACTTTCAGCATGATTGAATGCAAATTCTCTTGCCATTCAGAACTCCCGTGTACCACCAAAATGGAGTCAATAAGCATTTTTGGTAATAATGGGTACCAAGAAAGAGAAAATATTGATGTAAATGTTGGCTTCAATTTTAAAGTAACAAATTCTCGTAATATAAAATCACAGACACATGGACAAACATTTCAATAAATTCCAAATTTCTAGATGGTGACATAATTTGAGGAAAGGTACAAAATAGCTGCTGAAATTAAGCATTTTTAATAACAGTTTTAATCCCTCTTTTGTTTGAAGACAAATCGTGTATGAGCAGCTCTTATCTACCTGCACATATATTTTTGATAAACTTTGTTGGTACAGAAAAATAGAAGCTATCATGTTGATATTGAGTCATTCAAAATTTGAACCCTTAAAGATTTGAATCAAACTTTGCAGGTTTTTAAAATTGTTAATCAGTAACTATAGCTGTTATGGTAATGATTAAGCAATTGCATTGTGAACATTGCATGGGTGGCTAATGTTTTATTTTAAGGAAAAGAGAAGACAATCCAGAGATGACCAGGCTGCCTGGATTATAATTACCAGGAGTAAAGTCAGAAGAACCAAGCAGTAACTAGGGGAAAGACAATTTCGACAGTGGGGGATGGTGACCACTGGCTTACTGATCACTTACTCCAAACAGATTCCAGAATCAAATGGAGGGAAGAAGCTAATTAGCATGAGAAGCAAGGGATATACCTAGTAAACAGGGGTTTGAGTACTAACTTTAAAAATTATGTAATCTGTAACCAATGAATGCTGATGCATTTATTTATAAAAATATATAAATAGTATTAAGTTCTGATGAATTGTGAGCCAGCCTTTTATGGTATTCCACCAAGGTCCTTAGTTTGCTCAAACTAAAATAAAAAGTAGAAATATCTCACCTCACTGTGGGCAATGCACACCCAGTAATGATGGACAACAATGTAAGTATGCAACCAAAAGTTGGCTACACATGTAAAAGGACACATGTAAAATTAATACAGTTTATCTGGGAAAGTAACAGTAAGAGAGAGTAGTTGGGGAAATTATTCACAGATTTGGGAAAAACTGTAAGCTAAAACTGTTTGGATTTTTTCTGTGACTTGGTTGTTCACAGTATCGAGTACCAAAAAAATCAGAGACTTCAGCTTCTTTTCTGGATGTAATAAGCAAAGACCATGGGGAATGAACTAAACAAAATTTTCCATGAAGTTTGGTAAGTTAGTGATAACCCTGAATCTGTTCCTATTTTTCTCCTACTTCAGTTCTTTATATTTGATCCACAGTTCTGAAAGTATTTTTTAGGAAATAATTTTCTGCAATGTTACAGCTTTAGTATAGATATTCACATATCGCCACCAATGATAATATTCAATGCACATTTAGACTTAGAATGAAAAAAATAAAACCAAGATGCAGGACAATTTGCATTTCTTTTACCTCAGCAAACAGGGAGAAATCAAAACACCCCAGTTTTGATATGTGACAATCACCTTCCCTCTTACTCATTTAGGATATTATTGAATCATACTATAAGAATATGAACAGAATAACTTGTAGTGGAATTCCCAGTACATTCTATGTGACATGAATAAATGGAAAATGCATAGGAGATTTGCAAATAAAGACCCAAGTATAGTCACCTGGAGTAGACTTCAATCTACTTAGAGGTAGGGAGGTGCCAGTTACTATGTGTTTGCATTATAGCTGGTGAAAGGCAATAAATACTTCCAGAACACTTAGACCTAGTTGACCTACTTTGGGATGAGTTACATTGCATGTTAGCATGTGTATCTTCTTCAGCAGAAGTGGTGTAGGATGACTTGCTCATGCATCAATATTGGCATTACCCTACATTTGATCAGATACTTTAATTTGATCCTTGCTTTCACATTTCTAACGGCAAATTTCTTCAGAATGTTACTTTGAAATTTACTAAATTTATCATAATTTTCTGAAAAATGAATGCATGCTGGTTTTTCCTTTTGCCGTGATATGTTTTGGATTATTTTTTTATATTGATCATATCTCATATATTTATTCTATCAAAACATTTTATTAACCTTCTCCTATTTTCTAGGCCATAATTAATTAGATTATAAAAGGTCTTCTTTACAGACCTGTAAATTCTGTTTAGTGACATCTAATATAGTGATGGAGTAAGAAAGAGATTAAAATTAATTTATGGACAGCATAAGAAAATAAATGAATATTCTACTTGTTTTTAACCATGGGGAAGATATTAAGGGTGAGAGAAAGACAATTCAGTTAGTGGAGAAGAAGAAGGTAATTGAAAAATCAGAAAGAAATCTTGAGTTAAAAAAATAATTTAAAAAAAATTAGGTGGGAAAAACCTATAAAATATCTCAATCAAAGGAACTAGTATTCTCTCTCATGCTGGAATGCGTTGTATGTGAAATTGCCAACTCATCATAAGGAAGCCAGTGAAGGTGTTAACATCTAACAGACGGGAAAATATGGTGTCTGCTTTTAAAAGGAAAGAAAATTGCAATCTAAATAAGTGTAAACTCAATGTCATATGAAGCAATGGTATTGAGAGCTCTGGACAGACTTTGGAAGGAAAATATAATCAAATAAATGGAAGAACTTGGAAAATGGGATGAAATACAAAACACATTTAACAAAGGTAGTTCATGCCTGATTAATTTGATATCTTTTTTTGATAAGTGATTTTTGAGACAAGGGAAATGAGGTATATCTAATCAATCTGAACTCAGACTCTATGAATAATTGATTTTTCAGTTCAACTACTCATCTGAAAAAAAAAATACCTGGAATAAAGATAATAACAATAAAGATTAGAATAAATTGGTTAAAAATTATGGAAAAAGGTAGCAATTTTAATAGATAAATATGTACTTTCTGGAAGTCTGTGCATTCATATAAGAAAATGACTCCACTATTTTAAAATCATAATAGCAAAAATAAGTGAAGAAGGTAGCTATTTTGTGCCAAATCTAAGTAGGAGCTAACAGAAGTGAGATCATATAAGGCCTGCTTATAAAAAGCATTTCTTAAAAATAGCTTGCTTTGCTTGATTAGATATTTTAAGAAATTTAGGAAAAAAGGATTTCAAAGAGAGTTTTAAAATCAGCCCAGTATAAGTTAGGTTATTAAAACTGTTGCAGCTAACAATCATTTGAAAAACAAGAGATGGTACTATTATTGTTCCAATACCTAAAATCAAGGAGGAATAGTATCTGAGCAAAACCAAAACCAAAAACACAGACAAAAGTCTTTATTGGAAATAATCAAATTAATCTTCTTTAATTGTTAAAGCCAAAGGAAAAAATTAAATCTAAAAAAAGTGTAGATTACAATTAAAACAGTAACCTTACAAAAAATATAAAATTCAGAGAAAACCTAGGAAAAATGGACAGCATTCCCATTTCATTAGTATAAACAGTAAATTGCTAACTTAATAGAAGTTTCATATGTTTTGAAACAATTTTTAAAGCATCACATACCTCAGGTAATCCCTTCAGGAGAATGCTTTAGTTGGTCATAAGGCTCTACTTTCATTTAGTTAGAAAAAGAAGACATCTGTGTACTCACAAATCCCATCATAAAGGTGACAGTGGTTATTATCTTGAAGAAAGAAAACCCATTCAGTTGGGTTGGCTGTTAATTTTAAAGGGTGTCTTAGGCTCTATACCAGTATGGTTATTTAAAATGCTCTTAAAAAAGGGAATTCTTCCTTACAGTGAAAAAGAAACAAGGATAATTCTTGTACCCTGCATACATAATTGAAAACAGTGGTTATAGGTTCCTGACACAGTTTTGGCAAATACATAAACAGGTTCATTAGTTAGAAAGGTAAACGCAGATCAGTCAGGATTTATTGTGGTTAGGCAAATTGCTGCTAATGAAATTAGGATGTCTGTGGTTTGAGTTACTGTCCCCATGAAGATAACAACTGACAGATTTTCTTATTCCTCAGAATGGAGAAAAATCCTTAGCCCAATTTAATGTAAATATAAGTTGCTTCTATTTTAAGAATCCCACCCTATTCTTAAAATACAAAGACCTGATATTCCTTCCTGTCAAGTTTGAGATCCTGTATGAACCTTAGGTTGAGGTTTTTTCAAATTTAGTGTCTTCAGGGACTTTGATGGTAGTTCATTCAGTTAATAAGTGGTTTTTAAAGGGCAAATATGCAAGGTTGCAAAAGCAATAAGACTGGAGAATTATGCAACAAATCTTACTGTGTCATGTACAGACATCCAAGATGAAATGTATTACAATATACTGTATTGGTACCTCTTTTCATAGAGATAAACCAGAAATTTATCATTAGAACAAGGAAAATTCTAAACTATTTTAAGGATGGGAAGGGAAGGACCAAGATAGAATGAACTTGAAGCAACAGTATGTTCAACTGTAAATGGTCTAGAGGAATTAGATTTAAAACTGCTGTCATCCCAATAACATACCATGATGACAAGAAATGCATATTGTCTGATACAATAAGGAGGGCAAATTTTATCACAATACTTAATTAAAATTGGATTGTTGCCAAAGAATTGTGTCCAAATGAAAAAACTTACCTGGTACCATAGTAAACATGGAGCATTTATGAGGCTTGGAGCTGCACAGTACTTGGCAGTTATTAGAGTTAAGATTGATGGAGGCAAGGGAAGAGGCAAGTTTAAGACTAATGGAGGTAAGAGAAGAGGCAAGTTTAGCCATGTGTATATGGCAGGCAGGACTATTATCTGCCTGGAGGAATTTTACAGCAGTGGGCAGAAAGGATGGGTAAATTCTGCCCATGGTTCAGGGTCCAACTCAGTTCATTGTAATACCCTTTCATTGGTGGAAGATGTCATCTTCATGGTGAAATGCAGCTGGAATGTGCTGAAAAACTGGTTGAGGAGACTAAGGTGCAGGCATAGAGTATTATCTGCCATCTGAGCATTTGAAACGTTAATGTCATGAATGGCAAGCACAGCAGCTAATGGCAGAAGTGTTTTAAGTAACCCAGTAGTGATTCTATCAGGAAGATCATCATCCACCAAGGAGTTTGCTTGAGAAGGTGCAGGCCTTTTGTGTGCAAAGTTGTTTTCTGATCCTTTCCTTCAGCACTCTGCTAAGGTCTGCACATTCCTTGGCTGCAGGATACACGAAGCTGGTGCGGGTAATGATGGGGCCTGTAGGCAGCTGCCATTTGCATCAGAAATAACACCACCTGTGTGTGCTTGTATTTATCTCAGGGTGAAGCAGCCTGTTCTCATGTGAACATCCCTTTGTTTGACACTAGAAATGATTAATAGGATTGTTCTTTTCTAAGAATATCTTATAAGAGCTCTAAAGACCAAAATGCCATCAAACAGATGGGATCTGCATTATGTGCTGCTCCCTGACTAGAGGTCTTTCTAATGATATACAACTGTTCCCTACATCTGAAGGCATGTAAGATTATCTATATTATTCTCTTTTTCCCTACAGTGTTAGCTCCAGTGAAAGGTATTTTAAGAAGCATCTTACTGAATCCGCGTGATCTTTCCACTGGGATCATAACACCAGTCTTGGTGCTTTGCCGCAATGCACTGCAAATCCCAAGGTAGACAAACCAGACATTTAAGCCACCTGAGAGTGTTTGTTCCCCTGCACTATAAGTTTGGGGATATGAAGGATGTTTCTTCAGTAACTGGTGGCAGCACATAGCACTACCTTTAATTTTGCTTTGGGATAGAATCTTCCAGGAAAGCAGGCATCAGTCTCTACTTTAACTGTTCCAATTCAGAGCACATACAAACACCCTTTCCATCCTATGCTGCTTGTACTACGGAGGTGATAATTCTCCATCAGTGGAATCCAATATAGATATCTGGGAACAATTCTATCAAAGCTTCTCATCAGGATGAGTTCCTACCTGTGCAAGGACACTTTTTAAGTTGTCACACCTGTAAAAAGTCTGGCTTTGGATACAGGACAAGTAATTTGACGAAGTATAGCTCTTTTTCAAGATGGCAAAGCTTATGTTAGTAAATAGCTATATTTCTTCATTATAAACAATGGATAAGTTTTCACCAAATCGTCTCTATTGTTGAGTTGCTCGAGGCAAAATGGCTGTGACTTTCTAACTTGATTTAAACTACAACTGATTTGCATCATCAAGCAACCCAAAACAGTAAGACTGAATCATTGAAACTTAGGAAATAAACATTGCTGTGTTAAAAATGATTTTTTCAACACCACAATTTCTTCAGAGTTTCTTTTGGTCAAGTAATTTCTAACAGCAGAGGCACAAGTTACTATTTTCTCCACTGCCGCTATTCCACAGTAGAAGAGTCCTACAAACAGCAATTAGCTGAATGCTAGTGATTGTAAGGAACTTAGAGACAGAGGGATGGATATCTGTGTTTTCTTGGGAATCAAAACACTTGGCAAATGTGAGGAAGAGGCTTTTGTATAGCAACTATTTCCCTTGTGTGTGAAAACAAAACAAATTTGTAGAATTACCTTATTTACACAGTTGCTAACCTTATTGATCATTGTGTCTGAGGTAGGGATGCATAGGAATACATGAACTTTGCTAGCTGAATGGCTGCAAAAGCTGTGCAAGATGGAATCAGTGAGGAACAAGGAATGGGCAATTTTCTGAGTGTCTGGAATGAAGTAACTGTATGTATCACTGTATGCCATGACAAATACCAGGACAATTTTGCTTGTAATTACTCTTCTGTGTGACTGGTCACCTAACTAGAAGACAGTAGTTCAGCTGCTGAACTAGATAATTAAGGCATTGATCAAGAAAGAAGTTAATATTACAATCAAAGCCTCAAGAAAAAGCCTTGGGCATGTAAGCTATTATTGATGATAACACTAAAATAAGATTTAAATAATTCTGACTGTCTAAACTTCATCTGACTGAATACAAAGATACATGTAAAAATGACAAAGGAAATGTCTGTTCAGGGGTCTAGCAGAAGACAGGACCTCAGAGGAAATGAGAAGGAAAATGAAGAGATAAACCTTCCATGCTGTTAAGAAAGACAGGAAAAGTTATCTGGCACATTTCAAGAAAATCAGGCTTTTCCCTCAGAATTATATTTATTAGTCAGTGAATTATTAAATTTTCACTTTGCTCATATCGGCGTTTCTCTACGAAGTCACTGAAGTAATTAATTCTTCATGTGAAAACACATTTATTTTCACTGCCCCTTAGTAATAGTAGCTTACTGTTATGTAATGATTCTCTGAACACATTTAAGTATCTGACCATTTTCCAAAGATCATGGACAATTATTTGCAATTTTGTTTTGAAGTACAACAACAGAAATATTCTTATCCATAAACAGTAAATAGAAATGCTATTCATTCCTTCTTTTTGCTTAAATGACACATTAACCTTTTTGATTAATCTAGTGCTAAAAGTCACATGGCATTATTTTATTAAACAGCATTTCATATCAGTCTAAATAGCTCCAATCAAACATCACTTACTGTTTGCCCTTGGAGTGTTCACTTCTTGTGCTATTTGCATAAACAAATCATGTACTACACCTCTCTGATGCAAATCCCATTGATTAATATCACATGTTTATCTTGCAACAAAGGACTTCATAGGTTAAAGATCCGCTGACTTGAAGAGGAACAAGAGCAGAGAATGGGAATACAGAGTCTTCAGTCATGTGAAGTTCCCTGTGGTGACGATCAGTGCAATTCCACTGAAAGCAGCTGAGCTAAAATGACTTTAATCTACATCTTAATTCCATCAGTTTGCCTGGAAAATGAATAGCCAGGCATTTCAGTGGTAACAGCTGGGTTTATAGGTTCTTACATTCTGCATGACCTTGTCAAATTTCCTCCATTATTATTTGAACTCGTTTGTCCTCAAGCTGTAATGTACAAAACTATCCATTGAAATAATAAACTGAATCTAGACAACATTTTTTTTTACTATGCTTATTCAAGGCTCTGATTTCCTTATGCAACAACATAATATGTGCCATATTTTTTTTCCTATTAATTTATTTATTGTTCCTTTTTTTGCTAAATCTGAGCTTCTAATAACTAGATCAAGAATGTGGCAAAATGAAGTTTTTGAGATGGGGCATGTAGTTGCAGAAAACAAAAAAAATTATTTTAAAGTAAAGAGGTTTAATCTTTCTCTAGCCTGACCACACAATTTAAATGGGTCTGTGATAAAAAATCTAGTCAGATAGAGACATAACATCCCATTTTCTGAGTCCAAAAATCAGTTCTACCCTTAATTCTCTACTTTTCTTTAATAGAAATAAAATAAGAATTTGGTTTCCTCAAAAAAAAACCCCAATGCTTTTAAGGAATTTCACAGCAAAGTGTTGGATGCACATCTGACTAGTAAGCACCTATCCTGGACTATATCATCACCATCATGAAGTCATCACCAATTTAAAACCTGGCATTGCAAGTGCTTAAAAAATATTATTGCCTATACCATTAGGAGTTTGGATTTGAAGCTGGCTTCACCATCTTATTCCTCATACAGAGAAGTTTAAGTTCAGCAAAAAGTAATAAAAACCCTGTACTACAGAATATTTTTTATCTGAAATAATCTTTAGGAAAGAGAGATTTATAAGTCAAGACTAAGGCTAGGACATAGGACCTGAGTATTGTATGCCATAAAGGTACAAGAATATCTTCGATTTACTTATACTGGTTTTTGTGTGTCAAGAGCAGTATTTGACAACTAACAGCCCAAGCTGTCAGAAGGAACTATTTTGAAGAATGCACTTAACCAACCAGACTTAAAAACACATTTAAAAAAAATTTTCTCTTTCTTTAACACGTGTTAGAACAGCTGAAACTGATATTTGATTCTAGCCACTAACACTTTCTGTCTCACAAACAAAAAGATCACACAGGTTAATCCTGGATTCTGCAGGTCTTAGTCAATGGTTTGTCTTCAAACAGGATTTAAGTTCTGATGCCCTGCAGAACAGGACTTTTGACCCTAGGCAGTAAAGTCATATTATTATGCCTTAGTTCCTTTGTTGTAAAATAGATATTTCCAAGAAAAGTTGAGATCTACTGATAAAGATCACTACATAAATTGTAGATCATTCCCAAAAAAAGTATTTTTCAAAAGATTATTACTTAAGCCATTTCCTGTTTTCTCTCTGAGACGTTCTGGTGGTTTTTTTGTTGGTTTCAGGGGTGTTTTTTGGTTCTTTTTTGGGGATAAAAGAGTGGCATGATGTGGCAGAGATAGTTGTGTCTATTTGCTTTAAAATATCATAATGTTTATTTTTTCAGCTGGTGTCATGATTTTTTTAAACATGTACCAGCTTCTGGGACCGTTGTATGAAAAGTTGCACTTAAAATAAACAAACAAATGAGCAAAATTTATTCAGGCTATTTGAATAAAAAACCCACCCAAGTCAGAAATAATTAAAAATTTCAGCTTATCACTTAAAGGAAGTGCCATTGATATCTTCAGTGTTCCTATGGGTTCCAGGCTAGTTGGCAGATATTTAAATAAATTTAAAAAATCAGGACGTGCTTATGAGGTTTCTGCAAAGAGAAAGGATGAGATTAAGCAGAAGAGAATCCAAATGTTACAGAACACACTTCCCGATAATTAGAAGTGTGTCTGATGTTTTTTCCCCTTACAGTGAATTACAGCTCTTATTTTCCCATTGAGGCAGCTGGAGCTCCATATGAAAAGGCATGAACAGCAGTGTGAAAACTGCAGACATATTGCTACTTTCCTCAGTCATATAAGATCAATTCTATAGTCAAGCTGGTATTTTGCCAAAGCTTGAGTAATAGACAGAATGCACAATTGTAGTTTACAATATTTAATTGTAAATGTATTACACAGAATAAGAAAATACCTACCTGTAACAGCTCTTTGAAAATCCATGCAAGGCAGTGAAATTTCCTGTCAAGAGCACCATGATAAACTGGTGTCTAGTGCCTTTTTTTGAAATAGCCTGAAAAAGAAATCAAGCATTTAGTGTTATTAGCATAAATCATAATTTCTTTATCTTGATTAATAGTTCGCAAAAGAAGTTACTTCAATGATTTATTTTAATTTACTTTCATGTTCTATAAGTGTTGTCTACTTTTTTCTCATACAGGCTAATAGCCTGCATCACCTGCTGTACACCCTCCTTAGTTTAGTCATATAGCTTTCAACTACTCTATATTTAAAGAGTAACATTTCCTTCCACAGAGAGACACTGGAAAAGCCTCTTTTTAGCAGTTTTTTAACAGGATAACCTCTTCTTTAACAGTTTCAGTCATAAGTGATAGGAGAGCGATGCTACTACTGCAGCATGCCAAAGCAGTCAGAGATTTCAATCAGAACCAGGGCTGTATAATAAGGGATATTATTTATTTATGCATTTTGTGGAGCAATTTATTAATTGTATGAACAGGAGTAGCATGAATGATTTTTAGAGGAAGCTGCTTTAGACAAAAACAAAATCAGTTTTATTGGAAATTTTAATTTCTCTTTTCTATATGTTTTATGAAAGACAAAATTATCTTTTAATAAAAAATTCTTTCTAGTTTGGTTGGATTTTCTTTCTGATGAAATGCCATATATTTCATTTTCATTTTTGAAAATTCAGGGAATAACATTTTGTTGCAATGAATTTTTGGTAATTTTTTTAGAAAAGTCATGGTTTTCCCTTTTCAGTGCAAAATTTTCTGTCATTCACTATGGCCAAATAGATTTGCTTATTGCAAAAAATAGAATTTTTATTCCCCCACCTCCCAAGATTTTATTACCCTTCTCAGTTGTCTCTACTTCAAAGTAAAAACTACTGTTTTCACTATCAGAGGTTCTGTTAGAGATTTGTGATTAGCTTTTTGAGAAAGGATTCACAAACTCTAAAATCTCTATAAAAAATCGCAAATTGTGATAAAGCTGAGAAAGATACTCTATATTTACACAGTGTAAAACTGTTGAATAATACTTAATAAAAACTAAATCCAAGACAGAATAATGACACACACCTTTAGGTTATAATTAATAAATTGATATTAAATTTTAAAACACATTAAATTCACTTCTATACAGTCATGCTTTAGGAATTCCATTCCCCAATTTAGTGTTCCCACAGAAAAGCTCCAAACCACATGCTTCTCGTTCACTTCTCCCTCCCCCTGCCCTTCCCTCTCCCTGTGGCAGGCTGGAGAGGAAATTTGGAGGCAAAAAAAGATTACAGGCTGAGATAAGAACAAGTTACTGAAAATAGCAATGAGACAAGGAAAGGAGCAGTAACAGCCACAATATTAATGGCAGAGGGTACGAGAAACAAATGATTTGCGAGTTCATATCCCCAACATCATCCAACCTCTGCAGAGACCAGTTTTTGTTAGGCATACACCATATGCTTTGATGGAGATGTTAAAAAAATCTGGTTTCCCTTGGTTTATGTTCCCCCATGTTTTCAATTCAATGTTTTAAGCTTATTCCCAGAAATTTGAAAACATCCACTCGTTTTGCAAAATGCGGCAGGAAATTGCTTAGTATATTAGCAGTAACAAATTCTGGCCCTAAAGAAATTAAGTTTCAGATATCTTTGCTGTGAGGAAAAGATCTTTTGTGTCCATGCTTAAGCAACGTGATTTCCATCAAGGGCAGCTGGGGTAAAAATGGGTATGAGTCTGACCCTAGAAAGTGAAAACTGTATATAAATACTAGGCCCAGACACTCGTAAATGGGAAGTATTTCATCGTTAATTCTTACATGGGAGCCAAACAAGTGCTCTCATAATTCTTCCTCAAGCATGGTTACAAATGCAAACCATCTGGAACATGTTTTGCCTAGAAGTAAATTACTTTCTCACATAGTGAACTGTCAAAAAGATAGACTGATTTGTAGAGCATTTTAAATATTAGCTCAGGAGTTGAGGCGTTGGGTCAAATCCTTTCTCTGACATGGATTGCCTTTGTGATCTTTGGCATTTGACATAAATCGAGGTATCAGGAAAGGACTTAACATGCCTAAGTTGTGATCTAAAGGCCACTTCATTGTGGAAGGACTTGTACTCTGCAGATGTCATTATTTTTACTTTTAGAGTTCCTAGAAATGACATAAATGCATATTGGCAGAGGTCAATACACTGCCTGTCTCAGCTTATATCTTAGACTTAATATTCATGGTTACAAGTTGTCCTATGTAGTTTGGAAAAGATTCAAAAGCTAGATGTCTGTCTGCCTAAGCCCTCTGTCTGGCCAATGTACTTGGAGCATTCATAACACCTTCCACACGACCAAAATCTTCATATAAACTAGTGTAATTCTTTAGTTTCTTTGAAAATGTAAGAAATAAGACAATTGTGGCATATTCCCATGCTCCTTATCTTCACTTTAAGTATCCTGCTGTTCAGGGGCAGAGTCTTCTTATCTAGTTGTATTGGTGTATTTGGAGTCATCTGCAAAGGAACTTTCACCTTTTGGAGACATCCTGCTCTTTCCTTTGCCTACAGGGTCTACAGTGGCTGGTGGAAATCCACCATTTACTTGTATTTGTGTACCATTTTTGTACCATTTGTGGTGCAAATATACCAAATCACTACAAGTTATATAAACATTGGTAGGAAGCATTCCACCATGCTGCTCCCTGAGCAAAATATCAGCATTTCGGACTTCACCCTGCAGTGCTTGGCCTCTACAGGCGCAGCTCAGGAAGGCAGCGCATCTCCACGGGTGGCAGCTGTTCATTCCAGCTGCAACGCCTGTCACTGGCAGCCCACTGGAAATCTGCTCTGGAAATCTGCTTGAGACCAAATCCTCTGGGAGTGCATGGTTGGTACGGGATCTGTCACATGTCCTAAGTACAGGATCATGGAGAAAAAGAGATGAAAAGCAGGTATTCCTGTGTGTAACCTCCCTTAAGCACAAATTGTCCCTGCTGTTGCTATGATTAGGTTAATAGGACAGGCGTGCATCACAAATTTTAGGAACTTATTGTGATTGCATTCATACATATTTTATTTGAGTCATGTTTTTGATTAGTTTAACAAATAAGCCGTTCAGGCAAATTAAAGAAATTCCAGGGGGAGTTTTGTTTTGCTTTTGTTTTTTTTTTTACCCAAGGGCAAGTCTCAATTGTCAAAGTAGGTAGCACTCTTTTTTCCTTAAAATATCCAAATATGCTTATTCAGACTTTAAAAAGTGCTTTAATAACACACCTTTCTTTAATGTTTCATACTATTTTCTTTTATACTCAGTTTTGGCAGTCACACATAATAGTTACTGGGATTTCTGCTTTGTATAAAATATTTAATAGAATTCTTTAGTTACACACTTTAAATATTCTGCAAGTCACAGATGGTAAAATGAGAAAACATTTGTTTAAGAGTCAAAATAGTCAACAAAAGAACAGATCACCTTTCTCCTTTGGAAGACTAATTTGGCACACCTATCTGCTTTATTTCAAGCAGAAACAGAAAATGGCACTGTAAAACATCTTTGTAAACAAACAAAAACCCCACCAAAACAAAGAAAGACTGATGTTAAGGATCAAAGAAATGCAGATAAGTGTCATCAGCATCATAAGATGCTATAAATCAGGCCATTTCTGTCTCTTCTTTTTCAGAAAATATCTGATTTAAACTGTATGAGAAACTGCAAGCCCTTTTTATTTTCTTATTGAACTTACAGCCTGCTGTAGGCATCCTTGAGCCTTCAGATTTTAATAAGTGCACTTTCAACAGGAAAATGCTGGTTGCTGGTCCCTAACTTAAGTTTCTGATTAAGGATGTAAAATATTTCCTATGACACCATGGGTAGTTTCTGTAGATTTTAACACTTAGACCTGCAACATTGTGTAGAATCCTTAATTTCATATTTTTAAGAGATTAAAGAAATGTTCAAATAATTAGATAATTTTATTTTGTTTCTAGGTCTGCAAGTAACAATTCTATTTTTTCTAATTTTAACATAAGGGCTGTAAAATCCTGTAAGAAGTAAGACCTTTTGAATACACTTGTTCAGAAATGTTAAATTAATGTTACTCACTCTGAAGTTGCATTGCTAATATTCCCTAGACATCTTTGTTCCTCAATATAACACACTAACCTTTCAGTGTCTGATGATACAGATGGGAGTTTTCTGGTCAACCTTCTCTAGCTTAAGTTCACTTCTTTCATTGATTGAAGCAATGAATTCCCTGTAATCCCTCTTTCCTTGCAAAAAAGACTGTCAGGAGAATGAAATTAAATATTTTCCTCCTGTTTTTGTGACAGAATTCAGTGATGAAATGTTTTGCTTTTCATTTTATTTTTTTTGGTTAACAGTTTTTCAGTAGCAGAAATTACATGTTAAAAGGAATAAATTCCATAACACAAGTTTTAACTGTTGAATTTTAAAATGTTCTTAAGCAGAGCAAAAGGTGTAAATGCGCCCCATATAATGTCATTTGAGGTTAATGGCAATATAAATTGTGTCCCCATTTTTGGAGAAAGCTTTTGTGAAGAGATGTATTGCCACAAGTTTGAAATCCATGCTCTGTGACAGCTGCTGACTGGTAATGAGTTCTAATGAGCTGTCTCTTTTCTAGGAAAAAAAACACAACATTTAAGACAACAACCTCTTTGCAAATTGTAAGAGCATGGGAGCAGAGGCAACTTCTCTATCCTGAGCTGATAAGCACATCCTGACATCAATAGCATTTCAATTCAAAAGCAAACCTACACTTCTCAATGCAAATGTGAAAACAGAATGTGAGATTAGTGTTTGCATAGACAATCAAGATTTGCATTTGTTTTCTTATGGGTTCCGTGATACAGAAATCCTTTTGTTATTTCAAAACTATTAATACCTAAGCAAATGACATGCCCTAGAAAATACAGACTAGATTATGTTAATCTAATATAAATCTATAGAAATATTGTAAATATAGAAATATTGTAAATATTTCTATATACTGAAAGAGATTAAATATATGTATTGATGTCAGAAAGTATTTCCTATGCATAGACAAATGTGCCTACTCAGAGCTGGCTCTGAGGCTGTGTATCTGCTCCAATACTATTTCAGAAGACAACGCTGTCAGAAGAGAAGGACAAAGGGCCAGAGAGTAATCTTACTGACTCCAGTGTTGATGAAGACTTACCCCATACTGAATCAGAGGGTTAATGTTCATCCAAGAATGACCCAATCATTTCAAAACCACAGTTTAATTTTTGGCTTTTCCAGCCTGTTTTCTTTATGTACTAAATATTATGTTTCTTTTTATGATGCTTTTCCAAATTTTTATTGCAAGCGAACAGATTTTCTGGTATTTAACCCCTCATTCAACAAAGTGTATTGCATATACTGAAATATATATGTTGCTTATTTTCTTGTAAATTCTGTATTGTCACATACTTTATGCTAGAGATACAAGGGTTTATGCTAGAGATACAAGTGGCAAATTATTCCACTACCATAAATAACTCAGTTTTCAAAACACGTTCTACATTGTTTACCTATATTTCAGTCTCTCTGATGACTGAGTAAATATGTAACCTGGAATAAAAATGTATACTATGTAAAGTAGCTGGTACACAGGAGAAGTTCCAAATTAAATACTTCAATTTATTGATATTTTTAAAAATATCTCTGTATATACATATGTATATAAAAATATATTCCTGACAATTAGGAAGGAATACAACCATTGTAATTGATATTTATTCATATAATAAGTATGGATACTGTCAACTCTGTTAGTCATGTTAAGAGAAATCTGTATTAGAAGGCCTGAAGGTGTGAATCCTCATATTTGCCTTACAACTTTCAATTACTGGTAAAATATGCTGACATGGTAAGTATAAGAAATTTAATGGATACAGAATTTTATTACACTGATCCTTTGAAGATACAGTGGCAAAGAACATTTCCCACTAAGTTGTACAGTCTTTGACTAATATCCTGAAGAAACTTTTAGATATAAATGAACTAAAAAGAGAGATCTATCTGTGAGACAGAAAAATACAGAGAAGTATGAGAAAATTACTCAAACATTTTGTACAAAGGAAACAGAATGCAAAGTGGATTTTCCAGTAAACACAAAAGAAAAAAAATAATGAAAACCAAACATAATATTCTGTGCTTCCAGAGAAAAACATGAAGGCACCTGGACACAGACTGGTTTTTAATCTGTATTGTTTCCCTCATGTATAGTCAGCTTCACTAATTCAAACTAACTAAGAAAAGCTGCAGTTTCCATTTTTAGGATTTTTTATATATTCCCATTTTTGTATAAATCTTACTATGAACAATCACACAGGAGGGAATCATTCATGCCTACTTAAGTGCAAGGAGGACAATTACACAACCTTTATTAAAAACACCAATCCTGTCTCTTACTTTTAGAGGACGTGGTTATAAAGCGCTGTCCTTTGTGGATTCTCCCGAAGAGCAGCTCTAGGCCATGTAACAAATCTTTTCCGAATTTTACATGGAATTATAATATCATAGAATGATTTGGGTTGGAAGGGGTCTTAATCACCCTCTAGTTCCAGCCCCTCTGCCATGGGCAGGAACT
Source organism: Fringilla coelebs (assembly GCF_963513975.1). Taxonomy (NCBI): domain Eukaryota; kingdom Metazoa; phylum Chordata; class Aves; order Passeriformes; family Fringillidae; genus Fringilla; species Fringilla coelebs. The sequence continues at coordinate 38,257,577 of NC_140030.1, read as the reverse complement.
CCTTTCACTAGACCAGGTTGCTCAGACCTCCATCCCAGCTGAGCTGCTTCCTCCCATATTCACCATTCCCTTTATCTTTCCCCAGCTAGCTGAGTGAAAGCAAGGATTTGTGTCCCAGAGGCCCATTGCTTGTTATTCCAAAGGGAAGATCCAAGTTACCTGGCTAAACAGCTGTCTGATCTTTTTGAACGAGCAAGTGAAATAAGCAGATGTTATCAAAAAACTGAAAGACTCCTCTAAGTGCTTTCATTAATTTTGTTTTTTTAATCAAACACCAAGTTAAAGTTAGCTGGTCTTTTTACCCCCACAGAGCTGAATTTAGCCACTCTGTCTGAACTCAGAAATTCTACACACAAAACATTTTTTCTGCTTTCTTCATAGTATCAGTCATTGATTTTGGTTACTTTCTGACCTGACTGAAGGACTGTAAGCCTGCATTTTTGAACTAGAGGATCCAGGCACTCGAATATTGTTTATGTCTGATGCATATATAAAGATAGGTAGATTATATAGAGAGATGATAGATATAGATATGATATAGAGATAGAGATTAGATAGATAGATAGATAGATAGATAGATAGATAGATAATTTCCTTAAATGTTGACACCAGGTGTTCAGACAATTCTTTTTTAACTCATGTTTTATCTTTTGCCTGTATGTTGGAGCCAGTGATCATTTTTTGATTAAAGCAAACTTAGTGGGATTTGGTTTTTTGCCCAAGAAAAATGAATTTTCAACCTTTGATTTCTTCTATGCAGAGCAGAAATATTACAGACATTTTCAAGACTTTAGTGAAAGGTTCCATTATACATCTAGCTGCCATACATAGACATAACATAAATTAGATAATTCAGCAAACTTCTTGAAAGAATAGCAAGTGGATCATATTAACTGTATTAGGAGTTGCTTCTTAGCAGATTTAAATTTACTTCAATGGCTTCAGTGTGCAGTGTGAACCTGTAATGTAACTGAAGAAATATAAGAAAAGCAATAGCAGCAGGAGCTTGATGAGGGTGGGGCATACTGAAAATGCCAAAAGGTCCATCTACAGAGCAGAGAATACTCTGTAGAGATAAGGAAGTCTGGCAATTTCAAAAACACTCAATTTTATAAAACAAAAAAAGCACTAAAAATACTCAAGATATTTTTTTTTCTTCTTTTAAAATAGTGACTGATTTCCTCTTTGCAACTTTCTTTCCCTATGTCACTTCTAAATAATCCACTTCACTGCCTCAATGAAGACAGATTTCTACTCTTTAGCATAGGATATCCAGTCTGCTATGGAGTTACATAAAATATATCTTTATATATCTTTTAGTATCTGCCTTCTCAGGGGTTTCAACCTGTATGTTATCTAATTGCCTGTGTCATTTTCTCCTGTGGTTAAGTGAACAAATGCCCTGTGTTCTGATTGAGAGTAAAAGGGAAATCCTTCTTGGCACACAAACTACATAGGTAAGGAGTTAATTCCCCATTCCAAAAAAATTAAGGCAAATTTTTTCCAAATGTTTATTTATTTGCTATATATTTAATCCAGAGAATATTTTCCACCCCTGGTCTTCTCATGCAACTTTTTCATCAGGTAATCATAACTACTTATATTTATTGAGGGCAGAAACTACATTTACCTGGACCTTTTATCAGTGTTTTGGAAACACGTCTTCTGCAACACTAATCTAAAGATGAAACCTTTACAGAAACACCAGAGAAAAAGAGAAACAAAGATACTTTCCTTCTTGTGTGGAAGGAAAGTGAAAGTGCTGACTTTCTAAGCAACTTATCCCTATTCTAACAGACATAAAAATGTTTCTACTCCCTGTCAAATTGAAACAGAGACTTTCAATTCCAATATAGAGCAAGGGAAAAAAGAGTAATTTCATTTACAGAGCACATGAATGGGAATGGGGAACCTGGCAGATGAGGACAGAAGAAATGAGGCCACTCTTCTATGACAAGAGAGATTAAAAAAAAAAAAAGGAAAATGTCTACACTATATTTAGCTACATACTTTTTCAATAAATTTTCACACATTATATTGGATGAGCATAGAAAAGAAAAAGGCCTAGGAATGGTATAAAGAACTTCACAATGGGAAAAGTGAAACATTAAAACTACCCACATCCCCAAAAATCTATTTTAATTCCAAAAATATATATTAAAAGAAATGCAAATCTAATACAAGGCTTTTTGTGTTTTAAATCAGTTTGTTAATTTTCTAATAGCACAGTGTGTTACATGGTGAGGCCAGGATTTTAATAGCATGCAAGACTGAATTAAATTTAAAACATGAAAGAAGAAATCTGGAGTTAAACGGAACATGTAATGCAATTTCACATTATACTATCAAAGGAAAATTGTAGCAAACTAGATGAAATCTTTTCTGATAAGTAATTTTTTAGTCAAGGAAAATACAAATCTAATCTATAAGTAGTGCAATTAAAAAAAAAAAAGATAAATAAAATAAAGATGAGGCACCACCTGGAAACTTCTAGTTTAGCTGAACAAAATGGACATAATATTCAGAATATTAAGGGGTGAAGAACTATTAAAGAAAGGAGAGCATATGCTGAAAATCAGAATAGGAAGCTGAGAGGAGGCTACTCTTGAAGTCTGTCAAGTATTGGTCTTAAAATCTTGTAACTTATTTTATAAAATAATAGCTATGCTACAGAAAAGATGATGATAATAATGGCTAGTGATGCACAGAGTTGGAGACCTCCTCAGTAAAATTAGGATGTCATGACAGATATTCAGGTGAACAAGCCTAATATAAATATCTGCAATAAGATGGGAATTTATAACACCTGAATGCACTCCTGTGTTCATGAAGTGTCTATAAACTCAAAGCAATAGGGCTGTAATGTCTATAAGAGCCCTACTTAACAAAGAAATGGAAACATTGCAAGGCTTCCCCTGAAAAAAATGTGAGCAATGCTTAGCCAATAAATGAAAGATGAGAGATTGAAATGAAGGAGGGTGCAAACAAGCTTTTAAAAAGTATGTGTGTGACCTCAATGAAGGCAAAATTGTGTTTCAGCTGTTAGATGATGTGACAGAGAAATAAATGGGAAAAATCTTTCTAATAATATATTAGGATTAGTCATAATTTCCTATTTTATCACTTTTCTTCTGCCCATCCAACCCTAACAAATGAAATAAAGAATACTGGCCTCTTACACTCAAGTAGAATGAGTGCAACTATCTAAATAATCTAGAACTTATTGTCTAAGAATCTATAAAAAAAAAGAAATCTTCTTTTCATGGTCAAGCAACCTGCCAGTGAGCCTAAAACTTAAATTCAAGCCCTTTCTTTTGTCTGTACTATGATCATAGCTGTCCTATATTTTAGGTGATATGTATTTTGGAGCTTGTCAAGCTTGCTGAACTTCATTCAAGATAAAAATCTGAACTAAGAGACCTTTCATAGGTCAGAACTGTCTGCGCCCCTCAAAAAAAGATAATTTTCAATGAGTCAAGAGTTTTAGACCAAAGCCATCAAAGTTTCAGTCTTTAAAAGAGCATTTCAAATGCATTTGACAGAGTGGGCCAAGAGCTTTCAACAAGAATACAAAGGGATGTGGTTGTAGAGTATTTCATTATTTGGGAAGGACTAGCTTTGGAAGGCAACCAATTTCTCTGACTGTTTGAACTGTGAAAAGCTGCAGAACTGAGAAATGACAGTGTATATTTTTTTTATTTGTGTTGCCTATATCAGCCCAGGATTGTTGTCATAGGATGCTGTCCTACAAATGATTAATAAATAAAGAAATAAATATGTCAGAGTAATCTTTCCTGTGATTGTAAACTCAGTAGAAAAATGAGATTGTGCGCTTTTGTCTAAAGAATCACTGCATTTTGTTTATAACTGTGAGATAATCACTGTGATATTCATGATAATCTCCAGTGTAAGACCTGCCTTTGGCTTAGTATCAGTAATGGTTAGGAAATGGAACACTTACTGAAATACAGCACACAGCACAACAGCAGTGGCTGAAGTCAGGCTGTCATCTCCTTGAGGAAGAACCCTAGGTAAAATAGCAGAGGCCAGCCATCTAAATTTTTAAGTCATTAAAATCAAGTAATGTTTTTATTGTCCTGAATGGTTTTGAAATTCAAGAGGTAATGAAGTCCCATTCCTAGATAAAACCTCTAAGTACTCCTAGAGCTTAAATAGTCATAGAAGGAAAAAATACAATTTAAAAATAATTCAAGCCTTTATTTTTTTTCTCCAAGATTATTACAATTGTATTTATTGCAATTTCTTTTTTTCATCATAAACAGCAAATTATTAACCATTATTCAAGAGTTTAATTATAAATGCCTTTATTTATACAGGTCCCTCTTTACCTTGCAAGACTCAGCTAATGAATCTATTAAATTATATGAATCTATAAAACATCATTTTTTAATTGTTAAATGAACAAAATAATTGTAATTTCTATTTAGTATTGAGAGTTTTAATCTACTAGGTGGTAGAAACATGGACCCAGCTGTACTGTAAGCTTGAGTTATAAAGGCATTGGCTTCTACGCCTAAAACAATTCATGAGATTTTGGGAGACATGATAACACTGAAATCAAAACTTTATTAATGAGTTTCATTTTCAGGAACCTAAAGTCAAAGCAAAGAAATGTGAATATCATATCCACTATCTGATTATAATTTATGGTCAGAAGTAACTACAGCTGGACTCTTTTCATTGGCCTTGATGTTGCATAATATTTTATTTACCCAAATTTGTGTTCAGTGTCAATCAGTACTACATATATTCAAATATATATAAGGTAGGAACTGATTGCCTGTAGGGCACTATTAGTAAAAACATCCTCTTAAACGCTGAGTTAGCTAGAGTCAGTTTAAAGTAATATGTCATGTTTTAGTCTGTTTTGGGTTTGGTCTTTTTGTCCTCTTATTTTTTTCTGAAAAAAAATATAAGTCTTCAAAATACACAGTGCACTAGAAAATTATTACTATTAGCAGCAGCCAGGGTTAAAATAATAATAGCATAAAAAGGTAGCTTATACAATGTGTTTTCTATAGTCCCATGCTGATTGGAATGAAAAAAGAATTAAAGAGGGCTAATGCAATCATCCAAGTCCTAGATTATCACTTTCATATTTTTGTGTAATATATATATTTCAAGCCTAAAATATATGGCCATTCTCTTTTAAAATATTGAAAAAACACTAGCATTCTTCCAGTTCTCTGGAACTTCTCTCACATCCAGGACTTATTGAAAATCAACATTATTGGCACATAAAAACACTTGCTCAGCTCTTTTAATAGCTTTAGATTAAAGTTGTTAATCCTACTTCTTTGAAATATCTCATTTTACAGGATTCTATTAAATATTTTCCTGAGTTACTGTTGAAATTTAAAATGTTTTGTGTTATTACATTTCAAGACTGAAAAGAAATACTTATTAAATATTTCTTTTTGAGTTATTGTTCAAAAAACCCTGACATTTTCACTTCAAAAGAAATGTTACAAGATCTTTTTCCCCTAGTATATTGATACTTAAATTTCTTCTAATTCAACGTATCTCAGGTTCTGCCTTTTTTCCTTTGGTACTTCTCAACAGTTTCCTACAGATTTTAATGGTTTCATGACTTTGCCTCCTGCCTGCACTTGTTTCTTAATTAGAATGCTCTTTATAGATATATTTTTAGCTGATTTCACTGTTCTAGCCGTGCTGGTTTCTAGGATTTTCTCCTGCTAAAGTTTTAAATTTGTTTCTTCTCACTTGCTTTCTATTTTCACTTTCCATTGATCCTGCAAGCAAACATTTTCTCTCTTCCTAATTCTAGCAAATTGTAGTGAAAAAAAGCAACTGCGATGCAATAAAAAAGCAAACACCTATTCCTTACTAAAGCACAATCTGGTGTTAGCAATAGGGTAAAATTCCAGAGAATAAGGTTTTTAGCTGTCTGGAGCAGTTAAAGAACCCAGCCTCTTTCAGGAAGTTACCTTAGGCATATTTCCTGTAATCAACTCTCTCTGCTAGACCGGTTAGCTAAAAATTCTCCGTAAATTTTACTTCAGTGGAATCTCTTCTGAGAGCCAAAAGAGACAAGTGAAACTAATTATCTAAGCCTGTGTCTTACAGAAAGCTGTTTCCCCTTACTTCCTTTTTCCTTACTTTGGAACCTGATGCTGCACCTATCATTCACGGCAGTGAGAAGTTGCGGGCTGGAGTTTCCTGGGAACCCGCAGCGTCGCTATTCATCTCTTGCTGGTGATGTACACAGCCCTTTCCTTTGCAGCTACTCTATCACATTTTTACATGATGGGCTACACTGTACCTACAAAACAGAGCAGGGAAGTTGTCATGCTCCAGACTAGAGCAGGAGGGCTCTGGAGATGTCCTTGTCCTTCTCCTGAAGGAATGAGTGACTAGGCAGGAAAATGAAGAATTGGAGTTTACTGCCTACTAGTTCTGGGGCTGAAAACAAAAAAACCTATGCAATCTCTAAAGAAGAAACATAGAATAAAAAAATGTACATAGATAAATATAATCTCCTTATCCTGCAGTCAGATTTCTTTTTAGTTACTGTTAATTTAAAAGTTAAAAAAAGTGTTTCTGGCTATGCCACAATGTCCAAATTTCCAAATTTTAAAAACTGTAATTATTAAGCAGCATAATTTTACCTATTTTAGGTTAACCTTAATTGATTTGTGTTTATAAGGGATCTCGCCCACAACATGGATATGGGAGGCAAATATGCCGAAAGAAAATTTTTTCCTTTGTATATTTTTTTTTTACAGCTGAAAAAGCCTAACAGCTGTGCTTAGAATAAATTGCATGAATCCAGATTACTGTGAAGAAAAATAAAAGCCTAGTAGCACATATATCTCTTTGCTTTCTCTCTATGTGCATTCCAGAATGACAGAAATGTTTTTTGTCCAAAATCCTGCCAGCTGTGGGAGATATTGGTGCTGCAAAAAGCCGACGTGCCTCCACTGCTGGCTCTTCTGTGGTTTGTAACCACTTGCCGACAACATTAGGATTGATCTGTAAAAAGATCAACAAAAGTAGAAAGATAGTTGCCAGTGGTGGGTCTCAATGAACCATTCTACCTTTCATTTTTCTCCTGTCAATGTCTTTTAAAATAAAATTCAATGATGAATCAATGTTAGGCTGTAGTACATCTTAAATAAATGACTTCTAACTTTCCAGAAGGATCTCAGCATTGTTCAGTATTCTGGTTTGTATTTTCCTGCTGAGGATAATGAACAACACAGAAATTAATATGTCTGAAGGGCAACTTAAACTGAAATGGATGACTGATACCTGGTTTTGCTTCTGTTAAACAGGAACCTACCACTGCCACTTTATTCATGTCAGTGGCACTGGTGGTACCACTTATAGAACAAGGTCATATTTTAACGCATGTCAGGCAAGGACACTCAAACCTTTTCAAAGTCTGGACTTCTTATGTGGAAAGTTTTTTTATAATGATGTTCAGTACAGTATGCATGTAACATTTAATGTAGGATGAAATTAATCTCAACATATAGAATACATTTGTTTAATTTCCACTAGATTCTTTTTTCACCTCCATTTCTTAATAACAATCAGATTTTGCCTGTCATAATCTTTCAAAGCACTTCCTTGTGCACTTACCACAGCTGTCCCCCACAGCTGTCCCCTGTGTGTATCAAATGCAATGTGCTGCTGCCTGCATTGTCTGTATCTCAGATAAAATGTCATGCTGCTGCTGCTGTGCAGCCTGTCACCTGTGCTTAAGTACTTCCCTATCATGGAGCTCACCTCTGACTGCATCTTGGCAGCTGCCAAATCAGTCTTACAGGAACTGTGACAAGAGCTGTAGTATGGAGCAAAATTTGTAAGGCGTACCAAGGACAGAAACAAAAGAATAACTTGTGTATGAATCCACTCATAACAATGCATCAAAAATATTTCCTCTAAGTAATCTGCAGTTAAATGATCATGTCAAATAAAGGAGGTACCTGAAGTAATATTAAACATGAATTATGAGCACAGCTCCAAAATTTTAACCCTTTCTTAAGTTATAGGTTGCCTTTAGCCCAGCCCCTCCAAACTTGGGCTTTTTCAGGTCAGGCCTAACTTGTTGTGTGACAGAAGCAAGACATGAATTAGTAGCCTAGTAGTTAGGAATACTGTTCCTGAAAAAAATAGTGTGGGGTTTTTTTACCCGTAACATGCCAGTGTTTTATTTTGTTTTGTTCTGATCTTATCTTCATTGATTTTAAGTAATGAACTCTCTAAAAACTAGAAGAAAAAAATACAAACTTTCAGAAAACTCAAATTTTTCCCCTTGGATATTCTGCATTGGAGTTTTTTGGCTTAATATCTTGCTGCTCTAAAAGTAATGCAAACATGTTTGAGTTAAACACCTGCTGCTCTTACTGGTCTTTTAATTTCTCAAAGGAAATATTGAAAGAGATGTGTTTTACCTTCTAGATCATCAGTTCTCATGTTATGTATGTATATTTATATTACACATGCTGAAAGGCTTCAATTATTTGTATAGCAGCCCCCAGTTCTCTTGTATTACACATCCAACTATTGAGTCTAAGGTGAGACTCATCAGATTAAATGATGCCTACAGTGTTTACATCTGAGTCTGTCACTCTGGATTGCCTTTATCAGTGGAGAGATACTGGCCATTTCAGTCTGTAATTAGTCTGGCCTGGTTTAAATAGCTGCCTTAAGATGCTCTAAGTTGTTTCCATTTCCCTGCAACTGCTCTTATGTGAGAAGAGGCAGAGTCTCAATGGTGACACGCCCTAGGTGACTGTATCCTCCATTCTCCCTTCAATTTCAGCTAAGAGTTAGACCTGCAAAAAGAAGATTAAGCAACTTAATTGGGCAGAAGGAGTGATATCTCTTTTGAGGCTCTCAAAGGGTCTGACTTCATTCCATATAACTAATGTCCCCACTTAATTCAGGAACAGGAATTACAAAGTTTAGGTGCAAGGAAGATGTCATGCATAAGCAAGCAGAAAAAATTTACTTCTGGTTCCTCTCCAAATACAGATTTCTCAAAAAGCAACAGCTGACTGAAATATGCTCCCACAGGGCTTGCAAAAGTGCCTTTGTCTCCACCCAACCAGTCCTGTGACACTGTATTGTTGCAATATATCTACAAAACAAACAGACAAAACCTACTTCAGAGGGATTGTACAGTGATAGGTTTCATGAAGATAAGGTTATCTCCCCACACTTAGAAGCCCAGAGGCACAAAAGAAAGCAGGAGGGTGAGTTCCTCCAGGTTGAGCCCTCTCAGGGCATCTCAGGAAGGTGTCTCAGCCCCTTAGGCTGTGATTGAGATCCATCAGTCAGTCACCAGGAGATGGTCTCTGGGTCCCCTTACTGACTGACTGACAGTGGATCCTGCCCACAGAGGTGGGGGATTCAGTGTGGGATTGAACAAGACTACTATGAGGTAGTTAGAGGACAAACCAAAGGAAAGGAAAGGGAGGATTCTGGGTAGCTTGTGAAGTGAAAATAACAGGAAAACAGAGATAAAGAGATGAAAAGGGCCAGGTACCTCTCATGAGGCTGCTGCTCAATGCACTTCATTGGCCATACAGTATGTCTGATCACCTTGATCTGTCCTGTACTCACATTAACTTCTATTTTTTACTATTTTTCTGAGTAAGGCTCTTTATTTTAAACATGAATATGTACATGGAGACCTGAATGTCAGCAGACAGAATTGGGGAGTGCAGGTCAGAGGCACCACGTGTCTCCTGTGCCAGCAACTCAAGAGGTTGGAGTGGAACCTACTGGAATGTGTTCACTAGCTAACATCTGACTGGACCAGCTGCTGATTGCAATAGATGATTGGGGCAGCTGCAGAGACCTGAGTGGTCTGAGAGGACACAGGTGACTAAGCCAGCAACTGGGGAGACAACAAAATGTGGGGTCAGACTCACCAGCATCTTGTGTTTATGAGTATAAAGAAATTGGGAAACCATAGAATCCAGGGCACAGGTAATGGGTAGATTGGGTATCTGAAGGAGGGATCCATGCTATGTGGATAAACTGCCCACTCACAGACCTTCATCCTGAGCTGTTGGAGGTGGAAACATGAAAGCTGTCTGTGCTACCTATATTTGTGTGAGTGCTTCTGTCTTTGCTAATCTGTGTGGCCTGCCATGTAAGCATGTACATATGTACTGTGGAAGAGTACCTGTGTGAGTGCATGCCTAGCAAGGACACGTGCCTGGCTTGGTCCGGCTGCACCTGGGACCGTGGCCCTGTGGCAGCCTCATCTCTGACTAGCTATGGGATTCAGCAACTTGCAGTGAATTTTATATGCATTTTGCTTTATGTGTTACTTAAATGGAATGTTATAAACAGTTATAACCTTACAGAGAAATGTGAGGGATGATTTCAATTCTTTGGCTCAGATGAGAATTTCTCTTATATGAGAGACAATTTCCTCAAATATCAAAACTCAAGGGGTTCCTTCTGTGTTTTATAATACTTTTGTTCAAAAGCTGCAATCTCTGAAAGACCTAGTTGTGAAGTGTGGGAATGAATTTTGTACTCTATTTTCATTGAAATAACTTTTGGTATTGGATAAAGCTTTGGACAGCCACTTCTTCAGTCTTTGCTATGCTGGATGTAAGTGTGGAATATTTGTGTAAACATTAAGTGAGTCATAGAAGTCTGGGGCTTGAAATCAAAGGGGTAAAAACTATCTTGAGGAAAGGAAAAATTGCACAGAGAGAGGATTTTTAGTATAACATTAAAAAAAAATCCTAAATCTATTTGCCATTTGAAATTGCACCAAGCTATATACCCAGACCTTTCTAAAATGGGAAATCTATCTCTGTGTCTATATGTTTTAGGTTTTATACCACACCCGTGATAATTAAAATTTGGCAAAATATGTTACAGTTATTTCTAGAAAAGATTAAGAAATCATTTCCATATCTTCTTTCAGAATAATAAAGGAAGCATTCTATAATAGGTGCACTTTTTAATGGGAGATTTTTTTCCATTTCTTGCATTATATGTTATATGAGACTGATATGGCCATTTTCACAGTTTCTTTGAAAGATATACCAATAGGAAGTAACAAACCTCAGCCGCCTGATTTGTGTGAAAACAGAAACAAGTCTGAGAAAACCACTGGCTTAGTTACTATAGTCTTAATATGATACTTTTCTCACTGCTATGCAAAAAATATACCTAGTTAGTTACTTTGGCATGATGGGAAGTCATTCAGTACTTAAAATCATCAAAATGGTCATATTAGACTGAATCCACATCCATCTACCCATTTCATAACAATGTCTAGCAGAGGAAGAATAAATGTATGTAATAATTCTTAGTAATGCAAGCCCTGACTGTAGCAGGGTGCAGAGAATTATAAACTCAGCCTAATCTTTCTCCTTGATAGCTCCTGATGGATTCTGTAGATGTATTTCCTTGCTCTCTGAATCCATGCAAATATTTGGTACCCACAAAATCTGTCATCAGTGACTTCCATGGTTTCCCTGTTATATCACAACTGGAGAGGCCATAGCATCTCTCATTAACTTTACTTTGGAGAATGGATCACTACGCAAAATTAAAATAACATGAGAAGTATAAGGTAGGCATCAATAAAGTAATTTAGAAGCAGTCTAGTAAGCATGGGCCTTGCACCTTCCATCTGTAGTCACACTGAAGACTGCCTTTGAAAACCTTTAGTTAAGTTTGACTGGCCTGAGCTACACAATGCCACATCATCTTTAGATAAGAGTCACAGAGACAGCTAAATAAGGGCACATCTTCACTTAGAAATGCTTCCTTATGAGCTGACTAAGAATACACAGACCCTCTGCAGACACCTCAGGAACAGAACTCAGCCCTCCTTAAGCTCCATATCTGTTTTCGTCATAAAACCCCCAAACCCTTTATTCAGTGCCTGTCCCGGTTAATTTACTTTTCCCACATCTTAGTCTCTAGTGTTTGCTTGTATCAGATTTAGTTGTAAGCAAGCAGAGTATTTATTACTCCAATTCCTTTATGAGGTATTGCTAGGCAGAGAAGTCTTGAATGCAAGGACCTACCATACAGTTCACATAAACTTGTATTCATTTTTTTAAAGGGGAAAATGGTTTTCATTTCTGGTTGATAGAATTTATCTCTGAGATGTGAAAATCACATATTCATCACAATCCTTCCTTTTCTGATCCTGTTAATGGATGTGCATTCTCATGGTGATTGCATCCCTTTTCTATCAATTTATACAGAGAAATGATATGTTCTTTTCTATTAAATATTCTGAAAAAAACATATTTTGAAACTCAAAATCCTTCTCATGCTATAATGAATCTATTTTATTACAGTTGAAAGCATGCAACAATATGTCCATTTCTATTATATTAAAATTCAGTGCAAAGTACCTTTCTATTAAAATATAGCATCTGCTTATAAAGCAATATTCACTCTTACAGGCAAAACAAAGAATCATGCACCTGTGACATTGATTTAACATTTGGAGTGACAAAGAATTTCCTTAAAAGGAGAGAGTAAATTGTAAAGGACTAAAAAGAAATAAGGGAAATAAACCGTCCCTGTCCACTTTTCCTTTTATAATAAAAATTTGTATCTTTTAAATAATGGTACTTAACAGCATTTCATTATACATTTAACTATGTTCTTTTCCTCTGCATCAAAAGTATTTCTGATTTTAGCTCAGAACCATAGCCATATATGCCACAGAAATCTGCAGGTTTGGAGTGGGAGTAAGTTATATGTAATTATCTCTCTCACCTCCACCTCTTTGGACCCACCCATGACCATCTATAGGCAATTCTACCCTTGAAAACCAGGTGAAAAGCTGCACTGAAAGCTGTTTGTTTTCTGACTCAGTTCTGTGCCATTAGACTGCTGCCAGTCAGTAGCTCCAGCGATGTACAGTAAAACCAAAGTTATAAAATGCTGTGATAGTTACGTGATTTTTTTTTTTTTTTTTTTGGTGGGATTACATTCTTTTCCAGATAGAGGAAAGGAATTGCTGTGGAAACAGTTTATTGGAGGTCAACACATTAAAAAAAAAAAAAAAGGAAAGCTCAATCTTGGTCTCTCTGATGGGTGTCACAGGGCTTAAGCAGTGTCCAGCTGTGTTAGTGTGATGCAGAATCACATTTCCTTGCAGCTAAACTAACAGCGTGATGGTGCTGTAGGGACTACCATCTCTGAGCCATATTCTATTAGTATCAGTAACAGGAAGATCAGATAGCTGAGGACTGATAAATATTAGTAATGGGTTCATCCTCTGGAATCTAGGAAGGCTACAGCTGCCTGGCAAGCAAGAGGAGTGAGCCTGCAGTATATGCTTCCACAGCACCAGTCAGAAGGAGTAAAAGGAAAATTTGACAGCACAAACTGACAGCTGCTGACTCTAGGCTTTTAGTAGCCTAGCAGGTGCTGTGCTGAGCAGCACACAGTGATGGTGGAAGAGTACAAACAAGTGGAATGAACCAGAGAGTAAAAATTGCATGCAGTGTCTGAGAAAGGCCACTGATCCAAATTATTCCAGTGAAATGGATGTTAAGTGCTGCAGTGTATAAAGCAGTCCTCTTTTGCCTTCCCAGCAGATATCACATGAGAATACAGATTCCCCACTGACCTTCAGAGCCCAGAAATGGCACTCACAGTCACTGTGTAAGGACATACAAACAACAAGATAGAGAAAAGTAAAACAGATGTTTATCTAACAAAATATTCTTGAGACTATGCCACATTCTCCCAGTGATCCTGGAGGATTAATTTTTCTTTCTCTTTCCCCATCTCTGAGTCAGAGCTTTGGCATGCCATACAAGACGGGACGGATGGCACAGGACAAGCAGAAAAGAAATATGTCACTCCAGGCCAGAAAGACTGAAACTGTAAGCAAATGTCGTGGGACCTGTGGTTTTTTGATCCGGGCCAGTATCTAAGCACCAATGCAACCACATGCTCAATCCATCTCCCTGTCCACAGGGAGGAAATGAAAGCAAAAGAGAGAAAAACTTGTGGGGTTATGGGAAATTTTAATAAATTAAGGAAAGAGGGGGGAAAAAACCCATGCAAGAGATGCAGAGGCAATCACTCACCACCCCCATAAACAACCAATGTTCAGACAAGTCTGCAAGCACTGTTTTATTGATGGCCATGACACTATATGGTATAAATTACCACTTCGGCCAGTTTAGGTCAGCTGTAGCGGCTGTGTTTCCTCCCAAATTCTTGCCCAGACTCAGCCTACCCTCTGCAGAGGGCAGAATGAGTTGAAGAGAAAGCCTTTCATGCTGCGCATACATTGCTCAGCAGCAGCCAAAATACTGATGTATTATCACCACTGTGTTAGTTAGAAACCTAAAACACAGCACCATACAGGCTGCTGTGATAAAAGTTAACTCCATCCCAGCCAGACCCAGAATCATCCAGCTTGTTGCAGGATGCTGATGCTGCTCTTCAGACTCTAGCTAGCCCAGCCCACACCTGACTTGGTGTTCAGGTCTGTTTCCAGTTTAAGGAAGATAGAAATTTAAATATCAGGAAAAATGGGTGATATTGTCAGTCATGTTTTTGCAGGAAGGCTTCTTTTGAGCCACACGTGGCCTCTGGATGTCTTTGAAGAAGCTGACTGAAGTGGTAGTGTCAGAAATAACTTGGCTGTGTCTGAATTTGAGAATATGTTTTTTCACCCTGCATTCTCATTTCCTGACACAGTTCAAGGCAACTTTACTTTTGGTACCATATTTCTCATAGACATCCTTCCCAGAACCATGCTATTAACAAGGCCATTTGTTATTAGTCATATGTTTACTTCCTTCTGTGGGAATGTCTGAAAAATTGTCTATGATCCAAGCTCCTCAGAGTAGCCCTGGCTTTCCTGGGGAAGGGAAAACCTGCAGGCATCCCTGAATGTACACACACTGGGCTTCATTCATCAGAGAGAGCACCGATCGGGTTTGGAGGGCCAGGTGAGAGAATCATCTCACGCAGTGAGTTTGCAGTGCAGGTGTCTGCCTACCAACAGCTTGCATGGGAAGAAAGGTCCAGAGATACTCAAGATTAGCACATCACCATATGCATCTAGTTCCTAGGGAATTAAAAGACAGACAAAAGGCTCATTGGGCATCTATCATCTTTCCAGGCCGCCAATTTGTTACCACTTTCTCCCTTTTCCCACACTATACTCCATGCTCTTCCCTCTACCCTTCTGCCCTTCTAGAAGAAGTAAACAAGGTAGCTCACAGAGCTCCTCTTAGGGACTTCACCCCCAGTGTGCCCTGTCTCAGGACTATTGCTTCTCCCCTGTCTTCTGCAGACTGGGGTGCCAGGAAAGGGAAAGAGAAGGAGCTGTTAAGTGAAAGTCCACTGTGGTTGGCAATGCCTTTCTTCTTCCACCGTATACATCTCAGGCTCGACTCTCTAACATGTCTGTTTTCATAGTATTTCTAGAAGATTAGGAGACAAAAATCTTTATCTTAAATACCTCATAAAATTAATTCCCATGGAGTTTTGTTCCTTGGCACCTAACCATGGTGTCTGGGTAGATATGGAAGGGAAAGATGTTTTACATAAGACTTTTACCTGCCTTCTCTACTAGTAAAGGTAGAAAATGTCCTTGATGGCTCATGTCAGGTCTCCTGTCCTTTTTAAGGATCTAAACTTTCACTTTCTATCTACCAACACTAAAGACATTCTCTAACTTGAGAACAGTTTCTCAAGAACTAAGAAATCTGAAGCAACAAAGGCAAGTCCTGTATCAGAGAGGAGCACAAGCAGTGAGTACCAACTGGATTTAAGCCTTATTCCTATAAATACTTCTGCAAACATTTTAATTCTGCTCATCCACTTAAAATTATTCACACATGTAAGATCAGGACCTTACACTATAAACACTCAGAGAAAATAAACAGACACTGGGATTTTTTGTTTGGTTGGTTTTATAATTCCAGACCAGAAATTCTGGGTGAAAGGAATGACAGAAACTAAAAAAAAAAAAAGTTATACTTTCTTCATTAAAGGAAGTTATTTGAACATCAGGAAATTACCAGCAAACCAAAGCAGTTTTCAACTTCCACATATTCTATTATTCGCTCAACTCAAGGCACTCATTAAATCTCAACTTTGACTTGTAAAGTTAGTGAAAAATGCCTCAGACACTATTTTGCATAACAACATTTTCCATTTCTCTGGGAAAAATCTGTTCTCCTCTTCTCTAGAACACAAACATGCACTGAAGTACCGCTCCTTAGAAGGCAAACCAAACAAGACACAGTGCTAGTAGCTGTCTTTTATAGACAATAGAGATTGCACATTGAAGCTTTAAAAGAAGTGTATAGCCCTGCAACCCCGTGACACTGATTGCAAAATGGTTGCCTTCTATAACTCCTGTTAAGCCTTCTTAACTTAAGCAGGTCACCTTACAAGCCAGTGGCAAGAACATATTGCTGAATTGAAGCTTCTATATTCAGTATATTAGGTAATTTTAAATGTGCAGTAACTTCAATTTTAATAGTAAAAATAATATTTAAAATTATGAGAAAATTTCCAGCACTCTGACCTTATATTTCTTGTGACTTTATCTCTAAAAAAATCTTTAGTACACATTTAAAAGACATTATAGAAAGTCAACGTTATGGTTCCTTCAGCACATTTTCATTTTAGAGTAAGCAATGACACAAAGGGGTTTCTGTGGATGTCAGATTGGGAGATTTACAGTGATTACAAGTGGAGTAAATCTGTATTGTATCTTCTAACAGTTAATTTTCTTTATTAAGGGACATAGCTAATGCTTTCCTTTAGAGATTGCAAAGTGTGGGTTAGGAGAAGCAGGCATCATGTTCCTCTCCTTGCAGATGGGGAAGCTGTAGAAGAAAGAGGTAAAAGCTACACTTAAACAGATAAACTAAATAGGGCTCCAACATAATAGTAAAACTCAATATTCTACAACAAAGGACAGGCTGGTTTCAAGCCTATCTCACTCACATTTCAGGAGTCAGCACAGGCTTTGATCCATTAGTCAAGAGGTCGTGCATTTTTTGGCAGTTAAAAGAATTAAATAGTAAGATATGGTTTACTGTAGTCGTCTTCCTTGGCAGAAAATGATCCTGGGCAGTTTCAAGTTACTACTGAGCAGATAGCCCAAATTAACATCTCCAAAATCATCACTAGACAACCAGTACCAAGGCAAGGTAAGACAGCAAAACAAAGGTCTTCTGAATAACAGATGTTAGGTGAAGGACACTACCACAGATTTTAAATGATTTTTTAATCTAAAATTTTAATTTAAAATTCTTTTCTTTGTGTATTTAAAAGAGATTATCTTCATCTATGGAGAAAGACTTTTTGATTTTACTGAAAGCTTTACCTTACCCAGAACAAGCAAAGAAAATGAACCAAGTCCAAATAGCTTAAAAATCAGAATGTTTATGAGAATGATTTGGTCAAAATTTATCAAAGGGATTTGGATCAGGCAGATTCAATCACAGTTAAGCATTGGCAGAAGTTTGTCCAATTTTTATATTTATCACATAAATGTGCTTTAAGATCTATATTTGTGTCTAGAAATGGACAGGTTTAAATATGAAGTGAGAAGAGAATAGAGAAATAGGACTGTTTCTTTCTTTTTTTTTATTTTTTAAATATATATAGAGACAATATATAGTACACCGAGGCAATTACAGCAGCTAAAGACTTACTGCTTTTTTGTAGAATAACAAATTGTACTGTGGAAATTTTTGCTATGTTAAATATTTCAGTAATTTTCCTGATAGCTAAATAATATTTCCAGTACCATTTGAACTGAGGCATGCCTGTTAATTTTGTTATTCATAAATATAAAGTCTATTAAAAAAAGAGACTTGGGGCATTTTCTTTTCTCCTTTTGATTCTTAATTGCAAGTGCTTATGAAATAAAATATTCTTATGGTGCTGTTGTTATTCTTTCAGAGCTCAAGATACTATAATTTTCTTTAGTAGTGAGGGATACAATATTTATTGTTTGTATTCATAGAGTTAACAGCATCTGACTCTGTCATATATATTTCTCTAAGCTTCTCAGGTCTTGAGTCATCAAAATCACCCAGGGAGAGATTTACAGTAAATCAGAGCAGACACTTTCTGTTCTTGCTCTTCCCCTCTAACTGTCTTCTGTAAGTCTTATTTAAATGTGCTTCTGGAGGTAATTTTTTTGTGGGTAAATTTAGTTCCCTTTATATTTTCAGCAATCTTGATAAAATAAAAGATCCCTCATGCACAATAAACTTGTATTTTCTGAACTCAGAAGCGAAGTGTAGCACTCAGACCTGCCTCAATTGCATTGGTTTGGAGGATATTATATGTTACTTATTTTCTTAAGCCAAAAGAGAACCTGAGCAAATCTACTAATCTAACAATAAATTAGAAATGCTCTTGGACAAATAAATCAGGACCTACACCTTTATCTTCAGTGAAATGACACCAGTTTCACATTAAAGAGAAAATGGCCAGATTTTGGCTGCCTAACTCAATACTGTTCCTTACCTGAGTATATCACCGCTCTAGTTACAGCTTTAAGGATTTTTTAGAGGACATAAATGTGAGGCAAGAAAGTTCAAGATCAATTTACAGCAGTGACATGTTTTCTTAGCCTATGTTTCGCTGAGCAGATGGGAAGAGCTTGGGGAGGGCATAAAGTTCAGTCATGTCTGGATAAAAGCATTAACTGCAAAACTGCTACAGACCCTCGGCGTCTTTTGCAGGTGGCCTTTTTTTTTTCACACATGATTTTTAAATGGAAGAATATAATCCTGAGAAATCTGGGTCTAATTTTTATTTCTCTGTATAAGGAGAGACAAAATAATGCGCCTTTGGGGAAAAAAAAAATGGCTTGTTTTATTCCTACATTTATGAATTCATTAAGAACTACAGAAGTGGCTGCAGTTCCTCAGTTCCTGGTTCTGGCCAGGACAAGGTTAATTTTATGCAGTAGGTGGGATGGGCATGCCTAGGACACAGGGGTTGTTCTATATCTCCTCACATCTTTTCCAGGGCTGGGTAAAAGGACCTCTCTTCTAGCTGAGTAAACATGGTGGAGGGTACTGTCTGGTACTGGTAGTTATTGGGATGTTTTTGGTGTGAATAATTTATTTTCTTGTACCCTCTATCATTTGTATTGTTACTGTTTGTTTTCTTATTCTTTGCTGTTTCCAGTAAATTGTTTTTGTCTCAGCCCTTGATCTTTGCCCTTTCTGCCTCCAATTCCCCTCTCCATTGCACCACAGCAGTGAAGGGGAGAGGAAAGTGGGGAAGCAAAAGAGAGTGGTGTGTGGTTTGGAGAGTCTTAGTGGAGCCACTGAATTGGGGAGTACAATTCCTAAACCACATTATTCAGCTGAGGGTTGGGTGGAGTTTGAGTACTGTAAGTCAGCTGTACCATCCTTGAAATCTCAATTCAAATGACCCCAGGAATTGATCTCGAGTCTCGCCATTAACTTTTTGCCAGAGACTCCAGGAATGACCATTATCCACTGGATGTAGCATAGAACACATTTTTCACGTCTTATCCTAGCTTTACTAGCCCAAGGGCTGTTGAGTGAGCAATCTCCTGTTTAATTTTTTCAAAAAACTTGTTGTTGTCCAGGATCCCACTTAAAATCATTTTTCTTCCATGTCATTTGATAGAGACAGTTTACAATCTGACTGAAATCTAGAATATGCATCCCTGTGCAAACCCACAGTACCTAAAAAACCCCCTGTGTTTTCTTCTTGCTAGTTGGTGGGGACACAGCTGCTTTTTTTTTTTGACCACATCCATTTAAATCTGATGATGTCTATCTTGCCATTTTGCTCCTACAAATTGAATTTCCCAGGCAGATCCCTTGACCTTACTTTGCTTTATGGCAAAACTGGCCCACAGGAGGATTTGGATTATCTTCTCCCCTTTCTAAAAAATTTCCTCTGCTGTGTTGCCCCACATGATGACATCATCAATATATTGCAAATGTTATGGAGCCTTTCCATTTTCCAGTGCAGTCTGGATCAGTCCCTGTCAAATACTGGGGCTGTAATTCCACCTCTGGGGCAGTTGGTTCCAGGTGTACTGGATGCCCCTCTAGGTGAACATGAACTGTGGCCTGCATTCTTCCGCTGAAGGAATGGAGAAAAACACATTAGCAATGACATTTTGCTGCCTTGGACTCCAGTTCCTACTGAAGTTCCAGCATATCTAGCACAGCAGCACTCAGTGATGGGGTGACTTTGTTGTAACCATGGTTGTCTACAGTCAGTCTCCATTCCCTACTGGACATATGCACAGGACATGCAGGAGTATTAAAGGGCACCAGCTGCTACCTTCCCTTGGAGTCAGCATAGCAGAAGGAGCAGTGGGGTGGTTCCAATTCTGAGCCGGAGGGAGGGTTTGGGTAATGCCAGTTTCAGAGGGAGTGCTTGGGTGTCACAGCCGTGGTCAGGCTGGGCTCTGTGGTTCATAAGCTTTTGTTATTGATGTTGCAGCTGTTACTACTGGTCCTTCACTTATGCAGCAGTGACAGCAGGCAAAAGACCTTAAATTTTTTTAAGATAAGTTCACAAAGAACATCTGCCAAGGAGCAGTGCTCAAGTATGACCGCTGAGTTTCTTGCATGCCATTCTGTCGGGCTGAAACACCACCTTTTACCCCAGCCTAAAAACCACTTTGCAAATGCCACTGTGTTCATTTAGTTAGGGTTCACAATATGCGCTGCATGTTTGTTTGAGGGAAGAGAACAAAGAAATCTGTTGGGCGGAGGCTAAAGGAGTAATGAAGGCAGAGATGTGCAGAGAATGAGAGGGGTTGATAGATACAGAGCTGTTTGAATATCTAGTCAAAGAGAAATATTCCTTTTCTGAACTCTTTTGCCTCTTCAATACCACTACACCTTTGGGATGAAGAAGACAGATGAGGTAGAGAAAAAAATACTTTTAATATTATACACATCAGATAATGGTTTAAAGAGAGTATCCTCTCAAATTTACTAGGTGAGTAAGAGTATTAAATTATAAGGACTCAGAACATAGCCTTTCTATTCCACCATTATATGCTTGGAAGCAAAAACATCAGGCCAAAATCTGGTGAATGTTCAAGATAAAGAAAATCATAGAAGAGAGGGAAGAGATGAACGAGGCACAGATGGGGAAGGGGCATGCAGCTGCCTGGCCCAGCAGTAGGGGAAAGCAGAAGATAATACTTTGCAAAAAGCCTGACACAAATTTGTTTTGTCAGATGTGCCTCTGTAGCAGGAATCAAAGGAATTCAAGTGCTTCATCTTTCTTTTTCTTGATACACTAAGCCTCTCTCCCTTTTTGCACACCACTTTCTAGGGGTACCCCAAAGGTGAGCCGTTTGTTTCACTGGAGCTTCACAGACCTACTGCTCATGAACTATTTTATTAATTCACATTACTCACATACTGCTGGCTTGAGTGCATATACATTAGTCTTGCTAAGAACCTTTATTTTAAAGAAAGAGAAAAGATAAAGAACAACAAATTAATCAAATCTCAGTGATTATATACCAGCTGCTGAGCTCCTAGTAAAGCTCCCAGCACATGTGTTCACATTTTCCCATTTGTTTCAGGATTTACACTGAAGAGGGGACATAACCTGAGTGAATGTGGATAAAACTCCATTTTTTTAAATGAGTTACATATGTTTTGCATGAATGCTTGAACTGCATGAAATGCATGATGTGATTAGGTTGTGTGAAGTATATAGGTATTCGGATATATCTCTTGCTAGTAGCAAGATTTCTCTCTTCACACTGCTGTTTGTTGGTGAAATATTAAAAGGAAGGGAAATACAAAGCACACGTCTGACCTGTACCCAGTGCTGCTCTTTATTAGTAATCAGATCATTGACTTAGATTTCTTTGAGGATCCTCATGCTAACGACAGCAGCAATACAGACACACACTGACATGAATTGTTCCCAGGGTGTTTCCTGAACTTAGTGAACTTGTCTAAAGGAAGAGCTGCAGAAGGTATTCAACCTGTACTCCCAGCTCATCTGTTTTTAGCTGATGTCTGAGGGACTTGGGAAGATTTTCCTCGGTTCTGTCTCTAAGGACAAGGAATAAAGAGAATAGAAAAGAATCTTTTACTCAGCGTTTAGCAGCAGTTCCTAGAGTAGCAAGCGGTAAGATATATTCTCCTTTGAACAGATTTCCAATAAATCTGGAAAGGCACAGGGGGTAGAAGAGATCAATGAACCATGCTGAGTTACAGAATGACCTTACAGCCCACAGGAAGAAGATCTCATTGGTGTTTATTTTTAGATGACAACTGTGTTGGACTGACTTTTCTTTCTTGGCAAATGCACTAAGAACAGAAGTGGTATAAATAACACCTATGGTGATTTTGAATATAGCAGAAAGGAATCCAATGAGGCCTCCAGCCTCCTGTTAATATATACATTGAACCCCAGTTAACATCATTGCAAATTTTAACCATGTGCAGTGGTTAAAGAAGCAATCTTATGCCGACTAAATGGTACCACTGGCTATTTTGCATTAGGTTAGTAGCAAAAGCTTGCCTCATGAACAAGCTCATGTCTCAAGGTTTTTGGAGAGAGCTGCAAAAATAAAACATCAGGTGCAGCAGCAGTTGGCAGTGACACAGGCTTTCACTGAGCCTTCACAAAGACAATTGAAAGCAGGGCTAGTTTCAGAATAAATTGTTAAATAAATAGGAAGGAATAAGAGAACAGATACAGAGTAAATTCTGCAACCACATTTTAACAGCATTTGTTTCCCTATTTATTTGGGCAATTCATTTTTGGTGAAAAATTAAGAATGGCAATATTTACTCTCTTGGAACACAGGCTGAGTTTCGTTTGTGTGAGTACTGTAGAAAGTCCACCTTAATTTTGACAAAACAAAAAGCAACCTTTTGACAGTATACTTTCCATGATGTCTGTTTTTGTTAATTGCTTTTTTTTGAACCCTCAACTTTAGGAGTTTCTTTTTTGTTGGTATTATTACTTGGAATCTTACTTTTCATTAAGTTGCAAAGATATACCAAGTGCTTATGCTTGCAGATTTCATATTGAAAATGTGTCCTGATCTTCATTTCAGAGAAAAAAAAAGAGGTTACAAAAAACATTATCTTACACTCTTATTTATTGTTTATTATTATTGTTTAGAATTTAGCTATAGATAGGTTTTTACTGTTATTAAGGTAGATCATGATGTATGTCTATTTTTCTGGTAGGAATTATGAATTTCTGTATATGTTTAGCATATTCTGTTATAACAGGCACCATAAAATCAGAGTGTCTTGGCTGTACATTGAGTGTTGTTGTGATGGGGATGAGGAACAGAGGAACAGCTGCCTGGATGAATACAGATATCTGAGCAGTGACTGGAGTACAGATGAATACAGATATCTGAGCACTGACTGAGCACGAAAATGGGCACTGCCCTCCTTAAGGAGAGCAAGGAGGGCTCAGGCACAGCAGGAACAGCTGCTGCCAACGTGGCTGCTGACCTGGGACGCTGCTTCTTGAGAGGGGGAAACACCGCAGCTCCTCTGCATTTTCACCTATGGTCTATTTGAATTTAGGCACAGATTTTAAAAGACTAACATATTTGACCTCCCAAACGTTCCCAAACCTTTGTTGGTTGAAGTGAGCATCCGCAGAAGCCTCGGAGACATTACCTTGCACAATTTTTTTCGTGTTTCCCATTTTGGTGACTTATCACACAAGGCAACGATTAAGTTTGAAAAGAGATAGGGGAACTTCCTCCACTCATTTTGGAAATTAGTCCAGGAAACAGAAGAAGAAAGGAATAGCCCTTAAAGTGCTAAATAGTTCTTTAAGTCTTTGAGGAAATGATATAGGAAGTGAGAGAAGAAAATCATGTATTTTACTCTCTACATATATTTTTTTTGCTAAAATACTAGTAACATATCAGAGTCATCCTGTGAAGACATAAAATTATGGTCCAATTAAAACCAGATGACAGGAAAAAAGAGTCATTTAGAGTCTAGACTTCAGCTTAATGACTCAAATTCATATAAACTCAAGATCAAATATGCTGACATAGGGCATTTTTCCACTAATTCAAGAGTAAACAATGTGTTTGTGCTTGAAAGGAGAGCTCAATGTGTTATATTTTGCATACTTTTTCTGCTTTTTATTAAAATATAGAAGAAGAAATAAATGAAAAAATGTTCTAAAGAAAAAGGGTGAGAAAAAACTGAGGATGCCTTCTCTGTAAAGGGCAATATAAAATCCCATATTAAATTGTTATCTAAGTTAATTATAAAGCAGAAAAGACAAAGTATTCTGTTTATAGCTCTTGGTACATTCTGAATAGGATTTAAAATTCATTTATTTTATAAGGTCATCCATACCCTTGTAAGAAGCTATAATGCTCTGCTAAGTTTTGTAGGATTTTAACAAATATTTATACATAAATTCAAATGCTGCAAGCACTGCTTTATTCAGTTGAACTTTTCAGAAAGTTTTATTTTGCAAAACTGTTTGGATAAAAGAGAGGAAGTCCCACTACAAGCTGTAGAACTCTATTCAAAAGTTTCATGGACATGAGCAGGAAGACATAGCATGCCGTGGGTAAGTTTATATAAGATGAAATGGCTTCTGTGCTTCATTCCCAGAGCCAACAGACATGGTGCAGTTTGTGTCTGTACAAACTCTCCTCTCTTCAAAACATGTTGGTGGCATCCAACCAGCCAACTTGGAACAGCTTCCAACATGTTACCCTTTAAAGCATTCCCAGTCGTGCTAGCTATTACGATAATTTAGTAGTTTTTCTAGTTCTCCTGGATTAAATCTATAAGAAACCAGGGTAACAGGTTAGAAATATGAATGATTACATATCAGTATCCAGCTCTTTTTAAACTTTCTGGAGATATAACTTTAAATATTAGAAAAATAATGCAAATTATTTAGTAGGTAGAAGTACAACCGCAGGGATCCACAATATTAAGAAGGTGATGATTTTAATACCGTACACTGACTGGTAGCTTATAAAAATTCCACTAAATGAAAGCACTACAAGTCAGCAATACAGCAACCAAACCCAGACAATGACTACAGGCAACTATAGCAACAGCATGATGAGTGATAATCATAAGTTTGATGATGGATGGATGGATGGATGGATGGATGGATGGATGGATGGATTATCTATCTATCTATCTATCTATCTATCTATCTATCTATCTATCTATCTATCTTTGCATCCATCCCAAAATATAACTAATGAAATTACATTAAAAAACAGTGGATATTTATTATAAACTCCCTAGCAAAGTCATTACCAGCATAGCATTCTGGTCATGAGGCACTCTTCTGCCAAGATCTCCAAGTTCTCATATCTTATAAAGGTCTGCAAGATGCCTGCTGTTGCCACTTGGGAGTCACAAGCATATCCTGACCAATATTTCAAGCTAATTTGGAGGAAATGCTCACCTTTCTCAGCCCGTGGCATCTGCAATGCTGTTTCCCTTCTGATGAACTCACATTGATGAATTTCTGAGTCTCTTTTATCTCCTTATAATGCTGTGACCCACAGGCCACACACATTCTCAGCTGTCCAGACTATCCTTCTGCTGTTTTGCTGAATCCATTCTAGTTGATCCTGAAATGCAAGAGTCTGGGGAGCCAGTTCTTTGAAACGGGCTGACAGACAGCTCCTCTTTTCTTTCGTTCACAGCTGTCTTAACCACAAAGCTATTGCATTATTTTTGCTATGTTCTATTCATTATGCTGGCTCAGCAGCTTGTTAGTTCAGCAATTCTGTTAGAGTCTACAGATATTTTAAGGCCCACCAGTTATGCTTACTCAGCGACTGAGTTAGCCTCTGTCCTATCTCAAGCAATGTCAGATGCAGTTTTGCAGGGTTTAGCAAGAATTGTACCATTCAGCACTTCAGCCCCATGCACACCGAGAGATAAGTGATACATTGCGTCCCATCTTTGCTCAGCAGTTGCCTCCCCGGCAAAAAACAAGATCTGCCAAAGTTTACTGGCCTGTACTATTGTGGTGTTATTGCAGATTCCTTCCTCTGTCAGAAAAATCATGATCCCCTTCAGCACTTTGGATTTCCTCTTGCAGCTACCCAGCCTTATCGTTTTGGTTTCAGCACTGCTCACATGTAGCCAAGAAAACGATCCCTAATCAACATCTTTCTGGGCCACCAGAGCTCCTCGTCAGCAAACATATTTCAGGTGGGACTGTGCGAATGCCAGTATGGTCTTTCCCCTGTCCCTGCAGGAGGTTTGCCTTTGCTGCTCCGAGGCACATGATATCCACTTGATGACCTCATTCCAAAGCCACACACAAGCTGGTTTGCCGGTTCTGAGGCAGAGGAGAATGTTTGATTTCCGCACTGAGAAATCTTCGTCAGCCCGAGTGAAGAAAATGGGCAGGTAGGTTTCTTACCAGCAATCACAGCGCTACCCAGGGCTCCATGCAATGACCAAATATGCTGCCGTATGGCCAGCACCCAGGAAATCCTTCCCCATCCTGGAGGATTTATTTGCTGTTTGATCAAAGGCCGGAGTAGGGCAAAGAGCAGATGGTGGCATCGGTGGCTGCAGAGTGACAGCACCAGGATTAGCCCCAGTGTGAACCAGCAGAGTGACAAGCCAAGAGAAGGAGGATTTGATTGAAAAAAGCATTTCCACAGGTGACCTGCTGTAAAAATAGCATATGGTTCAGGAGATTGCAGGCTGCTGTATGGATTTAACATGGTCTGTGCTCTGTGCTCCTTGGCACTAAATGTAGAACAAAAGAATTACTGAAAAAGCCGCACTGAGAAAAAGAACATTCGGTGTGGGTTTCCAAAGGAACCAAAATATAAAATAAAAAAAAGAAATTAAAATAACTGAAGAGATATCCTAACCCTGGGAAGCTGTGATTCACTCACATGATTTAAACTCTATACAAGTGACTGAGAAACTTCAAATATTAAAAACATTTTCAAATATTAATAAATAACATATCATATTTGTTCTACACTAGAGGAATGGTGTGACACCTGATATGGTTAAAATGTCTCCCCACACCTAAATTTGAATACCAGATGTAAATTTTTTGTGTACCTTAAGCCGCTTCTCAGGTCTGCATGTGCAGATGGAAGTAATAATTTTGTGTTTTAATTAAATATAGAATGTTCACCCACTCTTTGCACATTAAATGTTAATGACAAGAGCGTGACATAAGTGTATATTTATTTTTTTTAATAAATGCAGTTCATGGATTTGAAGGCTGTGTTGACATCATAGACTATTTTCCTCCCAAGTTTTATTAGTGTTTTTCCAGCCTGTTTCATATTTCTCTAAAAGAAGGCCACTGCCACTCCCAAGCACACTTTCTGCTGGTGGTTACAATCAAGTGTATAGCTGACAGAAGACTGAAGCAAGCAAAGATGAGAACATTTTCCCTGCAAACTTAATTGTTGCTGAAGTTCATTAAACTAAAATGAAAGTCCTGGAAATCCTTATGCTGTAAAGAAGTTTCTGCTGAGATGGGTTTGCTTTTGGTCTGGTTTCTTTCTTACATACCAACTCTGTGATGTACAGTCTTCTTCACACATTTAAATCAGTTGGTTGCTTAATGTCACTGAGCAAGATTCTAAACCAGAATTATGAAGCTTTTATAATTACATTTAGAGCTTAAGTATTCCTCTAATTTATCCATTTCCCATCAATAAAAGATTTTTCAGGTAGAGAAGTAATTTAAGCTCAACATCTTGTAAAATATTTTTTTTAAATGTAAGAACATTTTAAACCATTTTTTTCCCCTGGGAAAACAGTGAATTGAGCAGTATTAAAATTTTTAATTAATTTCTCATATTGCCTTACAGTTGGTTTAAAAAATAAATGAAAAAAACCGACCACCATACTTTTTTGAATAAGCTGTAGTGGTAAAAAAAAAAAAATTCTGGAGCTTTAAAAAAGGTAAGAATCAAAAAATAGAACAAAAGCAAGGAAAATCTGTGGTTGTCTAGTGAGTTTATCTTTCTGAGAGCAGAGGCTTAAAGCATAGCTGTAGTTTCAAGAGGAAAACATCAGTGGAAAGTACGACATCAGGGTGAAAAATGTTTGAGGAAAGAAAAAAGAGACAGCAGAGGAAGATGGGGGTCAGTGGAGGAGAGAGGGATGCAGATGAGGGATCAGAAGCATGAGCACAAATTTTCTGAGCAACAGTGTCAAATGCAGGCTCCAGACTGAATTGCAGAAAAGTGGAAGTAAGAAAATAAGTAGTCTCAATATTAGTATTAACAGGAACCGCAGACCGCAATTCTACTGGCAACCATTACTATTATTGAGAAAAATAACAAATATTGTACTCCTCTCTACCTTCTCACAAGGATGCCATTTGCTTTAAGACACAGCTTTGCTCTGTGGGTATATACCTACACTTTGGGAGTTTTAATCAGTCTGAGTTGTGAGTTAACCAGTAGTTGTTAGCAACAATTAGGACAAAATTTGTCTGTGGGCTGACTTCATTGTCTTTCCTATCATTGTGTCAGAGCTAATACTTGGTCCCTGATGCACAATGACCTACATAAAATCTGAAAGGACAGCCTTGAAATGAAGGGCTCTCCCTTTTTCTGTTTTTTTTTTCTTTTTTTTAATAATTTTTTAAATTTTAATGTATCAAGAGTTCAATCTAGACTTTTCTCACCTCTGTTCCTTGTCCCATTTGCTCCCTTGTTTTCTGAATAAGCATTTACTTCTGTTTTCAAGTGTTTTTAAAAGCAAAAGATATGCAAGAAAATCAGTGGAAAGCTACACTCTTTTACTAATTCTTATCCTGTATCTCTTGCTCCAGAATACCTACAGTTGAAGAGTTTTATGAAACAGAACATTGTTCTGATTGCAGCCTAATTAATTACTAACACCTACAAATAAAATGCATTAATGCTGCCAAAAATGACAACCTTTATCAGGGCACGATGGAGAAAAGCATTAAGAAAAGCTATGTGGATTGTCTTAGTGGATTTATAAATGTCAAATTTCAACCACAGGTGTTCAATATTCTGCTGAAAATTTTAGTATTCACTAAGAAAATAGTTGGTGTTACTAGTTCCACTCTTTAAAGAAAAAAAACCTCATTATGAGAAAATTCATATTTTTTGAATAATTTTTTTTACTTTTAATGAAGCTGAAAATATTTCTCCCCTGTGTTCTGCTTGTACAGCTGAAGCAAAAAATTTAAAGTGGCTCTCTCTGATTTAATGTGCTGGTGTCATGTAATATTCTTCCTGAGACACCAAGCAAAGTTCTGCAGCAGATGTCTGTACTAGCTGTGCACAGTCACTTCCAAAACTTCCACAGAGACAAGAGGAAGCAAAAAGAAGAGAACTGCTGAAATATGAAATGCTAAAAATTTGAAGTTTGCTTCAGGTGTTGACTCTGTTGATGTCTTAGCATCTTCAAGTCCAAGTCCAAAGTATAAATGGTATGGATAAGTGTGACAAGCTGCAACTACCTGGACAATGGTTCCTTATTCTCAGCTTAATTTAGTACCTTCTAGCTTTCTGAGGAAAGCCTGTTGTATTGTAAAGAGAAATGTCATGTGAAAAAAAAATGTTTTAAATTCTATCAGATCACATAAGCGCAGAGAAAATGCACAGCAAAGAATTCTTTGTGTTGTCATTTTTGTGCCCAGGCTGGATCTGTAACCACCACTGAATTTGGAGTATCTCTTATCAGTACTACTTCATACTATGCTTTCTGAGGAATATGCAGAGCACACTGTATCTATTAAGAGGTTTTTTTTTCTTTTCTGCTAATCTTTAATTGAAATCTTTTTTATTATCAGTATTCATTATAAAGTCACTTCAGGAAAGATTTCTTTCCCCCTCCCCTATAAATACTTATTAGTAGAGTAGTTAGTATATTTGTAGGTGATAAAATAAAATAAAGCATAGATTCTGTGTAGGAAATTCTGCAGGGAGAGCCTTATTGCATGAATGTGAATGAATAGGAAAAAAAGGTCTTAATTTCCAAAGAGCAAGAATAATTTCCAGATTTTCCTATGCAAAGTAAAGTCACAATCTTAAAAATAAAAGGTGAAAAATATTTCAAGAGAAACCATCCTTCATAAAAAAGCATTGCCTGTCAGAATTTGTGAAACTGAATGGACCTTCTCAAAAAATAGGCAGTCTTCCTAACAATACAAATGTTATAGGATTTTACCTGGCAGGGGCGGGGGGGTGGGGAATCAAAGGGGGAATCAAAACCAGCCTACCAAATCAGTCAGGAAAGTGATGAATATGGCACAAATGGCTGAACTTGCCACTGAACATTAAATGTAGCCAGACTTGGACTTAACTGAGCAAAAACATATGGGGGGCAGGGGGAAATGGGGAGGGTGAGAGTGGGGCAGCATCTGTGTGTGTAATCAAAATATTTGATATACTCTGTTTGCTAGGCTAAGATATAAGAAGGAAAAGCATTTTTTATTTATTTCAAAGGCTATTGTTTTAAAATGCATCTTAGACAACTAAGTAGGGGTCAGTGAACTTTTCAAAGTGGAGGAGAGGAGAGGAGAGGAGAGGAGAGGAGAGGAGAGGAGAGGAGAGGAGAGGAGAGGAGAGGAGAGGAGAGGAGAGGAGAGGAGAGGAGAGGAGAGGAGAGGAGAGGAGAGGAGAGGAGAGGAGAGGAGAGGAGAGGAGAGGAGAGGAGAGGAGAGGAGAGGAGAGGAGAGGAGAGGAGAGGAGAGGAGAGGAGAGGAGAGGAGAGGAGAGGAGAGGAGAGGAGAGGAGAGGAGAGGAGAGGAGAGGAGAGGAGAGGAGAGGAGAGGAGAGGAGAGGAGAGGAGAGGAGAGGAGAGGAGAGGAGAGGAGAGGAGAGGAGAGGAGAGGAGAGGAGAGGAGAGGAGAGGAGAGGAGAGGAGAGGAGAGGAGAGGAGAGGAGAGGAGAGGAGAGGAGAGGAGATATTTTGCAGATTTTCTAAATACAGACTAATAAGATTTTGCAGCATGCCACAGAAAGGACAAGAGGAGAATACCAGGTCAAGAAATTATATTGAGCATTACTTGGAATGAAGCAATTGGAATTTTAGCCATGTCCCCTGAACCAGAAAGTACTTGAACTAGTCAGCTCAGCCTGCATCTCCTATGATTAATACAAATAGATGATAATAACAAGAATAATTCCCAGAGACTTGAGCACTGCTATTTAAAAGTATTTTAAAGTAATTGGAAAAATGGAAATAATAATGTATCTCTATGTCCCAATTTCTACTTTGTCTGTCCATCAACTTTTCTTTAATATAAACTGTTACTTTTTGTGCTTTGTGTGTCTGTTGATAGCATCATTACTTTTTTCTTTTCCTTAAAAAGCCTTTCTGCAATCTTCAAATACATGAGTTAGAGTAGAATAGTTCAAAAGTCTCTAAATATTTTCAACCTGACCTATACCTGCATATTCTGAAAGAGGGAAATAGTCTGAATGCTACTATAAAAATCTACTTTGTCTTTAAAAAAGCTATGAAAGTTTCTTCAGATAGATGTTTAATTTGTACTTCTTTAATGTGTGAATAATGCTAACCCCAAATCTTCCATCTCCTTCTTTGTTGCTTTAACTTCCAAAAAACCCCACAGCTTCTCTATATTTTCTAAGAACCAAAATGTCCTAGTTTGTTCTCTCTTTTTCATTTGAATATGTGGTATTCTGTTAGGAAAAAAACCCTATGGCTTTATTTTGCTGTCCCTTGAAAATTCCCTAGATTGAGATTTTTTATTTATTCTGACTGCCTAATCAGATATTAAGAAATATAAGGGCTTAAGATTTTCACACAAAATACAGAACAACACCGTCTACAGGTCTTCTGCGGATAAAAGAGATTCTGATAGTTCTAATGTGGAGATGTGCAGATGAGTGACAAGGTCAGTCACTTTTATTTATATAGACATAATACTCATAAAAATATGTAGCCTTGGTTTAGTATAAAAAACACTTTACAAAGGCAGTCAGGATCACTGAGAGAGCAGCAGAGAGAGGAAGTGACTTGCTTAAAGACATTAAACCTTGTCACATGTGGTGAAGCAACTCAAGAATGCCTCTTTGGTGTCTAAACTCAGGTGACTCTCCTGGAGTTACTCACTGTTATACACTCATATGTATATTCACAGTTCTTTCCTATCTTAGATACAGTTCTTGATTTGTGCACATAAACCATTTTATTTTTTCCTAAGAGCACTGAACATTGTACAATCTTGCTGACTGTAGTGGCTGCCAAAGCAGCAGATTTTGCAGTAACTGCAACAGATTGAAAGTGGTAATGGTGAAAACTGAAAACTGTAAAGTAAAAGAGGGAATAATTCATATAGGGGATAGATAGCTGTCACATGCTTTTCACAGCCTATCAAACAGCTGCTATTCAAAATTGCACATATTGATTATTTGAAGTGGTATCCATACTAGCTCATTATCTGCTTTTGGACTTGAACATGCATAGCATTTGTTCTACATTTTCAACCAATGAACAAATTTGTTAAAATGGCAATTTTTTTGATTTACAAACAATGAAAGAAGTGAAAATAGTGAAAAACCATTCATAATAATAGAACATTCTCCTGCTACAAAATCCTTTGATATTTCTTGTATTGAAAAACACTGATGAAAAATTGAATTGTCTTTTTTTCCCATTTTGCCTTTCTTCCCCGCATCTTAAGAGCAGTTAAACATTCTATGACATAAGTCATAGAATACATATTGATGCCTGAGATTTTAACACAGAAAAGGCACAACAGACTGAATGAACAAGCTGTGTTTGTAATGATGCTGAGCATGTGGAACCACATTTATTAGTCTTTCTGTGAAGGACATTTATTCACAAAGAGGTTAATGTTTGGTTTTTTTAAGATAGTTTATCTATTTATGCAGAATGGTAAATAATTTGGGGCTTAAACTTACATCTCTTGGTACCATGTATTAAAGGGTTCCTAAAGTCTAATACTAAAAGGATTGTGCTAAAGCACATCAGGAAACAGGGAAAACCTCAAGTTATAGGAGTTTTACAACTCTGCCATATTTTAGGCAGCATCTCTAGGCAGCAAAATATGGCCATCAGGTTTTTGAAGTGTTACCAGATAATCAAAAGTTATCCGCTGACTACCTATATACAGTTGTCCAAATAAAGTTGTTGTTAGATATAAGCTTTTATATGCCTTAATATTGAGAAAATATTGTTTTTCAAGAAAGGTTAAAGAAACATACATAAAAATACGCTGGAGGTCATCTCATCCTACACAAATCAGAATTAAATACAATTACATCTCTCCTGGAAGCTGTTTGCTTAACCATCTTCCTAACAACTTTCATTAATGGAAACCTAGACATATCGTGCATCATTTTCCCCTTAACATTGAACCTGTATTTCCCATGTTCCAGCTCAAAAGAAAAATTTCTTCACAGGAATGCTGGTCAGGCCTTATAACAGACTGCCCAGGGAAATGGTTGAGTCACCATCCCTTGGAAGTATTTAAATGACCATAGATGTGGCATTTAGGGACATGATTTAGTGGTGGACCTGGCAACTTAACAGTTTAACTCAATGACTTTAAGGGTCTTTTTCCAACTTTAATGGTCCTATGATTCAAATCCTTTCCTCAATTTATTCACATTAGAAGTGGTGAGCAGTGTACTCCTTTGCTTCATCTTCTTTGGAGGTATTTGAAGATTATTACAGAAGTTCCTCAACCTTCTCTTTTGCTAAGCTGCTCCATGTCTTAATTTTTTTTGCTTGTTTGTTTATTTCTCTCTTTGGTCTAATTTTATGCCCGACTTATCAGCCATAAGTAGCTGCACTTTTTGTTTCCTGGTGTGAATTCCTGCTATTAAGTAGAAAATGAAAGTTTTTTCATGCTCTTTCCAGATATAACTGTTATACCTCCACCAAAATGGAAGGCTAGGGTTTGGGGTTTTTTTTTTAGTGGTTTGGTAGAGTTGACTTATGCTTGGTTGTGGTCTCTAGCTGACATCTTTTACTTTTACTGTTTTTTTCCTAAATTGCTGCTGAAAAGATTTCCCAATAAGCAGATAAATAAAAGTTAGGCATGTTCCCTGAATTTTGATGTTAGGGTTGGAGCTTTCTATCTGTACCAGAAAACTCTTAGCACATTTTTATCTGTATTTTCCAGTGCTTAAGAGGATGTTAAAAACATGCCAAATGTCACAAGGCAGTTGAAATTCATTCTGAATATCTGAATGTCTTCCAACACACAACACAATGCTTCAGTTTTACTGTTTAGTGCTCTGTTTGCTGTACATTTATGCTGTCATTTTTTGCAGTGTGCCCTGTAGTACAAGATTTTTCTGTTTATTACATCTGAATGTACTCAACATATTGCCCAACACAGAAAGATACAACAATTTAGGGGGCAGGTGGGTGCTGTATGTACTATCAAAATACATGGTTACAGAAACAGATTAATATATTTGGACTAGCTATTTACTGAAAAAGGGCTACCTTTATGGCACTATTTTTGAATTGCTAAACTTTATACCATAGGCTTATACTCTTAACTCATGTATTATTGTCTATTTAATGCCGTTTCCAAAACTGGTTAAAAAATGTCATTGTTACATTAAAGCATGTCTGAGCTAAGGGCATATACTTTCTTTCCAATAGTCTTTAGCATTGTTTTTACCATTTCAAAGCTAACTCTGTAATTTTTGCCTTTCCTAATGCACAGCTACCTTTCTACCAGCTCAAAAGGCATGCAAACACATCTGGTAACCAATTACCAGTAGCATCCTAACTGAGACAGGTGTCCTGAGTCCTAAATCCTAAGATCATCTTTGAAATCAGGTCTTCAATGACTTCAGGTATTTGGCACTGCTGCTTTCTTCCCAGCTGAAATAAAATTCCAATTTACTTTCCTCTTTAGATCTGCACAGGAAATGGCTCTACATCAAATTGTTATGATCAGGGAAGATATTGCTTGCAGCAGTCTCTCACAGGTTTCAAAATGACTCAGAGGGATTGAACAGCTGTATGCATGTCACTAGTGAAGGAAAAGGGGAGAAACAAAAAAGAAGGAGAAATGAACAATTTGTAACTTTTGATGGAAGTAAATTTGCAAATAACAACAGAAGACAAATAGAAGATAAACAGAGTGGTTATTTCTGAGGTGGAGACAAAAGACATTTGAAATGTTACTGCAGATCATAGAACTGCATTGTTATAAATGACTCTGTTGAAAGTTATATCCCTTCTTACAGGCTAACTCTGACATTTCTGTTTAATAAAGGTGTGAAAATGTTACTGAGAGTTTTAATGGAGCTAATAGTCTCATGATTTTAATGAATTTCAGCACTTTTCATACCAGTCTTCAGGAATTCAATTGTAGTCCATAGCAATTGCTTAAGAATTTTCCATGAAATTTCCACTTCACAAAAAAGGTGAATTCAGAAATATGAATGATAGACAATTTAGTGAGATGCTTATGTTTTACATGAAACTTTACATAAACTTTACATAAAGGAAATATCTGCTTCCTCAAATGATTCATACACCCCATTTTCACAAAATTTTTAAACTTGCAAATTTTAATGAATCTTTTCTTATTTTGGCACTTGCAATATTGTACATATTTTGTGTCAGAGTTTTTACTCTTAAGAATCTTTGATTCTTCATTGGAGATTTGTCAGAATCCTTCTTACTACCTTTTCCAAGTGAAGCTCATGACCAATACCACAAGGGATTGTTACTTCAGGAATGATAAAATTTTACGTTTATTAACAACTATAATTTTCTAATGCATGAATTCCACTTAAGCAAAAAAATATTAAAAGGCCTTATTTTTATTGATTTTTTTTTGAATGGCACATGGCATGTATGGCACTGTACTGTACTGTATACAGATACTGTACTACTACTGTGTTGATAAAGCTCTTTGTTTACTAATTCACCCTGTTTTCCTGCATCGCTGCACTATTTGAGTTTAAAATATTATAGTGCTGTGATAAGCCACCACAATGTCAGAGCTTCCTTACATGATACCCCCACACATGAAAAGACAATACATCTCCTTTGCAAGAAATTATTCACAGTTTTTCTCTGGTACAAAAGGTGTTCTCATGTAACAGCACTTCCACAAAGCCATCTACTCCTGAGGAACGCAGGAGTCACTACTGCAGCCTGCAAAGAGAGGCTTGTACTCACCAGTGCTGTACAATGCAAGACATGATCCTTGGGAAAATGTGTGTTTCACTCTACCATCTGAAATACTCTGTTTGGGTGATAAAGCTGATATGATCTGTCAGAGGAAATCAGGAGAGGCTTCAAGCTTTTTCCAGCATCATGCTACTCTCCCTGAAGGTGTTGCAGTGACTGATGCTTGTCAGACAGGACTTCTGAGGCTGTGGCTCCAAGTATTACAGTGTTTCTCCCAAGTGCAGCTACAAGCTCCTGAGTGCCCTAAATTTTTGAACTAGAGTTCTTCCAAGAAAAGGTCTTTGCCAATCATTTTACCTGGACTTACCCACTGCTTCCAGGGATAACTCAGGAATACTTGTCAGAAATACTTGCACAGACCTGCCTTGAGTAGAGGATTGAAGGATGGAAACAGTTATGAAAAATTAAACATAATCATAATACTAAATTATATTCAGCTTCAAATTCTTTCACAGATGCTTCAAAGTCCCTGCTGAAAATCACTGTTTGTATGTCCCATGCCTGCAAGCTAAATTCTTCAGCACAGAAAGAAGCTGTTAGCAGTGCTGGTGACTGCAGTGTGCCCACAGGGCTATCTCAGTCTGGGACAGTTCTATGTCCAGTTTTTTCTTTGTTATGATCTCTGAGCTCTGGGCACCAACTTAGAGATATGACACACGAGAATTTGTGCCAGAGGCACTTTCTCTGTTCTAGGGGGAAAATTCATCTCCCTCCTCACTTCTCTTTCTATTTCTCATTATACAAAGTCGTGCTGCTAGTGTTTTTCCACATGTGTGCATTGTAAGCCTTTCTTCTTATCTTCAAAAATGGAGATTTATGTTTAGTATCAATTCACATACCTTAATATTTTATACTTCTGCAATGTTCTTATTTTCCTTCTGAAGTAGATGTTTTTAAGGTGCTTCCCTTCCTTTCCCAGTTCCACCCTCACTACTGAGGCACTCAGAGGGTCTGACAGTGCTGAACAACTTTTTAGTTTCTGATAGATGCTACAGAAGATACCTGGGGGCAGAGCATATCACTATGGGCTGCCTAAAGCTTTGCAGCCTCTCCTTCCCACTGCTTTTACCTCTTGTTTAAGGCTTTGATTGTCATAACATGGTACCACTTGCCTCCCCTAAAAGGCCATTCATTGCTGCAGAGCTGTGCTAGAAGAGCTACATGCTCCACCTTTTTAGAAGGCTATAGGAAAGGTTGCTGACATTCTTGTTTTCATTTGTACCCCAAAAAGATCCTGTGTCTGTTCTTCTGGCTTGGAGTAATATCACCAGGGCTGTTGGCATATCAGCTGCTCTTATTTGAGTACACCAATGACAGAGAGAGCCATAACTTTAAATATATGGTATATATAAAAAAAAAATCTTCATATTATGGTTACAGGAGTAAACAATTTATGAGAGTGACTTTCTTAAAATTTGTCTCCTTTTACATTTTGGTGCTTTGCTACATTTTGGTGTAGATCATTTCACTGAATGATTTCCCTTTGCATTTAATCGTTTTCTTTTTTCCCCCTGCATTTTCTCCTAAAAATAAAATTGATTTTGAACAATTCATCAGTGCACTAGGAGTTTTTTTGACATCATTCCCACTCCTTCCTTTCTATAGACAGCCAGCTTTTTGCAGACATTTTCATAGAGGCTTTGTCATTCTGATTTTTCCTCTTAAGGTATTAAGAGGTAAGTAATTAATCTTTAAAAGTATACAGGCAGGCCAGCATTCAAAGACTGAAGTGCAGCATACTAAACAGGCACCGTCTTTATATATTTCAACTGTACATAAAATAAGACTGTCAGTTTCCATATTAATTTCTTCTGTTACAAATTCTGAACAATAAATATAATTTTCCACTGAATATCTCAACTCTGTAAGGACTGACTTATTGGTTTATATGTTTTTATTGTTTTTTTATGCATTTTAACCTTTTTAGTCTTTAAAATTTGAAAGGTAATATTAAAACCACATATAAATTTCCTTATCAGAACACTAAAAAGATATGTGAAAAATAAGAATTATAAATTTTGCAGAATTACTAGCAATATAACTCACAGAAATTGGATTTCCTACATTTAAAATAGACACAAATTTTTATTTCATGTATCCAGAAATTACATTAGATTAGAAAAAAAAATATCATAGCCATTCCAAGTTTCTAAAACATGAAATGTCTGACCAGATAAAGTAATTACTACTTCTATTAGGAAAGGAAGCTATTACATTAAAACAAGAAAAATCAGATAAAAAAATTACATATAAAGTTATATTGAAGAAAATGCTGTTAATTTACTTAATATGCACTGCACCAGAAATTATCAAGAAATTTACATATTTAGTATGTTTATTTATATTCTTGGCTTGGCTAATATCATAAATATAGTATATCACTGTCAGTTTTATTATAGATTTTGTTTACTTTTACTGATTAGATAATCCTAAGTAAAATATAATTAAAGAATATGAGGTTTTGTAAAATAATACATGTATAAAGGAATTCAAGCTGTTAGAACATATATTATTTTGTAATATATTGATCCACATGTTTACCCAGTTTGGAAAAGAAAAATGGAAACTATCATATTCATATAAGAGAAAAATTACAAGTGTTTGGTTTTAATGTCCAACCTAAGATATGAATCTGATATAAATTCTACCTTTTTTCTGAAATGTATTAATGCAATTCAGCAACTTAAATTCATTTAAGCTGTATTTTATTCTTATTAGAAAATCTAATACCACATTGATTAAAAAATGCTGGATTTTTTATCATAACATGCTACATCATTTACACCAGGCAATTTTAAATGTATTTCAGTTTTTCAAAGGAGGAAACTAAAGACAATATTTGTGCCTAAAGTGTTTATACATGTTTTCCTTTTCAGCACACATTGTTGTAAAGGAAATTATTATTCTTTTCATATAATTTCTACATAGTGACATATTTCTTGTTGAGAGCACAAGCATGAAAATTAATTTTCTACAATGTGCTAGCTTGGCTATAGGCCTAAAAGATTTTTCCCTGTCTTTGCAAGAAGTTTGTAAATAAAGTACACCATTTTTCTCAGAAGTGTTCTAAGATCTTCAAGTTACTACTGCAATTATTTACAGATTCATGGATTGTAAAGTCAGAGGGGATCATTAAACTTTTAAAGTGACATCAGATATCTCTGAGATGAAGTCACTAACTAAGACCTGTCTACTTTGAAGGCATTCCAGCCTGGAAAGAACAAGTACAAACATTTGATCCCAAAATTACAGTACTAAATATATAGATGAATGTAAAGAGGGAAGAGGGAAGGAGACCAGAGGAGAAAGGGAAAATTTGGGATGCTAAAGCAAAGTTACACAAGATAATTTCCAGATTACTCTTTATAATATCTCTGGACCATCAATAGTCAATATGACCCTTGTTGGTTCTCTAGAATGAGAGACAATGTCAAGCAGGTCCTGGAACAGAAACCCCCAGAATTTCAGTTTCCTGAAATTGGTAGATTATGCAATTTCCTTTTATGACAACCTGTATACAGACATTGTGCACAAGTCAGATGGTCTTGCCTTTGAAGAGCCAATGAAGAAGGGATGCTGTGCCAAAGAACTGTGCTGCCACTTGTGCCATTCCTTCCTTGTGTCTTATCAGTGCTGTACTTTGATTTTAGACAGTTTAAACTAATTTTTTATTTTATTTTAAGAGTTGGTTGATAATTTCTCAATTTTAGACCTATCAGATTGTTTTTTAGCTTGCAGTAATCTGATAGTTGCAAACCCTAGGAATATGCACCATTGTATCTACCAAACAAAAAACAGAGAATTTGATGATAAATATGTGGGAAAAGAGCAGTGTCATAGCATGTCAACATTTCAATTTCCATTTGGTCTGATGATATCATGTCAGTTATTTATTTTTTACACAGCAAGTTAAGACAAAGCAAAAGGACAGTATTGCAAGAGCAATACTGCAAAAACAATACTCCCTTTTATCTTATTTGATTTCACATTTATTTCATTGTCACATGAAAGAAGCAGCTTAATGAATTGAAAAATGTTTTTTCTGCTTCTTTACTTCATCTAAGATTGTTTATTTCTAGTTAATACATATTATTTGTCAAAGTGCTCTGGTATTTAAAGTTGTATTTGAGGGAACATACTAAAGCCAATAATAGATTCTTCAAAGTGGAAGTTTGGATTTGTTTTGCAAATAGCCATTTATAGAAGTTGTTTCATTCCTAAGCACTAGCTTATTCAGGAATTCAATTTCCAAGTTACTTATGCATTTTTAAATTAATTAAGTGACAATCTTCCCCACTTAACCCGATTTCCTTTTCAAAGTCTAAATATTAGCTAGTTTTTCATAAATTATTTCTTCTTAAATGTATAATTTTGTATGGTTAACACATGAAAAAATGTAAAGTATGAAGTAGATTGTATAGTCACTGAGAAGAGATGGATTTACATAATTCATTGTTATATACCATTATTTGAAATAATAAAAACACATTGAATTATAAATAAAATCTTTCTCTGAAGATTTGTATTTACATGAGGTATTCAAGTCTCTTATGAAGCGACTCCCAGTGTGTTTGGACTCATACAATTTTTGCAAATGAAAAGTGGGAAAGGTATTTTGTGAATATGGCAAGATTAAGTGATGATCTAAGTGCAGACCAAATAATGCCCTTACTTTAATCATAGAATTAAATAACTGAGATTCAGTGGCTATATCCCTCAATGTGTGGACTGCATGTGGGATGAAATAAAAATTTGATTCCCTCAAGTTCATAACAATAGTTCTGTTTATAAGCATTGCAAGTGGCAGAGATCAGTGCCCTAAGAATAAAAATAACACCATCAGCTCCTGACTTACTGATATGGAAAAACATCAAGTTTATATCCAAACGTACAAACAATTATTCACCTGCCTGATTTTATGCAGGTTGTGTTGAAGCACCACCTTTGACCAGGAACCACGTTCTAATGCTGCCCTAAGGACTATTTATTGTAGTGACTGCCCCCTGACCACGACAGCTTTCTTGCTTCATAACATCTAACTGTTCCTTTTTGGTATTTAGAGGAGGTGACTTTCCTTTTTCATGCTAATCCTTAAAAAACAAAATCTGTCTTTCAGCACAGGTTGCTGAGATTTGACAGGGTGTACAGATGCTAAGGACATCATGTGCTCCTCACTGCCAGATTCTTATTTCTATGAATGCCTAGAAAGCATGGCTGTTCAGTCTAACACAGTCTCTTAGGACTAACAAAGTGTAACTTGACTTGTTTTGTTCCGTACTGACTCCTGCCACTTTGCAACTTATCTTCCAATCCCTGATTCACCAGGCTAATCTTGCAAAATCCTCAGTGATTTGCTGAAAAGCACTGAAAAACTATACAGTTATTTTGGATTTTTCCTCCCATTTCAAATGTAACAAGTAACTCACAATAAGGACCTTGACCCTATACATTCTTTTTTTGGAATACAAAGCCATTACCAGGCTAAAGCAGCAGCTCGAAGTAAATAGAAGCACCTGAAATAATTTCTTTGTGTTCCTGGCTCCTGTGCACAAAGCCTTTAACACGGTAACAGTGTGTGTCATTTCAGCCAATTGCGGGTTTTGCTCCGATTAAGCTGTAAACCCTTGAAAGTAAGGATTTGTCATGGAAATGCTGACACAGCCTGAACTGAGGCAGGGTGAATGGCATGGCCATGGTTCTCTGTACCAAAACAGCACAGCCTCAATTAGCACCGATCTCTGTACACACAGCCATGACAAAAGGGAAGCCGGGAGCCTGAATATTCACCCAAAGCACTTAAAAGGCCAGCATGAATCATGAGGGTCTTGTATGTTTTTTGTTTGTGTGCAGCTAGGAGTCTGGTGTGCTATTCATTCTAGGTTAAGCTTTCAGTGCTGTCTAATAAGTGGCCCTTGTACAAAAACGTGATCTGTGCTTTTCCAGATATTTGTATGTCAGGCAGCTACACAGCAGCAACTTCTGTAATCCCTTCTCCTGCAGTTAAAGCTACTAGAAAGGCTTAATAATATCCCAGAGGCAAAGATGAAACGGTATCTCCACAGCTACTGTTTGCTGTAGAGAGCTTTTGAAGTCGAGCTTAAGATGTCTTTATTTCCCTACCAGAAAGAATTTTTTTCTGCCCTTCTTCTTCCAGTGTTGTCATGATGATGTCTTTTTGCTTGAAAAATATTCCAAGAGGCTGTAGTGTTCCCATAAAGCATTAGGGAATGAGAACAGCTTTTCATCAGGGGCTCCTAGAATCTGTAAGTACAGTTTGTCACTACAGAAACCCACAGCCATCCTACCAGCAATCACAATTTAAAACCCCACACTTTCTTCTTTATCAGGTTTATAGCAGCCTCAACCTTCACTGGCAGCTTACTCCTGCCTGGCTTCTGGCTTTTAACTTCAGTTTTTAATTACATATAAACTGAGTTCATCATACACCTCCAATTTATAATTCATTCTTATTTGGGAAATATGATAAAGCTGTTAAATCCCTATAAATTTGCATCAAATGATGGTATGGCTTGATTAAAAAAGAGGATACGTTCATATTCTTGCAAATACTTACTGATTCTAATTATCAGAATTATATTTAGCAGTTAGGAATTCTAATGATATTCCATGCCCTCTTGTGAAAGGTAGTAAACAAAAAAAATCCCAAAATAGCAAGTTATTATTTAACCATAAGACAAAAAATAGCAGATTCAAACAAAAGGGAATTACAATTAAAAAAAGGTACAATGCTTGTCACCACAATTCTTGTCAGTGGCTTACCACTGCTAAGTCTCTTGGTATCCAATCAAGCAAAAATTCTTAGAAGGGTAAAAAATGGTACTGAAGCAGTTTAGCAGAAGTTTAGTAGCTATCCCTTCCCTGATGGGACGGAAAACCAGGAAGCAAATGTCACCATGGTGCTTTGGATATGTAACAGCTGAGGCTGGGCACAACCTTGTGGATTCAAGATAAATTTAATTTCTCAGTGGAAAATAAAAAATGAAAGGTAGAGGCAGGAAATTCTTTTAAAAAAGTGAACAATATTTTTACAGAGTATGATGCAAAAAAAAAGGGTGTTGTAAAGAATATAAATAAGAGGGAGTGAGAAAATAGATTTGCAGCATTATTTTGAACATACACAAATAAGGAAATTGAGTTGGTAACTGATAAAGAGGGTATAAAAGTTATCCAATATGAAATCAGTGAATTTTAGCAATATTACTTAATTGGAAAAGTATAGAAGAAAAGTCTTTGCACTCACAAAAAAATGTGGAAAATAATCCTAATATGATGGCATGAGCATGAGGATACCCATGTTGAAGCCGCCTTTAAGATTCCAAGTAAAATTATTATATTTTTCATTGTAAAACAGGAAGGAAGATTTGGGCAAGTTCTGGTTTAGTGAGGCTGAAATATGTCACAGAGAGCGACAACTATAAACAAACATAAAAATAATTCTCAGCAATCACCTACACTTTACATCAGACTATGTAATCGGTAATTTTATGGAAGGATGAGATTCAGTCACAAGAAAAGGTTTAAATATATCAGAATAAACAGTGATATTTGCAGGAATTCACCTGAATTCTTTAGAATCACTTATACTTTACTTGCTAGTAGAAAAATGTGGGAAAGTATGCCTAGGTAATTTTAAGTTTGCCAGATTCAAGAGTTTACTAATATAACTCAACTCTAATGAAAAGATCCAACCTAAAAGTCCCTATCAGCAACTTTTATATAGAGTTATAAAAGTCCTCAATCACTATTGAGAGCAAATGAAAAGGCAAGCAGTAAAATGAATACATCTCTAGATACACATGGACTTTCATTTGTTTATTTCAGAGCTGACCTCTTACTATATGACCTCTTACTATATAACTGAAAGCCAGTCCATATGCATCATGAAATAAACTCAGTATAAATGTTATCATATTGTCTTGATACAGTCTAT
This sequence comes from Fringilla coelebs, assembly GCF_963513975.1. Lineage (NCBI taxonomy): Eukaryota > Metazoa > Chordata > Aves > Passeriformes > Fringillidae > Fringilla > Fringilla coelebs. The sequence continues at coordinate 38,213,459 of NC_140030.1, read as the reverse complement.
CATGTAACTAGCTGTGCTGGTTCATCTGGGTAAGACCTGTTAGTTAAATAAATAAATAAATAAATACAGCTGATTTGTACCGGTTGTATTTTGATTTGATATATGCACTGAAGTGAGTGCTTTGCCTTAGAATTTAAACAGGATCCCTGTGTACAAGATGGGAAGTCCTGTTTTCTCACATTCTGCCCCAAAGCACCAGAAGAGATTTTTATCATTAGAGGTATTTTCTTCCAGTTATTATCTCTGTTTCCATATAAGGACAATAAAGACCAAACAGAAAGGGAGAAGAATTATCCTGCAAACTTAAGCTTCACCCCAAAAGAGGTGAGATTCTTTGGTGAGGTAGTAGTGCAGAGGACCTGCCTGGCACTCAAATTTGAAACCTCAGCAGAAGGTTAGCCAAACTGCAGAAAACTGGAAATTTCCTGTACCTTAAGTCATCAAGGAGATGTAAGCTTGGAGTGTTACAGAGTCCACACCAAAACATGGTCGTTGGACTTTGATGCAATGAATTGTGAATTTTCATCACACCCCAGATCTTTAGCCATACATGCTGGATTTCTAGTGTATCTGTGAGAAACTAGTGAAAAACTGTGAAAAACATGTAGAGCACTCATTTCTACATGCTTGCAGTTTTCTCTTTATAGTATTCCCTAAGAAACTTAAATGGTCTTGATGACTCCAAGATTTGTCTGGAATGGAAACAAGATACCAGAGGTAGTGGAAGATAGATACCTGGGCTTCTCTCTCTTTGCCCACTAGAGACACAGTGCTCTCAGTCCCCCCAGCCAGGAATAGAATAGAGTAGGAACTATATTCTAGACTAAGGTATCCAAACAAAACTTTAAAGTGTTTCAGTTCATGATGGTCTTTTTCACTGACAACGGGGAGGATAAAAGCACAAAGGTAGGTATAAGTTGACTGTGGATTTTCATTTCACCTTCCTGCTGTCTAAACTATGCCCATAGCTGCTAATCCTTTCTCTGCAGGGCTTCTAATCTACCCCAACTGGATTCTAACAACCTTGCCAACTCTGTATAGTATCCTGATGGCTTTTCCTGCTGCTGTGATCTGCAGCAGCATGTGTCCACCTGCCAGCCTTTCCACAGGGCTTCAGGCTTTCATGATCCCATTCTGAAAGCAGCTCGTCATTGTTCCAATCTCTTTGATGCTCTTTTTCTCAGCTTTGCTTCAATAACACTTTGCTTGTCTTTCTTTTTCTCATTCACAGTGGCAGCTTAGCCATGTGCATAGTTTGAATGTCCCTTTCATAAATAGTGTGCCAGTTGGCCCACCCCATGCCTTCAAATTGGAAGGCTCTCAGCATTTTGGCTGCTAATCTGCCAGCAGTTTTAACATAGAGTAAGACACCACCCCAGTGCTCTATCAGTATGTAAACACAGTACAGCAATATTCAGCTTAGGTGTCACATCTTTATCATGGTACATGGCCACACATTTTTGGGGTTGTACGATAAGGTAAAACAGATAATTAATTTAAAAATATATTCCTGTCTCAGAATCTCTGCTGGTCAGAGTGACTCTGAGATAAGTACAAGCCTCTTTTCCCAGCCCAGGAGTCGAAGAAGGAGTCAGAATTCTTCTGTTCTCATTCTCAAGGTTGTTTATTATTTCTTATCTGTAGCATTCTTTCTCCAACCCACCATAGGTCTGTCCGGCAGGTCGGGTTGAGGCACACTGGCCACCCCCGGGGTGGTGTTATCTTTTTATTCTAAAAACTACGTGTACATTATTTACAATACCTTCCCAATACCTATCCCCTATGTTAGACAGTGAGCTTCTACTCTAAACAAATCCAAAAGTGCCACCATCACCCAGAACATGGAGGCTAGGAAGAAGAAAGAAGAAGGACAGGGCACGCCCAAATTCCTCCATCTTGGGACCCCGAGATCCCATTCTAAAAACCCCAAAAAGGTATTTTTCATGCCATGACAAGCTAACTATTATTCTACTTAAACTCTCTTGACTTGTAATTCTTCATATAAAAGTGGTGACCCATTTGCTCCATGAGTCAAAATCAAAGTCTTGGGCTCTGAGCCCCCCAGGCAGGGGCTCAAGTCCTCCAGGGCAGCCAAAGGAATTTCCTGGGTTCCGACATTCCTGGTTAAAAATTGCAGATACAGGTGTTAGACATTCAAACACCTTCCTGCCTTCCTTCCTTCCTTCCTGGAATTATCTAATCCTTATAGCATTTACAGAACGTTGGTAGCAACTGAGGAAAATGAGCTAAAAAAGGAAGTGCAGAGTGACTGAAACATGTTGGTAGATAGAGTGATTACTATAACAGATGATACAAAACACTGTAAATGTGATATTATTTGCATCTGTGTGAAGGTGTCTTTCACTTAAACTTCAGGAAAACCAAAGGCCTATATCCTTTTGGTTTCATTCCCTGGTATCCCACCCACTGATTGAATTTTTACATGTAATTTTTATTGCTATTAACCTAATCAATCTAAACCTGCTGTAAACCTTTCCTGTCAGTGGAGAATTTAAATGTGCTTTTTTAGCTGGCATTATTTAATAAATAAAAGAGAAATGATCTCTAGGCCAGGCTGTACTCTTAGCTCAAAGTCAACTTCTATTTTTTATAAACTCGTCCAAAACTTCCTCTCTTTTCTACTTTAGACTTTAAAATCAAGTGTTTCTTACCTAAAAGTTACTCTGAGACAAAGCAGGGAGCAAAACAAAGGACACAAACTTTATAATTAATACTATGTTTACTATTGAATGTTTTGCTCGTCAACACCTGTCAGGCTTGCAATATTTTCTTCTCAAGCGTGGAAGGTATTATAGAAATGTCAAGACCTCAAAGGAATTCAGTACAAAATGTCTGGGAATAAGTAAAGTCTTTATCTAATATTTTGAAGCACCATGAAAACATGATCAAATACAGATAAAATCCTTGCCCCTTTTCTTAAAAAAAATTGTCACAATTATATGTGGTTTTAACAAATCTTGCCTCTTAGGTTTGCAACAGCCTAATCCACTGATATGTGAAAAAATATATACCTTCTTTGTGTTCATGGTAAGGACTTTGCATTTTGTAGGTGTTTCGGATTTACTACTGAGTGACCTTCCTGCAGGTAGGGCTCCCTGAATGGCCACATAGTGCAATGTACTATTACTCCCAGCAGATTTGGTACTTTCTACAGCATCAATAAACTCTTGAGCAGATGTTCAATACCTAAACATAATGACCACTGGGGAGCCATGATAACTGCCTACAAATACATAAAGGAATGTTATAAGAGGATGGGGACCATTCTCATTAGCCAACAAGGGCAGAATAAGAAGGAATGAGCATTCTCTCTAAGCAGAAAATTTTAGCTTGATTTGAGAAAATCTTTAGCTGATAAGATTAAGACATGATAAAGCAAAACCGACAAAAAAATCGAAAAGGTTTCCATCATTTAAGATATTTAATGCGTCCTTCTGCTATGCCTATTTCAGACAAGCAAACACAGGGCATAGTATATTTATTTATTCATATGTGTCTGATAGGAATTGCAGGTCTCATTAATGAAATGAAGCTTGAGAATGATCTTACTGTGGTTGACCAGAACAGCTATTTGTTTCCATTCCCAAAGAATAAATATTAACCGGGAAAATTCATTTGTACAGGGATTGAAACAAAAATTAAAAATCCTGTCAAGGCATGTTCTTGTGTATATGTGGATATTTGCAGCACTCTGCTGTGGGTCTTTTACCTTAATATTGAATGCCAAGCTTTTCCAAAGCTTTATTAAATTAGTCTTATGAGAAGATGAATAATCTTAGAGCATGAGTGTGCAATCTCACCGATAGTGTATGATATCTATTATATATATTTTACGTCAAAATTATATTTTAGGCATGATATTTCCAAAACTGCAATAGCTTCCTTTCAGTCCCTATTGACTCTCAGAAGACTTCCCATCAGAATCTTCATCAAAAGTGATCAATATCTACAATGTTTTGAGTTTTTAAAAAATGTCACAATTTGCCTAACTGCAGGAACTGACTGCAGGAATATCCTGAAAGAGAGAAAGCAATATCCTTCTTTTCTTGAGATAGGAAATGTTTTTTCTTTAGTCAGAAATAGGTTTGAATAGTTATAAAAAAATGTATTAGCTTTCTAGTCAATAGGGATAAAACCCTGTAAAATCACTTTTATGAGTTGAACACAACAGAAGGAATGATGACTTTTATCTACTGATAATATTTCCAACAGGCCTGAATATAGCTACACCTTACAATCTTGTATTATATACTAGTTTCATTACACTATTTATGAGTTGAATATGCAGATTTCATGTTGCAATAAGGTCTATTCTAGTATTATCAAGATAAACTCTGTTCATGGGCAGATTAAGTTAAAATAGTACCTGCACTTCTGTCATTTTGAAGCCATCATTACACATAGGTATCAGACACCTTTGTATGTGAGCTACAGAGTAATTCCCTTCAAGAAACTTGATACTTATCTGAGTTTCAAGAAACTCAGCTAAGTAGCATTCAACTAAGAAGGCTCTGAAGCACATGGATCCAGTAGGATTTGAAGTGCATTTGCCAAATTATGATCCTCTATACCTTGATATTGTGTTAAAGCTACAGGTTACCCCTACAGGGCAACTGAGAACAAATATAACGATTTTTAGTTATGCTGGGAAATTTCCCAAAAGATCTTAAAGATTGCAAAGAATAAAATTATTTCTATAGTTTTTTGAAGTGTTCATTTTGTGGTAATTTTAATGTCAATAAATCAAGATACACAAGGATTATATGTTTCATTTTTCACCATGTGGTAGGCATCCAAGATCACCAAGTTAAAAACTTTCTCTGACCAAACATCAACACTCTTTTGTATCATGCTCAAGGAATAAAATCTTATTTGATTGATATTATCTTGATTTGTTTAATAAATATTAAACCTTCTCAAAAAATACCTCTCAAAAAAATCTCAAATATTCCTCATGCTTAAGCAAGAATTCCTTAGAATGATGAGTATAAACCACAGAATCATCGAATCACCAAATTTGGAAAAGACCTCTTAGATCACCAAGTCCAACTGTAAACTCCACCACAAGTACAACTTCACATGAGAACCAACATAATCACCATGAAACCATATCTCCAAGAGCCATATTCACACCTTTTTTAACAGTTCCAGGCATGGCAATTTCCCCACTGCCATGGGAAGCCTACTACAATGCCTGACCACTCTTTCAGTGATGTCAGTCCCCCTAGTATTTAATCTACGCTTCTCCTAGTGCAACTTAAGGACATTTCCTCTTGTCCTGTCACTTTGGGGAAAAGAGACTGACTGACAACCTCTTTTTAGACAGTTGTGGACAGTGATAAGGTTCTCTCTGTGCCTCATTTTCTGCAGGAAAAACAACCCTAGCTTCCTCAGCCAATCCTCATAAGATTCCTGCTTCAGACTATTCCTCAGCTTCACACCCATGTGGTTCCAACATCTTCCTTTTCTTTTTTTTTTTGTATGGATTCTGAAACTGCAGTACCTATGTCTGTTCATAAACTTATGGCCTGAAAACAATGATGTTATTTCTTTAAAGAAGGAAACCATTGAAAATTTAGGTTATTTCTGTAGGAGAAAATTAAACCTGTCCAAGAATATATTGGAGCACCAAAGTTACTGGCACAGAAAAATATGTGGGCATGCTAGTATAATTTCACTGCCTCTAAAATAAGTTTTCTACATGCAAATAGACCATTGGTAATGATTTGGGGAAGGTCCTTACCCCTCAGCTATGGAAATTGCTAGGCAAGTCCTAGCCAACATGTGCCAAAATTGTGCTTGAGGGTGTTCTAAGATTTACCAGTGTAGAAGATCCCATAAAAATGCTTTAGAACCTTGCATGGCATTATATATTTTACTAAGAGTACCCTACCTAATACCCATGTACCTAAAATTACTTGTTCTGGTCACTTCAGTGCCTGGTAAAGTCATGGAAAAGATTATTCTGGGAGGTATTGAAAAACACCCGGAGGACAGTGCAGTTGGACACAACCAGCATGGCCTCAGGAGGGAAGAGTCTTGCTTGTTGAACCTGATTTCCATCTATGATAATTAACCCCCAGAATTTAATTTAGGAAAGCCAGTAGATAACATATTTTTGGACTTCATCAAAGCTTTTGAAACTGTCTCTTATAGTAGCCTTCTAGACAAAATGTCCAGCACACAACTGCAAAACAAAGTTTTCCAGTTATGGTGGGTTATGGTGAATGGAGTGACATCAGACTGGCAACCAGACAATGGTGGGGTTCTGCAGGGCTGCATCCTTGGCCCAGCTCTCTTCAACATCTTCATTAACAGCTGGGACACAGGACTTGAAGAAACATTAAGTAAGTTTGCAGATGACTTTAATTTGGGAGAAGCTGTCAACCTGCTTGTGGGCAGAGAGGTCCTGCAGAAAGACCTCAACAAATTAGAGTTGGGCAGTCACCAGCTACATGAAGTTAACAAAGGCAAGTGCTGGATTCTGCTAAATACTGGTTGTGTGTATCAACCAGGGAACAAACAACAGGAGAGCAGCACAGGGGAAAGGGGCCTGGGGGTCCTGGTCAGTGGCAAGTTGAATATGAGTTGACTATGAGCAGTGCACCGGCAGCCAGAAGGGCCAACCATGTCCTGGAGGGGAATCAGGTACAGCATTGCCAGCTGGGCAAGGGAGAGGATTGTCCTGCTCTGCTCTGCACAGGGGCGGCCTCACCTTGATTTCTGTGTGCAGTTCTGGTTACCAAAATATAAAAAAAGACTTTAAGTTATTAAACAGTGTCCAAAGTAGGACAGTAAAAATGGTGAAGGGTCTGAAGAGGAAGCCATTTGAAAAGCAGCTGAGGACGCTTGATTTGTTCAGCCTGGAGAAGAAGTGGCTGAGGGGAGACCTCATTGTGGTCTTCAACATCTTCAAAAGGAAGAGGAAGGGCAGGCACTGATTCCTTCATTTGTGTGATCAGTGACAGGACTAAGGAAGCAGCACGAAGCTGTCGGCTGCCCAGGGAAGTAGCCAGAGTACCAAGTCTAAGATCAAGAGTCTAAGATCAGAAGTGATCAGCCAGAGTCTAAGATCAAGAAGTGTTTGAACAATGCTCTTAGACCTTGTGTGTGACTCTTGGGGTGTACTGCATAGGGCCAGGAGTTAGACTGTATGACTGTGTTGCATGGTGATTCTTCCATCCAACTCAGCATATTCTATGATTCTATAAATTGTAATGAGAATTCTATATCTATGCAAGACAGAGAACACATATGCTATCAAAAAGATTTGCAGTCCATCTAATCCAGTAGATTTTTATCCCATCAGACAACTTCACTCATATCTTCAGGGGACAACTTTGTATGCCGAATTTATACTGAGGAATGTCAGGCAGACATTTCTATTTGTTGTACATTAGGGAGAGTTTTGATTGAAGGAAGTTTGTGCAGCAGTAGCTTGTAAACATGTATTCAGGTATTCCCTATGACACAATATTTATTTTTCATGGGGGCATAGGAATAAAAATCAGCTTATGTTGTTCTTGGTATTTCCCAGGGAAACTAAATATAATTTTTTAAAAATGTACATGGGTTTTCAGATAATATATTCACGGGCATCTCCGTAGTTTCTGTCTATAGAGAAGAGATGATTGAACTGCTACACTTAGCACAAAGACCAAGAAACAGATCTTGGTATCCTTATGGAGATTCAATATGAAAAAATAAAAAGTGATTTGAACATCTGCTACTTGAATTCCTTACTAATCTGCCAAAGAGAATGCTTGGGATTGTTTTTAGCAATAAGAAAAATACACAGTGAGTTGGAAGACATTGATAACACTTGAGCAGAACAGCCCTTCAGCACTCTGATGAGACGAGTTACTGTACAGATGGCTTCCATCATGCAAGTCTTTTCTGTTTATAGGGCTGCAGGTGGTAGAGTGGGAAACAGGGTAAGTGGAGGAAAGGTTAAGACTCCAAATCAATTGTAGCAGTTCACCAAGTAAAATATATCCCTGCTGAGTGTACTAGTTGTTTATCAGCACTGCCATCTAGAGCTATGTGAAAAAAATTCACTGTAGACAGCAGAAATGGTGAAATTGTATCTTTCATTGTTGAAGAAGAATTTATACTGAGGAATTGGACATAGAGGAAATCATATGCATGTGAGACTTTATGGTATTTAAGGCAGTGCATCCAGCAACTGTGTTAAGGGAGCAAGATAAACTGAGATTAAAAAAAGAATGAAAATAATGTCCAAAATACTCTGAAATTTTTGGCTGATTTTTATTCCTGGAAAAGAACTCATAAGAATTTCTACTGTACATAGTTTAGCTTCCTTTTTGTAACACAACTAAAATGTGTGTTCTCTTGATTTGCCTTTATGGGCAAGTTATTTCATCTGTTATGCATCCAGTTTAAAATACTTTGCAGTACATAGTAATCACACAATTATTTCACTGCAGCTTTAACTCTCCTGGGGTGATTTTAATCATTCCTCATTGCTGAGGAGGAATGACAAGAGTTAATGACAAACAGAGATCCACTGAAATAATTTTATAATTGTCATACTTTAAGGAAGAGTAGGAAAAGACCCAAGCTGAAGTGCTGGGGAAGCTCAGAGCTTTATGTTGCTCTCCAGATCCCTTTTTAAAAGGATGGGTACTTTGCTGTCTTTGCTACCATTATTGTAATTTTTGCACACAAATGCACAATAGATGTTTTCTGTGTATCATTTTCCACACACGCTGGGGAAATTATGACCTTTTTTAGCTGCATTACTTTATTTCTCTAAGCAAGGACTGAGGTTGTTTTCTGTAGGAACAAACACAACCTATTTTTCATGCTAGGACAGACTTCTGAGACAAAGGAAGGCAGAAACACAAGTTCTTTTCTATCTAATCCTTAAAATATAATTTAAAATAATCATTAGCTTTAAGGCTCTCAAGTAGCTATAATATAGACAGAATCCATGAGAGTGTTAAGTGCCGAATGCTATGGAAACACTAACTATATAAATGCCACTAAAAAATGGAATTTTAGTCATAATTACGCTGAAATATAGAAACAGTTGTAAGAATGCCTTAAAGAATTTGGGCCTAAATTTTTACACCTGCTTTTTCTCACAAACAGTCCTTTCTCATGAGAATATCCAGCCCCTCTCAGCACACAGAGCAGCAGAATTACTGGTATCACACTAATCCTACAGATGGCTGTGGGGTGCTCAAATAGAGTTGGGAGCCTTGCTGAAGCCGCAGTAAGTTCTCTGTAATGGCTGGAGACAAAGTCTGGCCTTCAGACATCAGCCTCCCTCTGTTTCTGTGTTTCTGCACACACTGGGAGGGGTGAAGCCCTTTTGGTATGGCACAAGCAGCCAGACTCCCTCCAGGTAAGAGTATGTTCATCTTCTCCATAAGGAGTTGACCAAAGCAGGGCATGAGAGCATATCACATCCAAATATCTAATCCCTGTGCAGGTTAGCATCTTCTAGAAGCTTCACTGCTGGAATAAGCTCATATATTTTGGAACACCTTCCCTTTTCCTCCTGCTTTCCTCCTCCTCCTACTATCTGCAATCCTCCACAAGACATTATATCCTCCTACTAGGATAGCATGCAGTGCTATAGCCCTTGACAAAATGCATTCTTGTCCTGTTGCTCCAGAACAAGCCAAGGATATGCTAAGATAATGAAATTTTAACATATGAAAGTATTGTTCTAGGACACATTTGTTTAGGAATCTGGTCGTCCTCACCTTAAATAAGAGGGACACTTTCTTTGCTGCCTGGTGACAGGAAGTCCAGGAGCATGAGAACTGACAGCTGCTGGTGACAGTGCAACTGGTGACCTGAGGAATGTGGATGCATTTAAAACAGGCTGACACCCATGGAAAATTCCTTTTAGTCCTCAACTGCTGCCTGATCATCTTCAAACAAGCCTTAAATGAAGTAAGGTGAACTGAATGTTTTCAGGAGATCTGAAAGCTCAGCCATCAATATTGCCATCCAGTCTCTTTTGACTTTAGAATATATTATAGTCTCCTTTCATCTCTAAGCTAATTAACAAATTTATTAGAGCAAGGGTAGACAGAAACAGAATCACCACGTGTTTGCTCTAGATCCTTCTTAAGTGCCTATCAGCCCAGGTTATACAGATTAAGACATATAATTGACTTATCACACCTTAGACACATGCTTTAACCAAGTTAATGTGAATCCTAACCTACTGCAAACAAGAAATAAAACATTTAATTTCAAAGGAACAAAATTTTAAAAAATAACCCAACATTTGGGTTTTTGGGAGAAGTTTTACATCACATTTGCCATCAGATGAAAATATAATATGGCTCTGTTACACAGTTTTTGCTTATACATGGCACCTCAACAAGCCAAAGTAACTTAATGAAGTATCTGGGGCTTTTCAGTGTTTGGATTTCTTTTCTTGTAATGAAAGTGGCCTCTCATCAGTGAGAATCTTCCCACTGCACACACTTACTAGTTCAACAGTGCTCAGCTGCAAGAGTAAGAACTAAATATACCTAGGTTTGGATAAAGCACCATGTCTTTCTTGTTTGCTTGTATATTTGTGCTATTGAGAGGATGTAAAGCACACTGCTTTGGGAATATTTGGGAATACTGAGAGCTCTACTATCAGTATATCTGGTAGTTTTAAAGACAGTTTCCCATGTGAATTATTTTTACACAAATATAATCAACTATTGTTTATGGCATTGAACTGTATTTCAAGGGACAAGCTAAAAGCAGTAGAGCTTTTAACGAATTAAATCAAAAATAATATTTTAACTACGTTGTACATAGAGGTTTCACAGTTTAGGAAAGCTGAAGTCTGAAATTCAGCCTCTGAAATGATGTGCTTAAAAGCAAGGTTCAGTATGTGCTTTTAGTCTAGTCAACCCAGTGGCTTAACATAACAATGTTATTATCAGGGAGCCATATCTGAAGCTCAGATTTTTTTACATCTTTGGCTATTCTAGTTCTTTTGTAGCTCATTTAAGGCAGTTCTTGCTCTTTGACTAGTTGGTTATTTGTACTAAGTTGAAGGGGAAAAGATGAGAGCCAGCTTTTGATGTTTAGGGTTGAAATAATAAAAAAGTCCTTTTCCCTTGTTGGACAATATTACTTGCAGAGAGATGGAGCATTCAAAGGGAAACAAATGCACATACAGCAGTCTAAACTCCCTGTCACTGACAGGCTCTGAAAAGGTTGTTCATTGTTGTAGAGCTGAACCTGATAAAACGTATGGTTCCCTACCGATATCTAGGAGGCCATTAAAATATCTCGAGCTGTTCTGAAATGCATAGTCCCAATTAAAGAGAAGTCTCTGTGTACTTCTTCCCAGGGGTAGGCTGATAAGCCAACAGCAAGCCAATCTAGCAGTGGAGACAGAACGAGTGTGAGGATTAGCCCTTAAGGGAGCATGGATACAGCAGAGCAGCAAGGAGCAATGCTGGTGAGGAGCTGAACTTGCCAGAGCCTTTCTGGCACCTGCTTCTACAGGTGGCTGCATTTTGCTACCAGGGCAATACACACTGCCCATAATTGCTAAAATTTTGTAAATTTCATTATCATATTTCTGTGGTTTGTTAAATATTGCTGTTTTATTTAGTGATTGTTCAAATTTTTATACCATGAATACACTTTTTAGTAGAAAAAAAAAGTAAAAGAACAACAAAAATCTCTTTCTCTGACAGAGCTTAAATAATTGAGACCAATAGATTCATTAAATTATATTGTTGGTTTTCTGTACATGCTTACATAAAAAGGGGAGTTTTTTTCTTAGTAAAACATAAAGCACAATGGGCAAGAGACAAATATCAGGAAGATGAGGGAAGTAATTTCTGATAAAGTCTGGGAATCCAACTTCAATCCCTGTAATTTTTCTTTCTCTTGCTAACTTCAGCAAGCTGTGGTAAAATTCTGTGTAAAGAATTGCAGTTTTAGGAGTCTTCTAGCCAGACTTCTAGTCATTCATGTGTCCTGTTCAATGATCCTTGTTTAACAGCTCCTCCTGGATATTTCTACCTAAGTTAGATATGCCCCAGAATGCAATGACCTACTTTCACCCTGATCCCAAAAAGTCTTTATCTTCTCTGATTCAAATAGGACAGATGGCCCAGAAGAGATTAACAGACCTCCTGAGACATATTTCATAAAAACTGGGAGGTCTGTTATAGTTCACTAGTTATGTGATCTTTGTTCTAAAACTGATATAATAGTTATGATTGTAACAGCTTGGACATTTCAGATTTTATTACCAATTAACCTTCAAAATCATGTAATGATTACAGACATAATAACTGACTTTTTTCTTTTTTCATTGAGTATAGAGTGTAGTATAATTTTAATGGTCTAGTATTAAAAAACATAGTATCAAAAAAATCCTTTCAATTTCTGATCAAACTCAAAAGCTGTCTGGTTACATAGCAGGATTATTAACTTAGTGATCATACACAACCAACTACCCCTGCACAGTCAGGATAGCACTTAACTGCAAAATTACTTCAAAACCCTGTGTTCATGGCATTCCAGCGGTGAAATAATGGCTGTCTTGAATTTTTGTTTCCCATCCTACCAACAATTGGAAAAGACATGTTCAGTGTTTCAGGTCTAAGCAGTGGGAAAGATAAACTGAGAAGAAATTGGGTTATTTTTAGATGGCTGAGGTTTTGAGTTAGTTTTTTTTGGGGGGGTTGGTTCTTGTTTGTTTCAGGTTATTATTTTTATTTTTATGTTTTTATTTTTATTATTTTTATTTTTATTTTTTATTTTTATTTTTATTTTTATTTTTATTTTTATTTTTATTTTTATTTTTATTTTTATTTTTATTTTTATTTTTATTTTTATTTTTATTTTTATTTTGTTAACCAGAGATGTGCCATCTTTTCATGCTATCTCTTTAAATTTTTATAAGCATCAAAATAAAAGATAAGGAAAAGACCAAAATTTATATTTTCCATAGGAATGGCTAACCTGCTAGTAATACAGTAGTTCATCTCAAGGAAATATAGAGAGCATTAGAAAGCCAACAATTTCATTGTGAGAATGTTTAAAAAAGTTATTATTTTCAAGTGTGGTGTCAACCACTTCTTGAGGTGAATAAATAAGCAAAGATTCAATGTGAGAAAGAAGTGGGAACTGTGCACTCACACCATATGAGAAGTCTTCGAGCTACCAAAACATCTCTGAAATTAGAAATAAAACACAAAAGTAAAGGAGAAGTAATAGGACAGGAGATAATTCTTGTTACATCAGACCAGAGACTGCTTCCTAATAGTACAGGATAGTGAGATATCACTTTTCTAAGTTTTGAAGAAAAAGAATTCCCCAGCTGCTCTTAGTATTGTATAAATCAGCCAAGGCAGGGTTCATGTAAAAACTGATTGTATTTTTTTAACACAACACTTGTATGCATCTCCTTTTAATAGGATGAGATGGCATTAAAGAACCTGACATTCAAAATTTTTTCAGATAAATCACGTTGGGTAAGGTGGTCCTTCTTCTTATATGAATAAAAATAAGTTCATGGAACACTTTGGTTTCTTGCAACCCATTCTCATTGCTTATAAAGAGCACAAACCAAATGGATTTAGTGATTTTATCTTATGAAATAAGGATTCTTTTTTCGTCCTCTTTTCTATTCTTTTTCTTTTTTGTGTTAAAAAAGTTCTGGTACTATTAAGAGATAAGTTATATATAACTTATATATAACTTTTACATATAAATAAATTTTACCTCCAGAAAATAAGACATAGCAACCACTGTTAAAAAACAATTCTTGTTGAATCTTAAAAAGAAGTTTATTTTTCTAAAATTGTAGCGATGTTAAAAAATAAGATAATGTACCAATAAAATCAAACCAACCTCACTGTTTTCACATTTAAAATAAAAAATAAAAAACAAAATAAAACCATTTTGTATTTTCCTCACATTAAAAACATATTATATTATTACAGCTTCATTACAGAAAAAAATATTTTAGTCAAAATAACTTTTACATACCTGTTATGATTTAGGAATGGTACTTTCCAATTATGTGCTCCCAAATCAAAAAAACTAGACTCTCCAAATCACATGCTGCATGCTCACTTTCACCTCCCATCCTTCCACTCCCTTTGTCAGAATAGAGAGATGGATTGTAGGGAAAAGAGGTAAAGATCACAAGTTGAAATACGAACAATTTACTGGAAACAGCACTGAGATAAGAAGAAGAAGAAACAGTAACAGCAACAATGTTAATAACAAAAATACACATAAGACAGAGAGATTTGCAGAGCTCAACCAACCCCAGCCACACCACCCTGAGAGCTCAGGACCAGCGCTGTGCCGCTTCTTGCTCCCCTTGTGAGCAGCATTACCCCACTGCTCCATCCACCACACAGGCTTGACTGGAAGGAATCACTTCTTCTCAGAAGAAACTTCCTTCCTCACCCATGACACTGATATGAATTGCATACAACAATCTCTGGGTTCTAGCCATGCCTCCTCCTGCTTACTGCAAAATCTAGCTCTGTCCTGGCTGGAGCCAGGGCACAATCATAGACTTTTGACAGTTTTTGATTTTTTTACAGCATACTGTATACATATAAAACCCAGAAAAGGATACTCTATATATAGTATACGGTATATTATCCTCTGCACATACTGTGGCATGCTATATGTACAAAAAAGGAAGGATGAATAATATTAATGATACACAGTGAAAAAAAACAAGTGATGCACAGTGCAGTTACTCACAACCTACCCGTTGATTCCCAGGCAGTTCCCAAGCAGCAGCCCCCAGGAAGCTTTTCCCCCCAGTTTAGGAAATGAGGAGTATGGAGTATCTCTTTGGCCAGTTTTGGTCAGCTCTTCTGGCTGTGTGTCCTCCCAGCTTCTTGTGCCCCCAATTCTATTCACAACTGGGGTGCTGTGAGAAGCTGAAAAGTCCTAGACTTTGCGTAAACACTGCTGAATAAAAACTAAAACATTAGCGTGTTACTAAAGTTTTTACTCCTCTTAAATAAAAAACCCAGGCCTGCAAGAGCTAAAAAGAAAACTAGCTTTATCCCAGTCCAAAACAAGGCAATCAGTTAAATGGAAAATTCTGATGCGGAGAATACTTTCACAAGTGTTTACAGGCCAAAAAATTTATACATTTATTTTAGTTACATGATTTGGGAATTTTATAAAGGAGGAATTATTCTGGAATTTGGAATTCTTAACACTTTAGATATCTAGACCAGATATTACCCAAATGACACTGTAGAGGCTGACATCTAGAAAGGAGAAGGTCACTAACCAAAGTAATCAAAAAGAACCATCTGCAATTTTACTAAGCAGAGGAAAGCAGATATACAACATCTACAGAGAAAAATACTGTTCAAAGTCTCTCCTTTGCTTCAATGATCTTGGAAGACAATCCAGCTGTGATAATTTATTCTAGATAAATTTTTAAAATTATTTTGCTTCAAATGCGTGCTCTTTTTTTTTGTTTTTGGTTGTTTTGTTTTGGGGTTTCTTGGTTTGTTTGTTTGTTTTTTGTTTACCTTAATAGAACAGGAAACAATCTGAAGGAGAAAAAAAGGCCATTGTGTTCTGTTAGGTTTATACCTCTCTCCAAGCTAAGGATAGTCTAGAAGTCAGGTCATCTACCTCCTGAATTAATGGTTTAAGATTTGACTGTGGTAAACTCCACAAGATGTATTGGATTTAATTTTGGTCCTGGGTAGATTTAATTTTTGAGTTTTCTTCAGAGATTGTCATCTCAAATTGAATGACAATTACAACTGAGAAAGATTAATAGTACTGTGCATGTACTTCTATCCTCTACAGGTGATTAGATGTTGGGAATGTTAAAAGATGAATAAGGAATTGCTGAAAGGACACATTTAATTACCTACCAGATTAAGGAGAAAAATTCTAGAAAGAAGGTAAAATGGATGAGACAGCAGTTTTTAGTAGTCAGAATCCGACAGGAAAAGCTGCAGGAAATAAAAAAGGTTGATTTCTTCCAAGCATTACTCCACCCCGATGCTCTCAACATATTTTGCCAGTTGGTTGCATAGGTATTTCTGAAAAAGCAGCTGATTTTATTTAATCTTGTTGAGTTTTTCATATTGTGTAGATCACAGCTGAATTCAACTGCCTGCACAAAGCAGAACAAAATAACACAGGCAAGTACATACTCAAGCAAAGTTCCATCCTGGAGGGTTTGAATGGAAAGGTGGGAGGCTAAGGGGCAGGGAAGGAGGGGGAGTTCCCCTGGCATTGCAAGTAAGAATTTTGAGAGAAAAAAACTGGCAATTTTCGAATTTCATGTGGATTAGTAGTAGTTATGCAGGGACCATTGTATCTCCTTACAGCCATCAGTGAATGGAGTGTGTTAAGGTGGTGTTTCTATAGCAACTTCTTCCCGCCGCAGCCGACCTAAAGCTCCTAATGCATGTACACAAGGCAATTTTTAAAAACTTGTAACTGATCATTTAGGCACATTATTAGTGCCTCAAAGATTAAACGGTCAGAGACTTCAGACACTGAAGCAATTAGAGGGTGGGTGGTAGCTGAAATCAAATTTGCTCCAGTATTGCTCCTCGGTTCCCCTTAGTACGAGTTTTATTGAGTTACGGTGGAATCCATTCAAGAAAGTGTTAGGTAATTTAGGTTCCATGTGAGAAAATTGAGGAAAGTTAGAGAAGGGACCCCTGGCCATTTTAACCTGGTGTCAGAAGTATTCCAGTGACCTCTTGTAGGATGCTTAGCTGGAAAAAAAGAGTTTCACTCCAGAGGATATTGAAACATGTATACCCTTTTCCAATGCTCATTTCTTTAACTTTTAGGACTTGTGGATGCATATTTACCATAAACTTTCCGGTGAATCCATTTTGATCCCCTTATGATGCTGTAGTAAATGAAATGGGAGTTTGGTGAATACACTGGTCCATATGTGAGGATATGGAAACTCATTTTACCTCAATCCATTTTCATTGTGTATGAGAGATGAAGAGAAAAACTCTCTCAATAGGATATGTTTAAAAGGATCCTTTTTTTTCCATATTGGTTTCATTGTGTGCTCCTCTCCCATGCTTTATATTGGCTGTCTGTCAAGGTCATATGAGCTGAATTTCAAATATTACTCATATCCTTTCCTCAATGGCTCATTAGAGGATTTTAAATAAAAGCTTTTATTACCACAAAGGCTGCAACAATATCTCCATCTGCATGTGAGCACGTGATCACTATTTCACAGAATTTAAGACAAGATATCACTATCTTTGTCAAGAGACCAAAGCCCCTGGAAAATCGGATGAATATATTTAGAAATTTTCCTATGGCAAAGATTAGAAATATATGTTAAATATTTCACTAGTAATACAAATGTTGTAGCAAAAAATTATAATTTCCTTTATTCACAGGATAACTGTTAAACTGGCACTGGAAGTCAAGTGAATACTTGTTTGAGATGAGCAAGGTATTATTTGGAATTCATCAGTTGATCTAGAAGAAAATTGTTTATTATTCTGACTGTAAAATTGTCATGAGAACACTGGGTTGGTATTCTAAGTCACAGAACTTTATAAATCAAACAAGCTTTTTTACATCTTTATTTCCTCTCTGGCTCCTCTTCTGTAAACAGGTGTCTTACTTTTATTTTATAGAAGTAAGATCGTGGCTATTATCTCAAGACTCTCCTAAAGAGAATTAATAATTATTACTTTTTCTGTGTGAATCTGCAGTAATTTCATGTAGTCTCGTATTTCAGTATTTCTCTGATTAAAATATTAGCTGTATGCAGATATTATGAACAGTGAGAGACAGTGTGACTTATCCTATACTTTCTTAGTAATAACTAGGAGAGATAAAAATTAATTTTGTTTTTGTGTTTTGTGTTCATTTTTAACATAGTTTTTGGAAGCTTTTACATTTTATTTTTTTGTGTAGATTACCTAAATAGAATACTATACACAGTTCTATAGAGGAACAACTAAACAATGGCTGTTCCCAATGAGTTTTCAGCAGGTGTTTATGTAAAATGAGGCATAACTATTATTAATAATTGACTATAATTTATAATCAGAATTTAATCTAAGGCCCTGTATGCAAGTGCTGCAGTGCAGAATCCATTCATCAATCCATTTTGATTTTCTGTTATGATTTTTTTTAATAAAAGTGAGTACACTTTTCTGTTTCACAATTTCTTTGCTCTAGTGTTTATAAAATGGAAACTTTGAAAGATCAAATTCTGTTTCAGTTTTTCTTCACATAGAGGATCCAGAAGTAGAATCTCAATTTGGACAGGATAAAGGCATTTATGAAAATGAATTTTTCATAATATACCTGTGCATGCAAACATTTACATGTGTGATTATATGCATGATTAAACTTATACTTGGCTCCACTGGAACTATTGTTCCCAATGCTCAATCAGTCAAGTCTTCAACTTTGGTGTTGTACATGTCCGTAATATTAGGATCAGTACAGTATATACCATGTAATGATTCCTGAAATATGCCATGTCCTTTTCCAAGGAAATGTGCAATGTCCCTTTCTAAAGCGAAATACTTCTTCAAGTGTTGGAAGTATATTTAAGGACCTAGATTCTAGGTCTAGTGCTATTATATTTTGGTTTCATTTGAAATAAAGAAGTTGGAATCTAAAACCTCAGTGCTCAGAAGCCTCTCATTTATTTTTTCAAGAAATCCAATGAAACAGAGATTAAACTAATGGAATGTGTCTCCATGGAATTAATCTAGCAGAGATTAGATGCTCCAGCAAACAGTGGAGCTGATTCTTTTAAAGTCAAAAGAGGGTTGGCAGCTGTTTCAGAAATGTGATTGTTTAGATGATCTTGAAGCTTTTGGAAACTTCCTGCACATTATATTCAATGGGAGGTAATTTACTCTCTTTACAGGAAATAGAACGTTGATTTTTTTTCCATTTGACTGAAAACATTTTCTCTTATCTAGCATAAACACGCATGATAAAAGTTCAGATGATATTTTAAATAATTTTTTATAAATATTTAACTTTGCATAGATTATTGCTAAGCTTAAGGCCACACGCCTTTACTAAGAGGAAGGGAAAAATAAAAAGTGGGAAGCTCAGCTGGTGCTTTTTTCATGACTACAACTCTCCTAGATCTCATCTTTGCATGTAGGAAAAAAAAATAGAAACATCTCCTCTCTGCTCCCTAAGATTACAGAGATAAAACTTCCTTAGTTCAATGATTGATATGTTCATCTAAATGTTATTTTTTGTATGAAAGAACTGCTACCCACTACACACAAAAGTGTGAGAAAGCCCTTGGTGCTCTTAAACCATGGCATGTTCAAGCCACAGCCCTCCTGCCCTTTGTAGAGATGTCATAGTCTTCATCCTTCCACTCAAGAAACGCAGACTTCCATCCAAATAGTGACTGTATTACAGCAGCGGATGATAACCACATTGACATGGTAGCTGGCTTTTCTCCCAAGGAACATAAGTTTTTGAGAGAAGGACATACAAATTTAGCATGTTAACAAGCTCCGCTCTTCCAGAGGAGAAGACATGTCAGAGGCTAGATATCTGAGAAAACAAACAAATAAACAAGGCAGTGAACATCTTATCCAAGTAATCCTACACCTCAGTGGTATGCTTAGACTTTACCTTCACATTTTACTGCTTGCTTTCAGTGCTGAGTAAACTACGGTTCTTTTCCCTTGACAAACTCAAACTATGTCCAGCTGCACAGACAGAATTTAATTTCCCTGCCAAGATGCCCAAGAAAGTGTGTTTAATATTTCCAACAGAATTAAGAAGTGATCATGGATAAGTAAGGAGACATTTGTTCTCTTTTGTGTTTCATCATTCCCAGTGATGCATACTAAAATTAAATTTAGTAAATACTCCTTTCATCAATTTAGCTTCACGTTTTTTCTCTGTAAAAGTAAGCACTACTAAGCTTGAAGTTTAGAGACTCAGGAGCAACTCACCTTAGTCTGCAAAAGCTATTTGAATTTATTTAGAATAAATAGAAATAATGTGATAGTCTCAAAATAAAGCAAAAATACAAAAATCTTCCTAAAATCAAATTAAAAAAAAAACTAGAAAAATATGACAGAATTTCAAGACACTAATCAGGCTATGAGAAGCTCTTCGTTCACTCCTCAACTTCCCAACAAATTTTCTTGAATATTGTCAATGATCTCCCTTCTGCAGTCCTGAACTATACAAAACAGATAACACTGGCATTTGCTCCATTGCTTAAGCCCTAATCTTCATGGTGCAGGAACCACTCATACTGTGTGGATGCACAATGCATAGCATACTGATCTGAGTGTGACATTCTAATCACATTTGTATCATTTTATGTACTATAGCATTTCTTTAGCTATGTTGCTGAGCTGCAAACAGCTACGTTTGCTTAAAAGCCAATGTTGTACACACCAATGAGCAAAGTTTCAGAAGTTGTTATCCAACTTAGGCATTTTAGTCTAGCATGCTGTTATTTAAGATTGTGTCAGCACTTCTCTTATCTTATTTTTCACCAATCCATAATTAGCTTGTACAAAATTCACTAGGGACTACATTTTAGAGTAGAAGATCTTTTATGCAAAATTGCTTACCAGCATGGAAATAAATAGCTTAGTTGAAGGTTTACTATAATGCAACAGGAAATTTATTTGTGTTCTTATTTGTCCTTGTAAAATAGAGATCTTTTATTTAGCCTATCTCAGTGAAGGATGAGCAGATGACAAAGAGTACTGTCAGTCTCTGAATCCATCTCCTATATTTTCTTCCTTTTCAAAATTCATTCCTTTTGTCTTGTATGCTGATTACCCTTTTGCCTTGTCAGGATAACATTACGACTCTACAAAAGGACAATCAAAACCAGTTTACTTTTTTTAGTCCTGACTGATCTTCCAGGCTTACCTTCTTCAAGTTCTCTTCCTTAATTTTATGTCTTCTTGTAATTGCAATCTTTATCAAAGTCCTTACCTTGGTAAGGTTAAATTTTTCCAATGGCTTATCTTCCCACAAGGATGGAGGTCATGTTTCATAGATTAGGCACCTTCACAGTCAACGAGCTTTTATTTTTCTCAGTAATCATTAGAAATAAATAGGTACCTCTAGAGGGTGACAGATTCCAGTCATGGGCAATATTTTTCACTATTATTCACTTCAGAAATATAATGAGTATTGTTGCTTGCATCTGTCTGGAAGAATTATTAATAGACATTTTGCATTTTTTTTCATGATGGGTACCACATGTTAAAGAAGCTATATAATTAATGGAGCAAGTATTATGTTATAGTTTGTTTGTTATCAAAGGACTGTGACTTCTGTGGATCACTCTGAAAATAATCTGGTTTGTACAGATCAGCTATTTAAAATTTTTTCAAGTCCTTCAAGGCTTTCATATACTGGTTTGCCTGTGCCTGAACTGGCTTTTCACCAAACTCGGGAAATTGATCAAAACTTTGCTAAATACTAAAAACATACTTGTGGGGTATTTTCCCTAATTCTTGTGAAAATGGGACAATGGGCAGGGATTGTAAAAGAAAAATGTTAACTGAACATAACGGTGAAGTGTTCACATCACATTTTACTAATGGTTTGTCTCGGCTGACATGACAGTTCTGGGCAGTTAGAGTCTAATTTGTTAAACAATATTAGCAATGGTTAAATGCATAGTTGCAGACTTAAATAAATATTTGTTTATTATTCTGAGCTATTCCTTACAACTGGTACATAGAAATAGAGTGAGGTCTCAGTATGTCAGCTTCATTATTAAACATTCAGAGAAAAAC
This sequence comes from Fringilla coelebs, assembly GCF_963513975.1. Classification (NCBI taxonomy): domain Eukaryota; kingdom Metazoa; phylum Chordata; class Aves; order Passeriformes; family Fringillidae; genus Fringilla; species Fringilla coelebs. Next base: position 38,191,674 of record NC_140030.1, on the reverse strand, counting down.
TAAACAGTAAATTTCAAATAGAATTTTCCTTAAGGAGTTAATTGATAAGTCTTCATTTTCCCCCATTTCTCCTAGTGTGAAATCTGCTTGCAGGAATTGTTTTGCCTTTATACTCAAGAGTTAATGGACAAAATACAGGAATGGTCTCAATAAAAGAAAAGTGGAGTTTTCAAAGGTAAGAATCACAATGCTTTCCCAGTAATTCATTAATTCATGCTTTCATATTGGCCCAAGACATCTTCAAAATGCCCAGTTTCAGAAAAAGCTGAATGTATTTTTCTTCTTAATTTCTCAAGTTGTATGAATAGAACATTTCTCTTGAGAAAAAAAGAGAATTTGAACTAAAAATTCACTTTTTGAATTAGAAGTTTAAGTACCCAGCTGACAGAAGGTGAGAAGAAGCAGCTCTATCAACATATCTGACTTTTTTAAAGACATTTGAGATGTCAATGTTACCTAACACTTCTTTCTTCATCATACACCTCGGTTCTGGAGAAAAGGCATTTTTAATATTTCTCCTGCAGTACTTGCAGTGGATATTATGTGGTGCTCTGTGTTGCTACATGGCTCTTGCAGCTCAAATTGTCTTTCTGAGATATTTCTTCTGCCATAAAACACAAACATTTTAAATATTGACTCACTCATAAGACTCCAGATGTAGCAAGTTGAAGAGTGAATCCTCGTTCTATAATTTTTTTCTTAGAGTAGGGTAATCCATTCTCTGGAGATCTGGATATTTGTGGTGGTGTTGCTTATAAAACTTGTAAGGACAGGGGAATTAAAGGTGAATCTCAAATTATTGATTGTAGTTAAAGTAGCCAGCATTATAATTTGTGAGGCTTTTTTTATTTTTTCTTCCAGTAGCAAAACAAACAAAACAACTTGCTAGTTTTACACTACATCTGTTTGTCTCAAATTAAGGTTTCAGTTGTAAAACAGCCTACTCGCTCTCAGAGAGATTCCTGCTGTGGGCAGGAAGGAAAGAAAGCCTCAATGAGCTAAAGCCAAGTTGCTGTTAATTTGCTCAAAGATGCAGAGGTAAACTGTGGTTCAAACGCTCAAGTTCTTTTAAAGTGAATATTTCATCACAAAATATATGACCTTTAAAAATACTATTGAAATATTGCCCCTTTATAAGTAGAAATAATTATATGCTATATTTATATGATCATTAGTCCCTTTACCACACATTTCAAATGCTTCAAGATGCTCTCATGCTGTTTACTTCATCTGTTCTGACAGTGGATGATATATGAGATTCCTAAAACCAAAATTGTTGTAATTCTCTGATGTTTTTCCCCTGAAAGAAATGTGGTTTTATGGAACTATTATCCAAATTGATTCAACAAACACTAAATTTTATTTAAATTCCTTAACCAAATATAAATTACAAGGCTAAAGAATGAGACTGTATTTGTTTTCAGCATTAATACGCCAAGGCGGGATTATAACCGTGTCAGAAAAGGGGAAAAATTTCCTACTACGATAGATTTCACTGGTGTTTTCTGTCCCAGTGTTAGTCATGTATACCACTAATATGGAAGTCTTAAATTTTTCATCTTAGGAGGGTTATTTCCCCAGTCCAAGAAGCCAAATATCCCAGGCATTATTCTTGTATTCTTGCTTCACGTCTTTCAGCGCCTGAGACTTGCTGGATTGTGCACAGGGCTACTTTCTTGGAGACACAGAGTTGGCTTGAAACGCTCCATGCCAGATCAGCTTTGTGGTGATAGTGCCTTGTGGAGTTAAAAATCAGACTGGACACTAGTTGCACCTGCCTGGTCCATTGCACATGGTCCATGTATGGCTTTCTGAGGCTGTCCTTCAGGTGACACTGTCCCTGCCAATGCATTGCTGTGACTGGATTACATCACTTGTGGATTTGCTCATGGTCTTGGAGATATTTTTAGTGTCTTGAATGCTTCTTCAGATGAATAAAATCATGCCTTGTATTTTGATTTCATAATATTTTGATCAGATTATTCCATCTTTTTTTCATGCTGACTTAGCAAAAAGAAAGGGGGAAAAAAGAAGATAGTTATACAAGCACATCAGTTTTGATCAGCTGTACTTAGTTTAACACAAGATGCCAGTTTTGGTTTTCCAATTAGTTAGATAAGCAAAATCAATAAGTTTATTTTTTCATTTAATTTTCAATGCTACATAAGGGGAATATTGTAGACAGACTTACAGACTCTCAATTTATATGTTTCAATTACTAATGAAAAGGATCTTACAAAGGTAAAGAGCCCCTAAACACATATATACTACATTAAAATAATTTTAAATGTGAGAAACGATCTTATATTGTATAAATACCAATTCTTTTCCAGAGTTTACCTGTAAACTGAATGAGACCAAATCCAGCCAAAATAAAAGGATGCAGAAAAATAATAATATACAGCAAAATAAACAAAAGCTGTATGATAGTTATGCATCAAGGAAGCAAATTAGGGGTCCAGCATTTTAAAAATTATTACGTGTCAGATCTTTTATATGGTGATACATATTTATATTGGCCATATACTATTTTGCAACATATTTGCATTGCTAGATTATTTTTGTGATTAGTATTTAGTGATAAAAATTTGGGATCTTTAATTGACATGATAGATGAAGTATATATCTGCTTTAACATCAGACAAAATTCCTTTAGTGTTCATTTTTTCTGAAGAAGAACTTGTGATTCTAAACAGTATTTGCTCACTATGATTATAAGTGTAAGCACAAACAGACTGAAAGCTTCAAAATACTACAATAACAGAAGGAAAAATATATTATCCACCATGGGAAAGGATCAATTAAACATATAATATCTAATATCTAAACAAGATTTGACAAAAATCTTATAATTAGCAAGAGGAAAGGAAAACACCATAGATCCTTTGACTCTTGGATACTCTGTTCCTATTTTAATACTAATCCTGACTGGCATTTTGTCCTGAGCTACAATTTATAAAATTACCAGTTATTCCTGCCAATGTTCTTGACAAAGTAAAGAAATTCAGAATTTCCCCCTTTCAGGTTATCAGGGACAGTATGCCACTAAAGCCTTCTGGCAGCATTCCAGCAGGTCTTCCCACAAGACCTTCCCTTCTGGCTGACTGTACTGCCACTGATTTGTGCAGAGAAAAACGCATGTCCTACTTACTTCCTTGAATGTCATGCAATGAAAACATTCTTTATACTGCTAGATATGGTAACTTTTCTGACTGACAGGAAGGGACCTACAACAGCTAAAATCACAGAGATGTTCAGTTTCAAAATGTGGAGCAGTTTGGGTAGTTGAAATACAATTGCTCACCCTAATCTTCTATTCGCGAACTCATTCTTCCATGGAAATGAATAAAGTAACTGTCTTGACAAGGTATCTTATAATCAATTAATCAATTTTACAGCTGTGTGGTTCCTGTGGGTTAGGCTTCACTTCAAGTACTTCTATATTAAAAGTCTACTAACCCCACTTTATG